>NC_086109.1:90355352-90960352 GCF_963921235.1 Mobula hypostoma
CATCCATCCACCCACACTGTTCTCCCATGCAGGACAGGCCGTCTTCTTCGGCCTCCAGTGGACTCATGGACTTGCAGACACTTGGCCTTGGCTTCCCCAGTGGACTCAGAGAGATTCAAAGACTCAGTCTCTGGCCACTGGATCACATCTTCAAGATTCCTGATCAACCCTTCAGGCTTCCATATGGACACTGATCAACCTTCAGGCTTCGATCTGGACCTCCAACTGACCCTAAGGCCTCAACTCGGACCTCCAATCGACCTTCAGGCTTCGACTCAGACCTCCAGTCAACCTTTGGGCCTAAATCTGGACCTCTGGGCTTTCATCCAGACCCCCAATCAGCCTTTGGCTGTGGTAAGTGAAGCTATGCGCACCAGTTCATGAGCCCGGTGGTTATAGGCTAATAACTGTTCCTGATCTTGATGGTGTGGCGCCTAAGACTCCTATGCCTCCAGCCCGATGGTAGTAGAGAGAAGAGAGCATAGCCTGGATGGTAGAGGTGGGGAGGTCTTTGGTGATGGATGCTGCTTTCTTGTAGCAGTGCTCCATGTAGATGTGCTCAATGGTGTGGAAGGCTGTGAGAGTGATGGGCTGGGCTGTATCCATCACATTCTGTAGCCCTTGTTCTTATCTTGACCCAGCCTCCCACCTGAGACTCACATTCCGTCTGTGTCAACTTGCTGAGTACAAGGAATATTCCGTGAAATACAGCTGGTTGTTAACACAAGCGACACATTCCAGCGTATGTTTCAATGTACAGCTCGTGTGATCAATATATCCGAATCTGAATCTAAAAATTGTCTGCAGAGTGAAATAATGAGGAAAGGCTGACTCTGTGGAATCTTATACCAGTAGGGGGCAGGATCCCCAGGGGATAGTGTAGGATCTGGATACAAAACAAAATATAATATCTTTCTGTTTTTCTTGAAACCCTCTCACCCGGTCTTTGATCTGGCATCAAAAACAATTCTTGTGAAATTTCAGTAGATGAGCACAGTATTTTAATAAATTATTTTGTTTGAGACGTAACTGGAACCCTGTTGACTCCATGTCAATGTATTCGAGCCAAGCACAACTTCAACCCAAGAGCAGAATTCCAATCCGCTAAATCACTTCGTTCTCATTCCAACTGTGTAGAATCTTCATCCAAACATAACATGAATTATTAATCCTGATGTGACTACCAAATCTCCTCCCTGATTGTCACATCTCAACATTCAACATTCCATCAGTTATTCAAAGACAATACCCCATATTAAAGGTCAGATATTGCATATGTGAACTCCAACTCATCATAAATAAGTTTCTAAACACCCTGGTTGGCTACATGCTGAAAAGCATAATGTTTTAATTTAGTATATTACAGAATAAATAAGGAGGTGTAAGAACAAAAAGCAAAGCTTCTTTCACTTATACACTTTGTACCATGATCCAAACATAATACTAATCCTCTATTTTGAAAAGACCATAAAACATAGGAGCAAAATGAGGCTATTTGGATCATCAAGTCCGCTCCACCATTTAATCATGGCTAATTTATTTTTCCCTCTCAACCTCATTCTCCTGCCTTCTTCTCGTAAACTTTGACGTCCTTTTAGTCCGCCGATGAATCAGTGGAAGTCCATCTTGTTGCCTTGCTTTGTAAAGGAGGGTTATTCCAGAGCTGATGAATTCTGACACTTGTCTACCTATTGGATATTGAAAGGCCTAGAGAGTGGACATCGATGTTTCCAATAGTGGGAGAGTCCGGGACCAGAGGGCACAGTGTCAGAATAGAAAGACGTCCCTTCAAAGCAGAAGTGAGGAGGAATTTCTTTAGGCAAAGGGTGGTGAATCTGTGGAATTCATTGCCACAAATGGTTGTTGAGGCCAAGTCATTGGGTATACTTAAAGCAGAGATTGGTAGGTTCTTAATTAGCAAGGGCATCAAAAGTTACAGGGAGAAGGCAGAAGGATGGGTTTGTGAGAGATAACAAATCAGCCTTGATGGAATGCAGAGCAGGCACGATGGACCGAATGGCCTAATTCTGCTCCTGTGTCTTATGGTCCAAGAAGGAGAAAGGTGACATTAGGGACTGGTAGGTGTAGATCAAGGAGCGGTGAGGGACGACGGGGAGAAAGAGTGGAGTTGGGAGACAGGGAAGAGGGTGATAGGTGGAGAAAGGCACGTAGAAAGACGAGGCAGATGGAGTCAGGTGGGGGAGGCGAGGGTGAAAGTAGAGTTAGTTTTTGGAGGAAGATAAGCAGGAACGCAAAGGCACTTGAATCTGATCAGTAAGGAAGGTGAGTATTGGAACCATTAGGAGAGGCACATTGGACAGGTGGATCCAGATGGGGGAGGGGATCTGGTGGGTGAAGTGTGTGGGCAATAGGTGGATGGAACCAGGAGGGTCAGGGACACGAAAATGGGTGATGAGGGAGGCATGGGAAAGGGAACAAAAATGAGAGGACAGAAACTGGATTAATTGCAGAGTGAGGAGCAGATAGAAGGCAAATGTAACCTTTATTATTTCTTGACCCCATTCGAGGCGCAGTAAGATCAGGTAATATTGTAGGCCGAGATCAGTCTGCACAGAATCACAAATCACACAGAAGGATCTGAAACAGTCATTGCCTCTGCGTCATCTGTTTGTAAAAATATTCTCTCAGTCCTCTGCCCTTTGTCTATGCCTTTTCCCTTGTATTATTTATGTAATTTCTTTCTCAATCTGCTTCCAGAGCCCTTTGAGGCAGTGCTAACAACTTATCTCGGTAATATCTCTCCCCTTGTTTCTTTGGCAGAGATTTGATTTTCTTGTACCACGTGACTAAATAGCTCAGCGCTGTTTAACACTGAGTCATCAAGTCACCCTTGCACCCACTTCACTGATTCTAATGCAAGTGGGCTGTTTGTTTTGATGTGTTCTGCTGTATCCCATCCACAGTAAGCCAGCCACCTAATACTTCACGAGAGCTGTAGTAATGTGTTTTTGGAGAGCGTGAGATTGTTCCTACCAACATTCCCCCTTCATTCCATCCTCTTCCAAGACATGGAAAAAGTGCACTGAATATTTCAGTTTTGAAAACGTTATTTAGCAGCTAAGCTTTTTCGTGATCCTTGTCTTTCCAATATGTACTTTACAATTTACACTCAGTATCCTCTTTATCAGCTAACTCCTGTATCAAATACAGTGGCCACTGAATATATGTTCGTGGACTTTATTAGGTACAAAGTAGAACCTGATGTATACATACTTCAATAATAAATGTATTTTGAACTCTTTTGAATCCTTTGAAAGTCAATGTTTTGGGTCAAGGCCTTTTACTTTGATTTAGAAACACAGCATAGTAATTTACCCTTCTGACCCAACGAGCCCACTCCACACAATTACACCCACGAACCTACTAACCCGTCCATCTTTGGAATGTGAGAGGAAACCGGAGCATCGTCCCTACAGATCACTTCATCACGTCAGTATATCCAGGTTATGGGAGAAGGCCAGAAAATGGAATTGCGAGGGATAATAAATCAGCCATGATGGAATGGTGGAGCAGACTTGATGGGTCGAATATCCTAATTCTGCCCCAGCATCTTCTGGTCAATGGTCGACAAGAAAACGCAACAACAGGATGCAAGCTATGCTCAGTGGCCACTTTATTAGGTACACGTGTACACCTGCTCGTTAATGCAAATATCTGATCAGCCAATCATGTGGCAGCAACTCAGTCCGCAAAGAATGCAGACGTGGTCCAGAGTTTTAGCTGCTGTTCAGACCAAACAGCAGAATGGAGAATGGAATAATTTTGAATCCTTTGAAATGTGATCCAAGAGACTTTGACCATGGTGCCAGATGGGGTGGTCTGAGTATCTCAGAAACTGCTGATCTCCTGGGATTTTCATGCAGAACAGTGTCTAGAGTTTACAGAGAATGGTGCGAGAAACAAAAACATTCAGTGCGCAGCATTTCCGTGGATGAAAACTTTGTTAATGAGAGAGGCCAGAGGAGAATGGCTAGGATGGTTCAACCTGACAGGAAGGCGACAGTAACTCAAATAATCATGCATTACAACAGTGGTGTGCAGAAGAGCTTCTTTAAGTTCACACCACGGCAAACCTTGAAGTGGATGGGTGACAGGAGCAGAGAACCACAGCCATACTCTCAGGGGCCACAATTTTACAGAATGTACAGGAATTACCTAATAAAGTGGCCTCTGAGTGTAGATGATCTCATCACACCACGTGCTCACATTGGACACGGTTCAAAGGAAGTTCACAAAAATGATTCTGGGATTGAAAGGCTTGTCATATGAGGGGCGTTTGATGGCTCTGGGCCTGTACTCATTGGAATTCAGAAAAATGCGGGGAATCTCATTGAAAGCTGTCGGATGTTGAAAGGCCTTGATAGGGTGGACGTGGAGTGGTGGGGGAGTCTGAGACCAGAGGACACAGCCTCAGAATAGAGGAATGTCCGTTTAGAACGGAGATGAGGAGGAATTTCTTTAGCCAGAGAGTGGTGAATCTGTGGAATTCATTGCCACATTGGCTGTGGAAGCCGTCCTTATGTACATTTAAGGTTGATAGATTCTTAATTAGTCAGGCCATGAAGTATTATGAGGAGAAGGCAGGAGATTGGGGCTGAGAGGGAAATGGATCAGCCATGATGAATTGATAGAGCAGACTTGATGGGCGAAATGGCCTAATGCTGCTCCTGTATAAGGTCATAAGATGTAGGAGCAGAATTAGGCCATTTGGCCCATTGAGTCTGCCCTGTCATTTCATCATAGCTGATCTATTTCCCCTCTGCCCCAATCTTCTGCCTTCTCCCCCATATCCCTTCATGCCTTGATTAATCAAGAACCTATCAATCTCTGCCTTAAATATACATAAAGACTTGACTTCCATAACTGCCTGTGGCCAAGTATTCAACATATTCACTCCTGTCTGGCTTAAGAAATTCGTCCTTTTTTCTGTTCTAAAACGACACCCCTCTATTCTAAGGTTGTGTCCTCTGGTCTTAGACTCTCCCACCATAGGAAACATCCTCTCTATCTCTACTCTATCAAGGCCATTTACCATTCGATAGATTTCAATTAGGTCACCCCTCATTTTATGGTCTTATGGTCAGTAAATCAAGGTAATGCAAAGAAAAACAATAACGGAGTGGAGAATGTAATGTTGTAGTTAGAAATTGCAGGCTGATAGTATGGTGTAAGGTCACGATGACATGGATTGTGAAATCAAGACACCATATTATTATCCCGGGGTCTAACCAATAGTCTTATAACAGCAGGCTTGGTTTGTTGCTCCTGCACTGTAAATAGCCCAATGTGTACCGTTACTGACATGTCTCAGTAAAAATGTTTAATTTTACCACTACATTGTCGCACTTGCTCCACACATATGTAACATTGGTAGCTTTGGATGATCTCAAAATCATGGAGGGCATAGTGAAGGAGCTTGGACAGGAGCAGGTGGAATAGTGGTCGGGTGGAGGAAAAGAAGACATGACTGATGCTTTCAACATCAGTGACCTGCGGCAGGGATTCCCCAAGCTGAGCTGAAGCTTTTGCATCACAGGTGGTAGAGGAGCTGCCTTGTGGCTTAGTAACCCAGGCTCAAGCCTGACCTCAGGCACTGTCCACGTGGAGTTTGCATGATCTTCCTGTGACCGCATGGGTTTCTTTCCACATCTCAAAGGCATTCAGGTTGGTGGGCTGTCTGATGTAAATTGTCCCTAGTTTGTTTGGGAATGGTGAAACTGGATGGTGGTGGGGGTGGTGATGGAATGTGGAAGAATAGCAGGATGACATTGGGATGAATGTAAACAGGAGCATGATGGTGGCTATGGATTTGTTGGGCTGAAAGGCCCTGTTTCTGTGTTGAATCACTCTATGAGAAATGGAACAGGTGTAGGTTTTCACCAATAAAACAGTGTAAGGTGTTTTATGTTTAAGAAAAACTGTAACAACTCATTTCTTGTACTCTGAACACTGAACACAATGCGCGGTAAAAAGAACTGTGCATTATTCCATCATTACTTCAGACCAGGCTCTTAAAGTGAACCCAAACTCAATGTGAATTATGCACATTTCCACCAATTACATTACCCGGCACAGGGTCCTATCCTGACAGATTTCCACAATTTTTTCCCCCCAGTTTTCAAGTGGGAATCACAAAAGGTTAGTCACTCACTGAGTTTGGCCCTGGAAGAATGGAGAACTTGCGTAATTCCATACACATGGTTCATTCCCTCGAGCAAAGATGGTTGACAGATGATCTAATTAATGTGTTTCAGGTGCTGGAAGAGCTAATAAACAGAGCCCACGTTAGGGCAGCTGGGAGCTGTGGAGCAAGAGGAAGAAGTGATCAGGAACATATTCCCATGGCTTCCTCTGTATTTGCTGTATCACCAGTGATGGTCCAGCTTTTGCAAGAAGTGTCCATAGCTGAAGAAACAACTCAAACTCTGTAACTTACCACTGCATATTTTTCATAACTCAGGTTGATTCTTATCTGTTACCAAAGTTTCACAACAAAACTGGGCTAAAAGATGAAGATAATGAGAAGAGATTGCATAATTACAGGCTTATATTTCCTTTGAGAGCTGCATCAACATACTGATGCAATCACAAAGAAGGCACGACAGCAACTACCTCACTAGGAGTTTGAGGAGGTTTGGTACATCACCAAAAACTCAAGCAAACTTCTACAGATGTTCCATGGCGAGCATTCTGACTGATTGGATGACCGCCCGGTATGGAAGCTTCAATGAACAGGATCAAAAAGAAAGCAGCATCCATCATGAAGGGCCCTCACCATCCAGGACCTGTCCTATTCTCATTACTGCCATCGACGATGAGGTACAAGAACACTCCTATATGCAGTGTTCTGAATAGTCGATGAACTGATGAATACCATTTCCTATTTTGCTCTCGTTTAGAACTATTTATTTACTTTTTGCATATATTTCTGAAAGTACACGAAAGTAATTTTTTATTTTATCGCCTTGTTCCCAATGCTAACATCAGGCAGGAGGTACAGGAACCTGAAGGCACACACTCAATGATTCAGGAACAGCTTCTTCCCCTCTGCCGTCTGATTTCTGAATGGACATTGAACCTATGAACACCACCTCACCACTTTTTTTATTTTTGCACTACTTATTTAATTTAACTATTTTGTTGTGTCCTTGAGCAAGGCACTTAATCACACATTGCTCTGCGACGACACCGGTGCCAAGCTGTATGGGTCCTAATGCCCTTCCCTTGGACAACATCGGTGGCGTGGAGAGGGGAGACTTGCAGCTGGTCTTCCATACAACCTTGCCCAGGCCTGCGCCCTGGAGAGTGAAGACTTTCCGGGTGCAGATCCATGGTCTCGCAAGACTAACGGATGCGTTAAAAAAATAGTTAATATATATAAAAATATAGAAAATAGAAAAAATAGAAAAAATGTGAATCACAGTAAGTGCATATATACTTACCCTGATTCGCATTTTTTTCTATTATTGTGTATTGCGTTGTACTGCTGGCACAAAGACAACAAATTTCATGACATGTGTCAATGACAGTAAACCTGATTCTGAGTTAGGCGAAGGGGTGGCCTGAACGAGTTGCTTAGAAAATTCAGAACTGACAGCATAGTCTCTCTGGGAGTCCTATAGAACATGAATAGCTCCTAATGACGGATTTATTATAACAACAAATGAGGCCATTTGGCCCATTTCTTTGGCACTGAACCTTTGCAGAGTATTTCATTTAGACACACTTATTGCTCCCATTACATAGACTTTCAAAAAATTTCCCTTCTATATATATTAATCTAATTCCCATTTTCAAAGGCACAATTGAATCCACTTTCAAGCTGTGCATTCCAAGGCATAATTGCTTGTTATATTATAGTATCCTCCTTCACATTATCTTGGGATATTTTGCCAATATCTTCAAATCTGTCTCCTCTACTCATTGCCTGCAATGAGCGCAGTTTATCTTAGCTTATCCAGTCTAACGCTATGATTATTTTATACACCCCCTTCAAATCTTTTTCAGCCTTCTCAAGTAGAACAACATCTGATTCGCTATATCAAGAAAATCCCTTATCCCTGGCAGTATACGTGTGAACTCCCTCTGCATGCTCTTGTGCCTTTTTAATTCATCCTAGACAATGCTCACTGTAATAGTACACAATACTGATGTTGACTACCCGGTGTTATATTAAGTTCAGCCTAACCTCCCTTTTGACAGGTGGTAATATTTGTGATCTAGTTTAGGGTTGCTGAATTCTGGCTTTTGGAAAGGTGGGGAGATGAGAGGAGTGTGGTAATACTGGATCTTGATTCTTCCTTTGCCTATCCAAATTACAATGGGAGATAGAAAAGTGACTTAAAAAGGGTAATGTTATGATGGTAATGGGGGTTGTCAAAATGCAGGTACATTGAGAAAATCAGGTTAGTGCTGGATCCCAAGAGAAGGAATTTGTAGAATGCCTATAAGATGGCTTTTCAGATCAGCTTTGGAAAAGGCAGTTTGGATTGGGTGTTGTGTAATGAACCAGATTTGATTAGGAAACTTAAGGTAGAGGAACACTTAGGAAGAAATGTTCATAATATGATAGAATTCACCCAGCAGCTTGAGAGGGAGAAGATAAAGGCAGATGTATCAGCATTATGGTGGAGTAAAGGGAATTACAGAGGGATGAGGGAGGAGCTGGCCAAAGTTGATTGGAAGGGGACACTAGCAGGGATGATGGCAGAACAGCAGTGGCTGGAGTTTTCGGTAGCAATTTGGATGGTGCAGGATAGATACATCCCAAAGATGAAGATGTATACTAAAGGGAGGGTAAGAGAAGTCAAAGACAGCATAAAAGCAAAGCAGAGGGCATATAATATTGCAAAAATAGTGATGTTAGAGGATTAGGAAGTTTTTAAAACCATCAGAGGGGAAGTAAAAAAGCAATAAGGAGAGAAAAGATGAAGCTAGCCAATAATATAAAAGAGAATACCAAAACTTTTTTTCAGATATGTAAAGAGTAAAAGAAGGGCAAGAGTGAATATCAAACTGCTGGAAAATGACACTGGAAATGTAGTAATTGGGGGGCAAACTTAGTAAGTATTTTGTGTCAGCCTTCACTGTGAAAGACGCTAGCGGTATGCCCAAAATTCAAGAGTGTCAGGGGCAGAACTGAATGAAGTTGCTATTATTAAGGAGAACATGCTTAAGAAGCTGAAAGTTCTGAAGATAGGTAAGTCACCTGGACCAGCTGGACTACATCCCAGAGTTCTGAAAGAGTTATCTGAAGTGATTGTGGAGGATTCAAGAATCACTAGATTCTGGAGTGATTCTGGAGGACTAGAAAATTGCAAATATCACTCCTCCTTTTAAGAAAAGAAAGAGGGAAAAGAAAGGAAATTATAGGCCAGTCGGCCTGACTTCAGTGGTAGGGAAAATATTCATTATTAGTGATGAGATTTTGGCTTACTTGGAGGCACATGATAAAATAGGACAAAGTCAGCCTAATGTTCTAAAGGGGAAATCCTGCCTGACAAATCTGTTGGAATTATTTGAGGAAATAACAAGCAGAATAGACAAGGGAGAGTCAGTGGATGTTGTTTACTTGGATTTTCAGAAGACCTTTGACAAGGTCCTACGTATGAGGCTGCTAAGAAGATAAGAGGTCTTGGAATTACAGGAAAGATAAGAGCACGGTTAGAAGATTGGCTGACAGGCAGGAGACAAAGAATGGAATAAAAGGGGCCTTTACTGTTTGGCCGCTGGTGACTAATAGTGTTCCACAAGGGTTGGTGTTGGAGCCACTTCTTTTCACATTATATGTCAATGATTCAGATGACAGAATTGACGGCTTCATGGCCAAGTTTGCAGAAGATATGAAGATAGGTGGAGGGGCAGGCAGTGTTGAGGAAGTAGGGAGTCTGTAAAAGGACTTAGACAGATTAGGAGAATAGGCAAAGAGGAGAGGGAATAAAGCGAATGGAAGTGAGGTGTGTTTGATAGCTTTTGGCCTGTACTCACTGGATTTAGAAGAATCAGGTGGGATCTAATTGAAACCTTCCAAATATTGAAAGGTCTTAATAAAATGGAAGTGGAGAGGATCTTTCCCTATCGTGAGGGGGTCTCGGACCATGGGGTACTCAGGTAGTCTAGTTATATACATGTGCCTAAGGCTTTTACACTGTACTGCACTTGAAAGTACAGTGTAAAAGTGTAAAACTCAACATTGACTTTGATACTCCTCAGCCAAGATCTAATAAGGAGTTGAAAGAGGTTATTTTGTTCTTATGATTCCAAATACCCCAGAGAGCGAAGCTGGTTCTTTGTCGCATCTCTCCCAAGGCAACTGCAAGCTTCAGATTGAAGGAGACGCACACCTGTCTTGGCATAGGCTGACTTTGATTTGGATCCTCTTCTAACATTGCTGACACCAATGTCAGCGACTGGTGACATCTAGGTGTTCTTGTACATCAGTCACTGAAGGCAAGCATGCAAGTACAGTAGGCAGTGAAGAAAGCTAATGGCATGATATTCATAACAATGGGAATTGAGTATAAGAGCAAAGAGGTCCTTCTGCAACTGTACAGGGCCCTGGTGAGACCACACCTGGAGTACTGTGTGCAGTTTTGGTCTCCAAATTTGAGGAAGGACATTCTTGCTATTGAGGGAGTGCAGCGTAGGTTCACAAGGGATGGCGGGACTGTCATAAGTCGAAAGATCGGAGCGACTGGGCTTGTATACTCTGGAATTTAGAAGGCTGAAAGGGGATCTTATTGAAACATATAAGATTAATAAGGGATTGGACACGCTGCAGGCAGGAAGCATGTTCCCGCTGATGGGTGAGTCCAGAGCCAGAGGCCACAGTTTAAGAATAAGGGGTAGGCCATTTAGAACGGAGTTGAGGAAAAACTTTTTCACCCAGAGAGTGGTGGAATGCTCTGCCCCAGAAGGCTGTGGAGGCCAAGTCTCTGGATGCTTTCAAGAAAGAGATGGATAGAGCTCTTAAAGATAGCGGAATCAAAGGTTACGGGGATAAGGCAGGAACTGGATACTGATTGTGGATTATCAGCCATGATCACAGTGAATGGCAGTGCTGGCTCGAAGGGCCGAATGGCCTACTCCTGCACCTATTGTCTATTGACTGAAAAGAATCCACTTGCAAGTGTATCCTCTGACTAGAAGGTGTCCCTTGCTCTTGTACCACACCACATCTTCAATTGCCCACACTGTTGGAAAATAATTCAGCTAACAGGCCCAGCTCCCTTCACCTCAGAGCATTAAGTACTGTAGTCATGTGAGAGATCAAGAAATTATTTTTTTTAAACTGCAGCTGCTGGAAGATTTACAGAGGGTTCAAGGTCAAGCAGGTTCAGAGGAGATTTAGCAGGATGCTGCCTGGACTAGAGAGCATGTCTTTTGAAGACAGATTGAGCGAGCTAGGAATTTTCCTTTGGAGTGAGGGAGGATGAGATGTGAGTTGATAGAGGGTGTACAAGGTTATAAGAGGCATAAATTGAATGGACAACCAGATACTTCTTCCCAGTGCAGAAATGGTTAATATGAGGGGTATATTCTTAAGGCGATGGAGGAAAATAAAGGGGGATACCAGCGGTAAGAGTTTTTTACACAGAGTTGTGAGTGCATAGATCATCCTGGCAGAGGTAGTGGTAGAGTATTATAGGAATCTAAGAAACTCTTGGGTAGGCACAAGGATGATAAAAAATAGAGGGTAATGAAGGAGGGAAGGGTTAGATTGACCTTGGAGTAGGTTAAAAGCTTGGCACAGCATCGTAGGCCAAAGTGTCTGCACTGTGCTGCAATGTTCTACGTTCTACTGTTATGTTCTGAGATCAGATAATGCTGGAGATATTAATCAGATCAGGCAACATCTGTGGAAGGCCACTGATAGTATAACTTTAAAGTTAGATCCAGGATACACCCTGACCTGCTCAGTTTTTTCAGCACTTTCCTCTTATATTTGACCTTGAAGAACACACTGTGCAGCACTTCTGTGGATTAAACTCTATCTGCTATTTTCCAACTGATCTACATCCTGCTGTGTCCCTTGACAATCTTCTTAACCATCTGCAATTGCCCCAATTTTTGTTTTGTCCACAAGCTTATTAACCAGATGACCTACTTTATTTTCAAGTCATACATTTCGCAAACAACAGAGGTCCGAGTACTCTTCCTTGATTAGCCCCCTGCCACCACTAGCCCCTGTCTTATATGACCAAGCCAAGTTTGAAGTCAAGCTACAAAGCCACCATGGATCCCATGTGACTGAATCTTCTGTATCTACTGACCTAGAGGAACTTCGTCAAGTCTTGGTGTCGGCACGTAGCCAATGCTGGTGATCCACTTTCATTTCCTGCAACTATCTGTTGGGACTTTGTATCTTCTTCCCGTGATCATGTGGGTTTTCTCAGGGTACTTTGGTTTCCTCCACATTCCAAGGTGTATACCGGTTAGTAGGTTAATTGGTCACATGGGTGTAATTGGGCAGCGCAGGTTCATTGGACCAGAAGGGGCTTTTACCATACTGTACAGTATCTCTAAATCTAAATCTACTTTTTGCTTTTGTTACAGAAGGAGTTCCTTTGGTCCATCAGTCCCTGTGCTATCTATCCAATGAATGCCACTGGCCTTGTCCCTTTAAGGGTTTATATTTGGATTTTGCAGATCTGGTTAAGAGCCGCCAAAATGGTTAATAGTGAACAATCAAATGTCAACCACCCGCAGTTCGGCCGTCTTAGAGACCCATATCTACCAGGGAGGCCTCTGGTGACCGCTTGGTGAACAGGTGAGGGATTAGTTGAGTCACAGAAGAACTAATCTGCTCATGTTGCTTCTGCCACCTGTCCCAGTAGGCTCACTCCTCAATACTGCCTCGTGTCCAAGAATGGTTGGAAGCCTCTGAGTATTGTATGTGAGTTCTTGCTCACTCTCGGCTCAGAAAGAACAACAACTTTCTGAGTAGAAGTTTGGGGGTCCCATCTAAATTAAGGGGTCACTGGCTAAACAACTGAAGGCCATACACTTCGCAGCACCAGTGATGCCTGCCGCAGTTGCTGGTCATCAAAAAAGTGGCACGGTAGCATAGAAGTTAGCGCAATGCTTTACAGCGCTGGCGGGTTTCAGTTCCCGCTGATGACTGTAAAGAGTTTGTACCTATTCCCTGTGACCGTGTGTGTTTCCTCTGGTCAGCCGCCAGTGACTTCTGGACTTCACCCTGGGTCAGACCCGCTAATGTTGTCAGTAGATTCGACAGAATGGCCCATGAGGAGAGATTAAACAAACTGTCCCCGTGCTCTTTGGAGTCTGCACATCTTATCTTCCAGTGATAGGGCAGCACAGTAACATAGTATAACACACAAAGCACTGGAGGAACTCAGCAGGTCAGGCAGAAAATGGAAAAGAGAGAACAGTCGACGTTTCAGGCCGAGACCCTTCTTCAGTACACTTTACAGTGGCCAGGACTGGGATTCTATTCCCGTGACTGTCAGTAAGATGTTTGAATGTTCTCCTCGTGACCACCAGGGTTTCCCCTTCGTGCTCCCATTTCCTCCCACATTCCAAAGATGTACATGTTACGGTTAGTAATCTGTGGGTGCACTACGTTGGTACCGGAAGCATGGTGACACTTGCCAGCACAACTTCAGACCCAAAATGTCAAATCTTTATTCCTTTCCCTAGATGCTGCCTGACCTGCTGTGTTCCCCCAGCATTTTGTATGCTTTTCACTGCATGTTTCTATGCATGTATGACAAATAAAGCTAATCTTAAAATCTTAAATTAATCTCAACTTATTTCTGCACACTATCTTCATCTTAATTTTATCTTGTTATACCAAAAAAAAATTCCACATTCGTTGCTTCCTTAACCCATCCGTATCATAATAACAGCAGTTTGGTTGAGGGTGTTAGAAATTTGAAAGATCTAGGAGGCAGATCTGTGGGACATTCAAAGCCTTGGCAGGGGCAGGGAAAAATTGGAATTGATGCTGCTGGTCAGATCTCTTTGTTCTGTTCTACTAAACTGCTGTAAGCACGAGTTTTTTTTTCATTAGAGATGTCAGCCCTCTGGTGTCAGTGAGCACTTTCAGTTACAATACCCAACCCCTGACCAGTGCTGGTGACACTCAGAATTCTTCACATCAGTCATGGTGAGAAGGTTACCATGGTAACAATTAAAGCTCGGCATATTGAAAGCCAATACACAGATGCTCGATTTATTTTTAAGCTGCCACTGGTCTGTGGGAGAGTGACTGTGGTCATATGTGTTATATTCCACGTTGATGGCAAAGTATTTTTCTCGTAATATTTTGGTCATGTGCACTCAGCGGCCACCTTATTAGTTACCCCCTGTTCCCAATAATTGGGCACTGAGTGTATCTTTATGGTCTTCTGCTGCTGTAGCCCATCCACTTCAAGGTTCAAAGTGTTGTGCATTCAGAGATGTTCCTCTGCACACTACTGCTGTTACATGTAGTTATCTGAGTTACTGTCACCTCTCTGTCAACTTGACCAGTCCGGCCATTCTCCTCTGACCTCTCACATTAACAAGGCGTTTTTGCCCACAAAACTGCTGCTCACGGGATGTTTTGTTTTGCTTTTTGCACCATTCTCTGTAAACACTAGAGACTGCTGCTCATGAAAATCCCAGGAGATCAGCAGTTTCCGAGATACTCAAACCACCCTGTCTGACACCAACATTCATTCTGTTGTAGCATGGATGAAATCACTGGAGAGACAGAGTCACTACAGCTTCTTTATTCGACACAACAAGGTACAACAGGCATTTTACAGATGGAGATGCTTTCCGCAGAAAGGTCTGCTAGCTCAATGTGGGCTTGATATTTATATGCCAAACACAAAGGCAATCGCTTTAAAAAGTTAGAGACAATGCATAGACAATGCTTCCTATTGAAGCTACATACAAAATATCACACCATCCTTTCCTTCTGAGGCCAACATGTCTGGGTTGCAAGTTAAATCCACAATACATTTATTGGGCATTTTACGTGCTAACATAGAAGACAATTAATATTTATAATGTATAGATAATACTGTCTTTGAAACTACAGCATCAGGTCAAACTACGACGCCAGAAGCATCTGGTATTCACACCTTTTTAGGAAGCCCATTGTGGTGGACTCAATCCACAGTACTTTGTCAAATAGAAGTCTGGTGGCCAAAGTCATTTTAAGTGTAAACAAATCATCTACCCAAAAAAAACTCACCCTCACACATTCCATGGTCAAAGTCACATTTCTTCCCCGTTCTAATGTTTGGTCTGAACAACAACTGAACCTCTTGACCATGTCTGCATGCTTTTATGCATTGAGTTGCTGCCACATGATTGGCTGATTAGATATTTGCATTAACGAGCAGGTGTACCAAATAAAGTGGCCATTCAGTGTACACTGTGGATTAAGAAGGCGATGGTGGCCGCAATAATATGGCGACAACTTGCGAAAACGGTCACTTATGGGGTACAGGATGAAAAATAACCATAAGTGAATGGGTAACATAGTCATCAATAAAGTATGACTATGACTATGACTATGTAAACATGAGGAATTCTGCAGATGCTGGAAATTCAAGCAACACACATCAAATTTGCTGGTGAACGCAGCAGGCCAGGCAGCATCTCTAGGAAGAGGTACAGTCGACGTTTCGGGCCGAGACCCTCCGTCCTGAAGGATCTCGGCCCGAAACGTCGACTGTACCTCTTCCTAGAGATGCTGCCTGGCCTGCTGCGTTCAGCAGCAAATTTGATGTGTGTTGCATAAGTGAATGGGAAAACTTTGAAAGTAGGAGGAGGAGAACATTCAAATCAATAAAAAGCAAATTGCAAATACAGTACTGGAAATGTAAACTGAAAACCAAAAGTACTGGATATACTAAACAGTCCAATGGTGCCAATGCACTGGATCAGGAAAATCTGCAGAGGGTTGTAAACTCAGCCAACTAACCATTGTCACTAGCCTCCCCACCATCTAGGACATCTTCAGAAGGTGATGCTACAAGAAAGCAGCATCCTTCATGAAGGACCATCAACCCTTGGGATATAAATTCTTCTTATTATTACCACCAGGGAGGAGGTACAGGAGCCTGAAGACACTCAGTCAACATTTTAGGAACAGTTTCTTCTCCTCCTCCATCAGATACCTGAACAGACAATGATCCCATGAACACTACCTCACATTTTTGCTATCTTTTTGCACTAGCTAGCTAACTATTGATTGGTTATTTACTTACCTGCTTACTAGTGTATTATATTATTGTGTCTTACAGTAATTATTTTATGTCTTACATTGTACTGCTGCCTCCATACAACAAAAGTTTCATTACATAAGTCAGTGAGGGCGACACGGTAGTGTAGTGGTCAGCACAACGCTTCACAACATCAGTGACAGGTTCAATTCCTGCCACTGCCTGTAAGAAGCTTGTATGTTCTCCCCGTGACTGCCTGGGTTTCCTCCCATATTCCAAAGAAGTACCAATTGGTAGGTTGGTCATTGTAAACTGTCCCGTGCTTAGGCTAGGATTAAATCAGGGGATTCTTGGGCAGCGTGTATCTCATTCCGCGCTGTATTTCAATAAGTCAGTAATAATACTAATTCTAATTCTGAGTTTAAGCAGCATCTGTGAGAAAAGAGGAAGTTAATATTTAATATCTAGCATCAGCAGTTCTTTTCTTTTTCACTTACTTGTTGAATTCTCTGCCGTGATTCTGTCATTCAACTCACACGTGCCCCCTTTCTGTGAGAAAATGAAAATTTCTGAGCCAATTCAAAGCTGTTGGAGCTGTTTGAGTTTATCTGCTCTGTTTGCTGCCTCTCCCCCTGAAGTCTCTGATTTTCATGGGCTGCGAATCCAAAGCCCGTGGCCGACCCACAAATGCACCTCCTTGTCTCCACATGTGAGAGTGTACAAACTCCCTGTCTGACTTCACACAGTTGGAGGAGGATCCTCTTAATATGGTGTGATAGAGAGTTGGATTTCTATAGTGTGTTCCAAAAGACCTTACTGCCCATGAAGTGTATCGAGTCATAGAGTAACACAGCACAAAAATAGCCCCTTTGGCCCAACTCATCCATACCTACCAAAATGCCCATCTAAGCTATTTCACCCATATACCTCTAATCTTTCCTATCCCTGTTCCTAGCCAGGTGTTAAAAATAAGAGATTCTGCAAAAACACTGGGGGAACTCAGCAGGTCAGGCAGCATCTGTGGAGAGGAATAAATAGTCGACTTTTTGGGTCACGGCTTCATCGGGATTGGTGTGTGCTACCTGTCCAAGTGTCCTTTAAATGTTACTCTACCTACATCAACCACTTCCTCAGTCAGCCCATTCCATATTCACAGCACCCTCTACATGAGAAAGTTGTCCCTCAGTTTCCTTTTAATTCTTTCCCTCCTCACATTAAAACCACGCCCCATAGTTTTTGATGTATTTTGTTTTGTAAAAAGACAGTGTACTTTCATAAACACAAGGGATTCTGCAGATACTGGAAATCTTGAGCAACACGCATGAAACCCTGGAGGAATTCAGAGGATCAGGCAGCATCTAGGGAGTCGATATTTCAGGCCAAAACCCTTCGTGCATTCACCCTATTTATGTCCCTCGTGATTTTATGAGACCATAAAACATAGGGGCAGAATTAGGCCATTTACCCACCCTCTGGTGAAAGAAATTCCTCCTTATCTCTGTTCTAAAAGGGTGTCCTTGTATTCTGAGGCCGTGCCCTCTGGTTCTAGATTCCTCCACTATGGAAAACATCCTCTCCATGGCCATTGAGTTTGCCTGAGAGTCAGCTCCAGTGAAGTTGATGAAGTGCACAAATGTGATCAGGTCTTTTGGGAGGATTCCTCTGCCTTTCTTTGAAGCAATTTCACAGGATATTTTCCATCCTCCTTTGAACCTGAAGGACAATACTCTCTCAGTGTTCGCTCTGTGGTCACCTGTTATGCTCAGACTTTCGGGCTCATGTCTCTGGGATGAGACCTGCGAGCCTTTAAGCATCTGACTCAAGTGATGAGAGTGCTATCAAATGAGCCACAGCTGACAGTGTAAGGTGTATGGTGAATGATATTGAATTGACTGCTTGTTATGGAAGGCATAGAGGTCACACAGCATGGACACAGGCCTTTTGGTTCAACTGGTACATGTTGACTGTGTTACCCAGCGAGCTGGTCCCATCTCTACCCATTAACCCACCCCCTCCAACACTACACCTACACCAGTACAATCCCTTGGCAGCCTTCATCCCCCATGCACTACCACTTTACAGTTACTTGTATGTTCTGTTTTACAGGGTTGTTTTATATTGATATTTATTGTATTTTAATGCTTATCTTTTTTTTGTGCCGCATCAGATCCGGCATAACAATCATTTTGTTCTCCTTTACACTTGTGTGTTGAAGAATGACAATAAACCATCTTGAATCTTGAATCTGTTAACTAATCTGGGTGGCAGTGTGAAATGTGAGGAGGATGTTATGAGAATGCAGGGTGACTTGGACAGGTTGGGTGAGTGGGCAGATGCATGGCAGATGCAGTTTAATGTGGATAAATGTGAGGTTATCCACTTTGGTGGCAAGAACAGGAAGGCAGATTACTATCTGAATGGTGTCAAGTTAGGAAAAGGGGAAGTACAACGAGATCTAGGTGTCCTTGTTCATCAGTCACTGAAAGTAAGCATGCAGATACAGCAGGCAGTGAAGAAAGCTAATGGCATGCTGGCCTTCATAACAAGAGGAATGAGTATAGGAGCAAAGAGGTCCTTCTGCAGTTGTAGAGGGCTCTGATGAGACCACACCTGGAATATTGTGCACAGTTTTGATCTCCAAATTTGAGGAAGGACATTCTAGTTATTGAGGGAGTGCAGCGTAGGTTCACGAGGTTAATTCCCGGGATGGAGGAACTGTCATATGTTGAAAGATTGGAGCGACTGGGGTTGTATACATTGGAATTTAGAAGGATGAGAGGGGATCTGATTGAAACATATAAGATTATTAAGGGATTGGACACGCTAGAGGCAGGAAACATGTTCCCGATGTTGGGGGAGTCCAGAACTAGAGGCCACAGTTTGAGAATAAGGGATAGAGAATTTAGAACGGAGTTGAGGAAAAACTTTTTCACACAGAGGGTTGTGGATCTGTGGAATGCTCTGCCTCAGAAGGCAGTGGAGGCCAATTCTCTGGATTCTTTCAGAAAAGAGTTAGATAGAGCTCTTAAAGATAGCAGAGTGAAGGGATATGGGGAGAAGGCAGGAAAAGGGTACTGATTGTAGATGATCAGCCATGATCACAGTAAATGGTGGTGCTGGCTCAAAGGGCTGAATGGCCTACTCCTGCACTTATTGTCTATTGTCTAAACAGGATAACTTCCCTCAACTTCACTTGCCCCATCATTGAAATGATCCCACAACCTATGGACTCACTTTCAAGGACTCTTCATCTCATGTTCTTGGTATTTATTGTTTATTTATTTATTTATTTATTATTATTATTATTATTATTGCTTTCTTTTTATATTTGCTCAGTTTCTTGTCCTTTGCACTCTGATTGAAAGCCCAAGTTGGGCTGTCTTTCATTGAGTCTGTTATGATTATTATTCTATAGATTTATTGAGTATGCCCACAAGAAAACAAATCTCAGAGTTGTATATGGTGACATATACTGTATGTACTTTGATAATAAATGTACTTTGAACTTTGATGCTGGAATAGCATTATGCTATGCTGCTGTGCCTGGAGTGAGAACATTCTTTTGCTGAACAGAACACTGATGTTAAAAATAGCTAATCATTTTAAACTGTCTGTATTTGGCCCACGGCCCTTGTTATCATTCTGCACTCCCATAGTCAATACAAATCATCTGTAGACAATCCCTATCCCTGACTAAAATAAAGAAACTCAATTTCATCAGGCTGCCCCATTACAATTCCATACCAACTTTTTTCTTTGATGAACTATAGGTGTTCAAGGTGTACTTTGAGAAAAATCCCTTGACAAAAGATGGTGGGGCTATAACTTAGAGCACAAGACATAAGACACAGGGGCAGAATTAAGCCATTCATCCATTGAGTCTGCCCCACCATTATATCGTGGCTGATTTACTATCCCTCTCGACCCATTCTCCACTCTTCTCCCAGTAACCTTTGACACATTTACTAATCAAGAACCTATCAACCTCCGCTTTGAATATACTCAATGACTGTGACAATGAATTCCAAAGATTTTCTACCCTCTGGCTAAAGAAATTTCTCCTCACCTCTGTTCTAAATGGATGTCCTTCAATTCTAAGGCTGTGCCCTCTGGTCCTAGACTCCCCAACTATCGTCAACATCCTCTCCATGTCCACTCTATCTACAGTACTGTGCAAAAGTCTTAGGCACATGTAAAAAAATTCTGTAAAGTGAAGAAGTTTTCAAAATAATGAAATGAAAAGTTCCTAAATATATAAAAAAACACTATATAGAGTAGTACACACAAAATAATCTGCAGATGTTGGGGTCAAAGCAACACTCACAACACGCTGGAGGAACTCAGCAGGTCGGGCAGCATCTGTGGAAAAGATCGGTTGATATTTCCCATGGATGCTGCCCGACCTGCTGAGTTCCTCCAGCGTGATATAGAGTAGTAAATAGTAAAAATCTAACTCAAGTCAATGTTTGGTGTGACGACCTTTTGCCTTTAAAACTGCATCAATTCTCTAAGGTACACTATTGTGCATCATGGAGAACTTGCCACAGTTCTGCAGAATTTGGATGTCTCATTTGCTTCTGTCTCTCCAGGCAATCTCAGAAAACCTTGATGATGTTGAGATCAGGGTTCTGTGGAGGCCAGACCATCTGAAACCGTATAGAAACTCTAGGATGCCCAAGACTTTTGCAGGTCTTTCAATATTTGATAGGTTTCAATGAGAACCCCCATCATTCTTCTAAACTCCATCGAGTACAGCCCCAGAGCCACTAAACACTCCCCATACGTTAACCCTTTTGCTCGTGGGATCATTCTGATGAACCTCCTCTGGACCCTCTCCAAAACCAGCACATCCTTTCTAGATAAGGGGCCCAAACTGCTCACAATGCCCCAGGTGCAGTCTGACCAATACCTTATAAAATTAGAAGAGGAAAACTTCTTGGTTTCCCTCTCCTACCTTTTTGCTGAATGATATATCTATCTTTGAGTTTGCTTCTGATCTTTTCAATTCAAAATGTATAAAGGAAGCTATTTCAATGCTGCAATTTTGTACTTCGCCCTAAAGTTAAAACAACCTCCTTCTATTTTCCAGCAGATTGCTTCAGAGGGAGGCCTGGAATCAGATCCTTAGTTGTTATGTGGTTTCACTATGTGAACCTTTGGCTGACATTCTGCCAAACCAGGCATCACATCAGACAGCAACTTCACCCATACCCTCCCTAAGAGAGTTGAAGTTTCAGATCTGAGGCCAAAGTCAAACATTTGCAATGCTACACTCAGTGGTAATTTTTTGCAAGCATCTGGACACCTGCTTGGTAATGCAATTATCGAATCAGCCAATCATGTGACAGCAACTCAATGCATAAAAGCATGCAGACATGGTCAAGAGGATCAGTTGTTGTTCAGACCAAACATCAAAATGGGCAATAATGTGGTTTAAGTGACTTTGACTGTGGAATTTGATTGGTGCCAGATGGGGTGGTTTGAGTATCTTAGAAACTGCTTATCTCCTAGGATTTTCATATACAACAGTCTCTGGAGTTGACAGAGAATGGTGCAAAAAACAAGAAAACATCCCATGAATGGCAGTTCTGTGAGTGAAAATGATTTGTTAATAAGAGAAGTCAGCGGAGAATGGCCAGACGGGTTCAAGCTGACAGGAAGGCAACAGTAAGTCAAGTAACTATGTATTGTAACAGTGGAGTATAGGAGAGCATCTCTGAACACGCAACATGTCGAACCTTGAAGTGGATGGTCTATGGCAGCAGAAGACAACGTACATACACTCATACACGAGGAATTCTGCAGATGCTGGAATTTCAAGCAACACACATAAAAGTTGCTGGTGAATGCAGCAGGCCAGGCAGCATCTCTAGGAAGAGGTACAGTCGATGTTTCAGGCCGAGACCCTTCGTCAGAACTAACTGAAAGAAGAGATAGTAAGAGATTTGAAAGTGGGAGGGGGAGGGGAAGGGGGAGATCCGAAATGATAGGAGAAGACAGGAGGGGGAGGGATGGAGCCAAGAGCTGGAAAGTTGATTGGCAAAAGGGATATGAGAGGATCATGGGACAGGAGGCCTGGGGAGAAAGAAAAGGGGGAGAGGGGAAAAACCAGAGGATGGGCAAGGGGTATAATGAGAGGGACAGAGGGAGAAAAAGGAGAGTGAGAGAAAGAATGTGTGTATATAAATAAATAACGGATGGGGTACGATGGGGAGGTGGGGCATTAGCGGAAGTTTGAGAAGCCAATGTTCATGCCATCAGGTTGGAGGCTACCTAGACGGAATATAAGGTGTTATTCCTCCAACCTGAGTGTGGCTTCATCTTTACAGTCGAGGAGGCCACGGATAGACATATCAGAATGGGAATGGGATGTGGAATTAAAATGTGTGGCCACTGGGAGATCCTGCTTTCTCTGGTGGACAGAGCGTAGATGTTCAGCAAAACAATCTCCCAGTCTGTGTTGACGCATTTACATACACACATTCTTTTTCTCTCTCTCCTTTTTCTCCCTCTGTCCCTCTCATCATACCCCTTGCCCATCCTCTGGGCTTCCCCCCTCCCCCTTTTCTTTCTCCCTAGGCCTCCTGTCCAATGATCCTCTCATATCCCTTTTGCCAATCACCTGTCCAGCTCTTGGCTCCATCCCTCCCCCTCCTGTCTTCTCCTATCATTTCGGATCTCCCCCTCCCCCTCCCACTTTCAAGTCTCTTACTAACTCTTCTTTCAGTTAGTCCTGACGAAGGGTCTCGGCCTGAAACGTCGACTACCTCTTCCTAGAGATGCTGCCTGGCCTGCTGCGTTCACCAGCAACTTTTATGTACATACACTCATATTAGGTACAGAAGGTACCTAATGAAGAGGCCACTAAGAAATTCTAAAATAACAAAAAATGCAAATGCTAGACTCTGAAATTAAAGCAAAAAATAGCATTGAAAATCCCCAGAAGCCAGGCAGGATCTGAAGGAAGAGAAATACAGTTATCCTTTCAAGTCAATCACTGATCTGAAATGTTAACCATGTTTCTCTGAACACAGATGCTGCCTGACCTGCTGTGTATTTCAGCACTTCCTGTTTTTTTGGCAACGTAATTTAAGATTCAAGATTCAAGATTGTTTAATGTTGTTTCCAGTACACAAGTGTAATGGAGAACAAAATAATTGTTACTCTGGATCTGACGCAGCACAAAAAAAACACAAAAGGATAAAAAAAACTCAATAATGAAAAAACACATTAAATATAAAGATGTAAACAACAGGAATTCTGCAGATGCTGGAAATTCAAGCAACACACATCAAAGTTGCTGGCGAATGCAGCAGGCCAGGCAGCATCTCTAGAAAGAGGTACCGTCGATGTTTCAGGCTGAGACCCTTTGTCCTGACGAAGGGTCTCGGCCTGAAACGTCGACTGTACCTCTTCCAAGAGATGCTGCCTGGCCTGCTGCATTGGCCAAATATAAAGACGTAGATAGATTGATTAGGTACCTAAGATGATGCTTGACACAGAGGTGTCTGTATATAAGGAGACTGACGGGAAATGATAAAGTAGTGGTTAGGGGTTGTGGTGGGTTGGGTTAACGAGTGGAGGAGTTGATCAGCCTTACTACTTGGGGAAGTTAAGTGTTTTTGAGTCTGCTGGTCCTGTCATGGATGCTACATAGCCTCTTTCCTGATGGGAGAGGGACAAGCAGTCCATGAGCAGGGTGGGTGGGATCCTTCATGATGTTGATAGCCTATTTCCAGAACCTTTCTATATAAACTCTATGTTCTTGATGGTAGCTAGGCTGGTGCTGGAGATACATTTGGCTGTTTTGATGACCTACTTTGGAGCCTTCCTGTCCACTGCAGTGCAGTTTCTGTACCATGTAGTGATGCAGGAGGAAATATATACATTTTCCCCAATGACTAATAAGATTCTTGTGGCAAAATGACAATAAAGTTCAAAGTTCAAATTAGATTTAATATCAAAGTACATATATGTCACCATATACAACCCTGAGATTCATTTTCTTCGGGCATACAGAGTAAATCCAAGAAACATAATAGAATTAATGAAAGACCACACCCAACAGGACAGAAAAGCAACCAACATGCAAAATACAACAAACTGTGCAAATACAAAGGAAAAAACAAATAAATACGTAATAAATATCAAAAACATGAGATGAAGAGTTTGTGAAAGTGTGTCCATAGGTAGTGTAATGTATATGTCTATTTCTTTTAGAGCAATGACTCCCCTTAGCATCACTCATGGACTGATAACTTATCTATGTGTATTGGTCTGTTGTCTTAGCATGTGCATTGATCTGCTCTCTCTCTCTCTCTCTCTCTCTCTCTCTCTCTCTCGTTGCAATGTGAATACACCAGTTAAAGCCATCCCACATGCGTGCTTTCATTTATTTACTATGTAGTTAAACAGAGACAACAAATTAGCGATGAGTACAAACCTGAAAGACAGAGAATATCAGCAAGGGCACCGACAGTTACAGGATAACAGACTTCAGAGAGAGACAGTGAGAGGAAAGAGCGAATCAGTATGGAGAAGACCGTCACAGACGCTAACAAAGGTCTGTGAGTATCAGTACAAGGTACACAGTGAAAGACACGCAACTAGTAAAGCTAAAGAGTAAATAACACGACAATGGCCTTAGTCAGGAAAGTTGATGAACTTGATAGTGCTAATGAGGGCTGGGAATTGTATATCAAGAGGGTTTGAACTGTTGTGGATGAGGAAAAGAAAGCCTTCATGCTGCTTAGCTTAATGGGTACTAAAATGTACAGGCTCTTAGTAACGCAAACACGAGGAATTCTGCAGATGCTGGAAATTCAAGCAACACACATCAAAGTTGCTGGTGAACGCAGCAGGCCAGGCAGCATCTCTAGGAAGAGGTACAGTCGACGTTTTGGGCCGAGACCCTTCATCAGGACTAACTCAAGAGATCTCTTACTAGCTCGAAGGGTCTCGGCCCGAAACGTCGACTGCACCTCTTCCTAGAGATGCTGCCTGGCCTGCTGCGTTCACCAGCAACTTTGATGTGTGAGGCTCTTGGTAACTCCTGAAAAGCCAGCCGACAAGACATTCAACAATATTGTTACAATTTTACAAAATCATTTGAGCCCTAAACCACTGGTAGTAGCTGGAAGATGATGGGAGGCATTGATTGTGTGGATAGTCAGAGGCTTTTTCCCAGGGCTGAAATGGCTGCCACAAGAGGGCACAGGTTTAATGTGCTGGGGAGTAGGTACAGAGGAGATGTCGGGGGTAAGTCTTTTACGCAGAGAGTGGTGAGTGCGTGGAATGGGCTGCCAGCAACGGTGGTGGAGGCGGATACGATAGGGTCTTTTAAGAGACTTTTGGATAGGTACATGGAGCTTAGGAAAATAGAGGGCTATGGGTAACCCTAGTAATTTCTAAGGTAGGGACATGTTCGGCACAACTTTCTGGGCCGAAGGGCCTGTATTGTGCTGTAGGTTTTCTATGTTTCTAAGATTTAGATTTAACAAAAGGAGCAGGTCAAATGATGAAAGCATCTCTGAATACATTGCAGAACTATGCAAACTTTCCCGATGGTGTGACTTTAGAGATGGACATCCTGATGCATCAAGGGGCAAGCTTGCATCTGGCATGTAGAGTCAAAGCACCCAAAAGAGGCTACTGTCAGAAAGAGACCTAACCTTAGAACAGGCACTGATCATTGCAATATCGTTAGATTCTACAGAAAAGGATACAGAAGAACTACAGAAAAAGAGTTAAGAATGTGAACCGCACAAAATGTCCCTGAATAGTGCATATGGATCACAACAGATGTGTGTAGTGTAAAACTGAAAATGGAGCTGAATATAGGGTCAGCATTGACTACAATCTCAGAGGCTGACTACGGCAGTCTGTTTTCTAAGCTACCATGAGAAAAGACCTCAGTGATGCTGAAGACCTACACAGTTTCTCCCGGAGGGAAACTGAAAGTGAATGTTACATTTGGAAACCAAATACAACAGTTAGAGCTTTATGTATTGAAAAGTGAAAGGCCAGCAGCTTTTGAAGGTGAATGGTTGAGAAAAATCCAACTAGACTGGCACACAATCAAAGCTCAGTGTGACATCAACAGACAATGGCAGTCCAAATGGTAGCACCAACCAGAGACTGGCACAGCTGCTTAATGCAAATGAGAAGGTGTTTGAGAAGGGGGATTGGCAAACTCAAAGGCACAAAGGCCAGAATTGAACTGGATGAAGCACCAAGATTCGATAAAGTGCATCCAGAGCCTTACGCACTGCATCCTAAAGTGGATGCTGAACTGCAGAGCTTGGAGCCACCTGGCATTCTCTCCAAGGTTGAGTGGGGCAATTGGGCCATGCCCATTGTCCCGGTGATCAAGAAAGGGAAAGCTGAAGCTGTTCACATATGTGGGACCTCAAAGTGAGCATCAACCCTGGGCTGCATACTGTACAGTACCCCTTGATATGAATTGAAGACATTTTTACTTCTTTGGCAGGCAGAGAATGTTTAAGCCTACCTGCAAATGAAGATTGAGGAGTCAAGCAGGAAGTTCTTCACAATCAACACTCACAAGGTACTGTTCCAGTGTAACTGTCTCATCTTTGGTGTCGCATCAGCTCCAGCAATTTGGGAAAGAGCAATGGACCAAGTGCTCCAAGATATCCCAGGAACACTATGGTACCTTGATGACATCATTGTGACTGGCTAAAGTGATGAAGAGCACCTCCAGAACCTTGGTAAAATGCTTACCAGGCTAAGCGAGTATGGTCTGGGTGCAGAAGAGAGAAATGTGTGTTTTTCAAGAATGAAATCTCATATTGTGGACATGCCATTGACAAGCAGGGCTTACACAAGTCACAAGAGAAGACTGAAGCACTGCTTCAGGCACCCAAACTTCCATAGTGCGTGTCAAGATGGCTCCAATGCCATAAGGGGATGCATGGCATGCCAGTCTGATGGGCAGAGATGATTCATAATGGGTGAGCAGTTCACTTGATGCTATTAGTCTCTTTGTTTCATTGAATGCTTTTTCACTTCTTTCTGACCAACTAAAAATAATGTATATGGCCCAGTCCAAACAGATAAAGCCCTTCCCACCAATGAGCACATCTACACAGAGCATTGTCACTAGTTCAGAGACACTGAGAAATTCTTTCTGCTGCAGCTTATGCTAACGTTAGCGAGAAACTACAAAACCAGGCCTGAAATGGAAAGCCTTGTAGTTTCCAAATCCTAGCTGTTTACGAGGGAATAGCTCAATTATTTTATTCCAAAGGTGAGAGAATCTGCAGATGCTGGAAATCTAAGCTACACACACAGTCCTGATGAAGGATCTCGGCCTGAAACATCGACTATTTACTCTTTTCCATAGATGGCCTGGTGACTTCCTCCAGCATTTTGTGTGTGTTACAACTATTTTATTGTTTAATTTATCTTTAGCACATTATGAGCATTAAAATTTAGATTACAAGGTGAGGACAGTATCTCTCAGGAATATAAACCCCAACTGACCAGTTGAGCTTGGGAGTGCTATCAAAGCAACCAGTACTTTACACTTCCGTTGGAGAAACATGATGCTAGTCTACATTATTTCCTAAACGGGGAGAAACTTCTGAAATGAGAGGTGCAAAAGGACTTGGGAGTCCTCATGCAGGATTCCCTGATGTTTAACTTGCAGGCCGAGCCAGTGGTAAGGAAGGCAAATGCAATGATAGCATCCATTTCGAGAGGACTAGAATATAAAAACAGGGATGTAATGCTGAGGTTTTAGAAAGCATTCACCAGACTGCACTTGGAGTATTGTGAGCAGGTTTGAACACCCCTTGTCTAAGAAAGAATGTGCTGGCATTGGAGAGGGTCCAGAGGAGGTTCACGAAAATTATTCTGGGAATGAAAGGGTTAACCTGTACACAGTTTTTGATGGCTTTGGGCCGGTATTCCAGGGGTTTCCAACCCTTTTATGCTGTGGACCATTACCATTAAGCAAGGAGTCTGTGGGCCCCAGGATGGGAACTCCAGCTGTACTCACTGGAGTTTAGAAGAATGGGAGGGGGGATCTCATTAGAACCTCTCGCACAGTGAAAGGCCTTGTTCGAATGGATGTGGAGAGGATGTTCCCTATAGTGGAGGAGTCTGAGACCAGACGGAACAAACATGAGGAGGAATTTCTTCAGTCAGATGGTGGTGGAACTGTGAAATTCATTGCTACAGTCATTGGGTATAGCTAATGCAGATGTTAATGTGTCCTTGATTGGTGGTGGTTGTCTCTCGGGGTCTGAGAAAGACTGAACGTTGTGCAGTCGTCTGTGGATACGCATGTGGCTTCGGAGGCCGGAGGCCAAAGCACACAC
This sequence comes from Mobula hypostoma, assembly GCF_963921235.1. NCBI lineage: Eukaryota > Metazoa > Chordata > Chondrichthyes > Myliobatiformes > Myliobatidae > Mobula > Mobula hypostoma. Next base: position 90,383,902 of record NC_086109.1, read on the forward strand.
ACATGCGGTTGCAGGTTGGACATGGAACGGCGGTTGTTAGAACAGGTGCACACCTTTGTGGTGTTGGTCTCGTGCTGCGGCAAGGCGTGGTATGATTAGTAAGGCTGTAAAGGGTTACGGGGAGAAGGCAAGAGAATGGGATTGGGAAGGATAATAAATCAGCTATTGTGGAATGGTGGAGCAGATTCAATGGGCCGAACTGCCTAATTCTGCTACTATCCCTTGTCTTATGGTCTTCTTCGTTTCTCTCTTCTGCCACCCTCGGTTCTTCCTGGCACAGTAGAGTGCTGGTGTAAGGAACTTGTCTGTTCTCTGCATGACATGAAATTTGTAGTTTTGCAGCAGCAGTACAAGATTGGACTCATAAGCCACTTGAGAGCCCATAAGTAGATCAACAGAACGAAGACCATCATCCTCGACCTCGAGAGATAGCCACGACGATGACGACGACAGTGCACAATGGAGAGCCACTCCCACTCGGTCATTCTCTCTCGTCACCACCCCCCCAAATGTCACATAAAGTACAGATGTCTGCAAACACGAACCACCGGACTCAAGGATAGGGTTAGGGTCCGCACCAATATCGGACACTTGATCAGACCTCTCACACTCGAGAAATGAACTCTTGAACTCTTAATCTCCCAGTCTACCTCACTTTGTTTGGTTAATAGCGTTGTACTTACTGGTAAACGCAAAGGCATGTTCTGCATTCTGTTTTCTTTCTACTACCTCAGTGTGATAATGAATGGAATGATCTGTCCAGGTGCCACAAAATATAAGGCTTTTCACTGTATCTTGGTTCATGTGACCTTAATAAACCAATATCAATACCTCAACTTGTAAACTGATACTTCTAACTGAAAGCAGTGGGAAAATTGGGAGAAATTATTCAAAGCGTTGATGTTTAGATTCAGATTAATTAAACAACAGGAATTCTGCAGATGCTGGAAATTCAAGCAACATACATCAAAGTTGCTGGTGAACGCAGCAGGCCAAGCAGCATCTATAGGAAGAGGCGCAGTCGACGTTTCAGGCCGAGACCCTTCGTCAGGACTAACTGAAGGAAGAGTGAGTAAGGGATTTGAAAGCTGGAGGGGGAGGGGGAGATGCAAAATGATAGGAGAAGACAGGAGGGGGAGGGATAGAGCCGAGAGCTGGACAGGTGATAGGCAAAAGGGGATACGAGAGGATCATGGGACAGGAGGCCTAGGGAGAAAGACGGGGGGGGGGTGACCCAGAGGATGGGCAAGAGGTATATTCAGAGGGACAGAGGGAGAAAAAGGAGAGTGAGAGAAAGAATGTGTGCATAAAAAGGAGTAACAGCTGGGGTACGAGGAGGAGGTGGGGCCTAGCGGAAGTTAGAGAAGTCAATGTTCATGCCATCAGGTTGGAGGCTACCCAGACGGAATATAAGGTGTTGTTCCTCCAACCTGAGTGTGGCTTCATCTTTACAGTAGAGGAGGCCGTGGATAGACATGTCAGAATGGGAATGGGATGTGGAATTAAAATGTGTGGCCACTGGGAGATCCTGCTTTCTCTGGCGGACAGAGCGTAGATGTTCAGCAAAGCGGTCTCCCAGTCTGCGTCGGGTCTCACCAATATATAAAAGGCCACATCGGGAGCACCGGACGCAGTATATCACCCCAGTCGACTCACAGGTGAAGTGATGCCTCACCTGGAAGGACTGTTTGGGGCCCTGAATGGTGGTAAGGGAGGAAGTGTAAGGGCATGTGTAGCACTTGTTCCGCTTACACGGATAAGTGCCAGGAGGGAGATCAGTGGGGAGGGATGGGGGGGACGAATGGACAAGGGAGTTGTGTAGGGAGCGATCCCTGCGGAATGCAGAGGGGGGGGGAGGGAAAGATGTGCTTAGTGGTGGGATCCCGTTGGAGGTGGCGGAAGTTACGGAGAATAATATGTTGGACCCGGAGGCTGGTGGGGTGGTAGGTGAGGACCAGGGGAACCCTATTCCTAGTGGGGTGGTGGGAGGATGGAGTGAGAGCAGATGTATGTGAAATGGAGGAGATGCGTTTAAGAGCAGAGTTGATAGTGGAGGAAGGGAAGCCCCTTTCTTTAAAAAATGAAGACATCTCCCTCGTCCTAGAATGAAAAGCCTCATCCTGAGAGCAGATGCGGCGGAGACGGAGGAATTGCGAGAAGGGGATGGCGTTTTTGCAAGAGACAGGGTGAGAAGAGGAATAGTCCAGATAGCTGTGAGAGTCAGTAGGCTTATAGTAGATATCAGTGGATAAGCTGTCTCCAGAGACAGAGACAGAAAGATCTAGAAAGGGGAGGGAGGTGTCGGAAATAGACCAGGTAAACTTGAGGGCAGGGTGAAAGTTGGAGGCAAAGTTAATAAAGTCAACGAGTTTTGCATGCGTGCAGGAAGCAGCGCCAATGCAGTCGTCGATATAGCGAAGGAAAAGTGGGGGACAGATACCAGAATAGGCACGGAACATAGATTGTTCCACAAACCCAACAAAAAGGCAGGCATAGCTAGGACCCATACGGGTGCCCATAGCTACACCTTTAGTTTGGAGGAAATGGGAGGAGCAAAAGGAGAAATTATTAAGAGTAAGGACTAATTCCGCTAGACAGAGCAGAGTGGTGGTAGAGGGGAACTGATTAGGTCTGGAATCCAAAAAGAAGCGTAGAGCTTTGAGACCTTCCTGATGGGGGATGGAAGTATATAAGGACTGGACATCCATGGTGAAAATAAAGCGGTGGGGGCCAGGGAACTTAAAATCATCGAAAAGTTTAAGAGCGTGAGAAGTGTCACGAACATAGGTCGGAAGGGATTGAACAAGGGGTGATAAAACAGTGTCGAGGTATGCAGAAACGAGTTCGGTGGGGCAGGAGCAAGCTGAGACAATAGGTCGGCCAGGACAGGCAGGTTTGTGGATCTTGGGTAGGAGGTATGTTGCTTCAGATTAATTAGTTTATCACAAGTTTATCCAGGCATAGGGTGACCCACAGTGGAGCTATGTCTCTACCAGACAAGGTGTAAGGTGCTCCTTCCCTCTGCTAGCCAAAGGTCATCCTTGAGCAGGGTGTGGCACCTGCTTAGCCCCCCTCTCCCCACACCCCCCGATCAGGGTCACATGAAGCCATGGGAGCAGGTGGTAGATGGTCGTATGAGCAGCTGGTGCATATCACAAGTCCTGGTTATGCTGGGCAGACGATCTCTGAAGAATATTGATAATGGCTGGGGTCACCCGTCTTGTAAAGACACTACCCAGAAGAAGGCAATGGCAAACCACTTCTGTAGAAAAATTTGCCAAAACCAATCATGGTCATAAGAGCTTAATCGCCCTCACGATATGATATGACACATAATGATGACGACGGCCCAAACATGTGCTGCGGGCAGCCTGCAAATGACATCACATGTTCCAGTGGCCAATGTAGCATGCCCACAATGCATCACTGCAATGTTGTTTGCTTTTAAACACCGATAGCAGTTTCTGATGCTGGAGAGAGAGCGATGTTGCCAATCTCAGCCTCACCAAAGCCGGCGGGGGGGGGGGGGGGGGGGAGGGGTGCGGTGGTGTGGTGTCATGATTTTTCATCTCTAGTTGTGGACAAAGGCAGAAGGGGTGTTCTGCTCTGTAACACGCAGCAACATACAGTGCCAGTGCCTCAGAATGTCAAATCAGTGCAGCTAACGCAGTGTCATTGTGCTCCAACAGTACAGTGTCAGGAGAGGGAGGGATGGAAGGGTGAGAAAATAAGAAGGATAGATGGAAGGAGGAAAGGAGAGGGATGCATGTAGAGGCAATGCAGAGTCAAGGTAGCAGGGCCTAGGCCCAGGCCCAAGATCGAAGAAAGACCCAAGCGCTGGGCCGAATTGGAAAGGTCGGATATGGGCTGAATCAAGGTAGTGGGCTCCAGGCCCGAGAGCGAGGAACAACCCAAGGTTAGGACAATTTAAGCACCAGGCCAGATTGAAAAGGTCAGGATGTTGGGGCTGGAGGCGAGGGATGGGCCAGTGTTCAGCTCACACTGTTCCATGAGGTTTACTCATACCTGCGCTGAACTGAGGCTGTGGCCTGCAACTAATCGGTTCCTGGTTCGCCTGTGACTGGCTGCGTGGCTGTGGGCTCACTTCTGTGAACTTCAGTTCTGAATGTTAATTGGTTATTTTAATTGCTTGCATGATTTGTTTTTATTCTGCACGTTGGGTGTTTGACAGTCTCTTTTTAATGGGTTCTATTGAGTTTCTTTGTTTTGTGGCTACCTTTAAGGACATGAAACAAGGTTGTATATAGTATGCATACTTTGAACTTTAAACTTTGGAACAGGGAGAAGGGGAGGGAAGGATGGAATGAAGGAGGGAGAGAGGAGAAAAGGAAGGAGGGTGAGAAGGAAAGAGGGAGAGAGAGAAGAGAGAGAAAGGGAAGAAAGGACGTTTATGAGAAGCATTGATAGTGTAGACCGACAGTATCTCTTTCCCAGGGTTGAAATGTCTAGTACCAGAGGACAAGCATTTATGGTGAGAGGGAGTAAGTTCAAAGGGGATGTGAGGGGCACAGAGTGGTGGGTGCCTGGAATGTTCTGCCTGAGGTGGTGGTAGAGGCAGGTACATTAGGAACTTTTAAAAGATGTTTAGATAGGCACACGAATGTGAGGAAAGTGAAAGGACATGGATATTTTTAAAAATTAAGCCGTACCGCGTGCATTGTAAACATCTGTTCTGCACGGACTGGAGCAGCACTGCAGTCTCGTTATACTGAGCAATGACAATGAAGTTCTATTCTAAGCAGAGGGGATTAGTTCCGTTGGCTACTTGTGTACTAATTTAATTTAAGTGGGCTGTAATGTTCTATGTTTTAAGGGAAGGAAGGAGAGGAAAAAGGAAGCAGGGAATGGGGTAAGAAGAAAGGAAGGGAGGAATTTTTCTAATGTTAGATGGTTCGGAGTGCTTTAGGGAGTACAGTGAGTCACTGGTGTGATACAAGAAGGCAGATGGTCAGGGATAGGAAACCACTAATAGCTGAGAGTGAATTCATATGACCCTGGCCTATCAGCCAGTGGTCAGTGTTGCTGCAATTAATGTTAACTGAAACACCACGGGGGTCACTGCAGTTGCCCTCTGCGTAACTGGGTAGGAAGTGAAAGCATTGCCCGGGGACTCCACTGCCCTCCACACCTGCTCCTCCCACTATTGACCCGGGACTCTTTCAAACAATTTCAAGGGTCTCACTAACTTGGAGGAGAATTCCACAAATACTTTTGTTTGGACTCATAACACATGCATGTGTGTGACAAGCCGGTACGTGTTGCTTCTCACTCATCTTCGACTAATTTAGGCAGAGTGCCGCAAACAGCTGTATGTTGCACTGTTAAATCAATTCCCTTTGATTTACTAATTACTAATCAGTATTCCTTTAGTTAAGGAAAGCCTTTTGCAGATTATTATACATGTTGATAGCCTTTACTGCAATCCCTTTGTTCAAGTTATCAGCATAATTTTCTGTGATCTTTAGTTCTTTTCCCCATCCACTTATCGTTTTGATGCAGTCACCTCTACAATGGGGCGCTCTTGGCTTCTCTCCATAGCACCCAGACACTAACTTAAGCCACACTCAGGTTGGAGGAACAACACGTTATATTCCATCTGGGTAGCCTCCAACCTGCTGGCATGAACATTGACTTCTCTAACTTCCGCTAGGCCCCACCTCCCCCTCGTACCCCATCTGTTATTTATTTATATACACACATTCTTTCTCTCCCTCTCCTTTTTCTCCCTCTGTCCCCCTCACTATACCCCTTGCCCATCCTCTGGTTTTCCCCCCTTCCCCTTTTCTTTCTCCCTGGGCCTCCTGTCCCATAATCCTCTCATATCCCCTTTGCCAATCACCTGTCCAGCTCTTGGCTCCATCCCTCCCCCTCCTGTCCTCTCCTACCATTTCGGATCTCCCCCTCCCCCTCCCACTTTCAAATCTCTTACTATCTCTTCTTTCAGTTAGTCCTGACGAAGGGTCTCGGCCCGAAACGTCGACTGTACCTCTTCCTAGAGATGCTGCCTGGCCTGCTGCGTTCACCAGCAACTTTTATGTGTGTTGCTTGAAATTCCAGCATCTGCAGATTTCCTCATGTTTGCACTAACTTAAGATACAGGAGCAGAATTAGGCCTTTTGGCCATCGAGACTGCTTCACCATTTCATTGTGGCTGATTCATTTTTCCTCTTAGCTCCAGCTCTGGCCTTCTCCCCATAACCCTTCGTACCCTGGCACAAGCAGCCAATCCCTCCACCATCGACGAACAGTTGCAGCAGTGTGTACTATCTACAAGATGCCCTGCAACAACACACCAAAGTTCCTACGGCAGCACCTTCCAGACCCGCAACCACAACCATCGAGAAGGACGAGAATAGCAGATACCTAGCAACACCAACACTTAGAAATCCCCCTCCAAGTCATCACCATCCTGACTTGGAAACACATCACCATTCCTTCATTGTCACTGGATCAAAATCATGGAATTCCCTCCCTAACAGCACTGTGGTTGTACCTACACCTCAGGGACTGCAGCGGTTCAAGAAGGCAGCTCTGCACCTATTTTCTATGTTGCTATGTTTCTCAAGGGCAACTAGGGACGGGCAATAAAAGCTGGCTTGGCTAGTGACGCCCACATCCTGTAAATTAATTTTTTAATTCAAGAATCTATCAACCTCTGCCTTAAAAATGCATAAAGACTTGGCCACCACAGATGCCTGTGGCAACAAATTCCACAGGTTTGTCATCCTCTGGCTAACTTATCTTTCCTCTTTCCAAATGATAAAAGACATGATTCAGATTAATTTACTTGTTTATCACATGAACATCGAAACAGGCGGTGAAACGCACTGGTTGAGTGAACAATCAACGCAGTCCGAGGATGTGCTGGGGGCAGCCCGCTAGAGTCTCCACACACATCCGGCAGCAACTTAGCAAATCCACAGTGTTCCTCAGAACAACATAAGCAACGACAACAACAAAACAACAGGCAAAACAAACCCCTTTTCCCGCTTCCAACCACCCACCCACTCACACACACTGTAATGAGCCTATGTGAGGCGCTGGAGAGCATTGGGCTCCAAGCAATTTAGAGCAACTGAATTGGCTACTTGATGTTTAACAAGAGTTTAGTGCTCCTTATGTTTTCTTTCTCAAGCAGCTCGCTCTTTGTAATGGGATCTCCTGGTAATCTCTGTTTAAACTTGTTAAGTTTATTTTGACAGGCTCAGGAATTCTGTGTTACTTGCATTATTTAAGTGGACACTTGATTTGTGCTAATTGTGGGGTCCTAGTTTTGAGAATGTTACTAATCATGATGTTGCTAGGCTGCACCACCAATGTTCTTTTGGAATTATTGTGAGTAAACTCTCGTCTAGTGAGGCTTTCTAGGCAGAACTGAAGAATAAGAAAGGTATGACCATGTTAATGGGATTGTATTATGGACCACCAAATAGTCCGCAGAATGTAGAGGAGCAAATCTGTAGCGAGATTGCAGACTGTTACAAGAAATACAAGGTTGTGGCAGGAGGTGATTTTAACCTTCCACATATTGACTGGGACTCCCATACTGTAAAAGGACTAGATGGGAAAGAGCTTGTCAAGTATGTTCATGAAAGTTTCATTAATCACTACATAGAAGTTCCAACGAGAGTGCGCAATAATTGATCTGCTATTAGTGAATGAGACAGGGCAGGTGACAGAAGTTTGTGTAGGAAAACACAGCAGTTGCCATTTCATTGGCTCTTCACTCAACCCTGTAACATCTAGACAGCAAAGATGCATACATCAGGATGCTCTTTATTGACTACAGCTCGATACTCAATACTATCATCCCCTCAAAACTAATTAATAAGCTTCAAGACCTTGGTCTTAATAACTCCTTGTGCAATTGGATCCTCGATTTCCTCACTTGCAGACCCCAGTCAGTTTGGATTGGCAGCACATCGCTTCCACAATATCTGTCAGCACAGATGCATCACAACGCCGTGTGCTTAGCCCACTGTTCTACACATTTTACTCTATGACTGTGTGGCTAAGCACAGCTCCAATGCCATATTTAAATCTGCTGATGACACCACTGCCGTAGGCTGAATCAAAGGTGGTGATGAGCATAACAGAGTCAGATTGACAATCTGGATGACTGGTGCCACAACAACGATCTCTCACTCAATGACAGCAAGATCAGGGAGCTGATTATTGACTTCAGGAGGGGAAAACCAGAGGACCATGAGTCAGTCCTCATCAGAAGATCGGAGGCGGAGAGGATCAGCAACTTTAAATTCCTTGGTGTTATCATTTCAGAGGACCTGTCCTGGGCGCAAAACATAAGTGCAATACAAAGAAAGCATGGCAGCACCTCTACTTCCTCAGGAGTTAGCGAAGATTCGACATGACATCTCTGCTCGCTGCTGCCAACAGGAAGAAGGTACAGGAGCCTCAGGACTCACACCACTTAAGTTCAGGAACAGATATTACCCCTCGACCATCTGGTTCCTGAACCAGAGTGAATAACTTCACTCAATACAGTTTGTTGTCTTTTGCACACTGGTTGTCCATCCTGTTGGTCTTCCATTGATTCGATTATGGTTATTCAATTTATTGAGTATGCCCACAAGAAAATTAATCTCGGGATCATATATGGTGACATATATGTACTTTGATAATAGAGTTACTTTGAACTTTGAACTTTGCATCTAGTGATCATAATGCCATTAGTTTCAAGGTAATTATGGGAAAGGATAGGTCTGGTCCTCGGTTTAGAATTGGAGAAAGGCCAATATTGATGGAATCAGAAAGGATCTGGCAAGTGTGGGTTGGGATAGGTTGTTTTCTGGCAAAGGTGTACTTGGTAAGTATGAGGTCTTCAAGGGAGAACTTTTTAGAGTACAATGTTTGCATGTTCTTGTCAGAATAAAAGGCAAAGATGACAGGTTTATGGAACATTGGTTTTTGAGAGCTATGAGGCTTTGGTTAAGAAAAAAAAGGAGGTGCATAGTTGCAGACAGGAAAAAATGAGGTATTTAAGGAGTATAAGAAATGCAAGAGAACGTTTAAGAAGGAAAACAAGTGGACTAGAAGAAGACATGAGTTTGCTCGAGTAGTCAATGGGAAGGAAAATCCTAAAGGCTTCTACTGATATATTAAGAGCAAAAGCATGGCAAGGGACAAAATGTATTCCTCTGGAAAATCAGAATGGTAATCTCTGCATGGAGCCAAAAGAGGTGGGACTTAACTCTTTTGAATGGATTTTTTTGAAAAATCTAATTTAAATGGATTTTTTACATCTGTATTTACTTGGGAAACAGACACTGATTCTATAGATGTGAGACAATGAAGCAGCGAGGTCATGGACCCTGTACAGATTACAGAGGAGGAGCTGTTTGCAAATTAGGGTGGATAAATCCTCAAGGCTTGCAAGGTGTTCTTTTTACCCTGTGGGAGGCCAGTGCAGAAAGCACAGTGGCCCTAGCAGAGATATTTAAAACATTTGTAGCCATGGGTGAGGTGCTGGAGGATTGGAAGATAGTAAATGTGATCCATTGTTTCAGAAAGGCTCTAAGAATAAGCCAGGAAATTATAGGCTGGTGAGCCTGACATCAGTAATGGGAAAGTTATTGGAAGGTATTCTAAGGGACCGGATATATTAGTATTTGGATAGAGAGGGACTGATTAGGGATGGTCAACATGGCTTTGTATGTGGTAAGTTATGTGTAACCAATCTTACAGAGTTTTTTGAGGAAGTTACCAGAGAAGTAGCTGAAGTCAATGCAGTGGATGTTGTCTATAGGGCTTGGTATAACAACTGTTTAAGGGATGCATGAGGGGGAGGCTTTCACTCAGAAGGCGGTGAGAGTGTGGAACGAGCTGCCAGTGCAAGTGGTGGTGGATGCAGGTTCCATTTCAACATTTTAAGAGAAAATTAGATAGGCACATGGATAGGAAAGGGCATGGAGGGCTATGCTCAGGGTGTAGGTCGATGGGACTAGGCAGATAATGGTTTGGCATGGACTAGATGGGCCGAAAGGCCTGTGTCAGTGCTATAGGGTTCTATGACTCTGTACAGTGAAAAACTTGTTTTAAATGCCATCTGTACAGATCTTTCCAAAATTTGAGCTCATTGAGGTTATGATAAAGAGAAAAGCAATTCTGAGTAGAGTATTACAGTTACAATTACAGAGAGTGCAGGTGGACAAATACAGTGCAAGGGTCAGAGCAAGGTAGAGTGCAGGATCAAGAATTCATCTTTATCATGCAAGAGGTCAATTCAGGAGTCTCATAACAGAGGGATAGAAGCTGTCCTTGAGCCTGGCTGTGTGGGTTCTCAAGATACCATTGGAAGGAGGGGAGAAGAGAAAATGACCAAGTTATTCAAATCTCTTTGCATCTCAGAGCCCTGCAACCTCAAAGCCAAAAATAGGCTTCTTTTTCACTGTTCATGCTAACCCACGTTGAGCCCAATTTGCAAGATCTTTGTCCACTCAATTAACTTCTCAATAATCCTTTGCACCATCCTCACGTCTTTGTTACAGCTTTCTTTCCAACATTGCACCATCTACAAACTTAGTAAACATACTTAGTTTTCACTCAAATTCACTTATATAAATTTCAAAAATTTGAGGGGCGGTATGGATCCCAGTTGTACTGTACTACACAGTATCAGGCAGTGTGGTAGTATAACATCAAGCGATCACCGATCAAGGTTCAAGTCCCACCGCTCTCTGTAAGGAGTTTATGTATCCTCCCCCTGTTCCTCCGGGTGCTCCAGTTTCCTCTCACATTCCAAAGACATACAAGTTAGGGCTAGTAAGTTGGGGTAAGCCATGTTGGAGCTGGAAGTGTGGCCATACTTGCAAGCTACCCCCAGCAAATACTCAGACTGTGTTGGCCATTGACACAAACAATGTGCTTCACTGTATGTTTCGATGTACATATGACAAATACTGCTAACCTTTCAAATCACTCTTTAAGTTCATATTAAAGTTTAAGTTTAAATTTAATTGTCATTCAACCATATGTCTGTAATGCCCTGGGAAAGGTTTCATTGCTAATATAATGTTTTCTCTGTAGCTGCAGTGTTTGGGTTATGACTAGCGATAACAGGGGCTTTGGAATGTGCGCTGTCCAATGAGGGGAGTGTTTTTCTTTCTTGTGTGCCCGGGAGCAAGGGAGTCGCGGGTTTTTGTTTGGCGGAAGATGGAGAGAGAAGATTCCGGAACGGAGAGGTTGTAGACTGCAGGACAGAGTGGATGTGGAATGGGGCCGGGAGTTGACGACACTCGGGGGAAATCGATGGAGAACTAACGGACGGGAAAACTGTGAGCTCCAACGTGCACTTTAGACTGTTTCATTAAAATGGGCCCTTTTCTTTTTGTTTTTCTTTACTAACCCTCTAGTCAAATTAAGAATTATAAAGCTAAATTGTTCAATTGCATATGCTGTACTGTTTGCTATTTCGTGGTACTGATTTGTAACAGGGGAGAACATCACGCAGCATCCACACAAACAAGATTTCACAAGTTTGGCAGGGCTGGAGACTGTCTTCCCGTAGACTAACACATCCAGCTGAACTTGAAGGTTACATGTTTATACCAATGAATACAGTCAAACAAAACAGTGTTCCTCCAGGGTCAAGGTACAAAACATAGTACTAACAGTCATACACAGCACAATGCACCTACAACACATATAAGATAGTGGTAAACATACAGTCACACAAAAATATAATATAGCCCATGTCCCTGAGTGTCATGTCCCGCAGAGCAATGGTGTATGATATTGTCAGGAAGAACAAGGCCACAGAAGTCTGATCATCACAAGCTCATGCAGCCGCAGACAAACAATCCAGCTTACCTTCCAACAAGCCAACGCTGGAGCGCACTGATGAGACGGGCCAGCCCACTACCCAGAATGTCCAAGACATTCACTCGCACTGTTTGCTGGACTGCACACTGACTCCAATGCCTTCCTGTAGCAGGTGACAAAACAACCTGCATCAAGTTCAGCTCCTCCGGTATTGAGCAACTTGCTAGTGACGTAGGCCTGCAGTACTGGATGTCCTTAATATCCTGCATTATCTTGCAATCATGTACAGATGTAAAGGACAAACAATTACACCTTCGATTGGACATGGAGAAGCTGCTGCGACCACACATGCCACCCTCTCACCAGAACACCAATTTGTCCCACAGAGGATGGAATATTAATTTACTACTCAGAACCCCCAGGAAAAATCCGGAGCTGGGGTCCCTAAGGCAGTCCTACTTTGAGTTCAACAATGACTGGTAACTCCTGCAACACCACTAGTGTCAAACTATGTCGGTCTCTGCCTTTCCTTTGGATTCATCAGCTGTGTGGAGAAGGGCAGCCTGCTGCATGGGCAACAGCTGCCTCGAAAGATTGTACTGCCTTGGCTTGCGAACCACGTAGACTGTGAAGATGCAACATCTGTGGTCGACCCCCAACCAACCGAGGGCCTTAACTCGGTACAAGAATTTACTTCTGAATGGTGGCCGATTAGGAAAAGGGGAGGTGCAACGAGACCTGGGTGTCATTGTACACCAGTCATTGAAAGTGGGCATGCAGGTACAGCAGGTGGTGAAAAAGGCGAATGGTATGCTGGCATTTATAGTGAGAGGATTCGAGTACAGGAGCAGGGAGGTTCTACTGCAGTTGTACAAGGCCTTGGTGAGACCACACCTGGAGTATTGTGTGCAGTTTTGGTCCCCTAATCTGAGGAAAGACATTCTTGCCATAGAGGGAGTACAAAGAAGGTTCACCATATTGATTCCTGGGATGGCAGGACTTTCATATGATGAAAGACTGGATCGACTAGGCTTATACTCGCTGGAATTTAGAAGATTGAGGGGGGATCTTATTGAAACGTATAAAATTCTAAGGGGATTGGACAGGCTAGATGCAGGAATATTGTTCCCGATGTTGGGGAAGTCCAGCACGAGGGGTCACAGTTTAAGGATAAAGGGGAAGCCTTTTAGGGCCGAGATGAGGAAAAACTTCTTCACACAGAGAGTGGTGAATCTGTGTAATTCTCTGCCACAGGAAATAGTTGAGGCCAGTTCATTGGCTATATTTAAGAGGTATTTAGGTATGGCCCTTGTGGCTAAAGGGATCGGGGGTATGGAGAGAAGGCAGGTACAGGGTTCTGAGTTGGATGATCAGCCATGATCATACTGAATGACGGTGCAGGCTCGAAGGGCCAAATGGCCTACTCCTGCACCTATTTTCTATGTTTCTATGTTTCTATGTTTCTCAGCACCTCAATAGAGATTATATTCAGTTTCAAATGGCGTTCAGCACTCCTGAGCTAAGGAAACAAAGCCAACTCCTGTTTACCACTCAAAAGGTAATCTACAAAGTACTAACCTCATGAATGGCCTGTAATACTAGTAACCTAATGTGACCGTCAGAAAAAATTGCAGACAGGGGCATTCAAAAAGATATGAAATCAGCACTGGCACTTCTCTTCAGCTGGGTTAAAATGCTTTGTCTAAATTAAGTCCCAGTTGGTTGTTCTTGGCGTACGTACACAGGGTATAAATACCATGAATATTAGCTTTTTACAGCATTTGCTCAGTACAGTATAAACATAAAGCAAGGCCCTGGGCCCATTGCAATTTGCCTATAACAGTTAATGTGATCTCACTGGCTCTTCATTTAGCCTTGGATCACCTGGACAATACTAATGCTAACCTCAGGTTGGTGTTTATTCACTACAGCTCAGCGTTTAACACAATCGTTCCTACAGTTCTGATCAGAAAGCTTCTAAACCTGGGCCTCTGTACCTCCCTCTGCAACTGGATCCTTGACTTCCTCACCGGAAGACCACAATCTGTGTATATTTGAAATAACAACTCCACCTCACTAATCAACACTGGTGCACCTCAAGGGTGTGTGCTTAGCCCACTGGACTACTCTCCCTATCCCCATGCCTGTGTGGCTAGGCACAGCTCAAATGCCATCTATAAATTTACTGATGACACAAGTATTGTTGGAAGAATTTCAGATGGTGACAAGAAGGCGTACAGCAGAGAGATAGATCAGCTGGTTGAGTGGTGTCACACCAACAACCCTGCGCTCAACGCCAGTGAGACCAAAGAATTAAATGTGGACTTCAGAAAGGGTAAGACGAGGGAACACTCACCAGTCCTCATAGAGGGAGCAGAAGAGGAGACAGTGAGTAGATTCAAATTCCTGGTTGTCAATTCTCTGAGGATCTATCCTGGGCTCAACATAAAGAAGACACCGCAGTGGTTACATTTCATTAGGAATTTGAAAAGATTTGTTATGTCTCCAAAGACGCTTGCAAATTCCTGACAGATGGAGAGCATTCCAACTGGCTACAACACTGTTTGGTATGGAGGGGCCACCGCACAGGATTGAAATAAGCTGCAGAAAGTTGTAAACTCAGTCAGCTCCACCATGGGCACTAGTCTCCCCAGCATCCAGGACATTTTCAAGGAGCAATGCTTCATTAAGGACCTCCATCACACAGGACGTGCCCTCCTCTTGTTGCTACCCTCAAGAAGGAGATATAGGAGTCTGAATTCACACACCTAACAATTCAGGAATGGCTTCTTCCCCTCTGCCATCAAATTGCTGAATGGATATTGAAGCCATGAACACTGTCTCACAACTTTTTTTTTCTTTTTGCATTACATATTTCATTTAACTTTTAAAAATATATACAGTATATATTTCTCACTGTAATTTACAGTTTTTATTATGAATTGCAATGTATGGCTGCCGCATAACAACAAACTGCGTGACATATGCTAGTGATATTAAAACTGATTCTCATTCTGACATGTCAAACAAAGTTAACATAAAATATTCATTAAGTCATACAGAATAAACAAAACAAACATTAAAAATCATTAGTGCTGGTTCAGAGAAAAGAAAAGAAATTTAGTCTGATTATGTGGTATCAAAAGAATTTTATCTGGATGCATCAGGGCTTAGTATAGAAGTGTTTTGCATGTGACTGCAAGAAACCGCAGAGACTTGTGGACACAGATCAGCACATCACAGGAACCAGCCTCCCCTCTATGGACTCTGTCGATACTTTTCACAGCCTTAGTAAATCAGCCTGCATGATCAAGGACCTCACCCACCCCAGACATTCTCTCTTCTCCCCTCTCCCATTGGGCAAAAGATACAAAAGCCTGAAAGTTCATAGCACTAGGCTCAAGCACAGTTTCTGTAGAGCTGTCATAAGACTATTGAATGGTTCCTTAGCACAATAGTTGGACTCTTGACCTCACAATCTACCTCATTTTGATCTTGCATTCTATTTTACCTGAAGGACACTTTCTCTGCAGCTGTTACACTTTATTCTGCACCGTTATTTGTATTTTACCTTGTTCTACCTCAATGAACAATGCACTGATTTGATCTGTATGAGCAGTATGCAAGACAAGCTTTTCACTGTATCTCAGTACCTGTGACCATAATGAACCAAATCCAATTCTAACTGCAGAAAAATAATAAAAATTCACTCAGTGGTCACTTGATTATATACCTCCTATATCTAACAAAGTGGCCACCGAGTGTATGTTCATGGTCTTCTGCTGCTGTAGCCCATCCACTTCAAGCTTCAATGTGCTTTGTGTGCTGAGATGCTCTTCTGCACACCACTGTTGTAATGTGTGGTTATCTGAGTTACTGTCGCCCTCCTGCCAGCTTGAACCAGTCTGGCCATTCTCCTCTGACCTCTCTCATTAACAAGGTGTTTTTGCCCACAGAACTGCTGCTTACTGGACATTGTTTTTTTTTGTTGATTTTCATATCTTTCTCTGTGAAGAGAACTTGGAGTAACTTCTGAAATGCCCGCTTTGCTGCCGCTGCTACTGTGCAATCGAGAATCTCCGGAGACGAAGGCCGCAAATCCTCAGCTTTGCGTATCGCCTGTTGCCGGGGCAGGGGTCGAAGCACTCCGCTGAGATAGTGCTCAGTGCTCGGTGTCGAATAGGTGGTCGGAGGCTCGGAGTTTTTTGGACGGACTCGGAGTCGGACTGTGGTCGAATGCTTCTGGGATGCTGCATCGGCAAGTTGGCGGCGCTGGAGGTTTACCGTCTGCGTGAGATGATGGGACTTCCAAGAGACTTTGAGACTTTTACTGTGCCATGGTCTGTTCTTATCAAATTACGGTATTGCTTTGCACTGTTGTAACTATATGTTATAATTATGTGGTTTTTGTTAGTTTTTAAGTCGGTTTGTCATGTGTTTTTCGTGATGTCATTCTGAAAGAACATTTAATGCATGCATTACTAAATGACAATAAAAGAGGACTGCGTGTCCTCATAATCATAATCATATAAATCCTAGAGCAGGGGTTCGCAACCTGGAGTCCATGGATCTCTTGGTTATTGGTTGGTAAAGCCCGCCGTAGAGGCTTGTGTGTGAAAGTTACAGGAGATCAGCAGTTTCTGAGATACTCAAAACACCTCCTCTCACACCATGGTCAAAGTCACTTAGATCGCATTTCTTCCCCATTCTGATGTTTGGTCTGAACAACATCTGAGCCTTTTGCTTTTTATATGCATTGAGTTGCTGCCATATGATTGGTTTATTCAATATTTGTATCAATGAGCAGGTGTACAGGTGTACCTAATAAAGTGTCCACTGAGTGTATGAAACCCAACGTTGGTCCATGTACTTTTGACATCATACCAGAGCCAGTCGTAAAGGTATATTTGCTTATTTGCTCAGTATTTATGTATTTGATATTACCAATACATTATAATTCCAGTTGGATGTGAATAAAACAATTATGATTAAGTCATGAATTTCCTCGCTTATTACTGTGTAACGCTACCTGATTTACTTACAAAGAACAGTCTGCTAAATAAACCTAGAATGTTGACAAAAGAGAGCGAGGTAAACATTTTTTAATATTCATTCCCAATTTTGTGCTATCAATACCAGCAAAACATGCTATGTGGTTAGAGGTCTGGGGGTAAGTATTTTCCATGACTATTGTTATGGACTGTCATCTGCACTTAATTACCAGTCCTACTGAGTGCAGAGTAGAGATGATTTCACAGCCTATAATACATATGTCAGTGCTGTAAAGGGATTGCTTCAGGATCAGTTTCGACTCTCTGTTGATTTTACTCTTTTTAACATAGAAACATACGAATTTGAGCAGGAGTCGGCCATCTGACCTGTCGAGCCTGCTCTGCCATTCAATTAGATTATGGCTGATCTGGCCATGGACCTATCTGCCTTTTCCATATAAGCTTTAATTTCCCCTACTATGCAAAAATCTACCTAACTGTGTCTTAAATATATTTAATTAGGTATCCTCTACTGCTCCTCTGTGCAGAGAATGCCTCAGATTCACTTCTCTCTGGGAAAGGTAGTTTCTCCTCAACTCCACCTAAAGCTATCCCCCTGAACCTTGAGGCAAGGCAATGTCCCTCAGCTCTAGTCTCACCTAGCAGTGGAAACAACTTTCCTGCCTCTATCTTATCTACCCCTATCATAATTTTATAGCTTTCTATAAGAAGGCCTCTAATTCTTCTGAATTCCTCCGAGTATAGTCCCAGACGATTCAATCACACCCTATAGGCTAACCTTCCTCATCTCCGGAATCAAGCTGGTGAATCCCATCTGCACCACCTCCAAAGCCAGCATATCTTTTCTCAAGTAAGGAAATCAGATCTGCACACAGTATCCCAGGTGTGGCCTCACCAGTATCCTGTACAGTTGCAGCATAACCTCCCTTCTCTTAAATTAATCACACTAAAAATAAAGGCCAACATTCCATCTGCCTTCTTGAGAACCTGCTGCATCTGCCAACCAGCCAATAACAATTCATGCACAACACTCCCAAGTCTCTCTGCATATTAGTATGCTGCAATCTTTCACTATTTAAATAATAAATTGATTTATTTTTCCTTCCAAAGTGGATGACCTCACTTATATCAATGTTGTACTCCATCTGCCAGACCCTTACCCAATCAAGGTTTTAAA
Source organism: Mobula hypostoma (assembly GCF_963921235.1). NCBI lineage: Eukaryota > Metazoa > Chordata > Chondrichthyes > Myliobatiformes > Myliobatidae > Mobula > Mobula hypostoma. The sequence goes on from NC_086109.1 coordinate 90,401,893, forward strand.
GATACATTTAATGTTGTAAATATACATCTTGAAATTCTTTTTCTTCGCAACCATCCACAAAAACAGAGGAGTGCTCCAAAGAATGAATGACAGTTAAATGTTAGAACCTAACACCCCCCCCAGCTACCCCCTTCCCACGCATAAGCAGCAGCAAATCAACAATTCCCCCTCCTCCACCAGCAAAAAAAGCATCTATCTGCAGATCTGAGGCACATATACAGAATATAGCAAGGGTGCCTAAGAATTTTACACAGTACTGTTGTAATTTTATGTATTGCAATGTACTACTACCACAAAAAAACAAATTTCATGACATATGTGAGTGATGATAAACCTGATTCTGATATGAGTCTCTATTGTGGACTGAGAGTGGGAAGGGGACAGGGAGAGGGGAATCATGGTTGGGTAAAGGGAAAGGGAGAGGGGAGGGAGCGGGAAGTACCAGAGAGGCATTTTGTAATGATTAATAAACCAATTGTTCAGTATCAAATGACCTTGCCTAGTGTCTCAGGATTGGTGTGTTTGTACCTGCACCCACACCCCCCTCTACCCGCCCCCCCCGGCACCCGTTCTCTGCCACCTGTCCCAAATCCCCCCCCAACAGCATTCCACCCTCACCGTTCCCCAACACCCTTTGCTCCCACCAGATTTACAAACTCGCTCTCCACTCCACATTGACAGACACCCTACTATGCAAAAGTCTTAGGCATCCTAGATATATTATATGTGCCTAGGACTTTTGCACAGTACTGTATGTCAATACCATAAAGAGAATGCTTCAGGAGCAGTTTCAACCCTCTGCTGATTTGTCTCCTTTTAACATAAGAACATGAGAACTATATAAGGACACAAAATAACCTACAGATGCTGCAAAAGATCAAAGCAACACTTTCAGTACGCTGGATGAACTCAGCAGGTCGGGCAGCATCAGTCAGAAACGATCAGTCAATGTTTCGGGTCGGAACCCTTCGTCAGGACTGAAGAATGAAAGATGGGGAAGGATTTGAAGAATGCTTGTAGCGTCAGTTGAAAGACCAGTAATTTGAATGAGAACTATATATATATATATATATGTACCTAAGACGCTTGCACAGTACTGTACACCTCTCTGCAGACTCTCCATATCCTCTGCACAGTTTGCTTTACAACTCAATTTAGGGTCATCAGCAAACTTCGATATGCTATACTCGGTCACCTCTTTCAACCTTAATACAGTATCTAACACGTGGTGTTGTACACTCTGGATTTTTATGGTGGAGACTGCAGAGAAGAAGTGCATCAAGTCTGACGGTGTTGGTCACTGTGAAAGTGGAAATGTACCTGGAACTGAAACTGACGAGACACAAGAGACTGCAGATGCTGAAAATTTGGAGCAACACACAAAGCGCAGGAGGAATGCAACAAATAAGTTGAAATATTTTATTTTCAATATTCTCCTCTGTTGATGAGATCAGCACCTCATCTTGAAAAGGACTTCATTTTGACGGGATGTGAAAGGAAGTTTTTCTTGTTGAGAAAGAGAAAGAAAATCCTCCACTGCCCTTGATTCTGGTCAACCTCGCGTGACGGGAGTGGAGGAACAGTTGTGTCTCCAACAGCCGAATAAGATCTCTCTTCTTGGTGATAAGCATGCTTCCTCAGGAAATTGCAAAGTGCACAACTACTAGAGGCTGTGTTCCTGTCTCTCGGGAAGAGCTGGTGTCATTGATAGAAGACAACATTGAATGGAAAACTTCTCAACTTATTTCTTGCACTACTGTCTGCCCACAAGCACTTCAGCCCAAAGAAAAGCCCAGTGCAGATTCGTCACAATGATGTGAAGGTGAAATGGTTAAATTATTAGGAGTAAGCCACCATGACCAGCACCTCTGTTCCCTTGAAGGTAGAAGATAAAATGGTGAATTAATTTAATCTGAGGTTAGAGAGGTTAGCTTTATTTGTCACACGTACATCAAAACATTGAAACATACAGTGAAATATGTCGTTTATGTCAAAGATCAACATAATCTGAAGATGCGCTGGGGTCAGCCTGTCAGTATCACTATGCTTCTGGCACCAACATAGCGTTCCCACAACTTACTAACCTGTAAACCTTTGGAACGTGGGGGGAAGCTGGTGCGTCCGGAGCAAAACCCCACAGCCGTGGGGAGAACACACACCCGAACAGACAGCAAAACAGAGAGCAATATTCTCTCCATGGACAGCAGCTGGAATTGAACCCCTGTCGGCTGGAATGTCGACAATCAGAAATACAGGGGATTCTGCAGATGCTGGAGATCCAAAGCAACACAGGCAAAATGCTGGTGGAACTCAGCAGGTTAGGCAGCATCTATGAAAATGAATGAAGGGTCAACGTTTCGGACCAAGAACCTTCATCGGGGCTAGAAAGGAAGAGGGAAGGCACCAGAATAAAAAGGTGGAGGGAGAGGGGTGGGGGACAGTTTCCTCTTTCCCTTTCTCCCCTGGTCCACTCTCCTCTTCTGTTAGATTCCTTTTGCAACAGGCTTTCAGCTTTCCCAACCACTTGGCTTCACCTATCATCTTCTAGCTTGCCCTCCTTCCCATTCCGCCTCCCACACTTTTATTCTGGCATCTTTCCCCTTCCTTTCCGGTCCTGCTGAAGACTCTTGGCCCAAAACATCGACTGTGTATTCATTTTCAAACTGCTGCCGAACCTGTTGAGTTCCTCCAGCATTTTGTGTGTGCGTTGATATAATCAGAATCAGGATTAGGTCTATATCACTGGCATACGCCATGAAGGTTTGTTGCTTTGATTGGAGCCCTGGTTTCCAGGTGCGCAACATAGCCTGAATTTTCAGGCCTGCCAGTCACAGGTAAAAAGGGTTAAAACAACATTGATCAGAAAATTCAAGGGTTGATTTTGAAACATTACACAGCCATTGCTTGCTACACGTCTCTTTTTTTGCTTTCCAGGTCATCTCAAGCTGTTTTCCACACTGTAGCTGAGTGGGAGGATTCCATGTTAGATTCCTGCGAGTTCAAAGTGTTTACTTTGATTGACTGTGCTAAATTAACGTGGATTCGAAATGCCATGGTTCAGCTCCACCACGTATTCTGGGCACATTCGTATAAAATTCATCAAATTTGAAATTACTTATATCATGTTCCCCCAGAGACAGATATACCCAACATCTCACGTTAACGTGCGCTTCGGATCGGGGACTGTATATAAGGTGGAGTTTATTGCTGTCTGTATCGCAAGCATTGCTATTTGCCATCTGCCAATGTCACACTCTGCAAAGCTGAACTGACCAGATTAAAGTGCAGTTAACTATTGCAGCTCCCTGCATCTCTGAGCTGAAAGATCTCTTTCATCTCTTTGTTTTAACCCCCTTTCTTCTGGCATGAGGATGCCAGAATTGTAGGATTACACAGCACAAGTGATGATAACTTATCCCATCATTCTTGTACTAGTCTTTAAGGCCACAGGACCACTGGAGCAGAATTAGGCCATTTGGCTCATTAAGCCTGCTCTGCTATCCCATCATGGCTGATTTATTATCCCTCTCAACTCCATTTTCCTGCTTCCTCCCTTAACCTTTGGCATCCTTACTTAATCACAAACCTATCAACTTCTGCTTTAAATATACAGAATGACTAGGCCTCCACAGATGCCTGTAACAATGAATTCCATTTATTCACCACCCTCTGACTAAAGAAATTTCTCCTCTCTTCTAAAGGGATGTCCTTCTATTCTGACGTTATGCCCTCTGGTCCTAGATTCCCCCAGTATAGGAACCATCCCTCTCCACATCCACTATATCCAGAGTTCAGCAGAGGAGGACAAAGGGCTTAATTAGGAAGGGGAAAAAAGATTACGAGAGAAAACTGGCAGGGAACATAAAAACTGACAGTAAAAGCTTTTACAGATATGTAAAAAGGAAAAGACTGGTAAAAACAAATGTAGGTCCCCTACAGACAGAAACAGGTGAATTGATTATGGGGAGCAAGGACATGGCAGACCAATTGAATAATTACTTTGGTTCTGTCTTCACTAAGGAGGACATAAATAATCTTCCAGAAATAGTAGGGGACAGAGGGTCCAGTGAGATGGAGGAACTGAGCAAAATACATGTTAGTATGGAAGTGGTGTTGGGTAAATTGAAGGGATTAAAGGCAGATAAATCCCCAGGGCCAGATGGTCTGCATCCCGGAGTGCTTAAGGAAGTAGCCCAAGAAATAGTGGATGCATTAGTGATAATTTTTCAAAACTCGTTAGATTCTGGACTAGTTCCTGAGGATTGGAGGGTGGCTAACGTAACCCCACCTTTTAAAAAAGGAGGGAGAGAGAAACCGGGGGATTATAGACCGGTTAGCCTAACGTCGGTGGTGAGGAAACTGCTGGAGTCAGTTATCAAAGATGTGATAACAGCACATTTGGAAAGCGGTGAAATCATCGGACAAAGCCAGCATGGATTTGTGAAAGGAAAATCATGTCTGACGAATCTCATAGAATTTTTTGAGGATGTAACTAGTAGAGTGGATAGGGGAGAACCAGTGGATGTGGTATATTTGGATTTTCAAAAGGCTTTTGACAAGGTCCCACACAGGAGATTAGTGTGCAAACTTAAAGCAGACGGTATTGGGGGTAAGGTATTGATGTGGATAGAGAATTGGTTAGCAGACAGGAAGCAAAGAGTGGGAATAAACGGGACCTTTTCAGAATGGCAGGCAGTGACTAGTGGGGTACCGCAAGGCTCAGTGCTGGGACCCCAGTTGTTTACAATATATATTAATGACTTGGATGAGGGAATTAAATGCAGCATCTCCAAGTTTGCGGATGACACGAAGCTGGGCGGCAGTGTTAGCTGTGAGGAGGATGCTAAGAGGATGCAGGGTGACTTGGGTAGGTTGGGTAAGTGGGCAAATTCATGGCAGATGCAATTTAATGTGGATAAATGTGAAGTTATCCACTTTGGTGGCAAAAATAGGAAAACAGATTATTATTGAATGGTGGCCGATTAGGAAAAGGGGAGGTGCAACGAGACCTGGGTGTCATTATACACCAGTCATTGAAAGTGGGCATGCAGGTACAGCAGGCGGTGAAAAAGGCGAATGGTATGCTGGCATTTATAGCAAGAGGATTCGAGTACAGGAGCAGGGAGGTACTACTGCAGTTGTACAAGACCATGGTGAGACCACACCTGGAGTATTGTGTGCAGTTTTGGTCCCCTAATCTGAGGAAAGACATTCTTGCCATAGAGGGAGTACAAAGAAGGTTCACCAGATTGATTCCTGGGATGGCAGGACTTTCATATGAAGAAAGACTGGATGAACTAGGTTTGTACTCGTTGGAATTTAGAAGACTGAGGGGGAATCTGATTGAAACGTATAAAATCCTAAAGGGATTGGACAGGCTAGATGCAGGAAGATTGTTCCTGATGTTGGGGAAGTCCAGAACGAGGGGCACAGTTTGAGGATAAAGGGGAAGCCTTTTAGGACTGAGATTAGGAAAAACTTCTTCACACAGCGAGTGGTGAATCTGTGGAATTCTCTGCCACAGGAAACAGTTGAGGCTGGTTCATTGGCTATATTTAAGAGGGAGTTAGATATGGCCCTTGTGGCTACGGGAATCAGGGGGTATGGAGGGAAGGCTGGTGCAGGGTTCTGAGTTGGATGATCAGCCATGATCATAATAAATGGTGGTGCAGGCTCGAAGGGCCGAATGGCCTACTCCTGCACCTATTTTCTATGTTTCTATGTTTCTATATCTATGCCCTTCAATATTCAATAGGTTTCAATGAGATCTCCCCTCTTTCATCTTAACTCCAGTGAGTACAGACCCAGAGCCACCAAACACTCTTCATATGCTAACACTTTCCTCCTTGAGTTTATTCTTATGAACCTCCTCTGGACCCTCTCCAAAGCCAGCACACCCTTTCTTCGATATGGGGCCCAGAATTGCTCACAATGCTCCAACTTTTTAGTTAGAATTATTCAATGAATCCTATTCGCCAAGAGTCCACACCAGGTGTGTGAAAAGGGCCCGAAGGACCATTGGGGACCCGACTTACCCCAACCACGAACTGTTCCAGCTGCTACCATCCGGAAAACGGTACCACAGTATTAAAGCCAGGACCAACAGGCTCCGGGACAGCTTCTTCCAACAGGCCATCACACTGCTTAATTCATGCTGACACAACTGTATTTCTATGTTATATTGACTGTCCTGTTGTACATACTATTTATTATAGATTACTATAATTTGCACATTGCACATTTAGACGGAGACATAATGTAAAGATTTTTACCCCTCGTGTATATTGAGGATGTAAGTAATAAATTCAATTCAAATTCAATTCAGACTCATAAGCGAGGCATTTCAGATCATAACAACTGGTGTATAAGTTAAATGCTCTGCTCAGTTTGTCTCTTTGCCAGTCACACTGGATGTTGGCACCATGAACTTCTCAGTAACTTTCCGTTAATGCTGTGTTGTGTCTTTGTTTAAGAAAGGCTGTCATCTGGTGAGCCATAAGGCATAGGTGACAGGAAATGTAGAGGAGACTTCACCCAAACACAGAGCAGCGGAGACGATTTAGCAGAGCGATCACTTTACGAATAAACTGCAAAATAACAAGCCACGAGGGGCCACAAGACAAGAGAGAACAGCTACTTAATATGACGAGGCAGCTAGGTTACTTAAGGCTAGGAGCAACTGATTGAGGCTGGCTGGTTTGATGAGTGAACAGGGGCAGTGGATGAGAGTTGGGTTTAAATAGGCTGCAGGCGATGAGTTGGAAATGAGTGGCAGGAAACTCCTATTAGATGGGTGGAGACTACGGGATGCCTGCCTGTGCAGACCTGACAATAGGAGCAGAATTAAGCCATTCAGCCCATTGAGTCTGAACCTAAAATCAGTGTTGGAAAAGCTACTGTTGGGGATTCTGAGAGACAGGACCTATGCACCTTTCGGAAAGGCAAGGACGAATCAGGCAGTCAGAATGTCCTTGTGTGTAGGAAAAAAAATGTCTCACAAATTTTTCAAAGAGATGATCAAGAAGATAGATCAGACAAGTATGGCAGATATTAGCAAGGTATTTGATAAGGTATTGTATGGAGAACTAGTCCATGAAGTTATGTCATATTTTAGGCTGGCACAGTAGAGTAGTGGTTACACAAGGGGGTAACCACTACTACGATGCCGGCAACTCGCGTTCGCACCCCGCCGCAGTCTGTAAGGAGATTGTATGTTCTTCCTGAGACTGTGTGGGTTTCCTCCGGGTGCTCTGCTTTCCTCCCACATTCCAAAGGCATATAGGTTAGTAGGTTAACTGGTCACAGGGGTGTAATTGGGCAGTGCAGGCTCATTGGGCTGGAAGGACCTGATACTGTGCTGTATCTCGACATGAATCAACAAGTATGGGTATCACCTGTGTGCTACACATTCCTCCCACATTCTAAGGATCTGCTAGTAGGTTAATTGTAAATTACTTCTTGGGGTGCGGAGATGACAAAAGAATTGGTGAGGGTGGGGGGGGTTGAAGTTGATGGGTGTGTGTGTCACCTCTTCCACCTATCAGCTCCCAGCTTCTCACTTCGTACCTTCCTCCCTCATCCACTTACCCTTCGCCTGGCTTCACCTATCACCTGCCAGCTTGTGCTCCTTCCCCTTCCCCCCGCCATTTTATCCTGGCTTCCTCCCCCTTCCTTTCCAGTTCTGACGAAGGGTCTCAGCCTAAAATATCAACTGTTTATTCCCCTCCATAGGCACCGCCTGACCTGCTGGGTTCCCCCAGAGTGGATTTGCAGCACCTGCAGAACCTTTTGTATTTGTAATACAACAAATTAGATTGCTCCTTTGTGAGCCAGTATAGACTTAGGGGCTGAATGGTCTCCTTCTCTGTTACAAGTAAATAAAGCTCCACCGGTGTCCATGTGAGCCCTGCTCAGTCCTCCCAGGCCTGGATTTGAACCTGAGAACCTCTGGCTTGTTAAGGTATTAAGAGGCATAGATAGAGAGGCTATCCAGAGACTTTTCCCCAGGGTGGAAATGGCGAATACGAGGAAGCATAATTTTTTTTTAGATTATGAGGACATGCAGTCCTCTTTTATTGTCATTTAGTAATGCACGCATTAAGAAATGATACAATGTTTCTCCAGAATGATATCACAGAAACACATGACAAACCGACTGAAAAACTGACAAAAACCACATAATTATAACATATAGTTACAACAGTGCAAAGCAATACCGTAATTTGATAAAGAACAGACCATGGGCACGATAAAAAGTCTCAAAGTCTCTCCGAAAGTCCCATCATCTCACGCAGACGGTGAACCTCCAGCGCCGCTAACTTGCCGATGCAGCATACTGGAAGCATCTGACCACAGTCCGACTCTGAGTCCGTCCGAAAACTCCGAGCCTCCGACCAGCTCTCCGACACCGAGCGCCGAGCACCATCTCTGCCGAGCGTTTCGACCCCGGCCCCAGCAACAAGAATAGGCAAAGCCGAGGATTTGGGGCCTTCCCCTCCGGAGACTCTCAATCACACAGTAGCAGCGGCAGCGAACCGGGCATTTCAGAAGTTTCTCCAGATGTTCCTCCGTGCTTCTCACGGCTGTCTCCATCAGATCAGAATTGTGCACGGCCCCCTAGTTAACACATACGATATCATTCGGAATGGCCACGCGCACTGCGTCGCGCGGCCATCTTCTCCTTCCTCCTTATGGTGACTGAAGGAAAGTATAGAGGGGCTGTCAGAGGTAAGTTTTTTACACAGAGAGCGGTGGGACATTTAAGGGGCTCTTAGATAGGCTCATGGATGATAGAAAAATAGAGGGCTATGGGGAGTGGGGAGGCTTAGGCTGACCTTGGAGTAGGTTTAAAGGTAGCACAACATCACGGGTTGGAGGGCCCTACTGTGCTGTACTGGTCTAGTATCTATGTTCTAGTTTGTTTCCACTCCAAAGCCATGCCTTGCTGTTTTTGTGGCATGAGATGAAAAGGTAAAACAATGGAAAATTCTTAACTGTGTCCCATTCCCCTGACACCGAATCATCCTAGGAATTATCTTCAGCTCCTGAGGGACAAAGTCAGGCAAGCTGACACTGAGGTAATTAAAAATGGGAGAGTAAGCAGTTTGTGTTGCTTGATCACAGTGAGAGTTTAAGCTCTTTGTCTCTGGAATGGCGCAGGATATTTGTACTCAGAGGGTAACACTGCGTCTATCTGCTCTGCATGGAAAACAATTTAAAACCCCTCGCATGAGACTAAGGTAGTGTCGCATTCTCAACACGGCACATCATCGCGTAACGTGGCAGCTGCCGTGATGCTATTATGGCTCGGGGCGTCCCGGCATCAGAGTTTAAATCCAGGTCCGAGTGTAAGGAATCTCTGTATGTCCTCCCTATGGAACGCATGGGTTTTCCCCGGGTCCTCCAGTTTCCTCCAGCAGTCGAAAGATGTACCGGGCAGGTTAATGGGTCTTTGTATATTGTCCTGTGATTAGGTGAGGGCTAAAACAGGGTTGTTGGAGGTTGCAGGGGCGGCTTGGCTCGAAGGAGCGGGAGGGCCTATTCCACTCGGGATCACAAAATAACTGAATAAATAAAAGCACCCGTTGTCTGCAATTTCTGCTGGTCATCTGGATGTGGGGTTGGTACACAAATCACAGCGCTCGGTCGGGCCATTACACCCACAGAGGCTGTAATGGCTCTTTGGTCAAATTATCCAGTTAAGTTACTCTCCTTGATGTTTACCCAAGGTCTGTGACTTTTTTCTTCCTTGAAGTACTTACTAGTAATTAAGGGAGAGCTAAGGAGCTCACAGTCTCAGAAAAGAAGAACATTCCTTCTGAACAGGGGTTCCCAACCCTTCTTTATGCCTTGGACTCCTACTGTTAACCAACACAGACCCCAGGTTTGGAACCCCCGTTTTAGAACAAAGATGGGGAGGAATTTCTTCAGCCAAAGGGTGGAGAATCTCATTAGATGAGCTTTGTTTGCCACATGTACGTCAAAACATACAATGAAATGTGTTGCTTGCACATCACACAGCCCGAGGACGTACTGGGAGCAGCCAGCAGTTCTCCTTGCTGTTGGCACCAACGTAGCGTGACCAGGGCTTACCAGCGCTCACCCACACATCTTTGGAACGTGGGAGGAAACCCATGCGGTCGTGGAGGAACGTACGGAATCCTCAAAGTCAGTGACGGGAATTGAACCCCGACTGCTGATTGCTACTCACTGGCACTTTAAAGTCTTGTGTTAATCTCTATGCTACGGTACTGCACCACAGAATCAATGGAATTAATTGCCACATTCGGCTGTGAAGGCCAAGCCATTGGGTATATTTAAACTGGAAGTTGATAAGTTCTTGATTAGTCAGGGCGTCAAAGTTACGAGGAGAAAGCAGGAGAGTGGGTTTGAGAGGGATAGTTAATCAGCCGTGGAGAACTCTTGGTGGGCAGAGTAGCCTAATTCCGCTCCTGTGACTTATGGACTTACTTAGTCTCAATTGAATGTTATTCATGAACAATCTTCTCCTTTCTTTCCAATATTTTTATTAATAATTTTACATAATTCTCCTTTCTTGGTAAAGCAGCCAACATTAGACCATGAGACCACAAGACAATAAGATATAGCAGCAGAATTAGGCCATTTGGCCCATCAGGTCAGCTCCGCCATTTTGTCATGGCTGATCCATTTTCCCTCTCAGCCCCAATCTTCTGCCTTCCCCCACATCCCCTCATGCCCTGACAAATCAAGAATCTATCAACCTTTGCCTTAAGTATACATGAAGACTTGGCCTCTGCAGCTGCCTATGGCAACGGATTCCACAGATTCACCACTCTCTGGCTAAAGAAATTGCTCCTTGTCTCCATTTTAAAAGGATGCCCCTCTATTCTGAGGCTGTGTCCTCTGGTCTTGGACTCCCCCACCATTGGAAGCATCCTCTCCACATCCACTCTATCAAGGTATTTCACCATTCGATAGGTTTCAATGAGGTGGCCCCTCATTTTTCTGAATTCTAGTGAATACAGACCCAGAGCCATCAAACGGTCTTCATATGACACAAACAAAGACCCCACCGACACCAGCCATCCTTTCTTCTACTCCCTCCCGTTGGACAGAAGATACAAAAGCCTAAAAGTACTTACCGAGAGACTCAAGGACAGTTTCTAGCCTGATGTTATAAGACTATTTGGTAGGGTGAATGGTAAATGGTAGGGCATTAAAGAATGCTTCAGAACAGAGGGATCTAGGAATAATGGTGCATAGTTCCCTGAAGATGGAATCTCATGTGGATAGGGTGGTGAAGAAAGCTTTTGGTTTGCTGGCCTTTATTAATCAGAGCATTGAGTATAGGAGTTGGGATGTAATGTTGAATTTGTATAAGGCATTGGTAAGGCCAGATCTGGAGTATTGTGTACAGTTCTGGTCACTGAATTATAGGAAGGATGTCAATAAAATTGAGAGAGTACAGAGGAGGTTTACTAAAATATTGCCTGGGTTTCATCTCCTAAGTTACAGAGCAAGGTTGAACAAGTTAGGTCTTTATTCTTTGGAGTGTAGAAGGTTGAGGGGAGAATTGATAGAGGTGTTTAAAATTATGAGGGAGATTGACAGAGTTGACGTGGTTGGACTTTTTCCATTGAGAGTGGGGAAGATTCAAACAAGAGGGCATGGGTTGAGAATTAGAGGACAAAAGTTTAGGGGTAACATGAGGGGGAATTTCTTTACTCAGAGAGTGGTAGCTCTGTGGAACGAGCTTCCAGCAGAAGTGGTTGAGACAGGTTTGGTGTTGTCGTTTAAAGTTAACTTGGATAGATATATGGACAGGAAAGGAATGGAGGGTTATGGGCTGAGTGCAGGTCAGTGGGAATAGGATAGGGTAAGAGTTCGGCATCGACTAGAAGAGCCGAGATTGCCTGATTCGTGCTGTAATTGTTATATGGTTATATGGTTACTATTGTACGGTCTTCTAGTACAATAAGGCTGGACTCTTGATTTCACTTTTTATCTTGTTATGGCTGGCACTTTTCTGTCAGCCTGTACTGCACTTCCTCTCTAACTGGAACACTTATATTCTGCCGTCTGTTATTGCTTTTCCCTTGGACTACCCCGACGCACCATTGTAATGAAATGATCTGCAAGCATGGCACGTAAATCAAAATTATTCAACGTGTCGGCCTCTTGTGCCATGATGAGGCCACCCTCAGGGTGGGGGAGCAGCACTTTATATTCCGTCTGGGTACCCTCCAAACTGATGGCATGAATTTCTCCTTCTGATATAAAAAAATCCTCCCCCACCTCCCCTCTTCTATTCCCCACTTTGGTCTCTTACCTCGTCTCACCTGCCTATTGCTTCCCCCTGGGTCCTCCTTCCCTGTCTCCTATGGTCCATTCTCCTTTTCTATCAGATTCCTTCTTCTCCAGCCCTTGACCTCTCCCACCCTCCCGTCTTCACCTATCACCTTCCAGCTATCCTCCCTCCCCTCCCACCCGCCTTTTTATTCCGGCATCTTCCCGCTTCCTTTCCGGTCCTGAAGATGGGTCTCAGCCTGAAATGTTGACTATTTATCTCCATGGATGCTGCCTGACCTGCTGGGTTCCGCCAGCATCTTGTGTGCAAAACTTTTCAAAGTTGCTCCCTGTGAAACATACATTTCACTGCATATGATAAATGAAACTGAATCTAAATCTGGCAATAATTAACCAATTTAGCAATTCCTTTCACACTGTTCTACGCAGGGGTATCAAAAAAAGAAAAAAATGCATGAATACTTTACAAGCAGTGAAGTATTTCTGGACTTCACGAATGTGGTGCAAGTGAATCTACAACCAGCTTGCAATAATGACCCGATGGCCTCCTTCAGAAGTGCTGGTTTAGGGTTAAGTGTCACTCATGATTTGGATCTGATGGGGTGAATAGAAGTTCATCTGAATGACAGCATCACCTACCCTGCAGTTGACGTATCAGGCCGAGACCATTCATCAGGACTGGAAAGGAAAGGGGAAGGAGTACATTTAGAAGGGTGAATACCTTTCCCCTCACCTGGCTTCACCTATCACCTGCCAGCTTGTACTCCTTCCCCTCCTCCCTTCTTATTCTGACTTCTTTCCCCTTCCTCTCAGTCCCGAAGAAATGTCTCAGCCCAAAACGTTGACTGTTTATTCACTTCCACAGATGCTGCCTGACCTGCTGAGTTTCACCAGCATTTTGGATTTCAAACATCTGCAGACTTTCTTGTGTTTACTGGGATCCACTGTATTTTTGGTGATGCCAATACAAGTGAACCTTATGAAAAATTCCTATAGATATTTATAGCATTCTATTTCTCTCCTTGTAAATTCTAAGTGATCAACTCAGTCCAAAATAACAGCTTTCAAATCCCATCAAAGTTGCAGGTGGATGCAGCAGGCCAGGCAGCATCTCTAGGAAGAGGTACAGTCGACGTTGATGTGTGTTGCTTGAATTTCCAGCATCTGCAGAATTCCTCGTGTTAAGCTTTCAAATCCCATTGGCCCAGGCACCTCTGACTGTTGGATATTAGTACCTCCAAGAGTGATAGCGAATCGATCAGGGTTTAATGCAAGCCTCAGGCATAGCGAGTGTGGCGTTTTCAGGTTCTCCCTCTGTCCAGGATGGTTCCCACCAGGTACTCCAGCTTCTTCCATTCAATATGTGCTGCATTGTATGACGTAGGCAATCATGGTCTCATGACCATGATAGTTCTCAGTAAACTTTTCTACAGAAGTGGTTTGCCATTGCCTTCTCTGGGCAGTGTCTTTACAAGACGGGTGACCCCAGCCATTATCAATACACTTCAGAGATTGTCTGCCTGGCGTCAGTGGTCGCATAATCAGGACTTGTGACATGCACCGGCTGCTCGTACGACCATCCACCACCTGCTCCCATGGCTCCATGTGACTCTGATCGGGGGGGCTAAGCAGGTACTACACCTTGCCCAAGGGTGTCCTGCAGGCTAGCAGAGGGAAAGAGTGCTTTACACCTCCTCTGGTAGAGACATATCTCCACCTTGGCCTCTGTAAACCTGAATAAACGCCATAAAAGATAGTTACTTATTCGAGTTAAAGGGAAGTAAGACTGTGTACTGAGAATGATGGGATTGGTCTGCTGGGAGACAACATAGACTCAGTTGACCAAATTGCTCTTATCTGCATCACATTGGGTAAGGCTGAAATGGGACGGTATGGTAGCACAATGCTTTACAGTATAAGCAACCTGGGTTCAATTGCTGCCGCAAGGAGTTGATACGTTCTCCCTGTGGCCTTGTGTTTCCTCCAGCTTTCCCGCATTGCAAAGATGTACCGGCTGGTAGGTTAATTGGTCCTTGCAAATTGTCCCGTGATTAGGTTAGGGTAAAATCAGGATTTACTAGGTGGTGAGGGTCAAAGGGTCAGAACAGCCTATTCCACACTGTATCTCAATAAAAATTAAAATAAAAAATAAATCAAGGAACAGCTTGCTCTTTTGAGGTGAATGTAAAAGATCCCCAGAAGAAGAGTATGAGTTCTCCTCAAAATCCTTCATGACTCCAGGACATCGCAAGATGCTTCACCTCCAGTAAGGAAAGTTTTGGGATAGTCCTCATATAGTGTATGACACAGAACAACAAAGAGATGGGACCTCAGGGAGAACTTCACTTCAAAGAAATGCCTTGAGTTCTCTTATAGCAGTTTGTGTTTGTACTTAAAACCAACAAATACTGAATTGGCTCAGTTCTGTAGCATCTTAGCCTTGCAGAAATAAATGAAAGGTTGTTGACCAACCTGCAGCCTGGGGCCCTCGAACTAAAATTTGCTGTTTGCTGTGAAAAAAACTCCTATTCCAATGAAATTCCTCTGACTGTCATTTCTAACAGAGACATAAACAACCGAATGAACAGGGAAACATCTCAGAAAGTGTTGAGATATTAATGTCATCATGGCTGGCCTCTAGACTGTGGAAGGCCTCTCCTCTGTCCAACACTGTGACACCACCATCTGATAGATAGATACCAAGATCCCTTGTTGTGATCAGTGGATTCCTGATGCTCCCTGTGCTGGGCCAGGGAAATGACTCCAATACTCAATAGTCAGTCATTCCAGAGGGGTCAGATCGTCTGCCTCGTCTGGCAACACATGGGAGAGGTCCAATTAACAATGTAAGATCACTGAACAGAGGTTTACCTCGGCTTCCTTCTCCATAGTCTTTGTCTACATTTCCCACTGGCCTGGGGAACCAGCCACCACCCCAGCCATTCTCTCTTCTCCCTGTAGTGTAATGGTCAGCATAATTGCTCTACAGCACCAGTGGGAAGATTGGGGGGGTCAATTCCTGCCATTGTCTGTAAGGAATTTATGCATTCTCCCCATGACCGCATGGGCTTCCCCCCACATTCCAAGGACGTATGAGTTCGGGCAAATCAATTGTGACAATGCTTTGTTGATGCTGGAAGCGTGATGACACTTGGGGGCTGATCAGCACAACCCTCACTGATTTGATTTGATGCAAACAACATGTTTCGCTGTATGTTTTGATGTACGTTGCTAAATAAAGACAATCTTAATCCTTAATTTCTTCTATGAGGCAGAAGATACAAAAGCTTGAAGACACCCACAACCAGACATGAGGACAGCTTCTCTCCTGCTGTTTAATTAATTAATTACCTAATTAATTTAGAGATATAGCAGAGTAACAGGCTCTTCTGGCCAAATAAGCCCGTGCCACTTATTTACACCCTTGTTACCAATTAACCAGCTAACCCACACTTTTTTGAAATGTGGGAGGAAACCAGAGCACCCGGAACAAATTCACACAGACACTGAAAGAACGTACAAACTCCTTACAGACAGCGGTAGGATTTTACCCGGGTCACTGGCATTGTAGTACCACTATACTAATGTGCCTTAATAAGTCCTCTTGTAAAGTATGTGAATTGAGCTCTCCATCTGCCCCGTCCTGGCCCTTACACCTCATTGTCTACCTACACTGCCCTTTCTCTGTAACTGTAACTCTAACATTCTGTTCTTGCTTTTCTCTGTGTCCTATCCTGATGTAACTGTGTTTGGGAATGACCTGTATGGGCGGCATGCAAAACGTTTTTCATTGTATCCCGGTGCACGTGACAACAATAAACCAATTGTCGATTAGCAATTCCCAATCCAGCTTCACAATTCCAACATTTTCCCAATTCAGCTGTATATTTCTAATATTTTGTTTATTTTTTTTTCTTTATTAACAAATGCGGCTAAATCAAAGTAAAGGCTCTGTGGGTAAGGACCACTGTCTTTCTGGTACAGGTATTGGACATGGAGGGGTGGTCCCTAACAAACGAAATGTGCATAACCCCAGGGAGCTACGTGATGAAAATGGCACTGGGTAAAGAGTACTGAATGCATTGACCAAATGACTCTAAGAATGTAACAAGGACTGGTCATTCTGTTGAACAGTGTGAGCATGGTATGTTGGCACTGGAAAATCTGGCGACACTTGCCCGCAGCACATCCCTGGGGGTGTGTTGGTTGTTAGCGCAAATGCTGCACTTCTCTGCATATAACAAACCATTCTGAATCCAAATCCAATCTGAGTCTGGTGTGAAGCCTGGGATTTTTCCATTCACAATGGTGTCGTGGCGATGCCTCCTGTAACCATGCAGAGTGGGTACCCGTAAACGTCGACTCCAAACGCGGTGTCCTTCTTTTCAGTATTAGCTTCTTAATTGGATCGTGTGTTGATTGAAATCAGTAAAAGAGAGCTGGACACAGAAATCAATAAATCTTCCAGACACTAAACAGTTCCATCTGGTCCCAGCAGCTTTTGGATGTAACCAGGGCAGCCACTTGAAGCAGCCTCCGGCTATTTAATAACAGTGCCGAGGATAAAAAGAGATCAGGTAAATAAACAGAACAAGGGCATTTACATCAAATATGTGATCCCAAGGAGGCTGTGACCTTCAGGAAGAAAGCTTTCTAACTGCGGGACGACTGTTAGAATGTGACACGTTTATCAGTGCAGCTATTTTTACTGTCAGGTCACAATGTAAAGAACATTTGCTTGTCTAAAGCCACTTCAAATAAAATTAAGCTCCTCCTACACTGCAGATTGCCCTAGAGCAGAGATTCCTAATCATTTTTATGCCCTGGACCCCCACCATGAACCGAGGGGAACCCTGTTTTGCTGAAGAATTTTCCTGAGGCTACCTAATGCAAAGATTCAAAGTACATTTATTATCAAAGTATATACGTAGTGTACAACCCTGAGGTTCGTCTTTCCCACAGGCAGCTGCAAAACAGAGAAGAGCCATGGAGCCCATTCAAAGAAAGTAGCATCATCAACCCCTCCCCTCCAACACACAAAAAAATAAATAAATCATGCAAACGGCAACAAAAAAAATCGAACCAAAAGACAAAATATCAAACACAAAATCAAAAGGCATAATCAGTTCAGCTCAGTGCTGATTACCTTCGGGCTGCCCCGAATCAGAGCCACCCAAACTAGCAACAGAAATAGGAGCGACCTGTAGCTCCTTGAGAAAATATTTAGTATTGTGTTCAGTTCTGCTCGTCTCGGTACAAGAAGGATGCGGAGGTATTGTTGCAGCTCTATAAAGCTCCACACTTGGAGTATGGGGTTCTGCTCTTCTCATCTCATTGCAGGAAAGATGTGGAAGCTTTAGAGAGGGTGCAGAGGAGATTCACCAGGATGCTGCCTGGATCGGCGAGCATGTCGTATGAGGTTAGCTTCAGTGAGCTAGGGCTTTCCCCTTTGGAGCAAAGAGGATGAGGTCTTGATAGTGGTCTACAAGATGGTAAGAGGCACAGACTGAGTGGGTAGCCAGAGACTTTTCCCAGGAAGGAAATGTCTAATTTGAGGGGGTGTGAATTTAAAATGATTGGTGGAAAGTACAAGGAGATGTCTGAGATAGTTTTGTTTTTGGCAGAGAGAATGGTAGGTGTGTGGAACACCCTGCCAGGGGTGATAGTAGAGGCAGATACATTAGAGACATTTAGGAAACTCTTAGATAGGCACATGGATGAAAGAGGAATGGAGAGTTACGTGGGAGGGAAGGGTTAGATTGATCTTAGCGTAGGTTAAAAGGTCAGCACAACATTGTGGGCCGAAGGGCTTTTAGTGTGCTGAACTGTTTTATGTTCTGCGTTCAAGCAGCAGCTCTGTCCCACTTGGATGCTGATTTGTATCTCAAATGAACACATTGCCCTTACCCTTCCCCACCCAACTTTGCCCCGTCATATCCACATTGATCAGGGGTGGGGTGAGTTGCAATCTTGCAGCTTGTCTCCTGGCTTCCAGTTCTCGGAGCACATGATAATCTCGGGATTAATTTAGAATGGAGGCCCTGTTTTAACGCTGCTGGCTTTGGCAGTTTCTGCAGAGGATCCCTCAGGTAACTCAGAACTAATGGCCAAAAGAGCCAGGGCTTACACTTGAATGGGAGAAAAGCAGATCAAAACAATTGCCAGAGCAAGTAGTTGAGAGAGAGAGAGATACAGTGCCTGTAAAAAGTATTCACCACCCCCCCCCCCCGGGAATTTTTCATGTTTTATAACAGTGAATCACTTTGGTTTAATTTGCTGTTTTTGACACTGATCAACTGAAAAAGACTTTCATATCAAAGTGAAAGCAGATCTCCGCAACGTGATCTAAACGAATTACAAATATAAAACACAAATTAATTGATTGTATAAGCATTCACCCCCCCCCCAACATGTTAACATGATACACCAAATCATCACTGGTGCAGCCGATTGGTCTTAGAAGTCACATACTTAAATTGGGTTATATTGGGTTTCTTTGTTTTGTGACTGCCTGTCAGGAGATGAATCTCAAAGGTCTATGATGTATACATACTTCAATAATCGTAGTCAGAATCAGAATCAGGTTTATTATCACCGGCATGTGACGTGATATTTGTTAACTTAGCAGCAGCAGTTCAATGCAATGCATAATCTAGCAGAGAGAGAGAAAAAAGAAATAAATTAAATAAAACATAATAAATAAACAAGTAAATCAATTACGTGTATTGAATAGATTTTTTTTAAATGTGCAAAAAACAGGATTACTGTATATTTTTTTTTTAAAGTGAGGTGGTGTCCAAAGCTTCAATGTCCATTTAGGAATCAGATGGCAGAGGGGAAGAAGCTGTTCCTGAATCGCTGAGTGTGTGCCTACAGTCTTCTGTATCTCCTACCTGATGGTAACAGTGAGAACAGTGAGAAGTAATAAATGTACTTTGAACTTTGAACAGCCTCAATATTTTGCTCTTTTTTTGCTCTACTTATTTTTTGGTATATTTCTTAATTGTAACTTATAGTTATTTATAGTTATATGGTGATATATATGTACTTTAATAATAAATTTACTTTCAACTTTGAACTGTTTTATGTACTGCTGCTGAAAAAATAATAAACGTTGTGACATTTGTCGGTGATAATAAATCTGATTCTGACAGCGACCGGGAGGCGAAAGGTGGAGTGCTGAGAGTGCAAAGGGAGGTACAGTCTCTCTCCCCTGATATACCCTGAAACGCCCACCATCCCTTTGCCTCCACAGACGCTGCACGGTTCTCTGAGAAACCCCAGTGGTTAGTGTTTAGGGAAAGTCATGCAGACTTATTAAGAAAGGTATTAAGTCTTTTCATCCCTTGAGACCGTTCACCGTTGAGTTACACCACAGCTGAACTGCACATAAGTTCCATCGCCCCGTACCACTCAATACCCTTGACTCAGCAAATTGAGTTGAAACTTTCAACTGGCTTCCAGCATTGATGGGTTTTCACATTCCGCTTTGCAAAGTTCGACGTTATGCATTTTTCATCTGCCCTCTTCTACTCTGTCTAATCTCTTAATCAGTACACACCTTTGATAAAATCACCCTTTAAACTGTTCTCTATACAAGCCCAGTCTCTGTAAACCTATAACGCACAATTTAACCCTTTTAGCCCCGGTGTCATTCTTGTGAACACAGACCAAGGCTAATATATCCTCCCAGGGGTGAACTTCTAGCTATCCTCCTTTCCCATCTTTTCATTCTGGAGCCTTCCCCCTACCTAACCAGTCCTGAAGCGGGGTCTCAGCCTGAAATGTACACTGTCTGATCATTCCATAGATGCTGCCTGACCTGCTGAGTTCCTCTGGCATTTTGCGTGCGTAGCTTTGGATTTCCAGCATCTGCAGAGTTTTTTACGTTTATGATATGCATCCGGGATGTTTGTTGGAAGTGGCAGGCGGGAGAGATAATCTCTGGATGACTCCCAGACCCTCAGCACTTTAGACCAACCAGGATCAGGTATTGGCTCTGAAGGGCCTGTGGACTCTTCTACGAAGTTGCCACTTGCATAACATAGAACACAGAAAGTAGATCATTACAGCAGAGTAAAGGCTCATCAGTCACAATATAGAGTAAACTTTTTAACTTACTCTAAGGTCAATCTAATCCTCCCCTCCTACATAGCCCTCCATTTTTCTTTCATCCATGTGCCCATCTAAATTTTTATTAAATGCCCCTAATATATTTGACTCTATTACCACCTCTGTCAGGGTATTCCATGTCCCCCCTCCCCAACCCACTCTCTGAGTAAAAAAAACTTACCTCTGACATCTGCCCACCTATACGTTCCTCCAATCACCTTAAAATTATGCCCCTTGTATGAGCCATAAAAATCTGATTCTTTTCAGCCTACCTCTTCAGAGTAACATTTAAACCCACTGCAAGCAGAGTTCAAAACTGCAACTCCATTGGATTTTGAATCCAATGTAAACTTCAAAGTTTCAAATTAAGGCATCCGTTAGTCTTGCGAGACCATGGATCTGCGCCTGGAAAGTCTTCACTCTCCTGGGCGCAGGCCTGGGCAAGGTTGTATGGAAGATCGGCAGTTGCCCATGTTGTCCAAGGGAAGGGCATTAGGACCCATACAGCTTGGTACCAGTGTCGTCGCAGAGCAATGTGTGATTAAGTGCCTTGCTCAAAGACACAACACGTTGCCTCGGCTGGGGCTCGAACTCATGACCTTCAGATTGCTAGTCCAATGACTTAACCACTTGGCCACCTGCCCACACTTCAAAGTTTAAAGTAAATTTATTATCAAAGGACATATTTGTCACCATATACCACCCCACGATTCATTTTCCCTGCAGGTATTCACAGTAAATGTTCCCTCTAAGCTGTGCAGGTGCATGGCCACGCAGTAACCGAAATGCTCCTGTGCAGATAGCCTTTGCTGCCCTGCAGCTCGAATAAAGCCTGATGAGAAAAAGTTGATGAAAAGTGAAAGATTTTCTTTGTCGTACTGTATTTGTAGAGTGCCGTCAAGTCATCAATGCAACCCTGTGGATAGTGCAGTTATCCATAGGATTTTTGTGGCGAGATCTGGAAGGAGATTGCCAGGCCTTTCTTCCACGCAGATAGTGCTGCTACCCAGGTTGGGACCCAGTGGGATTTGAACTCAGGGCCATTTGCCTCGAAGTCCAGTGCCGATGTCACTACATCACCAGCTGGCCCATATTTCATTATACCCTGAAATGAATGATGAAATTCAATGTGATTTTCTGATTTTCATTCTAAGTATTCATTGTATGCATATGACAAAAATAACATTTAAAGTTCCACACGTTTTTCAGGCTGTGTAAAATTTCCTGCTCAGAGCTCTGCGAGAGCCCGTGCAGCTGTAAAAAAATGAGGAAACATTGAACACAATAGAATCAATGAAAAACCTCACCTAACAGGACGGATAAACACCCTGTGTGCAAAAGACAACTGTGCAAATACAAAAAGAACGAAAGAAGAAGAAATAATAGTAAGAAATAAGTAAAAATACCGAGAACGTGAGATGAAGAGTCCTTGAACCTGAGTACATTGGCTGTGATGCAACAAGTGATGTTGAGTGAAGTTATCCTCTCTGGTTCAGGAGCCGGACCGTTGAGGAGGTAATAATTGTTCCTGAACCTGGTGGTGTGGGTCCTGAGGCTCCCGTAGCCTCCTCATGATGACAGCAGTGAGAAGAGCAGAAAGAAAGTAGCCTCCAACCTGATGATATGAACATCAATTTCTCAATCTTCTGGCAGTTGACCGCCCTCTCTCCTTCACCATCCCCCTTTCTTGTTTCCCTCTCGTACCTTCTCTTCTTACCTGCCCATCACCTCCCTCTGGTGCTCCCCCCCCCTTCTCTATCTTCCATGGTCTTCTGTCCTCTCTGATCAGATCCCCCCTTCTCCAGCCCTTTATCTCTTTCACCAACCAACTTCCCAGCTCTTTAATTGACCCCCTCCCCCTCTCGTGGTTTCACCTACCACCTTCGACTTCTTTCCTCCCTCCCCCCACCTTCTTACACTGACTTCTCATCTTTTTTTTCCAGTCCTGATGACGAGTCTTGCCCAAAACATCAGCTGTTTACTCTTTTCCATCAATGCTGCCTGGCTTGCTGAGTTCCTCCAGCATTTTGTGTGTGTGTTGCTCGGGCTTGACCTGCTGTGTTCTGTCCAACCATTCCAGCTACTCCCCGTGACCCTCAACAGCTCAACAATCCTTAGCTAAAAGAACAGCATGCCCACTGCAGGGGGGAGACATCCAGGGGTCAAAGATCTTCACAGCACCACTTCCCATTCACAGAAACTTTCATCTCAGCTTGGAGAGTCAACGTAACTGAGTCCAAGCTCTGGGTGAGAGAGAACAGTGTGGTAGGGAGGGAGGAAGAGTGTGTTCACAAGAATTAGACAGCACAGAATGAGAGAAAGAGTGAAAAAGAAGCAATAAGAAATGGAGGAGGGAGATAAAGGAAGAAACTGTGAAGGAGATGAGGGAGAGCGAGAAAGAAACTGAGATGGAGAGAGTGGGTGAGAAAGAAACAGTAAGGAAGATGGAGGAGAGAGAGTGAGAGAGAAACAGTGAGAGAGATGGAGAGAGTGAGAAAGGAATGGTGAGGGAGATGGAGAGAGATTGAGAAAGAAACAGTTAGTGAGGGAGAGAGAGAAAGAAACTGAGAAAGATAGTCATAGTCATACTTTATTGATCCCGGGGGAAATTGGTTTTTGTTACAGTTGCACCATAAATAATTAAATAGTAATAAAACCATAAATAGTTAAATAGTAATATGTAAATTATGCCAGGAAATAAGTCCAAGACCAGCCTATTGGCTCAGGGTGTCTGACCCTCCAAGGGAGGAGTTGTAAAGTTTGATGGCCACAGGCAGGAATGACTTCCTATGATGCTCTGTGTTGCATCTCGGTGGAATGAGTCTCTCTGGCTCCTGTGCCCAACCAGTACATTATGTGGTGGATGGGAGACATTGTCCAAGATGGCATGCAACTTAGACAGCATCCTCTTTTCAGACACCACCATCAGAGAGTCCAGTTCCATCCCCACAACATCACTGGCCTTACGAATGAGTTTGTTGATTCTGTTGGTGTCTGCTACCCTCAGCCTGCTGCCCCAGCACACAACAGCAAACATGATCGCACTGGCCACCACAGACTCGTAGAACATCCTCAGCATCGTCCGGCAGATGTTAAAGGACCTCAGTCTCCTCAGGAAATAGAGACGGCTCTGACCCTTCTTGTAGACAGCCTCAGTGAGAGAGAGAGAGAGTAAGAAATACTGAGAGATGGAAAGAGAGAGAGTAAGAAAAATACAGTGAGAGAGGAAGAGAGAGTGAGAATGAACCTGGGAGAGAGTGTGAGAAAGAAAGAGCGAGAGTGTGTGAGGAATGAGGGGAGAGAGGAAAAAGTGCAAGATCAAAGCAAGAAAAGAGATTAAATGAGGAACTGTAAGTGAAAATTAGAGCATAGAATGAGAGAGCGAGAGAGAGAAGGGAACAGTGAAGAAGACAGAGTAAGAGAATGAGAAAGAGAGTTACAGAGATGGGAGGGGGAGAGTAAACGTGTGAGAGAGAGTGTGTGAGAATTGAGAGGCGAGAGAAAACAGTGCAAGCTCGAAGCAAGGGAAGAGGTATGTGAGGAACTGAGTAACAGGAAAGTTTGATAGCGGGGAAGCGCTCGAGAGAAGGAGGGTAAATGTGAGAGGTGTGTGATAGTCTAAAAGAATGACAGAAATAAATAACAGAGAAAGATAGGAAGAGAGGGAGGGTCAAAGGTGAGGTGAAGTGAGGGGCAATGTGTAGATAGAGACAGGGTCTTTCTTGGTGGAGAGCGTGAGGGAGGGGCAGTTATCGGCCTTGTGCAGCCACTGATGTGCAGAGTCTTGCCTTGAGCGCCTGTGATAGTTTACCTTGGTCGAACAGACTAAATGCTGGGAGCACCCTGCACATCCAGCATCAGAAAAGGAGATGGTTTGGGTGTGGGGCCTTGGGCAAGGTTAACAAGGGGCGGGATTAGCCGTTCAAGGACAGGATGTAAATCAGCAGAGAAAAAACAGGAGGCAGGCTGACCCACTGGCCTGTCCGACCGGGCACAGCCGCCTCTAACTGGTTTGGGCCAGTTCCACTGAGGCTTCAGGGACAATGGAAGTTGGGCAACACCCTGTGAATTAGAAAAACCTTCAAGGACTTTGGTTAACCCTTCCCCTGCTGAATCGCTGCAACAACATGAGGCAAAGAGGCAGAATTAGGGAGACAGAGTCAGGGAGTTACACAGGCAGAAACAGGCCCTTCAGCCCATCTCAGCCATGCTGACCACCTGGTTACCCATGTCTGAGAGGACAGAGGGCCATGGGAGAAAGGGAAGGAGGGGGCCCACCTGAGGAAGGTGATAGTAGATGAGAAGAAGAGCAGGGAATCAGAATAGGGAATGAAAAAAAAAGAGAAGCGGGATGTGGTAGAAATTACCGGAAGTTAGAGAAATCAATGTTTATGCCAGGTTGGAGGCTACCCAGATGGAATATGAGGTTTTGACCCCCAACCTGAGAGTGGCCTTATCGTGATAGTAGAGGAGGCCGAGGACAGACATTTCGGAGTGGAAATGAGAAGCATTTGGAAATGAATGGCCATCGGGAGATGCTGCCTGTTGTGCTTGGAGTGACAAAGCAGACCAAAGTTTACACTAATCCCTCTGTTACTCTTCCTCGATTTCCACCCCTGCACATCCAGCAACATCAGAAAAGGTGATGGTCTGCCTGTGGAGCCTTGGGCAAGGTTAACGAGGAGCAGGATTAGTCGACCAAGGGCAGGATGTAGATCAACAGAGAAAAGAGATTTAGAGGTTTTTTTGGGTGGCGGGCTAGAGGTACGTCTCTATCAAAAAGGTGTAAGGTGCTCCCTCCCGCTGCAAGCCTGGAGGTCACCCATGGGCGAGGTGTCGCATCTACTTGCTAACCTGCCCCCATCGTACCTGCTTGCACCCCCCCACCCCCCGCATCAAGGTCTCATGGAGCCAAGGGAACTGGGGTGGGGGGGATGTGAGTGGATGGTTGTATTAGCAGCTGGTGCATGATACTAATCTTGGTTATGTGACCACTGACGCCAGGCAGACAATCTCTGAAGGGTATTGATAATGGCTGGGGTCACCCGCCTTGTAAAGACACTGCCCAGAAGAGAGCAACGGCAAACCACTTCTGTAGAAAAATTTGCCAAGAACAATCATGGTCATGACCGTGATCACCCATGTCATACGACATGGCACATGATGATGAGGATGAGCTCGCTGCCAGAACCTACCACCCAGGGGCAATTAATCTACCAACACACATCTTTGGTCTCTGGGTGGACAGCAGAGTATCGGGGGTGGGGAGTGGGGGGAGACTCTCACGGTCTCAGGGAGAACATACAAACTCCACATGGCAGCAACAGAAGTCAGAATCCCTGGTGCTGTGAGGCACTGTTCCTACCAGCCTGCACCACGGAGCTGTCCCATTCTTCACTCCTCTCCGAACTGAAGGACCAACCAGTTCCTGGTGGTCGGCGACCAAGCCAGGGAATTTCCTACATCCACCTGAGAGGGTGGACAAGGCCACCGAGGTCCGTGCAAGTCCAGAGGTCAAGGTTGAAGCCCCCGGGTTGGCGTGTCCAGAGATGGGAGGTCTGCAAGTCCAGAGGTCAAGGTTGAAGCCCATGGGTCAGTGTGTCCAGAAATGGGAGGTCTGGGAGTCCACACCAGGGCCTGGAAACTGGAGACCCAATGTCGATGAATCTGAGAGTCGGATGTGAAGAATTGGACATCAGAGGCCCAGAGGTGGTCTGTCCTGGGGTTGGGGTTGGAGGTGTGTGTGTGTGTGTGTGTTGGCCGTACAGCAATCCCCCGATGTAATCCTAGCCTAGTCATGGAGCAATTTACAATTAACCTACTAACCCACGCTTCTTTGGACTGTGGGAGGAAACCGGATCACCCGGAGGAAACCTGCGCGGCCACGGGGAAAACATGAAAAACTCCTCACAGTCAGCGGCTGGACATGCCAAACATTACGCTGGACATTGTCAGGATGCTATTTTAGCGCTGGAATGTGTGGAGACACTTGCAGGCTGCCCCACCCCCCACCAACCCCAGCACATCCTTTGGCTGTGTTGTCTGTTCATGCGAACGGCGCATTTTACTGCACACGTGACAAATACGAAAATCTAAATCTGACTCTCACCAGTGCTGCATTCAGAAGAAAACAACTCAGATAGTGCAGCCCAGTCGCCGAGTGAGAATCGGGTTTGACTTCTGCGTCAATGCAGGGGTACTTAAAAATAGAAACTTTTGATGGTGCCAGAGATGACAAGCAGAACCCCCGATGACACAGGAAGTCCCAGTTGAGTAAGGGGCACTTAGTGTGGGCTGTGTGATCTGCCGACTGAAGAGCGCCATTGTGGTGTCAACCTGTAATTGAGCGCCACCTTGTGGATATCCTCAGTTCCTCCAACACAAAAAGTGTTGGGTCTTCCCCAGGTGCCACTGGTTATCAAAATCTCTCACTGGGCCCCCCTGAGAGTTTTCTCACTCCCTGTCTCACAGTGAAGTGCACATTTTAAAGAGTATTAACCGATCTGCTTGGAATCGTTTCCTTGTCTGGTTTGGTGAGGACAGGGCGCTACACGGGCTGACTTACTGAATCACACCCTTTTCCCCCCGTCTGTGCAGAGTGAGTTAATCTCATCTGAAGCTGTCAGGCCACACTAAACGTCAACAGTAAAAGCAAGAGATTCTGCAGTTGTTGGAAATACAGAGTAACACAGGCACGGTAGCGTAGTGGTTAGCACAACGCTTTACAGTACCAGCGCCACGGGTTCAATTCTCGCCAGTGCCTGTAGGGAGTTTGTACATTCTCCCCGTGACCACATGGGTTTCCTCCACGTGCTCTGGATTCCTCCCACAGTCCAAATTTGTCATTGGTAGGTTAATTGGTCATTGTAAATTGTCCCATGACTATATCAAAGGTGGTCCGTGCTGTATATCAATAAAATAAAATGTAAGTTCTGGAGTAACTCAGCAAGTGTCGATGGAGAAGAATAAATGGCCGACATTTCAGGCCGAGACATCATCCTGATGAAGGGTCTCGGCCCGAAACATCACCTCTTTATTCCCTTCCATAGATGCTGCCTGACCTGCTGAATTCCTCCAGCATTTTGTGTTTGTTACGTAACATTAATCATGTGGCACAGTAATGTAGTGGTTAGCGTAACACTTTACTGCGCTAGTGATAGGGGTTCGATTCCCGCCACTGTCCATAAGGAGTTTGCACATTCTCCCATGGTTGCATGGGTTTCCTCCACGTGGTCTGGTTTCCTCCCACACTCCAAAAATGTATGGATGAGTGTCAGAAAGTTGTTGGCACTGGAAGCACGGCAACCCTTGCAGGCTGCCCCAGAACATCCTCAGACTGTGTTGGTCATTGACACTGTATACAGGAAGCGGGAAAGAAAATAACAGGATCTGAACAAAAATACTTCTGGTAATGTTCAGGAATGGTTTTAACTCCAATAGTTGACATTTTGTGAACAATTCTTTCTGAAATTTTAAAGAAAATTAGTTTGAAATCCATTAACAGTTGAAATACTCTATACATTTGAGGGAATTACCATCATTTGAGAGATGGAGAGAGGGCGAGCAGGTTGGGATTTTTATCATTGGAGAAGACGGAATCGGACTCCGGTTTATTATCACCAGCACGTGTCAAGTGGTTAAGGTGTCGGTCTAGTAATCTGAAGGTTGCCAGTTCGAGCCTCAGCTGAGGCAGCGTGTTGTGTCCTTGAGCAAGGCACTTAACCACACATTGCTCTGCGACGACACCGGTGCCAAGCTGTATGGGACCTAATGCCCTTCCCTTGGACAACATCGGTGTCGTGGAGAGGGGAGACTTGCAGCTGGTCTTCCATACAACCTTGCCCAGGCCTGTGCCCTGGAAACCTTCCAAGGGGCAAATCCATGGTCTCACGAGACTAACGGATGCCTATAAGAAGGTGTTGTGAAATGTGTTAACTTTGCGGCAGCAGTACAATGCAATACATAATAATAGAGAGAAGTGTGTGAATTACAGTAAATATATATAAAATAGTTCGATTAATAAGTTTTTGTTGCTCACATCTCTTGATTGCATGATTTGAGTTTTTTTTCTCTTTCTCCATGTGCATTGGGGGTTGGTCTTCATTTTTTAATTGGGTTCTTTCGAGCATCTTCCTCTGTAGCTGCCTGTAAGCAAACAAATCTTTCATACTAAGTGTACTTTGAATCATTGAAAAAAAATAGAAATAAAAGAGTAGTGAGGTCGTGTTCATGGGTTCAATGTCCATTGAGAAATCTGATTGCAAAGGGGAGGAAGCTGTTCCTGACTCATTGAGTGTGTGCCTTCAGGCTTCTGTACCTCCTTCCTGATGGCAGCAATGAAAATGAGAATCCGAATCAGGTTTATTATCACCGGCATGTGACGTGAAACTTGTTAACTTAGCAGCAGTGTTTCAATGCAATACATAGTATAGAAGAAAATATAAATCAACCAATCAATTACAGTATCTGTGTATTGGAGATTAAACATCATGCAAAAACAGAAATAATATATATTGAAAAAATGAGGTAGTGTTCACGGATTCAATGTCCATTTAGGAATCAGATGGCAGAGGGGAAGAAGCTGTTCCTGAATCGCTGAGTGTGTGCCTTCAGGCTTCTGTACCTCCTACCTGATGGTAACAGTGAGTAAAGGACATGCCCTGGGTGCTGGGGGGGCGGGGTCGTCCTTAATGAGGAACTCCACCTTTCTGAGGCACTGCTCGTTGAAGATGTCCTGGATACTATGGAGGTTAGAGCCCATGATGGAGCCGACTGATTTTACAACTCTCTGCAGCTTACTTTGATCCTGGGCATTAGCACCCCACACCACCACCACACCCCCACCCCTGCCGCAATACCAGATAGAGATGCAGCCAGTCAGAATGCTCTCCATGGTGCATCTGAAGAAAACTGTTTTTGGTGACATACCAGATCTCAAATCCCTAATGAAATATATCCATGCCTTGCCGCCTTCATCGCTGCATTGATATGTTGTGTCCAGATTAGATCCTCAGAGATATTGACAATCAGAAACTTGAAATTACTCACTCTCTCCACTTCTGATCCCTCTTTGAGGACTGATGTGTGTTCCCTCATCTCACCCTTTCTGAAGTCCACAATCAGTTCTTCGGCCTTACTGACGTTGAATGCAAGATTGTTGCTGTGATACCACTTAACTAGCTGATATATCTCTCTTCTGTACGCCCTGTCATCACCATCTGAGATCTGCCAACAATAGCTCTATTGTCAGCAAATGTATTGATAGCATTCGAGCTGTACCCAGCCACACAGACATTAGTGTAAAGAGAGTGGAGCAGTGGGCTAAATACACATACTTGAGGCGTGCCAGTGTTAATTGTCAGCGAGGTGGAAACACTATTCCCAACTCACACAGATTGTGGTCTTCCGCATAGGAAGTCAAGGATCCAACTGCAGAGTGAGGCACAGAGGTGCAGTATCTGGAGCTTTTTGATTTGAACTGTAGAACGATGGGGTTAACCGGTGAGCTGTAGTCAGTAAACAGCATCCTGACATAGGTATTTGTATTGTCCAGGAGATCCAAGGCCACGTGGAGAGCCAATGAGATCGCGTCCACCGTAGACCTATTATGGTGATAGGCAAATTGCACTAGGTCCAGGTCCTTGTCGAGGCAGGAGTTGATTCTAGTCATAACCAACTTCTCAACACACTTCATCACCATAGATGTGAGAGCATATGGGTGATAGTCATTAAGGCAGCCCACCATTCTCTTCTCAGGCACTGGTATAATTGAAGTAGGTGGGAACTTCCGAGAGTAGCAATGAAAGGTGATCTTGTCGAAGCATATCAAATTTCGAGGAGCATAGACTGGGTGAATGAACACAGTCCTTTTCCCAGGGCTGGGAAACCAAGATTGCGCAGATTTACCGTGACAAGGAAGAGCATTCTGACTTGTATGGAGACACCAATGAGCGATCAGAAAAAGCTGCGGAATATTGTAAGCTCAGCCAGCTCCATCATGGGTATTCGCCTCCCCAATATCAAGCACACAGTATCTTCCAAAGGCGATGCCTCAAGAAGGCAGCATCCATCATTAAGCACCCTTGCCATCCAGGATAGAGCCCAATCCATCGCAGGCAAAGCCTTCTCCACCACTGGGCACATCTACAAAGAGCACTGCAACAAGAAAGCACCATCCATTATCATGGACTCCCACCATCCAGGCCATGTTCTCTTCTCACAGCTACCATCAAGAAGGAGGTACAGAAGCCTTAGGTCCCACACCACCAGGTTCAGGAACAGTTATTACCCCTCAACCATCAGGTCCCACACCACCAGGTTCAGGAACAGTTATTACCCCTCAACCATCAGGTCCCACACCACCAGGTTCAGGAACAGTTATTACCCCTCAACCATCAGGTCCCACACCACCAGGTTCAGGAACAGTTATTACCCCTCAACCATCAGGTCCCACACCACCAGGTTCAGGAACAGTCATTACCCCTCAACCATCAGGTCCCACACCACCAGGTTCAGGAACAGTTATTACCCCTCAACCATCAGGTCCCACACCACCAGGTTCAGGAACAGTTATTACCCTTCAACCATCAGGTCCCACACCACCAGGTTCAGGAACAGTTATTACCCCTCAACCATCAGGTCCCACACCGCCAGGTTCAGGAACAGTTATTACCCCTCAAACATCAGGTCCCACACCACCAGGTTCAGGAACAGTTATTACCCTTCAACCATCAGGTCCCACACCACCAGGTTCAGGAACAGTTATTACCCTACAACCATCAGGTCCCATGCCACCAGGTTCAGGAACAGTTATTACCCCTCAACCATCAGGTCCCCACACCACCAGGTTCAGGAACAGTTATTACCCCTCAACCATCAGGTCCCACACCACCAGATTCAGGAACAGTTATTACCCTACAACCATCAGGTCCCACACCACCAGGTTCAGGAACAGTTATTACCCCTCAAACATCAGGTCCCACACCACCAGGTTCAGGAACAGTTATTACCCTTCAACCATCAGGTCCCACACCACCAGGTTCAGGAACAGTTATTACCCTACAACCATCAGGTCCCATGCCACCAGGTTCAGGAACAGTTATTACCCCTCAACCATCAGGTCCCCACACCACCAGGTTCAGGAACAGTTATTACCCCTCAACCATCAGGTCCCACACCACCAGATTCAGGAACAGTTATTACCCTACAACCATCAGGTCCCACACCACCAGGTTCAGGAACAGTTATTACCCCTCAACCATCAGGTCCCACACCACCAGGTTCAGGAACAGTTATTACCCCTCAACCATCAGGTCCCACACCACCAGGTTCAGGAACAGTATTTACCCCTCAACCATCAGGTCCCACAGCACCAGGTTCAGGAACAGTTATTACCCTTCAACCATCAGGTCCCACACCACCAGATTCAGGAACAGTTATTACCCTACAACCATCAGGTCCCACACCACCAGGTTCAGGAACAGTTATTACCCCTCAACCATCAGGTCCCACAGCACCAGGTTCAGGAACAGCTATTACCCCTCAACCATCAGGTCCCACAGCACCAGGTTCAGGAACAGGTATTACCCCTCAACCATCAGGTCCCACACCACCAGGTTCAGGAACAGTTATTACCCCTCAACCATCAGGTCCCCACACCACCTAGTTCAGGAACAGTTATTACCCTCAACCATCAGGTCCCACACCACCAGGTTCAGGAACAGTTATTACCCCTCAACCATCAGGTCCCACACCACCAGGTTCAGGAACAGTTATTACCCCTCAACCATCAGGTCCCACACCACCAGGTTCAGGAGCAGTTATTACCCCTCAACCATCAGGTCCCACACCACCAGGTTCAGGAACAGTCATTACCCCTCAACCATCAGGTCCCACACCACCAGGTTCAGGAACAGTTATTACCCCTCAACCATCAGGTCCCACACCACCAGGTTCAGGAACAGTTATTACCCTTCAACCATCAGGTCCCACACCACCAGGTTCAGGAACAGTTATTACCCCTCAACCATCAGGTCCCACACCGCCAGGTTCAGGAACAGTTATTACCCCTCAAACATCAGGTCCCACACCACCAGGTTCAGGAACAGTTATTACCCTACAACCATCAGGTCCCATGCCACCAGGTTCAGGAACAGTTATTACCCCTCAACCATCAGGTCCCACACCACCAGGTTCAGGAACAGTTATTACCCCTCAACCATCAGGTCCCACACCACCAGATTCAGGAACAGTTATTACCCTACAACCATCAGGTCCCACACCACCAGGTTCAGGAACAGTTATTACCCCTCAACCATCAGGTCCCACACCACCAGGTTCAGGAACAGTTATTACCCCTCAACCATCAGGTCCCACACCACCAGGTTCAGGAACAGTTATTACCCTTCAACCATCAGGTCCCACACCACCAGATTCAGGAACAGTTATTACCCTACAACCATCAGGTCCCACATCACCAGGTTCAGGAACAGTTATTACCCCTCAACCATCAGGTCCCACACCACCAGGTTCAGGAACAGTTATTACCCCTCAACCATCAGGTCCCACAGCACCAGGTTCAGGAACAGCTATTACCCCTCAACCATCAGGTCCCACAGCACCAGGTTCAGGAACAGCTATTACCCTACAACCATCAGACTCCTGAGCTGGTATG
The DNA here is from genome assembly GCF_963921235.1 of Mobula hypostoma. Taxonomy (NCBI): domain Eukaryota; kingdom Metazoa; phylum Chordata; class Chondrichthyes; order Myliobatiformes; family Myliobatidae; genus Mobula; species Mobula hypostoma. The sequence continues at coordinate 90,434,966 of NC_086109.1, forward strand.
GATGATGTCACTCAGCTCAAGTCTAAACTACAGTTTGTAATTCCACAACCTACAGACTCACTTACAGGGATTCTTTACAACTCATGTTCTCAGTATTATTTATTGATTTGCACAATTTGTCTTTTTTGTGCCTAGTTTCTCTTTGTTTATGTATAGTTTTGTAGTTATGTACTGTAGGTTGTGGAATCAGTTTAGAGTTAGTGTGAGTGGTTATCATAAATCCTGCTTCATTTCTTTATTTTCCTGTAAATACCTGCAAGAAAACTGGACCTTAAGGTAGTATTTGGTAACATATACTTTGATTTACTGAGACTTTGACATGTCCTCTTCTCATTGCTACCATCAGAGAGCAGGTAGAGGAGCCTGAAGACACACACTCAATGTTTTCGGAACAGCTTCTTCCCCTCCACTGTCAATTTTCTGAATGGTCCATGAAGCCACCACCTCATTATTTTGCTCTTTCTTTTACACCGTTTATTTATGTTTCACGGTTTATTATAACTTATTGTAATTGCTTCTGATTTGCACTGTAGGGCTGCTGCAAAGCGACCACCTTCACGACAAATGTCGGTGATGATAAGCCCGATTCTGATTCAGATTCTGACAACGCATAATTCACAAGCGTCTGAAATTCTCGTCAGTTCACTGATTTTTCAGGACCTGCGGCAAGGGCTGCAAATCCATTGAGGGGCTGAGGAACTGAAAGGACCGGATCTCGATGTTTAGTTCCATTTCTCTGTATTCCAGAAGTTGCTGTCAATTTCATGGAGTGATGACAATTTCACTACCATTGCAACCACAAGTTTTAGGCCATTAACTACCAACAAACCCACAAAAATGCCGATAAAAGCACTGGGCTTATTTCCTGGGGAGCAAGAATTGAAAACCAACATTGCTTTTAGTGAATACTGGTTAGAGCACAGCGTGGAATCAGATTCAGGCTTATTATTACTGATGTATGTCATAAAATATATGTAGCCCCCACCCCCGGCCACCCTCAAGGTCGCTCAGCTCGCTGTCGTCTAGGGAAACAGCCCTCAGCCCCGGTAATAAGGAAAATAAAAGGTGCCACACTTATCAAAGTTCAATCTCTTCGTGCACAAAACAGTTGGAGCTCAAGGACCTTCTTCCTCACCCTGCGACCCCTCAGACCACCTCGACCGGCCGCCTGGGACCACCAATGGTGGTCGACCAGGTGCTCCACACGAGTCCGTCTCCGTCTCCTCGCCGAATGCCCTCCTCGGGGTCCTCTGCGGACATCACCACACCTCGTCCATCCTCTGTCTCGCTCTCCCGCCTTCTGCCCCAAAACCCCATGCATACAGTATCTTCAAATACACCAAAACCATAACAACTATCCCAATTGGTTAATAGCACCCTCTTATCACACTCTAAACCAAAACAAGCTGCTAGCGCAAACTTTCTCAACGTTTAACACAACAAAGCCGCATTCCCTAGATTAACATAACAAAGACGCCATTTTAATTAGCCTACACAGTAACATAAAAGTCGAACCCCCTTACATGTATATATAAAATAAATAGTTTAAAAAGGGAGCAAAAAAGTGAGATAGTGTTCATTGTCCATTCAGAATTCTGATGGCGGAGGGGAATAAGTTGTTCCTGAAATTTTGAGGGTATACTGACATAATTTTGGTGTTGAGAATAGTCTTTTGCCTATTGTTAAGGATATTGAAGGAATGCTAAAGGGAAGATTGAATTATGTGGATTATAGCAGAACGCAGAGGTTGTAAATATCAGGTAGTCTCAGCCTAAAATGTTAACTGTTTATACCTCTCCATTGCTGCTGAATTCCTCCAGAACTTTGTGTGTATTACTGAGGGGAAAAAAAGCACATCTTCGTGGGTTTTCCTTCAGCAAAGTGATATGATTTTTTTGGAGCCCTTAAAGGGGCTTTGATAAGGTAACTACAAAAATAGTGCAAAGACTGCAACAAGAATCATTTACTCCCTTTATCTTCCTTATTTACTTTTGTGTTCCATCTTCCTTTCTTCTCAGACTCCATCGCCATTTTTTGCTGCCTTCAGCTATCACCTCCCAGTCTCTGATGCTCTCTCCACCCTCCGCTCCCCTGCCTGACTCCTTCTGCCAGTGAGTACCTCCTCACCTGGACCCACCAGTCGCCCGTCAACTCCTGCCCCCCACCCACTCACCTCTTTCGACTGGCTAACTCCCCTCTATCTTTCTGTCCAGATCAGGGCTTCCCTGATCTTACCTCCGTCAATGGTAAGGCTCTATGGCATGAGAAAAGGTTGGGAACCCCTGGTCTCGATGAAGGGGCTCACCCAACACATCAACTGCCCATTTCAAAGTTCACACTAAATTTATCATCATTGTCGTGGCTATTCCTCGAGGTCGAGGATGATGGTCTTCATTCCGTACAGAGCGAAGATGCCTGTGCGTGTATTTGTTTAACGTGTACTTGATGTTGCACTCCAAGAAGCACACGATACTTCACAAATCAACCAGCTGATTCCAATGGCATGGAAACCACGACGATTGGAGCTGATGGATTTGTTGCAGTCTTCATCCGCCTTCACAGCCGTTGAGTTCGAAGTAACTTCGTCCGCCTGTTTCACCATTGAGGTCTTGGATGGGTTGTTCTTTGTCAGGGACCTCATCCTCCACCTTACCGTCATGGGTGACCCTACCAGGAGCATAGCTCCAGTCAGCATCAATCTCGGGATCACAGGACCACACAAGCTTCTCCACCATGACAAGGTGACCATCCACGGAGATTATCATAATAGATATTCATAATCCATTATCATAATAGATATATGTCACCATATACTACCTTGAGATTCATTTTCTGGTGGGCATTTACAGGAAAAATAAAGAAACACAATACAGTTTATGAAAAACTATAAATAACAAATAATTACTAACAACCAAAGTGCAAAAGAAGACAAATGGTGCGCATTAAATAAACAAATGATACTGACAATTTGAGTTTAGAGTCCTTGGAAGTGAGTCTCCCCCAACCCCACTGCTGCTGCCCGGTGATATAGAGAATATATAATCTTATAGAGGAACGTGTATATAAAATCATGGGGGGGCACATAGAGGGTGAATGAACACAATCTTTTTCCTGGGTTGAGGAACCAAGAACTGGAGGGGACAGATTTAAGTTGAGAGGGGAGAGAGGTAATAGAAACGTGGGGGGTGGGGAGCAACTCTTTTGCCCAGGGGCTGATCCATATATGGAACGAGCTGCCAGAGGAAGTGGCTGAGGCCGGTACATTAACATCGACAAGGCACTTGGACACAAGGTGGATAGTAAAACTTCAGAATCTGCGGGCCAAACATGAGCAAATGGGACTAGATAAGTGAGCACAAGAGATTCTGCAGATGCTGGAAATCTTCATCAGCACGCACAAAGACGCTGCCTGACTTGCTGAGTTCCTCAAGGATTGGTCCCCCAATCTGAAGAAAGACATTCTTGCCATAGAGGGAGTACAAAGTAGGTTCACCAGATTGATTCCTGGGATGACTGGATTTTCATATGATCGACTAGGCTTATACTCTCTGGAATTTAGAAGATTGAGGGGGGATCTGATTGAAACGTATAAAATTCTAAAGGGATTGGACAGGCTAGATGCAGGAAGATTGTTCCCGATGTTGGGGAAGTCCAGAACAAGGGGTCACAGTTTGAGGATAAAGGGGAAGACCTTTAGGACTGAGATGAGGAAAAACTTCTTCACACAGAGAGTGGTGAATCTGTGGAATTCTCTGCCACAGGAAACAGTTGAGGCCAGCTCATTGGCTATATTTAAGAGGGAGTTAGATGTGGCCCTTGTGGCTAAAGGGATCAGGGGGTATGGAAAGAAGGCAGGTACAGGGTTCTGAGTTGGATGATTAGCCATGATCGTACTGAATGGCGGTGCAGGCTCGAAGGGCCGAATGGCCTACTCCTGCACCTATTTTCTATGTTTCTATGCTTCTATGATTTTGTCTGTGTAGTCTCGATGGACATCTTCTTTGGCACAGATCCTTTGGACCAGTTTCCATTCTGTATCCACAGCAGGGGCTCCCAACTTTTTTAATGCCATGGACCAAGGCCAGTAACCAAAGGGTCTCTGGAACCCATTCTGGATACCCCTGATCTACAGTCTCTTATGCCTCAAGAACAGGAACCTTAATGAGTGATGGTCACCAGAAAATCCAACAGGGAATTCAGCTGAATCTTCTGTACCTGGGTGGTTGTGAGAACGTGGGACTCACGATCACAGGGAATACTTGAAGCGGATGGCATTAGTGCTTAAGGACCAACACTGGGTGGCATAGTGGTTCATGTAACGCTTTACAGCGCCAGTGACCCGTATTCAATCCTTGCCACTTCCTGTAAGGTGCTTGTACGTTCCCCCCTTGATTATGTGGGTTTCCTCCAGGTGCTCTGGTTTCCTCCCACATTTCAAAGGCATACAGTTGTAGGCTTGCTACAGTATAACGGTGCCAGAAGCACGGTGACACTTGTGGGCGGCCCCCAGCACACCCTCGGACTGTGCCGGTCGTTGTCACAAAATGAGACATTTCACTCTACGTTTCGATGTACGCATGACAAATAAAACTAATCTTTAATTTCAGTTGTTGCCTTCCACCTTAATCGCTATGCCATCGAAGGTCTTCGCTGCTCTCTCTGGGTATTTTTACCTTTAACGTCAACAAGTGCAGGAATGGTTTTCGTTCAAGGGCAAGGCCAACATTCACTGCCCAACAAATGAGATAAAATCAAAGTCAAGTTTATTGTCAGAGGCACAAGTCCATGTATGCAAAGGTGCAATGAAAAATTTACATGCAGGATCACAACCTTTCAGTAGGGTTTGGAGGCTTGCATGCCTCAGTGATGCAGAGAGATATGCTGGTTGGAGTCAGGGCTTTGACCTTTGGCACTTGATAGAGTCACCCATGCCAAACAGGTCAAAGGTAGAGGCCAGACTAAGAGTGGTCCACCAGTCCTCCAGGTTGGGGGGTTCAGCTCCGGGCTAACAACCCTGACTGGTCAAACAGAACTGTTACAGAAAGAGCAATGAAGAATCCTTCTATACAGAGAGAGATGGAGGGTTCTCATTGCTGTGCTAAACACCAGTGGTGTTACGGGCAGTTAAGTAGCAGCACCACAGCCACACAGCATCAGATACACTATACTTACAAGAAAAATGTAAATTATGTAAAACTTATTCATAACTTATACAAGAAATAAAATAATTAAATCAAAAAGTCAATTTTAGTGCAAAGAGACCGAAGTAATTATATTGCTGCTAAACTGTAGTGATTTAGGGTTATAGTGGTTGGTCCCAGAACTGAATCTGAGTCAAAGTCAAGTTTATTGTCATCTGGACAAGTCCGTGTCTGCACAGGTGCAATGGAAAACTTACCTGCAGCAGCATCGCAGGTACCCAGTATCAGATAAGCAGTATTTGCAAGAAGAACACAAATTATACTTAATTTGTGGGAGAAGTTATACAATTGGAACAAAAGAAGTCCACTTTCAGTGCAATGTGATTGAAGTAGTTATATTGTCGCTAACCTCAGCCGCCAGCCCCTCCCTCGCTGTCACTGTGCCTCCGGGTTCCCCTTCCCCCAGCACCACTCTCCAACCCCAGCTCTCTCAGGCTCCATCATCACCCCCTGGATCCTCACAGCTTCCTTCTTACTTCCACCCCAAACCTCCTCCCCCCCTGGCACCACCAACCCTCCTCCCCACTTCAATCCCAGCTCTAATCCTTGCCGTGCCTTCACCATTCCCTCCGGCCTTCCTCTCTCTGAGGCAGAAAATACTGTCCTCGGTTTGGGCTTCACCTTTGTTACCCTTCACCCGCGTCTCAATGAGTTCTGTACCCGCCATGGCGCTGAGCGCTTCTTCCGTTGCCTCCATCTCCAATCCCACTTCTTTGGAAAAAAATTCTTCATCCCGCACTGATGATGCCTTCTCCTGTCTTCAACCCTTCTCCTCTTCTTGGATGCCCCACAGTGCTTCTGCATTCTTTTCCATCACTAATTGCCAATGAGACATCAACTGGTTCAACTTCAACACTCCTCTCTCCTTACCCCCCTCTGAACGCACTGCCCTCCACTCTCTCTGCACCAGTCCCAACCTTACCGTCAAACCCGCAGACGAAGGGGGTGCTGCCATGGTGTGGCACACTGACCTCTACCTCGTGGAGGCCAAGCGGCAACTCTCAGACACCCCCTCATTCCTACCCCTTGAAGAGGACCACACGCCGGATCATCCGAAAACTATCTCCAAGACCATCACTGACCTCATCAACTCTGGAGAACCCCCATCACTGCCACTAACCTCATAGTTTCCTTACCCCGCACTGCTCGCTTCTGTCACCTACCCAAGATCCACAACCTGACTGTTCAGGTAGGCCCATTGCCTCTGCCTGCTCTGGCAACACTGAATCCATGTCCTCCTACCTCGACTCCATCCTATCCCCTTTGGTTCAATCTCTTTCCGCCTACACCTGCAACATTTCTCATGGTCTCAATCTCCTCACTAACTTTCAATTCCCTGGCCCTGACCACCTAATTTTCACCATGGATGTCCAGACCTGATACAGTTCTATCCCCATCCAGAAAGCCTTAAGGTTCTCAGCTTCTTTTTAATAAAAGAACCAAACAGTTCCTCTGAATGATAACCCTCCTCTGCATGGCAGCACTGGTCCTCACCCTCAACAATTTCTTGTTTGGCTCCTCCCTACTCTCTCAAATCTTGAGGGATAGCCACGGGCACCCATATGGGCCCCAGCAATGTTTTCTCAGTTTTTTTCTCAGTTCCTTCATCTCCTTGTGTTGGGCATGTGGCCAAGTGGTTAAGGCATTCATCTAGTTATCTCAAGGTCACTAGTTTGAGCCTCAGCTGTGGCAGCGTGTTTGTACCCTTGAGCAAGGCACTTAATCACACATTGCCCTAGTGTCTGTGCGAGGGGTGACGTCCCACACAGACTTCCAATCTGCACCTTGTAAGGCATGAAAATGCCCGACGCAGGCCTCTCATGGTCTGAGTCAACGTTCGCCCCCCCTTCATCTCCTCCTCATCTGTTCCCAGGATGTGGCTTTCCTTTCCAGGATTTCAGAGATGTCCTCCCTCTTGAAGGAACGGAGTTTCCCTTCCTCCACTATTGATGCTGCCCTCACCTGCATCTCCTCCATTTCCCGGACATCTGTGCTCACCCCATCCTCCAGCCACCTCAACAGAGATAGAGTTTGTCTTGTCCTTAAGTACCACACCGTCAGCCTCCGCATCCAACAGATCATTCTCTATAACTCTGCCATTTCATAAGCGATCCTACCATAAAAAACATCTTTATCTCCTGTCCTCCGCCACTTTCCGCTTTCTGCAGGGATCACACCCTCCATGATTCCCCTGGTCCTCTCCCACTAATCTCCTCTGGGCATTTATCCCTGCAAGTAGCCAAAGTGTAACACCTGCCCATTCACCTCCTCCCTCACGTCCATTCAGGGCCCGAAACAGTCCTTCCAGGTGAGGCATCAGTTCACCTGTGAGCCTGCTGGGGTCCTCTATTGCATCTAGTGCTCCCGATGCAGCCTCCTCTAAATTAGAAAGACCCGTCATAAATTGGGGGGGGGGTGGCGCTTGATTGAGCACCTCTGCTCCATCCGCCAAAAGCAAATCTTCCTGGTGGCCCAACGTTTTAATTCTGATTCCCATTCCTGTTCTGACATGTCCATGGCCTCCTCTTGTGCCATAATGAGGCCACCCTCAGGGTGGAGGAGCAACACCTCATATTCTGTCTGTATAGCCTCCAACCTGACGGCATGATTATTAATTTCTCCTTCCAATAAAAAAAATGTTTCCCTTCACCTTCCCTCTTCTTCTATTCCTCACTCTGGCCTCTTACCTCTTCTCATCTGCCTATTACCTCCCTCTTCCTTCCCATTCTCCTATGGTCCACTTTCCGCTCATATCAGATCCCTTCCTCTCCAGCCCATTGCTTTTCCCACCCACTTGGCTTCACCTATCACCTTCCAGCTATCCTCCTTCCCCTCCCTCCCACCTTTTTATTCTGGAATCTTCCCCCTTCCTTTCCAGTCCTGAAGAAGGGCCTCAGCCTGAAACATCGACCGTTTTCTTTCCATAGATGCTGCCTGACCTGCTGAGTTCCTCCAGCATTTTGTACGTGTTGCTTTGGATTGCCAGCATCTGCAGAATTTCTTCTGTTTGTTGTTGCTGAGCGATTAACGTTGTGCCCGTTGGTTCAAGAACAGAATGTTTGAAGGGTAGTGCAGGACTGGGCAGAAGTCTTACGCACGTATATAGAGCTGGGATGCCCAAGGCTTCAGCAGAGTACTGTATTTGTCAATGTGGAGCGGAGAGAGATTTTGTAAATCTGGTGGGAGCAAAGGATGTTGGGAATGGTGAGGGTGGGGCGTCACAGGAGGAGTGTGGGACAGGTGGCAGAGAAGGAGTGTCAGTGGCAGGGGGTGGCAGGGTGCAGACACACCCAGCCCTGAGACACCAGGCGATGTTATTTGATTCCAAACAATTGGTTTATTGATCATTACTGATCTTTCCCCACTCCCTCCCCTCTCCCTACCCCTTTCCCCAACCTGATTCCCCTCTCCCTGCCCCCTTCCCACTCTCATTCCATGATGGAGACCCATATCAGAATCAGGTTTGTCATCACTCACATATGTCATGAAATTTGCTTTTGCCGCTGCAGTACAGTGCAATACGTAAAATTACTACAGTACTGGGCAAAAGTCTTAGGCACCCCGGCTATAAGTAAGGGCCAAAGACTTTTGCAGAGTACCGTAGCTGTTTTCGTACTGGTGGTATGCGACTTCAGACTTCAGTACCTCCTGCCCAGTGGTAGCTGTGAGAAGATGACATAGTCCAAATGGTGAGGGTTTTTGATGATGAGACAGCATCACAGATACCAGCGATGGTGGAGAGAGAGGTGCCCCTGAGGTATTGCGCTGTCCACAACTCTCCGTAGCTTCTTACAACCAAGCGCATTCAAGTTGCTGTACCAGACCAGTCAGAAACCTTCACCAGTACACCTGTAAAAGCTGCTTAGAGTATTCGCCAACAAGCTGAACCTCCTTAACCTTCTGAGGTAGTAAAGACACTGGCGGGTTTTTCCTTGTGATTGCATCTACATGCTGCTGGGTTAGTTCAGGGAACAATTAAGGAATGACTGCATTGCTCTGTGTCCCCAGACTGGAAGATGACAATAACATTTCTTCCTCGGGGGGGGGGGGGAGCAGCAGTGAATAGATGATTATTTAATTAACAGCTGAGCAGCTTCATGGTCACCATTACTGGAAATAGCTTTTTAAGTTCCTGCTTTGAACAACTGAATTTAAAACTGCCATCTGCTGAAAGGGATTTTCACTCCCCAACACCACAGCTGCCCAGGCCTGGGGATTACCATCCAGTTAACATAACCACTTTAAACACTGGGGATTCTGCAGATGCTGGAAATCCAGAGCAACACACACAAGGTACTGGAAGAACTCAGCAGGTTAAGTGACATCTATGGAGTGGAATAAACAGCTGATGTTTCGGGCAGAGACCCTTCATTCATAGAAGGAAGTAGAAGCCAGAATAATGAGGGTCTTCATCAGTCCTGATGAAGGGTCTCAGCTTGAAATGTCAACTAATTATGACATTTCCCTCCATAGATGCTGCTTCTTGCTGAGTTCCTCCAGCATTTTGTGCGTTGCTCAAGATTTCCAGCAACTGCAGAATCTCTTCTCTTAACCTTCTAAAATATCTGCTCTGCTTTGAGTCCAAGTTTGAAACTTCATTCTCCGCCCACTAGGTGGTGGTATTGCACTGGGAGAGCACTCTTCCAATGCGATCAATACTGGGGAACAAAGCAAAACTTCTTGTCCAGATCTTTTCCCCTAACCGAATTACTAGCCCATTGAAAAAAAACAGTTCTTCCTGCCAATATTTATCAACGTAAATTTTAACTCTTGCCTCAAAAAAGAAAAATAATCAAAACACAAGGGGTCATCGGGCCTCCATCCGAATCGTCGACTGTTTCTTCCTTTCCATAGATGCAGCCTGATCTGCTGAGTTCCTCGTGCATTTTGCATGTGTGATACCAACAATCACTCTCTTCCGATTGACAATAAATGGGAATAATTTTTCCATTTACATAGCATATTTAATGCAGGAAAACATTTTACTGTGTTTCACAGTAAACTACTGACACTGAACCACATCATTGTATTAACAATGATGAACAGAAAAAGTTAAGGAACATTTTAAACGAGGAGAGTGCAGAGGTTTAGGGAGGCGATTCCAGAGCTTGACAGCTGAAGGCAAAGTGATTGAAATCAATCATAGAGTCATATAGGGTGTAAACAGGCCCTCCAGCCCATAATGAGCCCCCTGTAATGGCCATCAATCCCACATTTTAGAATTAGGTTTATTATCATTGACATGTTATGAAATTTGTGGTTTTGTGGCAGCAGAACAGAGCAAAACACAAAAAAATTAATATCTATATAGATAGATACATTTGGGAGACTGATGGGTAGATAGATAAACAGTGAAAAAGAGGAATAGTGAGATGGCAACACAAACACGAGGGAATCTGCAGATGCTGGAAATTCAAGCAACACACACAAAAGTTGCTGGTGAACGCAGCAGACCAGGCAGCATCTCTATGAAGAGGTACAGTTGACGTTTCAGGCCGAGACTCTTCGTCAGGACTAACTGAAGGAAGAGTTAGTAAGAGATTTGAAAGTGGGAGGAGGAGGGGGAGATCCGAAATGATAGGAGAAGACAGGAGGGGGAGTGATGGAGCCAAGAGCTGGAAAGTTGATTGGCAAAAGGGATACGAGACGATCATGGGACAGGAGGCCCAGGGAGAAAGAAAGGGGGAGGGGGGGAAAACCAGAGGATGGGCAAGGGGTATAGTGAGAGAGACAGAGGGAGAAAAAGGAGAGAGAGAGAAAGAATGTGTGTATATAAATAAATAACGGATGGGGTACGAGGGGGAGGTGGGGCATTAGCGGAAGTTTGAGAAGTCAATGTTCATGCCATCAGGTTGGAGGCTACCCAGACGGAATATAAGGTGTTGTTCCTCCAACCTGAGTGTGGCTTCATCTTTACAGTAGAGGAGGCCGTGGATAGAGATATCAGACATACAGAGAGATGGTGTTCATGGACTATTCAGGAATTTTCTGACGGGGTTTGGGGGAAGAAGCTGTTCCTAAATCGTTGAGCGTGTGACTTGAGGATCCTGTACCTCCTCCCTGATGGTAATAATTAGAAGGGGGCATGTCCAGGACGGTGAAACTTTGGGAGGGTCCAGAGGAGATTTACCAGGGTGCTGCATGGAATAGAGAGCATAGGTTAAGCGAGCTAGGGCTTTTCTCTTTGGAGCGAGGGAGGATGAGAGGTGACTTGATAGAGATGAATAAGATGATCAGCGGCATTGATATAGCGGAGAGAGACTTTTTTTTCCCTCTAGCCTGTAAATGACTAATCTGAGGGGCTGTAATATTAAGGTGTTTGGAGGAAAGTATAGGGGGGATGTCAGAGGTAGGTTTTTTACACAGAGAGTTGTGGGTGCAGGGAACACGCTGCCAGGCGTAGTGTTAGAGGCAGGTACATTAGGGAATTATAAGGGACTCTCAGATAGGTACATGGATGAAAGAAAAACGGAAGGTTATTTGGGATTGAGCTTGGAGTAGGTTAAAAGGTCAGCACAACATTGTGGGCTGAAAGGCCTGTACAGAGCTGTACTCTTCTATGTTCTATGATATGTGTCCTGTGTTCTGAGATGATCTGCACTGGTGGGTTGAACAGCTTGCTGAGGCTGTGCTGACAGCATCCCAGTCCACTCATGTTAGAAGCTGCAAGGTTGAGACCCCAACTGGTGCCCACAGGAACCAACATCTCAGTCAAATGGGTATTCTGTTTCTTGACCTTCACTCTCCTTTGCTTGGTTGATTTTGGTTTTTTGGTGATGAGTAACACCAAGGATGTTCTGCTTCAGTCCCTCTCTGATGTTCGGTTAACTTCTGGCATGGAGGCTGCCTTGGGAAAGCAAGGGACCTCACCCTCTCTGGTCATTCTGTCTTCTCCCCTCTCCAATCAGCAGGTGATACAAAAGCCTGAAAACATGTATCATCAGACCCAAGGACAGCTTCTGTCCCGCTGTTAGCAGAATAGATCCCTCATATAGTAGCCGTCCATCATGCCCAACAATGACAGGAAACCTGTGCGGGAGAGTTCTCAAAGTGGAAAAGCCGTTGCACTGGGCAGTTCCACTCTCTCAACCTCAGAAGTCCAGGTCTAATGGTACGAACAAGTGTCACAAACTGGGGTCTTCCTTGGTTGTAGTGGATGACCATGACATCTTCTGTGCCTTGTCATGCCCTTTGCTCCCCATGGAGTATCACAGTACCATCTTCCCAGCCATTGGACCTCACTGCAGATCTTATCCACTGACTTCGCACACTAGGGCAAGCACGTCCCTATCTCACCGGGGTATCAGGCCACCGGCTACCGTCACCTAGTTTATCCCGCCTGTTGAAGCGGTGTACGGGGTGTGGCAGCTGTCACGTGCCAACAGCTGCTTGGTGGGGACCAAAGGTGAGTGAGCTGCCCCAGAATGGACACAACAAGCCCCTTCGCCAGAGGTGCTACCCCTCCCTGGACACCCCATACACCCCTCATAAACAAAAGATCAGTTCACGGCCTCGTTGTGACCTTCACCCCTTATTGTTTACCTGCACTGCACTTTCTGTAGCTAAGACACTTTCTCCTGCATTCTGCCTTTCCTTTTGACAACCCCAAAGTAACGACATATGGAATTATCTGTCTGGATGGCACATATATAAAAACTTCTCTCTGTATCTCGGTACTTGTGACAATAATAAACCAACAGCGGGATCAGGTTGAAAAGCTCATAGGCATGAAACAGTTTTAGAGCATTGTCCTAAATAGCCCATTTCAGCCATGGAAACGTTCTAAACACAAGAGATTCTGCAGATGGCAGAGATCCAGAGCAAAACACAAAATGCTGGAGGAACTCAGCAGATCAGGCACCATCTATGAAGGGGAATGAAGAGTCAATGTTTCGGGCCGAGACCCTTCATCGGGACTGGAAATGGAGGGTGAAGAAGCCAGAGTAAGAAGGTGGAGGAGGGGAAATTAGAGCAAACTGGCAGGTGATATGTGAAGCCAGGTGAGGGGGAAGGTGGGCGGGTGGGTGAGGGGAATGGGGAGAAGCAGGAAGGTGATACATGGAAAAGGTAAAGGGCTGGAGAAGAAGGAAGCTGATAGGAGAGGAGAGTGGACTATGGGAGAAAGAGAAGGAGGAGGGCCACCATAGGAAGGTGATGAGCAGGTGAGAAGAGAAGGGCTGAGAGGGGAACTAGAATGGGGAATGGAAGAAGAGGGAAGGGGTAGGGGGAGAAACAAACAGAAGTTGGAGAAATCAATGATTATACAGTCATGCTGGAGGCAAGCCACATGAAATATGATGCATTGCTCCTCTGACCCGAGAGTTCTTTATAGATGGAAAGGAGGGAGAGTTACTATTGGCAGGTCTCAAACAAAGGCCAACCAAGAGGAGGAGAAGATGGCGGTGCGACGACAGCGTGCGCGGCCACTTCGGTGATGATGTCTGTTATCTGTCAAGTAGGGGACCGTGCACAATTCTGATTTGATGGAGACAGATGCAAGAGCACAGCGGAACATCTGGAGAAACTTCTGAAATGCCCGCTTTGCTGCCGCTGCTACTGTGTGATCCAGAATCTCCGGAGCTGAAGGCCCCGAAATCCTCGGCTTTGTGTGTTTCAGCGGCCGGGGAGAGGTTGAAGGTGCTCGGCAGAGGATGGCGCTCAGGAGGCTGTATCGGAGAGGCTGGTTGGAAGCTCGGAGTTTTCGGATGGATAGGCTCAGGGTCGGCTGCTTCCAAGGCATCAGCAAGTTGACGGTGCCTGGAGGTTTATGGCAGGGAGTTTCTCCCTTTTGCCGCCTGCTATCGGGGACTCGGGAGTCGATCGACTCGGGACTTTGAGACTTTTTTTTACTGTGCCCATGGTCTGTTCTTTATCAAATTATGGTATTGCTTTGCACTGTTGTAACTATATGTTATAATTATGTGGTTCTGTCAGTGTTAGTCTTTGGTCTGTCTTGTTTTCTGTGATATCACTCCGGAGAAACATAGCATCATTTCTTAATGCATGTATGCATTTCTAAATGACAATAAAAGAGGACTGAGTGTTCTCATAATCTAATCTAATCTAAAAAAGAGTAATTGGTTCCAGGAACTGAATGGAGAAAATGGGACAGATGGACCTCTTTGGCGTTTAGGGTAGTAGTGAAAATCCTCCATCTCTGGCGATGTTCGCAGCTTCCTTCATCGTGTCAGTAGCTTCCTCTCGGTTTTCACTAGCGTCAGTCATACAAGTCCCAGGTGGAGACTCAGGAATACCATCACACTCAGATGTAGAAGGATCCTTCAATGCTGTTTCTGTAACAGTTTTGTTTTACCAGTCAGGGTTATTAGCTCTGAGCTGAATCCCCGAACCTTGAGGACTACTCTTACTGTCATCTACCCTTTGACCTGTCTGGCATGGATGACACCACCAACAGCCAGGTCATAAAGCCCTGACTCCAGTTGGCATTGCTCTCCGGGTCATTAAGGCAAGCAAGCCTGCAAACCTCGACAAGATTGTTGTCCGCTTGGAGGACAATAAGAGGATAGAAGCAAGTAATTTGTAGTTGAAAGTTCTTAGAAGTTTTTAGAAGTAAAATTTTGAAGATATTACGGTGATAAAACAAACCCATCTTCCAATAAGATTCCAATGATAAACTTAACAGTAATGTTAAGTGATTCTTCAACATTGCGGGTTTCTCTGTGCTGAAATCCTGAAGAAATGGACAGCCCAAGGGTAGAAGATCCCCAGGGAGCTTGATCCTATAAAGGTTAATTTCCTTCTTCTTGTTTTATTGTTTTTATTTAGTTCTAATTTTCTGCCCTCATCTCCTGAAGATATGGAAGGTTGTGGCAGCTTCTGAACTCTTCCTCCAGCCCCTCTGAATGCTTCGCCCAAGTGACAATTCTTCATCACGATGCAGGGCATGGAATGACAAGGTGATAATGAGGTACTTCGATTACAGGATTTGTCACTGCTGGTGCCATCAGTGACGGGTGACGGAGGAGGCTGTATAACGTGGGCATATATCCCTGAGGAATCGGGGTGTTTAAGATAAGAAGAGATGTTGATGTAGGGCAGATTTAACCTCTTGTGATTGAGAGAAGGTGAGAGGGTATAGAACAGGTAATCGTAACCTTGAAATGTAACCATTCTGCCAAAACTGTGCTAAGGTCAGAGAGCAATTCAAAATGTCAAATGCCAAGGCCAATGACATTTGCCATTCAGGTTTCTTGTATTTACAAGTACATACTGTGTATATATTCATACACATACATACATATACATACACACATA
Source organism: Mobula hypostoma (assembly GCF_963921235.1). NCBI lineage: Eukaryota > Metazoa > Chordata > Chondrichthyes > Myliobatiformes > Myliobatidae > Mobula > Mobula hypostoma. The sequence continues at coordinate 90,450,442 of NC_086109.1, forward strand.
CACACACACACACACACACACACACACACACACACACACACACGTGTGTGTGTAGGCAAGTAGGCACATTTATATAGCTAGCATATAATATATTCCCAGCTGCCTTGTGGGCAGCTTAGGGAGAGATGAAGGCTACAGGAGTAAACCCAGACAGAAAATCTGGAGTCGAGCCCTCTAAGGAGGCTGGACATCATTGAACATCCTTCTGGCAGCTCCTGCAGCCAAGCTGCTGCCAAACATGTTGCTTCATAAAGTTTCCTTTGTGTACTCCTTTCATAAGCTTTTCACACCGGTGAGGCCAAGAGGGGGATCTTGACAAATGGGCATCTGAGGTTCTCCTTACCTTCTGCCCAGGCTTGTGATGACGATCATCGCCTATTGTCCTTCGAGGGAGATGGATGCCAGCCACCACAATATATCGCTAGAGTTCCCAAGACTTTGCACAGTACTATAGTGATTGTATGTATTGCTGCAAAAAAAAACAGATTTCATGACATATGTGAGTGATGGTAAACCTGATTCTGATATGGGTCTCTATTGTGGACTGAGAGTGGGAAAGGGGCAGGGAGAGGGGAATCACGATGTGAAAAAGGGAAAGGGAGAGGGGGGGAGCAGGAAGCACCAGAGAGACATTGTGTAATGATCAATACACCAATTATTTGGAATCAAATGACCTTGCCTGGTGTCTCAGGGCTGGGTGCGTTTGCATCGGCACATCTCCCACACCAGCATTCCTTCTCTGCCCCCTGCCCCACACCCCTCCCACGATGCTCCACTCTCACCAATCCCAACACCCTTTGCTGCCGCCAGATTTACAAACCTTTTTGCACAGTAACGTATGCACAGGTGCAATGAAAAAACTTGCTTACAGCAACGTCACAGACACAGAGCATCATATAAGCAACATTTACAAGAAAAATATAAATGTAAATTATGTATGTTTTTTTACAAGAAAGAACACAATTAAACAAATAAAGACTGTTTTAGTGCAATGCGTTCAAAGTGCTCATGGTGTTGTGAAACTAGTGATTAGGGTTGTGCCAATTGGTTCAGGAACTGAATGGTTGAAGGGAAGCAGCTGCTCTTGAACCTGGTGGTGTGGGTTAAAAATTGTAAGTAAAAAATCACTTACAATAAGAAATATATAGAAATTAAACAAGTTGCGCAAAAGAAGAACACGTGAGGTAGTGTTCAGGGTTGATTCAAAAATCTGATTGACGATAGAGGAAAGAAACTCTTCCTGAAAAGTTGAGTGTGTGTCTTCAGGCTCCTGTACCTCCTCCCTGATGATATCAGTAAGAAGAGGGCATGTCCTCGATGGTGAGAACCATTCATGATGGATGCTGCCTTCTTGAGGCAGCACCTGCTGGAATGTTCTGTCACCTTTTGATCGTACCATCTATGGAGTTAAACCGTGTACTGACATGTTTTATAAAACTACCGATTCGTACAGCCATCTGGACTATACCTCTTCTCACTCTGTCTTCTGTAAAAATGCTATTCACTTTTCTCAGTTCCTCTGTTTCCACTGTATCTGTTCCCAATATGAGGCCTTCCGTTCCAGGACATCAGAGATGTCCCCGTTCTTCAAAGAATGGGGATTCCCTTCCTTCACCATTGATGCTGCCCTCACCCACATCCCCTCTATTTCCTGGATATCTGCACTCTCCCCATTTTCCCGCCACTTTAGCAGGGACAGAGGTCCTCTTGTCCTAACCTACTACATGACGAGCCTCCATATCCAACACCTCATTTATCGCGACTTCCCCCTTCTCCGAAGGGATCTTACCACGCAATACATCGTTCCCACCACCCTCTCTCTGCTCTCCATTTTCCCCAGGGATCACTCCCTCCATGATTCTCCCCACTAATCTCCCTCCTGGCACTTATCCCAGATGAGGTGGTCTGAGTACCTCAGAAACTACCAATCACCTGGTAGTCTCCAGAGTTTACAGAGAACGGTGCAAAAGGCAAAATCATCCAGTGAGCGGCAGTTCCGTGGGTGAAAAATCTTTGTTAATGAGAGAAGTCAGAGGAGAATGGCCAGATTGGTTCAACTGACAGGAAGGCAACAGTAACTTAAATAACCAGGCGTTACAACAGTGGCGTGCAGAAGAGCATCTCTGAGTGCAGAACACATCCAAGTGGATGGGCTACAGCAGCAGAAGACTATACACATACACTCAGTGCCCATTTTGTTAGGTACGGGAAGTACTGAGTATACACTGACAATCGTTCAATTGTAATTAAACTTACAGTTTACATTTCTTTCATTGATCAGACTATTTCATCTGAAGGAACAGGACACTAGCAAAGGCAGAAAGTCTGCACTGACAAACTCATCTGTGTGAGGCTAAAGGTTCATTCGATGAATTGTTTGTACAATTCAATAATTATTACTTTTTATCATTTTTATTTATGGATGGAGTTGCCCTAAATTGCACACTTTTGCTCATGATTACTTCTGAAATTAATGATGGGACAAATGATACTAAAATTGGAGGAAGCAGATTAAGGTTTCCTTAAAAAACCTCTACCACTCGACAAAGACTCAAACAGAGACAGCTGATTTTAGATCCACAGCCAGGTGAGTGTCTGAGCTGGGAGTTGCAAACCTCAAGGTCTGAAACAAGGTAGAGCTGCTTGTCTCTACAATTATCGAAACTGCAGTGAGTTCCAGTCCATTGCTTCCTTTATTTGGAAGCTGTTGAATCCTTGTGGGTTGAGTTGAGAAACCGCAAGGGTAAAAGGACCCTGATGGCAGTTATATACAAGCCTCCCAACAGCGGCTGGGAGGTGGACCACAGGTTACAACAGGAAATAGAAAAGGCGTGTCAAAAGTGCAATGCTATGATAGCTGTGGGAGATTTTAACATGCAGGTTGATTGAGAAAATCAGGTTGGTTATGGATCTCAAGAGACTGAGTTTGTTGAATGCCTAAGGGATAGCTTTTTAGAGCAGTTTGTCATTGAGCCTACTAGGGGATCAGCTATATTGGATTGGGTGTTATGTAACGAACTGGAAGCGATTAGGGAGCTTAAGGTAAAAGAACCCTTAGGAACCAGTGATCACAAAATGATTGAGTTCAACTTGAAATTTGATAGGGAGAAAATAAAGACTGGCATACCAGTATTTCAGTGGAGAAAGAGAGATTATGATGTATGAGAGAGGAGTTGGCCAAAGTAAATTGGAAGGAGCTGCTGGCAGGGATGTCAGCAGAGCAGCAATGGTGTGTGTTTCTTGGGAAAATGAGGAAGGTGTATTCCAAAAATGAAGAAATACTCAAATGGTAAAGTAGTACAACTGTGGCTGACAAGGGAAGTCATAGACATTGTAAAAGCAAAAGAGAGGGCATACAACAAAGCAAAAATTAGTGGGAAGATAAAGGATTGGGAAGTTTGTAAAAACATACAGTCAGCAACTAAGAGAATCATTAGAAGGGAAAAGATGAAATATGAAAGCAAGCTAGCAAATAATATCAAAGTGGATAGTAAAAGCTTTTTCAAGTATGTAAAAAATAAAAGCGAAATGAGAGAATAGGGCTGCTAGAAAATGAGGCAGGACAAATAATAACCGGGGACAAGGAGATGGCTGATGAATTAAATGAGTGTTTTGCATCAGTCTTCACTGTGGAAGACATTAGCAGTGTGCAGATGTTGCAGTGTGTGAAGGAAGAGAAGTGGGTGCAGTTACTGTTACGAGAGGGAAGGTGCTCAAAAAGCTGAAAGACCTAAAAGTACATAAGTCACCTGGACCAGAGGAACTGCACCCTAGGGTTCTGAAAGAGGTAGTGTTAGATATTGTGACAGCATTAGAAATGATCTTTCAAAAATCATTGGACTCTGGCACAGTGCCAGAGGACTGGAAAATTGAAAATATCACGCCAGTCTATAAGAAAGGAGGAAGGCAGCAGAAAGGAAATTATAGACCAGTTAGTCTGACCTCAGTGGTTGGGAAGGTGTTGGAGTCAATTGTTAAGGCTGAGGTGATGGAGTACTTGGTGACGCAGGACAAGATAGGACAAAGTCAGCATGGTTTCCTTAAGGGAAAATCCTGCCTGACGAACTTGTTGGAATTCTTTGAGGAGATTACAAGTGGGATAGATAAAGGGGATGCAGTGGATCTTGTATATTTGGACTTTCAGAAGGCCTTTGACAAGGTGCCACACATAAGGCTGCTTACCAAGTTAAGAGCTTATGGTATTACAGGAAAGTTACTAACATGGTTAGAGTATTGGCTAACTGGAAGAAGGCAGCGAGTGGGAATAAAGGAATCCTTGTCTGGTTGGCTGCCAGTAACTACTGGTGTTCAGCAGGGATCAGTGTTGGGACCACTTCTTTTCATGCTGTATATAAATGATTTAGATGATGAAATAGATGGCTTTATTGCCAAGTTTGCAGATGATACGAAGATTGGTAGAGGGGCAGGTAGCATTGAGGAAACAGGTAGGATGCAGAAGGCTTAGACAGATTAGGAGAATGGGCAAGAAAGTGGCAAATGAAATACAATGTTGGAAAATGCATGGTCATGCATTTTGGTAGTAGAACTAAGTGTGCGGACTATTTTCTAAATGGGGAGAAAATCCAAAAATCTGAGATGCAAAGGGACTGGGAGTCCTCATGCAGAACACCATAAAGGTTAACTTGCAAGTTGAGTCAGTGGTGAGGAAGGCAAATGCAATGTTGGCATTCATTTCAAGAGGTCTAGAATACAAGAGCAAGGATGTGATGCTGAGGTCTTATAAGGTACTGGTGAGGCCTCACCTTGAGTATTGTGTATAGTTTTGGGCTCCTCATCTTGGAAGAGATGTGCTAGCAACAGAGAGGGTCAAGAGGAGGTTCACAAGGATGATTCCAGGAACCCTGTCAGAGGGGATCTCATTGAAACCTTTCGAATGTTGAAAGGCCTAGACAGGGTAGAGGTGGAAAGGATGTTTCCCCTAGGACAAGAGGGCACAGCCTCAAGATAGAGGGGTGTCCATTCAAAACAGAGATGCGGAGAAAGTTCTTTAGCCTGAGGGTGGTGAGTTTGTGGAATTTGTTGCCACGTGCAGCTGTGGAGGCCAGGTCGTTGGGTATACTTAAGGTTCTTGATTGGACATGGCATCAAAGGTTACAGGGAGAAGGCCAGGAAATGGGGTTGAGGAGGAGAAAAAAAAGGATCAGCCATGATTGAATAGTGGAGCAGACTCGATGGGCCAAATGGCCTTATTCTGCTCCTACGTCTAATGGTCTTATGGTCTTTTTTTAACTTGCAGTTGTCAATCTTAGATTCCATATTATTTTTCAGAATCCATTTTACTTCTTTGTTCTACTGTGAATGCCTGCAAGAAAATGAATCTCAGGGTTGTCTCTGGTGACTTATACATACTTTGATAATCAATTTACTTTGAACTTTGAACTCCAAAAATATTGCTCCCTGTGCAGTGACCTGGTGAGTTCTGTGGTGGGCCACTAGATGGAGCATTTCTTAAGTGTACTTCAATAGAGGTCCTATCTGTCCCCACTGCTTGTTAGGCGAAGACAAAGCCCTTATCAGTTATTACTTGCACACTGTATTGTCTTTTCTTGAGTTGACAAACAATTCACTATTTTTAACATCAGTATTTCTGTTCAGCCAAAGAATTTTCTCACTCCAGACATGGGAGCATAGCATAATGCTATTCTAGCATCAAAGTTCAAAGTAAATTTATTATCAAAGTACATAAATGCAACCATATACAACTCTGAGATTCATTTCCTTGCAGGCATGCTCATTAAATCTAATAACACATATACCTAGCTAGGGCCCCTAAGACTTTTGCACAGTACGGTATTTGTCAACGTGGAGCGGAAGGCGAGCTTGTAAATCTGGCGGGAGCAAAGGATGTTGGGAATGGCGAGGGTGGAGTACAGGAGGAAGGGGGCGAGACAGGCGGCAGAAAAGTAGTAGGGGGCTGGCGCGGGTTTAGACACACCCGGCCCTGAGACACCAGGCAAGGTCATTAGATTCCAAACAATTGGTTTATTGATCATTATAGAACCTCTCTCTGGTGTTTTCTGCTCCCTGCCTCTTTTCCCAACTGTGATTCCCCTCTCCCTGCCCCCTTCCCACATAAAAAATATACATATATATATATATACAGACTTTAGTTCGGCATTCAATACCATGATCCCCTCCAAGCTGATCACCAAACTTCACCAACTTGGTATCAGTGTATCCCTCTGCAATTGGACCTTGGACTTTCTGACTAACAGACCCCAATCAGTTAAGTTAGACAACCTCTCCTCCTCCACTCTCACCCTGAACACCAGCGTGCCTCAAGGCTGTGTGCTGAGCCCTCTTCTGTACTCCCTTTTCACCTATGACTGCGTTCCTGTACATGGTTCTAACTCCACAATCAAGTTTGCAGACGACACCACAGTGGTTGGCCTGATCAGAGGGGATGACGAGACGGCCGACAGGGACGAGGTCCAGCACCTGGCCGCGTGGTGTGTCAACAACAATTTGGCCCTTAACACCCAGAAGACCAAGGAGATCATTATGGACTTCAGGCATGCCAGGAGTCACACTCACGTCCCATTCTACCTCAACAGAACTGTAGTGGAGCGTGTATCAAGCTTCAAATTCCTTGGTGTCCACATTTCCGAGGATCTCACCTGGTCCCTGAACTCCTCCATCCTGATCAAAAAGGTGCAATAGCGCCTTTATTTCCTGCGGAGCATGAAGAAAGCTCACCTCTGTCCCAGGATACTGATGGACTTGTACCGCTGTACCATTGAGAGTATACTCACCGACTGCATCTCAGTGTGGTATGGCAATTGTCCCATATCGGACCACAAAGCACTCCAGTGTGTTGTGAAAACTGCCCAGCGGATTATCGGCACCCAATTGCCCACCATTGAGAACATCTACCATAAACGCTGCCTGGGCAGGGCGAAAAGCATTATCAGGGATGCATCTCACCCTAACCATGGACTTTTTACTCTTCTCCCATCCGGTAGGCGCTACAGGAGCCTCCGCTCCCGCACCAGTATATATAGTATATATATCGGAGGTCCAACACATAGACGAACCATTAAGAGGGCATGTCAGTGGCCATATTTCAATAGGACTTTGAGAAGGTTTGTCTTGACACCACCAAAGGCTCTAGCGAGTTTCTCGAGATGTACAGTGGAGGACATTCTGACTGCTTTGCATCACAGCTCGGTATAGAGGTTCCAGTGCAGAGGATTGCAAGAGGCTGCAGAGGATTGTAGATTCAGCCAACTCCATCATGGGTATCACCCTCCCTGCCCTCGAGGACATCCTCAAGAGGAGTTGCCTCAAGAATCATCACTGAGGACCCTTGCCAACCAAGAGATGCCCTCTTCTTGGTATGACCATAGGGGAAAGAGTACAGAGGCTTGAAAACCCACACTCAATAATTCAGAAAGAGCCTTTTCTCCTCTGCCACCACTGTTTAATGGCCCATGGACCCATGACCATCTCCTCATTGTTCCTTCTTTTTCTGCAATATGTTTATTTTGTGATTTATAGCCTTTTTCTATCATTGCACTGTACTGCTGCTGCAAAACATTTAAGTCGGTGATAATAAATCAGATTCTGATTCTCATTCTCATTCTGCTTCAGCCTTTTTTGTTGCCTTGTTGGTTTAAAGGCTCAATACTTCAGGACAACAACTCCATCCATTCAACTTCCACTCTGCTATAAAGTTTGTTATTTTCTGTGAATGTTGTTGACTGAATTATTGAGAAAGATTGATAAAAACTGCAAGAGAGAATCGTGGATATCTGTGTGAGAGATCCGCATGAATAAAACAGAGTTAGGCAGGCAGACTGAAAAACAGACATGGAAGTACATTCAGTGGCCACTTTATTCAGTACCTCAGGTACGTAACAAAATGGTGTCTGAGTGTAAGTTTGTGGTCTTCTGCTGCTGTTGCCCATCCACTTCAAGGTTCAACATTGTGTGCATTCAGAGATGCTCTTCTGCACACCACTATTGTAACACGTGGTTATTTGAGTTACTGTCACTCTCCTGTCAGCTTGAACCAGTCTGGCCATTCTCCTCTGATCTCTCTCATTAACAAGGCGTTTTCACCCACCGCTGCTCACTGGATTTTTTTTTGTTTATCGCACAGTTTTCTGAAAACTCTGGAGAGTGTTGTGCATGAAAATCCCAGCAGCTTCCGAGATAATCATCTGGCACAATCATTCTACATTCTGAGTCATTTAGATTGCATTTCTCCCCCATTCTGATGGTTGGTCTGAACAACAATTGAACTTCTTGTCTTTGTCTGCATGCGTTTATGCATTGAGATGCTGCCACATGATCGACTGATTAAATATTTGCATTAACGAGCAGGTGTACAGGTGTACCTAATAAAGTGCAGATGAAAAGGGAAAGATGGACAGAAACATACAGGCAGATGAAGAAACGGATAAAGGGTCTTGGCCAGAAATGCCCTCCATAGATGCTGAGTTCCTCCAGTGTTTTGTCATGTGTTAAGGCTGATTTATACTTGTGCGTCAAATGGACGCCATAACCTACACAAGCGGCCTACGTGCGTTGTGAGCATTTATACTTGTGCGTTGGTGTGTCTGCGTCGCTCTGCAATTCGGGCACATCATGCATGCGCACACACCTGCCCGCGCAAGGCTTCATGGTCATGGTAGTCTTCCTTGGGGTAAACAAGTTTAAAGCGAGCATCTTTTTTCGTAAAAGTGAAATGTGTCCTCCATAATTTCGGAGGTCTGTAAAGCTTTATGGAAAGCATTGCTGCCAGGGTTCCTTCCCTGCCCTTCAGTCGCCCAATGGGAAGCTATTGCAGCGTAGGAGGAAATGCGATGCTACCAAGCGGACCAATCACAGTTGTTGTGGTCTGCGTTGCTGCGATGCGTAGTTTCATTTTGGGAGAGGTGCCAATCAGGCTACGGCCTAGGGATCCGCGTAGGCTCTGCATAGGGTTCGCGGCTACACTGTACCTACGGCGTCGACTTGACGCAGAAGTATAAATCAGCCTTTGCTCAGGATTTCTGACATCACAGAATCTTTTATGTTTGTTCTGTAGAAACAGATCACTGGAGAAAGAGAACATAACATGGGCAAAAAGAGCGAGACACATAGAGAAAGAGTGGTAAAAAAGGACAGACAGCCAGTTATACTGAGAAATGGAACTAGATAGTGGGAGTGGGGAGAGAGAGTGTGTGTGAGAGAGAGAGAGGGCGGAATAGGGGAGTGTGAGTGAGAGAGTGAGGGGAGAGAGAGAGGGTGACAGAAAGGGAGAAAGAGGGGAGAGAAAGGGACAGAGAGATAAAGAGGATGAAAGAAAGAAAGAGGGAGAGAGAAGGGGGAGAGAGTGAAAGAGCAAGAGAAGAAAGATGTACAGAGAAAGAGACAGATGCAAAGAGGCAGCAAGCAAATATGGACTAAGAGATAGACAACTATGGTTAAATAAAGCAAGCAAGAGAGAGAGAGAAATAGATATAGATAAATTGAACAAGACAGACAGGTGATAAACGACAGTCAAAGGCAGACTGGGAAAAAATAGGTAAACTGAATGTGGGCTGCAGAGAGAGAGCGATAGGAAAAACACACGCTGTGGGGACCAGGTAAACAACGGACAGAGATGGAGCACCCGGTTTCTCTATGGCCTGTTGCTGCTTTGTCTCAGTCTGCTTGGTGAAATAGCAGAGTAGGCGAGGGCAGGCTCCTCCCTCACCTCAGCTTTCATTTCAGCTCCCTTACACAATATGAAACTCTCACTCGCTGATTGCTTGGAGGGTCTTGGTTGAAACGAGTTCAGGAAAACCTCAATCGAAGTACAGGAGATTACGGGAAAACGTTATCAATGGAAAACCTGCCCTTCCTATTCACAACGTGACCAAGGCAAAGAAACATTGCTGAAGGATTAAAAATCAAGGATCAACTTTATTCACCTATTAGAGTTGCAGCTAAGTGTATAAATAATTTGCTGCCGTGTGTTGGTCAGGGCACAACACACAACAAAAGCAGAAACGTTCAACAACTACAAAGAATAAAGAATTATATATAAGGCCATTAACTTTGAGGTTGAAATACTGATTTGGAATAAAATGTGCATAAATACATAAATACGAGCGTGTATTTACAATGCAAACAGCATTATAAAAGGGTGTACAGTGCAGTGATGTGGGTAATAGATAGAGGGGGTGGGGCGGCTAACAAGAGTGGTTAATCGGATTAAATGCCTGAAGGGAAAAACTTTAAAGGTGGTGTGAAGTTTTCGTTTTGATAGATTTCTAGAAGGGAGCTTTTGAAAAGGCAGATTGTAGGGTGGGTAATACCCATAATGATTTTTCCTACCCTCTTCTTTGTCCTGGACACAAACAAATCCTGCAGTGATGGTAGACTGCAGCCAATGACCTTTTCTGCTGACCGGACAGTTCATTGTCGTTTTCGTACATCGTGAGAGGATGCTGGACGGTAATGGCTAATGTAAGAGTTCTCTCTATGATGGCCGCATGCACACTATCAGTTATTAAGCGTTATTATTTAAGTAAAAATAAATAATACCACTCTGAGCTGTTCCAGTGTGGAAGTCACAGTAAGGCAAGGATAGCCTGGGGTGTTGTAGCCAAGTGAGACTTTGAAGTGAGGTCTCTGGAGTCACCTCTGTTGACTACTGATGAGAAAATGTTTACTCAAGCCAAACGAGTGAGACCTCTGTAGTGAGACTTTTTTGAAAAGGTCTTCCTAAAATATAACTTCCCCTTACACACTAAGGGGTGCCAGCGACAGATGAGGTAATGGAAGGTTGTGAAACATATCTGATAACTAAGGCTCTAATGTCTTCAGGAGAAAATCTGCAGATGCTGGAAGTTCAAGCAACACACACAAAATGCTGGTGAAAGCAGCAGGCCAGACAGCATCTATAGGAAGAAGTACAGTCCATGTTTCGGGTCGAGGCCCTTCATCAGGACTAACGGAAAAAAGAGATAGTAAGAGATTTGAAAATGGGAGGGGGAGGGAGAGACCCGAAATGATAGGAGAAGACAGGAGGGGAGGGGTGGATCTAAGAGCTGGAAAGTTAATTGGCAAAAGGGAGACCAGGCTGGAGAAGGGAGAGGATCATGGGATGGGAGGCCTTGGGAGAAAAGAAAGGGGGAGGGGAGCACCAGAGGAAGATGGAGAGCAGGTAAGGAGTTATTGTGAGAGGGAAAGAGTAAATAAATAAATAAATAAATAAATAAAGAGATAGATAGATAGAGAGATAAGGGATGGGGTAAGAAGGGGAGGAGGGGCATTAACAGAAGTTAGAGAAATCAATGTTCATGCCATCAGGTGTAGCTTCCAACCTGATGGTATGAACATTGATTTCTCTAACTTCCATTAATGCTCCTCCTCCCCTTCTTACCCCATCCCTATTTATTTATTTATTTATTTTCTCTCTTTCCCTCTCACAATAACTCCTTGCCTGTTCTCCATCTTCCTCTGGTGCTCCCCTCCCCTCTTTTTTCCATTAGTCCTGACAAAGGGTCTCGACACGAAACGTCGCCTGTACTTCCTCCTATGGATGCTGCCTGGCCTGCTGCGTCCACCAGCATTTTGTGTGTGTTGCTCTAATGTCTTCACTAGCTTCAAAATATCATTGGCTATCCACTTGAAGTTTTGATTGACATTAGCACTTCTATTGTGAATGGCATTTGATCTTGCAAGTAAGGAATTCAAAAGTATGCTATTTACAATAATCAACATCCATAATGGATAAGCCAATTTTGTACAAAGATAGCAGTTTCCTGTTCAGACTTGAGAACAGGGTGGGTGACAGAAGCCCATGCTGTTCTGCTTGTGCACAATTAAAATAAAAAGGAACGCTTGGGTCTGAAGAGTGTGTGTGTTCTGGGCTTAGTTATTTTAATTATTTTATAGTCAGTGACAACAGTTACTTTGACACCAGCTTCATGTTTCTCAGGATCAGGTTAGTTTAGAAAGCTAGGAAATAATTTGTCCATACTATGAAATGTCACAGTTTATACATCTACAGAGTTAACATACAGCCCAGTCCGTCACAGGGAAAGCCCTCCCCCTACCATTGAGCACATCTACAAGGAACTCTGATACGGGAGAGCAGCATCCATGATCAAGGATCCCCAGCCAGTCCTGCTGAAGGATCTCAGCCCGAAACATCGACTGTACTCTTTTCCATAGATGCTACCAGGCCTGCTGAGTTCCTCCAGCAGGTTGTGTGCGTTGCTTGGATTTCCAGCATCTGTAGATATTCTCTTATTTATGTGTAAGCTTTCCTTTTTTTCTGTTGTATTTCTTTGTTCTACTGTGAATGCCTAAAGATGGTGACATACTTTCATCATAAATTTACGTTGCACATTGAACTTTGAACTTTATTGCACATGACTTTGCCTTGGTGCACATCCCCAAACACATTACTTCACAGTTTGCCACATTGACTTACATCTGTCAGCTCCCTGCCCAGTCCTCAGTTCATCCACAATCTTCGACAGCCCGACATTTTACTCACAGCCAACCACACAGCTAACGTTTATGTCATCTCCAACAGCAGAGCATTTAATGAAGGCCCCTGAAGTCACAGACAAAAGACCCTGTGTTTAAAGCACATGCATCGCTGCTGAAATTGCAGTTTCGAGACAGAGAACACCTTCCACAAACAATGACTACTCTTCACCATTACAGAGTGACAACAGGTCATTGAGCCAAAACATTAGCTCTATCCGTGAATGTTGCAAAGCCTGCTGAGAGCGAATTCATAAATGCTTTTGTTGCCACCACACTTATATCCATATTATTTAAAAAAAGAGGGAAAGTTCACGTTTTGCCGATGACAATCCCCCCATTATATATGAAAACTGTAGCGACCTGTCAGCAGAAAAGGTCTTTGGCTGCAGTCTACCATCACCGCAGGGTTTGTATTGTCCGGGACAAGGAAGCGGGCAGGAAAAGTAATTGTGGACACTACCCCCCTGCAAACTGCCTTTTCCAAAATCTCCCTTCCGGAAAGCTATTACAACAAAAAACTTCACCCCATTTTAAAAGTTAATCTGATCAACCAGCCTAATTATCTCAACAACACACATCAAAGTTGCTGGTGAACGCAGCAGGCCAAGCAGCAACTTTGATGTGTGTTGCTTGAATTTTCAGCATCTGCAGAATTCCTGTTGTTTGAGCCTAATTATCTACCCCACCCCCTCTATCTGTCACTGCACTGTAAACACTTCAAACCATTGTTTATAATGCTGTTTACATAGTAAATACATGCTAGTATTGATGTACGCATGCACATTTTATTCCATATCTGTACTTCTAAATTTATTTGTATATAATTCTTTATTCTGTATAATTGTTGAATGTTGTTTTTTTGTTGTATGTTGCAGCAACACACCACAGAAAATTCCGAACACATGTAAATGTGTATGGTGAATAAAGTTGATCTTTGATGACTGTTTGGTCTCCTTGTGTCTGGTCCGCCCAGTCCAGTAACATAAACAACAATACTGGCGTTCATCCCACTAACAAACCCTCAGCATACTACCTCCATATGTAAGGTAGCTTGCGTCTGTGTCCAACTGAATTGTCTTCTGGTTTCTTCAAATAACCTCACTGCAGTTGCCAGTTTGAGACAAGAATCGTACCAGCCGTCAGACTAAGTGCTCACTATTGCAGTTTATTTTAATCTACTCCTTCACTAAATGTGGATGCTACTGACATCAGTTGTCCATTCCCTCTCAGTTAAGAATCAGTCATATTGGTCTGCAGACTCTTAGAGCCATAAAGCACCTACAGCATAGAAACCGGAATTGATTTCTTGACATTCTGGTAATTGCACCCACCCTGCCCCCACTTCACAATTCCCCATTCCTGTTTCACTCCCTCACCTTATCTTCTTACCTGTCCATCACCTCCCTCTGGTGCTCCTCCCCCTTCTCTTTCTTCCATGGTCTTCTATCCCTTCCTATCAGGTTCCCCCTCCTCCAGCCCTTTATCTCTTTCACCAATCAATTTCCCAGCTCATCCCCTTCCCTCTCTCCGGGTTTCACCTATCACCTGCCATCTTGTACTTCTTCCTTCCCCCCCCCCAGCTTTTTATTCTGACTTCCTTTCCAGTACTAAAGACAGATCTTGACCCGAAACATGGACTGCTTACTCTTTCCCATAGCTGTTACCTGGCCTGCAGAGTTCCTCCAGCGTTTTGTGTGTGTTGCTATGGATTTCTGGCATCTGCAAATTTTCCCCTGTTTGCGAGCATAGAAAGAGGTCCTTTTGGCCTTTTTTGCCTAGTCCTATCGTCTCATATTTGGACCATAACCCTCCATACCACCCCTCCCATCTTTGTACATATCCAAACTTCTCTTTAATGTTGCAATCGAGCCTACACCCACCACTTCCCTCGACAGCTCATAACACACTCGCACCATCCTCTGAGGTTCCCTTTAAGTATTTCACTTCTCAACCTTAACCTATGACCTCCACATGTAGGATTTCCTCCCATATAGAACCTAAGGGTATCATAAGGGAAATAATCTGATGGTTTCCTGGAGTTATAGAGCCATAAAGCATGGCAACAGGCCCTTCGGCCCGACTTGACCATACCAACCCCAAGACGGCCATCTAAGCTAATCCTACTTGCTTGTATTTGGCCAAGAACATTCTTTTTTTCAATATTTTTATTGATATTATATAAATTACATGAATACAAATACAAAATGTATAAGGATACAAGTAAATAATATGAATTACATTACATTAAAATCACATAATATGATCACAGTATCCCATATTCCAAAACAATCATGTATAAAAAAAGATTGAATTATGAAATGAAATAGAATAAAATAATTGTATTTCATTAAAAAAAAATCTACCCCCACTACCAAAATGAGCTGGTTGGTAAAATAAAAAAGAAAAAAGGAAAATACCCTACCATATGATATTATAATAATAATGGCTCAGATCCATACTTTAATAACAGTTCGAAGATTGTGAAAATAATTCAGAAAGGGTCCCCTTTCTGAATTATTAGAAAGTCATGTTTAGAATCAGAAATCGAACAATGAATCTTCTCTAGATCAAGGCACAACATAATGTCAGATAGCCATTGAACATGAGGGGGCGGGGCGGCCTCCTTCCACTTGAGCAAAAAATGAGATGGTTCCAATTTTGTAGCACTATCCTCAACAATACCAAACAAGGCAGTCAAAGGATTGGGCTTAAAGCTGACACATTAAAGCCAAGAACGTTCTAAACCTTTCCAACCCACATACGTATCCTAATGTCTTTTAGTAAATACTATTGTACCTGCCTCATCCACTTCCTCTGGCAGCTCATTCCACATTACCACCTCTCGGGTTTCTACTAAATCTTTCCTCACTCACCTTAAACCTATGACTTCTAGCTCTTGATTACCAACTCTGGGGAAAAGACTGAGTGAATTCATCCTGTCGATGCCCCTCATGATTTTAAACACCTCTGTGAGATCACATCTCAGTCTTCTATGCTCTAAGGAATAAAGTCCTTTACCCCTCAACCATCAGGATCTTGAACTAAAGGAGATAAGTTCACTCAACTTCACTTGCCCCATCATTGAAATGTTCCTACAACCTATGGACTCACATTCAAGGACACTTCATCTCATGTTCTTGATATTTATTGCTTATTTATGTATTATTTTATTTTATTTTAGTATTTGCACAATCTGTTGTCTTTTGCACACTGACTGAACGCCCAAGTTGGTGCAATCTTTCATTGACTCTATTATGGTTAGTGTTCTGATATGTATTTGTTAAGTATGCCCGCAAGCAAATGTATATGGTGACATATATGTACGTTTGTATTTTGATAATAAATTTACTTTGAACTTTTGAGCTTTAACGTCCTAGCCTGTCCAAACTCTGCCTAAAATCGTGGCAAATGTGTTGTAAATATTTTCTGCACTCCTTTCATTTTAATAATATCTTTCCTATAACAGGGCGATCAAATCTGAACAAAATACTCCAAGTTTGGCCTTCCAGGCATCTTGTACAGTCACACCATGACCTCGCAAGTCCTGTACTCAATGCCCTGACCCTAGAACACCGTGATTAACTTAATTATTTGAATTAAAATTCTCCCCCTGACAGAGTGGGATTCAGACTCTTGTATCTGAAACAGTGGAGCAGATCTCTGACTGGAAACTCAGTAAATGAACCACCTATTTGCATTATCCATGAAGGCAATCTGTGCCCAGTCACTGGTCGATCTACAGATGCTCAAGATTAATAGAAATACGCAACATGATTGCTTGATTCCATTTATTAAGAGAACAAGCGTATGTGAAAATTCTTCAACAATAAAAATCAAGCATTATACACTCAGTGGTCACTTTGTTAGGTACACCTGTTTGCCTACTCATTAATGCAAATATCTAATTAGTCAATCATGTGGCAGCAACTCAACGCATTAAAGCATGCAGACATGGTCAAGAGGTTCAGCTGCTGTTCAGACCAAACATCGGAATAGGGAAGAAATTTGATGTAGGTGACTTTGGCCTTGGAATGATTGCTGGTGCCAGGCGGGGTGATCTGAGTATCTCTGAAACAGCTGATCTCCTGGGATTTTCACGGTCAACAGTCTCCAGAGTTTACAGAGAATGGTGTGAAAAAACAAAAAGCATCCTGGGAGTGGCCGTTCTGAGGGGTCTTGATGAAGGGTCTCAGCCCGAAACATCAACTGTTTGCTCTTTTCCACAGATGCTGCTTGGCCTGCTGAGGTCCTCCAGCATTTTGTGTGTGTCGCTTGGACTTCTAGCATCTGCAGATTTCCTAGTGTCTGAGGGGAAAAATACCTTGTTAATGAGAGAGGTCAGAGAAGAATGGCCAGACTGGTTCAAAGTGACAGGAAGCCAACAGTAACTCAAATAACCACATGTTACAACAGAGATGTGTAGAAGAGCATCTCTGAACGTACTACACATTGAACCTTGAAGTGGATGGGCTACAGCAGCAGAAGACCACAAGCATATGCTCTTGAACCTAACAAAGTGGCCACCCTGCCATTTGTTGTGGTCATGTGCAGAGCAGTTGTCGTACCAAGCTGTTATGCATTCAGATGGAAAGCTTCATATGGTGCATCGAAGAAAAGTTGGTAAGAGTTGACAGGGACATACGAAATTTCTTTTGCCTCTTGAGGAAGTAGAGGTGTTGGTGAGCTTTCTGGGCCATGACATCAGCATGGTAGGAACAAGAGAGGCTACCTGCCGCCTTGTACCTCTTCCACCCCTCTCCCCCAACTTCTTATTCTGACTTAATCCAGTCCTGATGAAAGGTCTCGGACTGAAAATTCAACTGTTTATTCCCATCCATAGATGTTGACTGATCTGCTGAACTGCCCCAGCACATTGTGTTCATGGCTATTGGTGATGTTCACACCTAGGAACCTGAAACTCTCGACTCTCTACCTCAACACCGTTGATGTAGAGGAGCAGACGTCCCACCCCTCTTTCTGAAGTCAAAGACCACTTCTTTCATTTCATTGACTTTGAGAGGAAGGTTAGTGTCAATCCATGGTGATTCAGTCCAACCCACCTCACTCCTCTGGAAACATCCAGCCCTTCTCTATTCTTCCAGCTTGTAATTTACGCCAGGTACTAATCACTGTTTATAAAATCTTTTCAGACATCATTCGTGGTTGAAAGCCAAATGTATATTTGTTCGTCTCTTTTATCTATCGAGATAATCTGACTACCTGAATGTTTTGGTGATGCACACAGTACTGGATCAACTAAATAGTATTCCTCTTTGGAACAGCAACCGCTTTGAATAACTCATTGTATAAATTACTTCAAGGTATTACAATATTTTCATACCACATGTGGACATTATTATATTCTACTAGTTATTCCTGGTATCTAAAGAGAGTAGTGGGGAGCTTGGTAGTGTGGCAGTTAGCACAATCACTTTACAATGCCAGCAATCACTGGTCAAGTTTCGATTCCCGCTACTGTCTGTAACATGTTTGTAAATTCTCCCTGTGATCGCGTGGGCCTTCTCAGTTTCTTTGGTTTCCTCCCACATTTCCAAAAAGCTTACTGGTTAGGGTTAATGAACTGTAGGCATGCTTTGTTGGTAACTGAAGCATGGTGACACCTGCAAGCCGCCCTTAGCACATTGCAAATAATGCATTTCGCTTTATGTTTCAATGTTCCTATGTACAGTACTGTGCAAAAATCTTAGGCACGTATGGGTATAGGGTGCTTCAGACTTCTGCACAGTACTGTAGTAATTTTATGTATTGCATTATACTGTTGCTGCAAAAAAAGTCATGACTTGTGTGAGTGATGATAAACCTGACTCTGATATGGGTCTCTATTGTGGACTGAGAATGGGAAGCAGACAGGGAGAGGGGAATCATGTTTGGAAAAAGGGGAAAGGAGAGAGGAAGAAGCAGGAAGCACCAGAGAGACGTTCTGTAATGATCAATAAATTTGATCTGGAATCGGATGACCTTGCTCGGTATCCCAGGGCTGGGTGCGTTTCCACCGGAACCACCCTCCGCACCTGGAACTCCTCTGCCACCTCCCACGGTGTTCGACCCTCGCAATTCCCAATAGTCTTTTCTCCTGCTGGATTTACAAACTTGCTTTCCCACTCCACATTGACTAATACAGTACTGTGTAAAGGTCTCAGGCACCCTAGCTATATGTATGCGCCTAAGAGTTTTGCATAGTATTGTACGTTTGACAAATAAAGCTAATCTTTCTTTTTTAACTTCACCAATCTTTGCTGAGTCAGTTGATCTTCATCACAACCGTTTTCAGTGCTCCAAGCTTATTTTATGCGATCAGTAATCAGGGATTCTGTCCAATCACGCATGCTGAAAATGTGTTCACGTGTTTGAATCTTAAGTGAGCTTCCATTTGATGGTTTCTGGGTCCAAATAGCTTGATGTGGATGGCTTGGTATTGGAGATTACAGTCAAGTTCAAGTTTACTTTTGTTGTAGGGTTACATATACAGTGTATACTGTATATGAGAGGGACCTTGACAAATGTGAGGTCAACAAAGAATAGATACATAGAAACATAGAAAACCTACAGCACAATACAGGGCCTTTGGCCCACAATGCTGGGCCAAACATGCACTTACTTTAGAAATTACCTAGGGTTACCCATATCCCTCTATTTTTCTAAGCTCCATGTACCTATCCAGGAGTCTCTTAAAAGACTCCACCTCCACCACTGTCACTGGCAGCCCATTCCACGCACTCACCACTCTCTGTGTAAAAAACTTACCCCTGACATCTCCTCTGTTCCTACTTTCAAGCACCTTAAAACTGTGCCCTCTTGTGCTAGTGATTTCAGCCCTGGGAAAAAGCCTCTGACTATCCACACAATCAATGTATCTCATCATCTTATACACCTCTGTCAGGTCACCTCTCATTCTTTGTCGCTCCAAGGAGAAAAAGCCAAGTTCATTCAATCTATTCTCATAAGGCATGCTCCCCAATCCAGGCAACATCCTTGTAAATCTCCTCTGCACTCTTCCTATAGTTTCCACACCCTTCCTGTAGTGAGGTGACCAGAACTGAGCACAGTACTCCAACTGGAGTCTGACCAGGGTCCTATAAAGCTGTAACATCACCTCTCAGCTCTTAAACTCAATCCCACGATTGATGAAGGCCAATGCACCGCATACCACCTTAACCACAGAGTCAGTCTGCGCTGCAGCTTTGAGTGTCCTATGGACTCGGACCACAAGATCCCTCTGATCCTCCACACTGCCAAGAGTCTTACCATTAATACTATATTCTGCCATCATATTTGACCTACCAAAATGAACCACCTCACACATATCTGGGTTGAACTCCATCTGCCACTTCTCAACCCAGTTTTGCATCCTATCGATGTCCTTCTGTAACCTCTGACAGCCCTCTACACTATCCACAACACTGCCAACCTTTGTGTCATCAGCAAATTTACTAACCCATCCCTCCACTTCCTCATCTAGGTCATTTATAAAAATCACGAAGAAAAGGGGTCCCAGAACAGATCCCTGAGCACACCACTGGTCACCGACCTCCATGCAGAATATGACCCATCTACAACCACTTTTTGCCTTCTGTGGGCAAGTCAATTCTGGATCCACAAAGCAAAGTCCCCTTGGATCCCATGCCTCCTTACTTTCTCAATAAGCCTTGCATGGAGTACCTTATCACATGCCTTGCTGAAATCCAAATACTTTACATCTACTGCTCTACCTTCATCAATGTGTTTAGTCACATCCTCAAAATATTCATTCAGGCTTGTAAGGCACGACCTGCCTTTGACAAAGCCATGTTGACTATTCTTAATCATATTATGCCTTTCCAAATATTCATAAATCCTGCCTCTCAGGATCTTTTCCATCAATCACTGCAGCAAGACTTACTGGTCAATAATTCCCTGGGCTATCTCTACTCTCTTTCTTGAAGAAGAGAACAAGATCTGCAACCCTCAGAACCTCTCCTGTCCCATTGATGATACAAAGATCATCACCAGAGGCTCATCAATCTCCTCCCTCACCTCCCACAGTAGCCTGGAGCACATCTCTTCCAGTCCCAGTGACTTATCCAACTTGATGCCTTTGAAAAGCTCCAGAACAACCTCTTTCTTAATGTTTATATGCTCAAGGTTTTCAGACCACTTTAACTCATCCCTACAATCACCCTATGATAGGCTAATATGTTGTAACATATTGACATTAAGAAAGAGGGTGTGCTGGAATTTTTGAAAAATATTAGCAAGTTAAGACCCTGGGGCCAGACAGGATATACCCCAGGTTACTACTGTCAGACCTGCTCTTTTAGGCATTTCCAGTCTCCATCCACATAATAGGATTCATCTTCCACTCTTTCTAGACTCATCACCTGCAGCCTAATTAACCCCAACTCTCATCCAGGGCTCTTGTTCACTCATTCAACCAGCCAGCCTCAACCAGTCGCTAAGTCTCCCTGTCTAAAGTTTACCATAAGACCATAAGACAAAGGAGCAGAAGTCAGCCATTCGGCCCATCGAGTCTGCTCCGCCATTTTATCGTGAGCTGATCCATTCTCCCATTTAGTCCCACTCCCCCGCCTTCTCACCATAACCTTTGATGCCCTGGCTACTCAGATACCTATCAATCTCTGCCTTAAATACACCCAATGACTTGGCCTCCACTGCTGCCAGTGGTGACAAATTCCATAGATTCACCACCCTCTGACTAAAAAAATTTCTTCGTATTTCTGTTCTGAATGGGCGCCTTTCAATCCTTAAGTCATGCCCTCTCGTACTAGACTCCCCCATCACGGGAAGCAACTTTGCCACATCTACTCTGTCCGTGCCTTTTAACATTAAACCTTGGTGACTTTTTGTTTAGTTTCTGTTCTCTCTTATTTTGTGCCCCTCATGGTTAGTTATTTTTCACTCTATTAGTAAAGTTTCTTTTACTGCTAAATTGTCTCCGCTGCTCTGCTTTTAAGGCAAGCCTCCTCTCTACTTCCTGACAGGATGAGTGAACCATCATTTAACATACCAGAGTATGCTCACCTAAAGGAACATAGAGCATAGCAATTTACAGCACATTATACGTCCTTCAGCCCAAAATGTTGTGCTGACCATGTAACCTATTCTAGAAACTGCCTAAAATTTCCCTAGCGCCTAGCCCTCTATTTTTCTAAGCTCCATGTACCTATCTAAGAGGCTCTTAAAAGACCCTATTGTATCTGCCTTCACTGCCACCACCGGTAGTGCATTCCACGCCCCCACCACTCTCTGTGTAAAAAAACTTACCCCTGACATCCCCTCGGTACCTATTTCTAAGCACCTTAAAACCATGTTCCCTTGTGTTAGCCATTTCAGCCCTGGGAAAAAGCCTCTGACTACCCACACAATCAATACCCCTCATCATCTTATACACCTCTATCAGGTCACCTCTCATCCTCCGTTGCTCCAAGGAGAAAAGGCCGAGTTCATAAGGTACGCCCTCCAATCCAGGCAACATCCTTGTAAATCTCCTCTGTCCACCACTGTTCGCCGCTCCCTTGGTGCAGCAGGTCCACAACAGTCAACCTCCACCTTCTGAGTCCAGAATCCCCGTGCCTGAATGCTTCACCGGATACCCAACCTGATGCTGGAACTTCCTGCCCCAGTGTGTCTTACACGTCGAACTCCTGCCATCTCCGTATTCTACGGATCAGGCCGAGATTGCCTTCCTCGTCCCTCTCTTGACTGAGTGAGTGGATTTGAGGCAGCAGACCTGTGTCAAGGCTCACGCTCTGTGTTGGATTACACCGCGGAATTCAGGCCCTTGCAGGAGGATGGAATGTGGGAGGGCTGCTGCCCCAATACCATCACGGCCTCTCAGAGCGCTTGAGAGATGAGCCGTCTATCTGGGAGATGTCTACTGACCTCGAAAGCCTCATTACTCTGGCCCTCCATATTGACAAGCATCTATTGGAACAAACCTCCAGATCACCATCCAGAACCCCAGTTCTATTCCTAGAGCCATTTCAGACTACAGGACCCATGAGGTTAGGGGGAGCTCTCTTAACCCCCACCCCCAGGAACGCGAGTGTCGGTGGAGAAACAACTTGTGTGCCTACTGTGGAGCAGCCGGTCACTAACGCATCAGACGCCCATGGCATCTGGGAAACGGCACCTGGAGGTAGAGGTAGAGACAAAGGGCCTCCTATCTGGCAAACTCTTCCTGGCCCCTCGTTACAGTACCGCAGCCTGTCTCATCCTTTCCGCCCTCCTCTACACGCCATCGGATCTACTCGCACAGGAGACTCTGGTGGATTTCGGCGCAGCAGACAACTTTCTTGATCAGACTCTGTGTGTGCATCTCTGACCCCCCTACCGAACCTGTCTCTCACCTTTTCCACATCATGGCCATTGACGGATGTCCCATGGGATCTGGGACAGTCAGAGTGCGCACGTAGACTATGCACAAGAGCAATGGAGAGCACCACAAGTCCATCCAATTCCCCCTGATCGACTCATCCAACTGTTCTCCCATCCTGGGTTTCCCCTGGCTCTCCAGTCACAACCCTCACTTTGCCTGGTCACCTGGTTCATTGATAAGAAGGGACCCACCCATCTGTAACCTCAGTTGACTTCAGCCCATAAACTTGTGGAGATGGAGGAAACTTTCGACCTCACCCAACTCCCACAGGGGTATCACGACTTAGCCATTGCTTTCGTAAAAAAGGAGGTCAGCACCCTGCTGCCTCGCAGACCACACGACTGTGAGAGTGACCTCCTCTGGGGCATCACCCCTCCCCAAGGTTTCTGTTCTCCCTCTTCCTCCTGAGACCCATGAATGGCTGCCTTTTCAAAGCGCTACAGCATGGCTTCATTCAGCCATCCCAGTCCCCAGCCGGTGCAGGATTCTTCTTTGTCAAAAAGATAGATGGGTATCTTTGTCCACTGTGGACTCAACAAAATTACCATTAAAAACCACTACCCTCTCCCCTTGATGGATATCACATTTGAAGGACTCCATGGGGCCCAGATCTTCACCAAACTGGATTTACAGAGTGCATACAACCTTGTCAGCATCAACCAGGGGATGAGTGGAAGACGCCATTCATAAAATCCACTGACCACGATAAATACTTTCTGCCAACAGCTCAGCCGTTTTTCGTCTTCATTAATGAGATCCTCTGAGACATGCTACACAAGTATATGTTCGTCTACCTCAACAACATTCTCATCTTCTCCAAGGAACTTCTACAACTTCCATCACTGTTTCATCAGGAACTACAGCTGAATTGCCACTCCTCTCTCATCCCTCACTAAATCACCTATCTCATGGATAACATGGTCTGCTGCCCCAGATCACGCTTTCAAGGACCTCAAGAGATACTTCACCACTGCTCCCATTCTCTGCTGTCAAAATCCCTCTGATTATTTCATGGTAGAGGTAGTTGATGAGTGGGCACGTGGCCAAGTGGTTAAGGCATTGGACTAGTGACCTGAAGGTCGTGAGTTCGAGCCCCAGCCAAGGCAACGTGTTGTGTCCTTGAGCGAGGCACTTAATCACACATTGCTCTGCGACGACACTGGTGCCAAGCTGTAAGGGTCCTAATGCCCTTCCCTTGGACAACATTGGTGTCGTGGAGAGGGGAGACTTGCAGCATGGGCAACTGCTGGTCTTCCATACAACCTTGCCCAGGCCTGTGCCCTGGAGAGTGAAGACTTTCCAGGCGCAGATCCATGGTCTCGCAAGACTAACGGATGCCTAAAAAGGTAGTTGACCTCTGACATGGGTGCCAGAGACATCATCTCCCAGAGAGAACAGTATAGGAAGGCACACTCTCACATTGTGTCATCTACTCACACAGGTTCAACTCTGCACCGTGCTGTTATGGATTAGGGGCTATTTGCTATTAAATGGGCAGTGGACGTTGGTTGGTGGGGAACTTCCTGATCCAAACTGGCCACCAGAACCTCATATCAATACAACAGACCCGCCAATTCAGCCCGCATCAGACTCGCTGGGCCCATTTCTTCCAACAGTTCAACTTCACCATCTCCTACTGATCTGGTTCCAAGAGCACAAAGGCGGATAGTTCAACCCAGCTGAAACGAAGACTGACACTTAAACCACTATTATAACCTATGAGTTCCTTGCCCCCATTGCCTGGGACCTTGAGAACCGGATCTGCCAAGCCCTGCTCCAGCCGACACGCCTGACAACCGTATGTATGTGCTGGTGGTCGTGAGCTCTGATGCACTCCAGTGGGCCCACTCCTCACCCCTCGCTGGCCATCCAAGTGCATGGCAGACTCTGGATTTTCTGCAACGCCAGTTGTGGTGGCCCACCGTGATCGCAGTTCATTGCTGTCTGCCCTCAGTTCACCTGGTCCAATCACTCCAACCAGCGGCTCCCTGGGATTCTGTGGCCCCTACTGGTGCCTCAGTGCCCATGGTCCCACATCACTATGATTTCCTCACGGGTCTTCCTCCTTCCTATGGGACCATGGTGAACCTGACAGCGGTGGACCAGTTCTCCAAGGCGGCCCACTTCATTGTCCTCCCCCAAGCATTCGTCAGTTGCCAAGACGGCAGACCTGGTTCTCCTGCACGTTGTTTGCCTCCACGGCTTCCCTCAGGATGGTGTGTTGGACCGGGATCCACAATTCGTCTTCCACTTCTGGTGAGCCTTCTGCTCCATCGGCTGCACTTCGGTGGGTTTGTCCCCTGGCTATCATCCACTGACCAATGATCAGTCAGAAAGAACCAATCAGTCATGAGCTGAGAAGTTTCTGTGACGCTTTGCCACCTTTAACCTTCCATGTGGAAGAGTTAGTGTATCTGCTCTGGGCTCATCTGTCCCACACTCCACACGCCTCCTCTGCCATGAGTATGTCACCCTTTGAAGTGCTTCATGGCTACCAATCCCCATTTTTTCCACGGTGCCCTTGGAGGAGGCCCATCGACCCTTGGTTCGCCATTGCCAGAAGGCTTGGAGGAGGGTATGGTGGGCCATCCTATCCACCAACTGTGCCTACTGCCCCCAGGCCAACTGCCATTGGTGCCCAGCCAGACTACTCTCACCTATGTCTGGCTGTTCGCCTGAGACCTGCTCTCGCCCCAGTGCATTGGTCCCTTCAGGATCACCCATCACAACAATCTAGTCGCTTACCATCTCCAGCTGCCACCATCCCTAAGGATCACAGTTACTTTCCATGAGTTCTGCCTCAGGCCCATTGTCCATGGATGTCATCCCTTCAGGCCCCTGTGGCTAATCCGAGAGCATTTGGTTCTGAGGTTTCTAGAGCAGCTGTATCAGTTAATTATTTTCTTAAATAGAGTTGTTAACAAAAGCCCTTGTGCTTTTTGATAAATCTTGTCAAGTTTATTTTGACTGGCATGGGTTCTCCGAGTACTGTGATTATTTAGAGTGGGCTCCCAAATAGCACTTATTTTGGGGTCCTTGTTCTGAGAACAATTCATCTTGCAGTGTTGTTCACTTAAGCCACTGATGCTCTGTTCGGATTCCAGTGTATAAACTCGTTTTCTGTCCCTACAAGGGAGTCTGTTGTTCCTCCACACCTAGGCCCAGTCATTGCCAGCGCACATTATAGCAGAAGGACCATTCAACACACCTGAACCTGCACCTCCAGAACTTAGGATGGTGGATGGTGATCCCGTGTACAGGGTTCAGCATTTGCTGGGTTCACCTCGCTGTGGTTGGGGTGTGTAGTACCTTGATGACTGAGAAGGCTACGGCCTGGAGGAGAGGTCTTGGGTGCTGTTTGGTTACATCTTGGATCCACTGCTCATTGATGTATTCCACGGGCCCCATCCAGATCATCCTAGGCCAGGGGAGGCCGTGGGGGTGGGGGTGAGGGATGGTCCGGTCTCGCATGCTCCCTCAAGCACCTCTCAGTCTCCACCCAGCTCATAGGATTCACCTGCTGCTCATTCCAGACTCATCGTTTTGCAACCTCAGTTCTCACCAAAGTCCTTGTTCACTCATCGAAGCAGCCAGCCTCAATCAGTTACTCCTAACCTTCACTCTCCTTGCCTAAAAGTGAACTGATTGCCTGTTGCATTTAGTTTCTGTTCTCTCTCTTGTTTGGTGACCTTCTTCATTTGTTATTTTTGCAGTCTATTAGTAAAGTATTGCTTACTGCTAAATTGTCTCCACTGCTCTGCTTTTGGATCAAGCCTTCTCTTCAGTTCCTCACAACTATGGGAAGCAAGGAAAGAGGCTGCTGCACATTCTGTGTCCACACTGGCCACAGGAGTAGTTCCATATGATTGGAGAATGGCAAATGTTGTTCCTTTGTTCAAGAAAGGGAGGAGGGATAATCCCGGGAATTATAGAATGGGTCGGTTTTAGATCAATGGTGGGCAAATTATTAGAGAAGATTCTTAGAGACAGGATTTATGAGTACTTGGAGGGGCATTTGGATAAGTCTGATTAGGAATAATTATCAAGGCTTTGTAGGGGTCAGGTAATACCTCAAGTCTGTTTGAATTCTTTGAGGAAGTGACAAAATATAACAATGAAGGCAGAGTAGTAGATGTGGTGTATATGGATTTTAGTAAGGCACTTGACAAGGTTCCCCATGATAGGCTCATTCAGAAGGTCAGGGGGTATGGGATCCAGGGAAACTTGTCTACATGGATTCAGAATTGACTTGCCTACAGAAGGCAGAGGGTGGTATTAGATAAAGCATATTCTGTCTGGAGGCGAGTAACCCATGGTGTTCCACAGGGATCTGTTCTGGGACCCCTGCCCTTTGTGATTTTAATAAATGTCTTCAGTAAGGAAGTGAAAAAGAGAGTTATTAAGTTTGCAGAGGACATTAGGTTGTTGTTGTTCTGGATAGTGTAGGTTATCATAGGTTACAATAGGGCATTGATAGGATACAGAGCTGGCCTGAGAAGTGGCAGATGAAGTTAATTCTGGAAGAGCATGAATTTGTTCACTTTGGAATGTCAAACTTGAAGGCAAAAGGTAGGGTTAATGGTAGCACACTTAACAGTGTGGGAGAGCAGAGGGATTGTGGGGTTCATGTTGCAGTGCAAGTTGATAAGAAGTTGCATGGTGTGTTGGCCAGGGTATGGAGTTCCAGAGCCACAAGGTAATGTTACAGCTCTATAAAACTTTGGTTAGACCATATTTGAAATATTGTGTTATATCACCTCATTATAGAACAGATGTGGATATTGTGTATAAAAAAACTGACCTTTTGCATCCCCCCCCCCAATACTTTCCTCTGAGCAATTTAAAGTTATGCCATTTCCAACTTGGGAAATATGCACTGGCTGTCCACTTGATCTATGCTTCCTGTCATCATGTACACAGCCTCAACTTGGCCTCATCAAGCAAACTTTCTGATCTAGGCTTCGTCTTGGTAAATTACTGCACCTTCTCCAGAACTTCCACATCCTCCTTGTAATGTGGCGACCAGAACTGAACACAACATTCCAACTGTGGTCTAAGCAGAGGTCTATGCAGGTACAACATTATCTTGTGGGCCGAATGGACTGTACTGTGTCGTACTATTCTATGTTCTATAAATGCCATGAAAATTAGCATTTTGCAGCAGCAGAACAATACATTACAATAAAGGACAAACATAAGTTAACATAAATCTAAATTATATACTGTATAACTTATTATACATAACTACAGAAGAACAAAATAAGCAACGCACAATTCAGGAATCGAGTCCCTTCAAATGTAGTCCCTTTTCTTTTCCCGCTCAAGATTCTTATCTCTTCTCCTCACCAGCCTATCACCCCCACCCCCCACCCCGTGCTTCTCCATTTTCCCTTTCTCCTTTGGTCCACTCTCCTCTCCCGTCATTTCATTCCTCTCCAGCCCTTTATCTTTCCCATTCGCCTGTCTTCACCTATCATCCTCTACCCTGTCCTCTTTCCTCTCCCTCCCCCACCTTTTTTATTCTGGCATCTTCCCCCTTTCTCTGCAGTCCTGGAGAAGGGTCTCGAAATGTCGACTGTTTATTCATTTCCATAGATGCTGCCTGACCTGCCGAGTCCCTCCGGCACTTTGTGTGTGTTCCTTACAGCGGCGGGAACTGAACCCGGATCGTTGGCGCTGTGGAGCGTTAGGCTCACCGCTACGGTGTAAAATTGTGGGCGCAACGGCCCGTCCCTATGTTCTGCGTTCTAATCGCGATGCTGAGCATCTCGCTGCCACTTGAAGAGCTGCGAGGCCGCCCGCTAACTAGAATCCGAGTGAGTGACAGATGAAAGGACAATTCTACAAATACCTCAGGAGTGCTCACGGTGCACAGTCTGCCAAGGCATTCCAGTCTCACAACTAGAGATTAAAGGAGCTAGGGCTTTACTCTTTGGAGAGAAGGAGGATGAGAGGAGACATGATAGAGGTATACAAGATAGTAAGAGGAATAGATAGAGTGGATAGCCAGCGCCTCTTCCCCAGGGCACCACTGCTCAATACAAGAGGACATGGCTTTAAGGTAAGGGGTGGGAAGTTCAAGGGGGATATTAGAGGAAGGTTTTTTACTCAGAGAGTGGTTGGTGCGTGGAATGCACTGCCTGAGTCAGTGGTGGAGGCAGATACACTCGTGAAGTTTAAGAGACTACTAGACAGGTATATGGAGGAATTTAAGGTGGGGGGTTATACGGGAGGCAGGGTTTGAAGGTCGGCACAACTTTGTGGGCCGAAGAGCCTGTAATGTGCTGTACTATTCTATGTTCTGTGTTCTAGGTTCTAGGGCTAAACATCTGGGAAAAGATTCGCTGTCTTCTGAACGAAATTGTGTGAAAGAGCTTTTATTCTATTTTAATATTTCCAAAATGATGCAAAAGAGGAAAACTGCCAAAAATAAACATCTGGATTGAAAATGAAGCATTCCTACAGTGGCGTGAGCATTTGGAGAGTTTTATTTTTTACAGGGGATGGGATACACACGCAAGCAAGCGCGCACATGCACGCACGCACACACACACACACACACACACACACACACACACAACCTTACTCACGCACATATTTTCACAGACATTCACACGCAGATATACAAACTCACACTCAGACGCTCACACATTCATATATACAGACCCACTCTCACGTACATACGTTTCACTTACACATTTCCAGAACAAACACACTTGTATTTACATATCTCACACACGCTTACACACGTATACATAACATCCCCTTCAAGCATATATTCATCTCTCTCACACAGTTTCTCACAAATACGCACACATCTGTCGCAACACACACTCGCTCACGCGTTTACTCACGCACATTCACAAGCAGGTATATACGGGCTCACACTAAAATACACACTCATTCATATATAGAGACACACACAGAGGCACATACAGCACACATACACATACACCTATCTGTCTCTCACGCATACACACACACACACACATTCACCTGTCTCTTACAGAAACACACACACACATTCGCCTGTCTCACGCAAACACGCACACGCACAGATTCACCTATCTCTCACGCAAACACACACACACACACACTTGATCTGAAGTATCTCCCTGACCCGTCATCACTTTGAATTGTTAAATTCCCCGCCCCGCCCCACTCAGAATGAAATCACGAATTCTTTGCAGGAACTTTGGTTCGGAGCTACTTTGGGCTGTTTGTCATTTTCTTTTCGTTGTAGACAATATGAAATTTGTTTCCCTGTTGGCTGTTCGATCCAAACACACAACAGACAACAAAATGGTCCTAAAAAGCGCAAGATGCACAGGACGTGTTATTGAAAAGTATTTAATAATCCAGTCTTTTATCATAAAACATCTCAATTTTCCATCATAAGTCATCATGGGCAGATTACACTTTCGTCGTCGTTTGACAGGTACCTCTGTCAAAATGTATTGATTTCGGAAACTAGTTACAGAAGATAATACGCCACAGGTTTTTCCGTGCACGGTTTGATTATTTTACCCATAAGGAAAATCAATAGGCAGATTTTCCGAGGATTTTTTTTATAGCGTTAGTAATTTCCTGGAGTTCTAGATTTTCTCTCGTTCGACAAAATGGAGTAAGGGTTATAGGAACTCTGGCTAGTTTTCGGGCAATTCGTTTAGAAACTATTTGTAAACTGGTCCTGTCCCCTCAGAAAAGGGTTCAGTCCCGCGAGCTGACTCTCCAAGTTTGAGTTAATATGGACCCAGAAGTTAATATGTATTCCACTGGCTTTTTATCTATACATGCACCGAAAATTAGTTGTGTTTTATGCTTGGAACTTCTGTGAAGTTGACTTCCACGGAACACGCTTATTGCTTTAAGTCCCAAACATTGCAACAAAAGTTTGCTAACGAAACCACCAACGTCTTTCCTCTGAAACACACACAGAGTGCTGGAGAAACTCAGCAGGTCAGGCAGCATCTATGGAAATAGATGTTTGACGTTTCGGGCCGGGACCCTTCATGCAGCCCGGATCTTTTGAGTTCCTCCTGCATTTTCTGTGCGTTGCTCTGGATTTCCAGCATCTGCAGAATCTCTGCTGTTTTATAAGGAAAATACCCAAACCGATAAAACTTAACGGGAACAATTTGCCATGTCGATACACGTGGTACATTGAAGGCTAATCGTTACCACGCTCAGTCAATGGACGGGCAAGGGTGTAGGAGGCTATATCTGTTTTAAATCATTGTGGACCTTATAATACTTAATACTCTAAATCCTAGCGTCAAGTGAGAGCATAAAAGGAACAGGAAAAATAGACATTCGAGCGCGTTCTATCCAGGGAAAATATGGCAAACCTATATTGTGAAGTGATACTGTGATCGGTGAGTGGTATCTAAAAATCTCTACACACTCTCCTACCTCCTCTCATCCCTGTAACCCACATCAAATCTCCCCTCACGATCTCAATTCTCCTCTTTCCAGACTCTCGCACCCTCGAACAAGGGCGAAACACATGCTAAACTCCTACAGAAACTCCCTCCTCTGGGTCCCGTGTCTCAATCTTGCGTTTTCCGATCTCAAGACAATGACGGCATCGCTTACCCACGCTCGCCCTGTCACCAGCACAATTTAAAAACCCAGCGTTAAAATATTCAAAGTCAAGAAAACGGTTTAAGGCCGAATTTATTTTAAGAACAAAATCACTTAACAGTTTCCAAACGGAATCTTTATACACCGAATTACTTCTTAAAGTGCTCTTGTAATAACATCGATAATATACAAAGATAGTTTTGTTTTTCCCTTGGATATCGGGAAGAGAAACGCAAATAAATAATAAATAAATCAATAAATTACAACCATTAAATACTTTACGAACAAAATCACATTACATAAAGATAAATTGCACGTAACCACTTATTCCTTATTAACAATATTTTTTTTAAATAAGTGGACATTAAAAGCCAAACAGGTAGGGTGTGTGATAGTGACCCTGAGGTCATCGATTCATTCTTTATACAGAAAATGTCGTGCCCGGAGTCTTTGTATTTATATTCACAATCTCACCGGCAGGTGCGGGTACCCTGCGCCCTTCTCGGATGTCGCGGTGTGCGTCCCCTAAGCTTCTATGTGTCCTGGTTTACATTTTTATATTAAAAACTTTTTTTTTATTTACAGTACTAAGGATATTATTTTATAACGTCGCTTTGATCGTATGTGTGAACGGCAGCTTCGTCACTGCGGAAGCAGTGGAGACTTGAAGGAGCAGTTTCCAGTGCAGTGCCTTGGGGTCAGCATCTTACAGGAGAAATGGTGAAGGGCGTCGTGCGCTTCTGGTACGGAGAGGTGGAGAGGGAGCAGAGAAAGTGGTTAGAATCGATGTTCTTAGCACTCACTACCCCAACTTCAAAAGCCAAGCAACTGCGGTTTGCAGAGGAGACCTGGCTATGATCGTCCACCCGCTGTTACCCCAACTCTGGCAGACCAGCCGGACTATTCCAGCAATTTGTTTCAGATTGGAGGTGTTTGGGTTGACGCTTCTCTAGGAGTGGGTCTCTGGTGCTGATCCCTGACGCAGTGAGGCCCCGAGTCTGACTGAAGCATTGTGCAAAGTAGTTATCCACTCAGTTACCTATCCATGTTCAGTTATTTCACCTCAACCACCAGACACTTGAACTAGAAGGGTTAACTTCACCCCAACACTGAACTGATTCCACAAACTATAGAAGCAATTTCAAGGACTCTACGACTTATTTTTCTCAATATTTACTATTTATTATTATTTTCTCTCTTTATATTTGTACAATTCGTTGTCTTTTGCATATTGGTTGTTTGTCGCTGTTGCGTGCAGTGTTTCATTGATTCTATCGTCTTTATTTGCATTTACTGTGAAGGCCCGCATGAAAATGAATCTCGGGATAGCACATGGTAACGTCCATATACTTTGATAATAAATTTACTTCGCACTTTGAACTTTAGTACTGGGTTGTGTGTTCCTCAGCCACAGTTCACGTTACGGTGCCTCGGAGTGTAGAGGTCTCCCTCCTCTGCCTCTGGAGGGGAATATTTCTCTCTTATATAATAAAATTTATGAATGTCAAAATAAACACGTTCCCCCGGCGAACCTTAATTTAACGCGCACACGTGTTCAGTGATCACAGAAAGAATCGGCTAGGAGACCGTTCGGCCTCTGATAGAATGGCTCACTTCCCTCCCTCTTTCGCCCGCCCCACCTCATTGCTCTGCAAAACAAATGATAACCAAATGCTCGGCAACAGACGCAAAATGCTGGAGAAACTCGGCAGGTCCCCATGGAGGGAACTGAAGTTGACTTTTGGGGCCAATGTTCTTTGAATCGCTCCTATAGATTGGATTGATTCGAAGAGCATTGTAATCAATCGGCATGTAAAGCCGGAATTCCACTAGCTTCCTTACAAGGGGTTGTTATCCCAATAGAAAAAGACCTACTGGAAAAAAAATCTTCCGAATCTAAAGCAACACACACACACACGCAAAATACTGGAGGAACTCAGCAGGTCAGGCAGCATCCGTGGAAATTGATGAACAGTCGACGTTTCGGGCCGAGGTCCTTCTTTAGGACTGGAAAATAAGTGTGTGTGGGTGTGTGTGTGTGGGGGGGGGGAGGGGAAGCAGGAATAAGAAGGTGGCGGTGCTGGGGTGGGGAGGAGAAGTACAAGCTGGCTGGCAGGTGATTGGTGGAGCCAAGTGGATTATTTATCCAACTGCCTTTTTGGGAATTCTGTCAAACTGTTTTCGCCGCCTAACATCACTGCAACTCACTGCGGGGGCTGGGGGAAGTGGACCATTGATTTTCTCTTATCAGGTGTACAATTACGCATTTGTCTCGTATATTTTTGGCCTAAAATTAATCTTTGTTCCCAAGCCAGCATTTCGATTTAATTTTACCATATTACTCATCCATTTCACTTTCCATTCGCACTTGCCTTATTTTACTTATTCTTCTTTCGTATATATATTTTCCCCGTCAAGCCTAACCCTCTCCTCCACCTGTGGCCCTCCTCGGCTGGCATAGGCATTGTACGTTCTTCCATTGTTACTCCCCTTTGATAATCACCGCGCTGCACACACACACACCACTGGGATGGAGGAACCCCCCCCCCCCCTACCTTTCAGCTTCTGTTGAATCGCGTACCGCGCCTTCCTCTCTTGGTCCAGCTCATTACAGAGCGTGTCTGTCAAAACCAAATGAGTCCGTCACTGAGGAGAGCAGCAAGAAATGCTTGAACAAAGACTAAGAGGAAAACTTTAGCCAGCCTCACTAAAAAAAAATAGCCACAGTTTGTATGTTTAAATCTCTCCTCGCAAACTCAAATGAGCTCTGGCTGAACGGGGTGGGGGGAACCAGCGCGCTATTTAGATTCGTCCGCGGCGCAGCCAATTGTCCATCGAGGTGAACGGCGCTGGAAGGCAGGCCGAGAAGCGTTCGAAAATTAAACCAAAGTTAGACACTACTTCACAGGTAATTTTACGCTTCGGTTTTTAATTTAGATAGCTCGAAAATTGCAACGGAAACAAAAATCAATCATTTATTTCTAATGATGCCTTGCAGCCGTTTGGACATGGATTCAGAATCAGGGTTAATATCACCGGCATTTGTCGTAAAATGTGTTGTTTTGCGGCAGTAGTACAGTGCAATACATAAAATTATAAATGACATCGAGAAATATATATAATTTACATACAATTATATTAAGTAGTCCCAAGAGAGCAAAAAGAAAAAAAATTAGGGAGGTAGTGTACGTGGGTTCATTGTCCATTCAGAAATTTGATGGCGGAGGGAAAGAAGCTTTTCAAATACAGAGACTTTCCAGATGCACGGAAAAGGGAAGAGCGCGTTCTGCAATAACATATCAAAAGATCGATACCTCTGTGGTGGGGATTATTGGAAAAACTAATTTCACTAAAAAAATGATCCTGACTAGAGGTTGCCAAATTCATTGCTATAAACACCGGCACGCGATTGCCTTTTACCTCGAACGATTTGGAGCTGTTGGACCATTTCCTCTCTGTAAGCCAATTCCCTCTTCATCTGATCCTGAAAACTATCTGTAGGAAAGTAGGGCAGATTTCAAGTGAATATTTATTGACACACTTTTTGTACCATCCAGAATAGATCGACTTCCAAAAAAGAACGCCTTCTCGTTTCGTTCCGCTGGGTTCAATCCTAATTAACTATTATTATTTCCTTGTGGTTCAACCTGTCACTAATGCCCTGCCTTTTCTCGTCCAACGATTGTCCCATTTTATGTTTGGACTTTACATAAACTTAGTTGAATTACATTATGATCAATGACGAAAATATATTCCTGATGTTTGGGGCGGGGAGCGTGAGAGGGGAACTTTTTCCACTTAGAGGGCATTGTACGACCTGCCAGCCGAAGTAGCAGATGCGGGTTTGGTTTCAACTTTTAAGAGAAATTTGGTTTAGTACATGGGCGGGAGGGATATGGAGGGCTATGGTCTGGCTGCAGCTCGATTGAACTAGGCAGATTGATAGTTGGACACGAATTAGATGGGCTGAATGGCCTGGTTCTGTGTCGTAGTGTTCTATGACTCTGAAGGGTCTCGGCCCGAAAGGTCGACAGCTTATTCCCCTTCGCAGATGCTGGCTAACCCGCTGAGTTCATCCTGCCCTTTGGTGTGTTGCTCTGTATTTCCAGCAACTGCGGAATATCTTGTGTTTATGAAAATATATTTCTATCCCAAAAACATTCAGGCATTTTTTTTCTTTTGCGGAAATGCTTTTATGGGCTATTAAATGTCTTAACAAGTTGAAATTACAGCAGATTATCCACAATAAAAGCAATTCGTGAGCCACGTGAAACAAGTGGTTTTGGACCATGTGACCTCCCAGGTTAACTTTATCTGAGAGAACAGTTTCAGATTGGCTTACCTTTCAAACTCTGAAATTCCCGCTCTAATTTCTTCCTAAGATCCATTTGTTCCAAGAGTAGTTTTTGAAGTTCCTCTGAAATATGAAAAAAAAAACACGGGGAGTAATAACTTAACAAGCTGCCAAGTTAGAGTCACAAAAGGAGCCTGCGCCTATCTAATATATAAAGTCATAAAGATACTCAGGGCAGGAGGCGAATGGAAGCCTGGTGATTTGGCTCTGAAGTCCTTCAGGAGAGCGTTGACGCTGGATGGGGCTTCGGCCCGAGTTTTACAACAGTCCTTCCTTGAATTATTGAGGCTTTAATGCAATCCAGTCCCCGTGCAATGTGATAACAAGAATTGCCAACCATTACGAGCCACCCAGATCTGCTGGCGCACTGTTAGCCGAAATGCCCCGTTAGGTAAAATATGATTTTTTTAAAGTGCGGACGGTGGGAATCTGATTTAAAAACATAAATTCTGTAGAGTATTCGAACAGAAATGTTGACCAATTATCTTTCCTCAGTATCTCCTGGCCTGCCGAGTTTTTCCGCCCAGCATTTTCTGTTTCTTTTTATGATGTAACCTATTTAATTGACTCACACTTAATCACATATCAACAATCAAGCACTCGTTTTGAAGCTGGAGAAATTTAAACCAGGTAGCATTGACAATTCTCAACATAAAGTTTCCAGCTTGGGTTTTAATGGACAAGGGGCCCAGATTCAGAGTTGCTAATAAATTAATCTGCTAATCTATTAATCATTGGTCAGGATCAATGTATAGCTCAGTAACATTTTTTTTGTTTGTGTATAGATAATGACAACTCATTGGTGGCCCGGTTCAATACAATTTGAATTGCAAATCGAAAAATCAGACGCCGGCTGGAAAATATGTGAAAACGCAAGAGATCTGAGATTTTGATAACATGTGGCCACATAATGAACTAAATCCAAATTCTCTAAATCGAGTCTGCGAATAAATAAAAATCAGCACGTTGAACCTTGCTGCGCAGGCGCAATGAAAGACCTTAAGGTGATTTGTTTGTTAATTTGAAGTTGATTGAAACTCTGCCTCAACTTTGAAGTTTGAATTGTCCAGAAGAAAATAAAATGTGATAAATGATTAAGGACGACAATTGCTGACGAGATTTTAATTAATAAATATCCTGGTTCACTTTCATGCGCACGTGACTGCAACGGAAGTGGGGACTGTGATGCCATCGAAGAATCCTAACCGAGCGCAACCTTGGCGACATCTACTAAAAGTTTTGGCGTCTTAGTTGTACCAAACGTACTAAGTCAAAATTTCATACCTTTGCCCATATTCTCAATGTCTTTTTCCACCAGCTGTGTTGGCGGGTTCTCCAGTGCAATCCCATCTTCACCTGTATGAGGAGAAAAAGTACAGATGAACTCGATTTACCTTATCGGCTATCTTGCTCAAGGCACATCAGTGAGAATTTGTTGGTGAGAACAGAGAAACGTTAACATTACCATCTATTTAAATCAACGTGAGCTTTCGAGTGAAGATACTCCTAATGATCTCACATGCACTCAGAAATTAAATTAGCCATAAAGAATACATTGCACTTCCCCCCTACAAAAGTAGGGAACAAACTGTTGGGGAATTGCGCCGAAGATGCAATGTTATGTGGAAGATGATTGGCGTGTATAATGGTGTCATTAATACGTTGACATTGCAGTCTTTATATTTTCACGTTAATACCAAATGCAGATTTTAGGACGGCCCGATTGGTTGTGATTTGAAACACTGCGTTTGAAATTGTTGGCCCCCAAGCCCAGGGAACTCACCCCGCTCAGTACTGGCAGCCGTTTCCTGGGAGACGCTACCCTGCTCCTGGAACGACTTCCTGGACTCCGAGTCCTCCGCCGAGCACTGACTGTCTTCTTTAACTTGTTCTTGGAATACAAGACACCGGGTTTTAGATTGAGCAACCCCAGGCTCCGATTCTAAATGCAAGTCTGACAACCGATAGACAGTATCAGGTCCGCCCCCCCCCCCCATAACTGGCTAGCGCTTCCACACCAACTCATGCCTTACCCTGCAGGCACGCACATCCTTTCTATCAACAGGGTTCTCGTTTACTTGTGATGTTCCATATTCTGTACAGTTTTTAATTACAAATTTAAAATATGAATGAACTCACGTGAATAACACCTGTAGAATGACACAGCAAAGGACAGGCCGATCGGCCCATCGCGCATCTACCCACTCTTGGCAGTACTAACTATTGCCATCCCCAAGCCCCTGACTTTTTTTTAATGATTTGCCAGCATATTTTGAATTCGGTTCCACCGCTCTCGCAGTGCATTCTAGATAGATTAATTCTGCGACCTCTCTTTGAAACTTCTATAACACATCAAGGAATAATACTGTGTAGAGGAATCCCACATAAATGTTCAGTCCTTGTGGCTCCTCGCGCACTCACAGAGATGACGAGAACAGACTCACAAGTTTCACATTCCTGCTACAAGATGAAACGCCATCAGTCAAATTAATGGAAGTTGGCAGGGGAGGGGGGGGGGGTTGGTGAAGTGGGGGCTGGGGGGTGGGGGGAGTGGTTACCGGCTGCGTCTGTTCTGCAGATGTAAATGGGCGCGAGAGCCACCGTGGCAGGATTTTTCACGCTGTGCAAATGACCCTCCTGTTCGTGCGAAAACACCTGAAATAGACAGAACATTTCAATGCAGTCTCCAAGAGCGTACGGCAATGTGTTAAACCCGCGGCCGCTGCAGCTGATTAAATTCCCGCTCTGTGATCGGGGGGAGGGGGGGGGGGTTCAAATGGGAGACCAGGGATTAGTCCATCAGTTCGACCCTCGGCCCGCGTCCTCCCCACAAAAGTCCTTGGGATTTAAGAAGTGACCTTCAAACCTCTAGTTGGTAATAATCTCAATTTGCGTGCATTCATTTTAATAAATGCAATTATGAAATACTTGAAAGAAAATGACACAAATTAAAATGCAACCGAACATAAAAGCCCCCCTATTAATGATTTCGCTCCCTTAGTTTCAGACGTATTAAAGGAAGTTTGATAATTCAGTTAATTACGCTTATTTCAATGTGACTGAATGCTAATTCTAAGGTGTCAGCGGGCGAAACTAACGTGTCAGGAATTGCCTTTCAGTTACTGCTTGGAATTCTGCAAGACTTAATATCTTTTAAATATTTGATCTTAGTTTAGCCCAGCTGGTTAGTTCTCTCTCTCTCTCTACAAACTGAATGTGATCTTTCGATAGATTTTGTTTTTAAATTGCGTAACTTGTGATTTAGCAAAGTCGAGCATAATGGGATTTTAAAATAAAGTTACCTCGTGGCTCTTTTCTTCCACACTTTGTTCGACGTGTCTGGAATCTTCAGATCCTTGGTCGTTGTAAGGTGTTCCTATTGTTTCTGGGTGGGACAAGTCGTGAGCAGGTTCTGGGTTGCTGGGAGTTTCCTGGAGCGGGATTTCTGTCTCTTGAACAACCGGCGAAGCTTCGTCCTCCGGACAGCGGTTGGACTCCACATCCACCTCCGGCTCTTCCCCGTCGCTGTCCACGTCCGGGGACACTGACCTGTAGCTCGAGGTCTCGCTCATAAAATCCGGGGACATGTAACCAGGCCTGGCGCCGTTGTACACCTCCCTGTTGCCATAGAGTTTGGCGATGCTCTCCGCGTCTTTCACCACCGGCCGGAAGGCTGAGATGTAGTTCAGTTTACGCGGAGTTAGGGGCACCCCTTCGATGGACCTGGCCTCGTCTCCGGACCGCTCCTCCTCATTTCTGGAGTGCGTGCTCGAGCACCTCTCGCTGTCCGCCAGGCTGTCCTTGGGCGTGTTGCTGCTCCGGTCGCTCTGCTCCGACGCGTCCATCTCGTTCTGCCGACCGTTTGGGTTGTCGGCGACTTTAGACTGGGCCTGTGGGTATGGGGGCACCGGCAGAGTGCCGGCCGCCGGCCAGAACATGGGGAAAGATGGGTAGACACTGTCCTTGTTACCCGACCAGAACATACCAGGGAGGCTGCCCTGCGTCTTCTCTCCCACCACGTTAGCGTCGTCCTTCTTCTGACACAACCCAAACGTTGGGAACCCGTAAGGATGAGGGAACATGGGAGGGGGAATCTTCTGTAGCATGCCGAAACCCTTGCTGGGCACCGGAATGACGGGGTAACTCCGAACGTTGTTGCCGAGGTTTAAACCTCGGCCTTCGTCCTCGCACCTCATGGCCTTGTGAGGGATTTCCGAACTCCTGGGCGGGATGGCGCTGGGTCCGTGGGCTTTCAGAGCAGGCGACCCTGTGGATCCCTGGTGCGGGAGGGTCCTTTTGCGACTTCCTCCGTTGAACATCGCCTTGACATCCTCCCAAGCATGCGCCAAGTATTCACTCGGTGCCTTTTCTGTAAGTTTGAGGTGTCTCCGCCAGGAGTTGAAGTTAGCTGCATCTGGCTGGGTATATTTAGCATCCGGGACTCTGTGAGAATGGAAGATGAATTTATTTGGAGAAAAGTACATATTGCAATAACTGCATTTAATGCACTTGGCCCGAGAGCTGTTATACCTCGCTGGGATGAAGTTACCGCGGCAACCCCAGGCACACGAGTGGGATACGTCAAAAGCAAAGTTCTCGGGCAGTTTAGGAGGGGTATGTTCGCCTAGAAATGACTTGCAGAGCCTTTCCGCCTCCCGCTTGGTGATCATGCCGCATCTTCGGGAGGAGATGGGCATGGCCCCCGCTCGCCGTAGGATCTCCAGCTGTACTGGGGTACACTGGACGCAGGTGATCCCGAGCGCTACCCTTCTGTTGTGGATCTCGTTGTAGCTGTAGTTCTTTAGGAGCGTGTTGGAAATCTGGGCCAGACACAGTCTCTCCTGACCGTCAATCACCAGCGATACAATGGGAAGCCCGTACAGGACAGCCTCTCCGACAGAGTTGGTCTTCAGATTGCTGGACCCGGGGTGGTCAGGCTGACTGTAAGGCTGGAGTTCCTGCTTCGAGGTTGGAGAAGAGGCGGTATCATTTACTACTGACAACTGGCTAGAAATCTTCTCCATTCCGGAGTACCTGCGAAGAGGATGCAAATAACATGCGCCAAAATTCTATATAAATATCTTTGCTTTAAATAACTCTTCTTTTCGAAAACGAGCCACGCTTTAACACACACAATTTCACGACGCGAAGCCTGTATATCGAACGTGAACCGTGCAAATAATTTGTGGCCAATAATTAAAATAATTCATCACGCATTGAAATAATTGAGAGAAATATTCTCGATCTAAATAAACGGGGTTCTCATTTATAAATATCCAGAACGTTATCTCTCTCTAAATGTCCATTATGCAAACATAAACCACAAACAATTTTTAAACTGCAATTTATTCTAAATAACTGAGATCTCCCCTAAATGTGCAATGTTTTAAAAAAATGACCATTGTTAATTTCTTTTATACTAGAACACAAATCCCCTTAGGAGCACGTTGGCCCGCAAATGAAAAGTAGGATCCGATGCTAATCATTTATTTTATATTACAAGCGACTTCTCCATCGCTGAGCCCAGCGACAGTCTTGTTATATCCCAGTAATTACAAAAATAATCGTTGCCAGGTCCTACAAATACAAAACTAAAATGCGGTCACAAAAGGGGACTGGAATTTTTATTTTAAAATCCGAGTCTTTTTTTAATTATCGGTTCAATTCCTACCTGCTCTCTGCTTTACTCCAGGTTAGAAGAACCGCCGTGTATTGAAGGACAGGGTTATTCTGTGGTGCAGAGAAGAGAAACTGTATATTCAGCTGCTCTGACTATTTCAATATTTTAAAACAAGATGAGTGTGTGTGTGTGTGTGTGTGTGTGTGTGTGTGTGTGTGTGTGTGTGTGTCTTTTTAAAAAATGCTCACTTTGAATAAACTTAGTTCGCTTCCGCTGCGGTTCCGTCCTTCAGAGGCATCATCTTGCCAAAAGGTATTTAATCCAAAAACGGCGAGCGAGAAGATGAACGAAGCGGTTTAAGTACCCCAGCGATTTTACAGTAACGATTGATACGGTCAATTAGTATTTACATCACACCGCTAGCCCGGATCAGATAAGTGAATGGGTTTAAATCGGGGATACTTCCTACATTTATGGATCACAACTGCTGTTTGGGAAAGCTCCTATTTAGTGAGAAAAAAAATAAATTCTAGCGTGCAATGAAATTAACTTTAAACGTGACATGTTAGAACCATATTCTGGACCAGGCAAGTAAAATAGACTTACTTAAACGGACCGGAACATTAAATGTAATTATACCGTCTACACCAGAAGACCACATTATTAAGATGGAATTGTAATTAAAATCTCTCTCGCACACAAGCGAGAAATAATTTTTAAAATATATATACATATATAAGGAATTGACTTTACCCGATATGCGTGTTCAATCCGAACGCAATGTAGCCTTCCTAAATTCGGAAAATAAAAGTTCCTGTTGTGGAGACATGAGGCGGCGGTGTTTCGTAATCACAGCCCCGGTCCTTTATCCTTTACGAGGCGGCGGGGGCTCGGGAACTCCTGTCCCGCAGTATGTAATCTCAATACCCCTCGTTCTCCTCCTCCTCCTCTCTCTCTCTCTCTCTCTCTCTCTCTCTCTCTCTCTCTCTCTCTCTCTCCCTGGGAAGGGGTGGGGGTGGGGGTAGAGCTATTGCTTACTTCAAAGAAGGTCTTGCATATCCATGTCCCCAAATTGTCCCTTCTCCTTAATGCAACGAAACAACCACATGGTAACTCAATGGGTACGATGCTGATCTTTAGTTGAATAGGTTTACATCGATCAAGTGACAGCTAAAATAATACGAAGACACACCCACTTAGCGCGAGCATATTTACATTAACTGTTTGTCTACGGGACGCTCCTGGACGTCAATCATTATTTTCTGTCAATCAAGTGATGTCTCATCCAGTTACACTTTGAGCAGGCCAGAGAGCGAGAAAATAGAGCGAAATCTTTAAGGTTGACACTTGAAGGTAAGCACATTTTTTTTTAAATGAAGCTTAAGGTAGCAAAGGCGGAGGGTAGAGGCGATCATATTATTGTGTTGTTTGTTTTCTTCTTCTTCTTCCTATTTATTACAGAAAATCAAATGCTTCCCGATCAGCGACCATGAGCGGCTATTATTTGCAATCGTGTCGAAGAATTGTCGACAGGGAAAGGAAAAAAATATGTAATTAAGTAACAAAAAAAAACCCACCACTGCTAGTTATATTCAGCTTGCATTTTTAAGTGCTTCAAAAGAGAAGCGAAACGTCTCGGAACAGATCGCGCACACATCATACACGCTCGCACAAATACAACGCGCACCCTAGCGCCATGTACTTCATAGATTTCAAATGATTTGAAACAAACGTATCGATTAAAGGAAGGAGGAAAAGACTGAGCGCGATGGAAAGGGGGAACCAGCAAATTAAAAGCGAGGAAGGAACAGAGATTATCTCTCAGTGTCACGTCCTTAGTCCATTGTAGGGTTTATAAAGTGGTCTGCCAATTGATGTCATAAAGACAGGCACCATGAAATTCATCCTATCTGTATCTGCTAATAATTCTACAGGAGATAATTACGAGCCAGGAAAATCAGAATGTAGTGATTATTTTTTAAGCACACGGTGTTTAGAATCACCTCGAGGGGCCGCATGCACAGTTCAGTGAGTCGTGCCTCGAGGCAAACTTTTTAAAGGGAGTCCTTCCTTTGTTGGTCTTCATCAGACAGCTTTCACTGAAGATCGACGTTTGCAGAATTGTCTTTAATTAAATCTAATGTCATCGGAATAAGATCCCGTGCAGTCGCAAAGCAGAACGGCAAAATGAATTGGAGAGGCGAGGCACTGGTGATAAAACTTAAGCGGAAAATAGTCCGCTAAAGTTTGTGCTCAGCCGTACATATTAGGAGTCCTTCAATTAAAATTACTGTAACTTAATGTTCTTTAGTGGGAAATTATGGTCAGTCTCTGTTCCTTTAATGTGCCTTTAAACGCCAGACTGTTGCGACGTGTGGTTCGGCTGATGCTGTTCTGTGTATATAAACACTCTGATATATTTGTGCAATATTCTGCGGTAAGTGGTGGAACGCAATGCTGACTCTATTAACTATTTATACCCTGATCAATAACCATCATTTAGTCCCGCTGCGGACACAACTGCGCTAGCAATGCCTCCCGACTTGCATCATCTTAAAAATATATTTTTTCCTAAAACTATTAACCCGTTTTAAGGTACAATCTTCAATTGTATCCCACGTTCAAAAACGTGTAACAAACGCAGTATTGTCTAAAGCACAGCTTGATGCAAATGTTTGTTTTAATGTGATGAAGATGAAAATAAAGTCGCTGGCTCCGAATGTGAAGTTGA
Organism: Mobula hypostoma; assembly: GCF_963921235.1. Lineage (NCBI taxonomy): Eukaryota > Metazoa > Chordata > Chondrichthyes > Myliobatiformes > Myliobatidae > Mobula > Mobula hypostoma. Next base: position 90,494,621 of record NC_086109.1, read on the forward strand.
AACTTTAGAAAATAGTAATTTTGATTAAAAGCAACGATACTCTTAGATTTATAGTTGGGGTTTAAAAAAAACTCACAGCAATATAAATTTTTGAGACGCAGAATGCAAATTGTCTCAGTCAGGTCTAATTTATATCTTCTGTTTGCTTATTACACATTGAAGAATCGGCGTTTTCAATTTCTTTTCTGCAGCGGACCGTCTGTCTTTTTATCTATTAACTTCTCTATCCCTGTATCTATGTATGTATGTATGTATGTATCTATCTACCCACCTATCTACATATGTGTGTGTGTGTGTGTGTGTGTGTGTGTGTGTACACTCCTATGTCTTATGGTCTTATATCGATCACCTATCTATCTATCTATCTGTCTATCTATCTATCTATCTATCTACCTACCTACCTATCTATCTATCTATCCATCCATCTATCTTCAGGCTTTGCCTTTGTTTTTGCAACACAACGCCGTTTACTGCTCTTAATGGACACGTTAATTAAACTGTAATTAATCATACTGTCTGGATTCAAATTTGAACAGTTACACTAATCAAACAGAACTTAATAACGTCCACGAAACTGCCCCGAGCTATTACTTCTGTTAAGCAGACTTGCGTTGAACTAAAGGAAGGTTTGGCAGCAGTTCTGGCCATATGTGTTTTGCACCGCAGCTAAACAGGAGAATTTCAGGAGAAAGCAATTTGCAATTTCTAGTATATGTAATCCCACTTTTCAACACAAACTTACAATTGCCCGCTGGTCGAAATAGAAACTAAAAGACATTTAACCCTCTTTTTTTTGCAAAGTTTTATTTGTTTAACTGACAGTGTGGATTTGATACTCTCTCAGGGAGAAGGGGCGAATGTAAAATTTATGAAGCAAGGGCCCATCGACGTAAACCTGATATTGTATTTCGTTTCAGCTTTCTGGAGCATCCACGTTAGCCCTTTCTCTCAGCGCTCCTCAATAATTAGAATCTTATTCGGTAATTATTCGCTTCCTTTTAATTATTCAGAGGTCAGAGCGCGTGTATCATTGCGACCAATGATTCTTAGACTATAGTCATATGAGCTTAGGACACTGAGAGAAAAGGCCCTAGTCTCTGAACAACGCTCGTAAACACTACAGCAACACCTGGGTGGGCACTTAGGTAACGGATTAGTTCGCGACTTTTAAGATATATAAACGTATGCAAATATATGTATATTTTAATATATATATATTGTTCAAATTTGATAAAATTTATTGAACTGCTTATTCCGGAAACCGTACTTAGTTGAAGCCACAAGAACAGATGTAAACCCAAATGCTCCCTTTACAATGAAGATTTCCACTAATTACAGCGCATCCTCCAATGCCCCCACCCCCCAACCCCGCACCGACACGTACATTAAACACAGACTCGCGAACGTTTCCTGGATTTCATACGAGGCTACACTTTTCCAGGTAACAGTACCTTGGGCTTAGACGTCAGTCCCGATAAATCTGTACAGACCGCCCGTAAAACAAAAGTTCCCCACCAGTTTAAGACTTGCAACAAACCAAAGTTGTGTTTTTCTCGTAAAAAAAATGTTCGATGCGGATGACGGCGAGTGAAATGTATTTTAAATCAAGACTTGTTAAAGAACCCACTCAAAATAGAAATAGTTATAGCAAGACGATTTGCTCCACAATAGGCAGGTGCAAGTACATGTTTCAGTACGTGTGTGTGTGTTTATATAGTGTAAAGGACACACGTCCTTACAAATCCCAATTCTATTCAGTCCTAGGACGTTTAAAATAGAGCATGAATGGAGTTGGTTACGTGGGATGATTAGACCCCATCTGTCACTATCTCATCTCATCTCAGTCAATGGGCCTTTCTCTTTTGTGGACCCTTTCCCTTTTATCAATCCATAAGTAAATCGAAATTCGTTCCCACCCCCCCCACCCTAAAGTTGTTCTGTCAGGAAACGTGAAACGGCGGCGGCGAGTTTAAGACGGAAGGGCAGACACCAGGGGCCCTTGCAGTGCTGATGTGAAAGCAGAGGGCACGAAATCAAGAGCTGACTGACTCTGGGCAGAGCTGGAAGTGGACGGAGATTAAACACGTCCCCACTCTTGCACACAGCTCACACCAGCCTCTGAGAAGAAAGTTACTTACCCTGCACTCAGTTCTGTAAGAATGGGGGGGGGGGGGTGGGGGTGGGGGGAAGTATTTCGTTAATGATTTGTCCGTAACTCATTGTGTGTTATAATCCTGGCTATTTGTCAGTCCCCATCACATGACATGTAACAGTGGGGCCCTAACAAGTCGATACATAATATCGAGTGTTTCAGGTGTTAAATCCGATTTTAAAGCGTTATTTAATCATTATATTGTAATATTAAGATTAAATAACACATTTTTTAAAACTTCGGATTTACAGAAATTCGTACGTTGCCTTTCACAGCACACTTTCACAAGCACACGGAGAGATTCACACAGAGAAACTTGCACATATATGTAATCCAGTGTATTCTCACTTATGTACCGAAAAAGCTACTTCCACGACCGCCTTCGCTCTAAATCCTAGCACCAAGGTAGAGCGTAAAGTTACTCAGTAGGTAGAAGCAGGCGCTACATTAAAGATTACCCCCTGTTTGAAAATTTCAAATGCGACTTTTCTAAATTTTTTTTCCTTTTGAATTAACCACAACGTTTCTCGTTGCAATGTTAAAGTGGGAATTAGAATATTTTGGGGTAGGGAAATAGATCTTTTAGACGCCATACTGTCTGTGGGAATTGCAAAGCATCAAGCGACACTCCGGGCAACACTGAACACAATATGTATTTTAATAACTGCCTGGGACTCGTACATAAACTTGAAAGAAGGAAAAAACATTACTGAATCCAGAAATGTTTTAACTGTGATTTGTGGTTTAACGATTCACAAGTGACTACTATGCAGAATCCTAATAATGGCCTTTACAGTAGGTTAAGTACATATATTCTGAATTTGAAATGAAATACCTATCGATACCTGGAGGTTTGTGCGATATCAAAGACAAAGACTTTCATTGCAATGGCGCCATACTCTATCGCAGGTTATCCCAAAGCCACTTATGGCCAATTAAGTACTCTCGACGAGTAATCACTCATTAGGTTAAGGAAACCGAATCCAACGCGAAATTACCTTGGAGCGGGTGCGAGGAAGATGTTGCCTGGATTGGGAATTAGTGGCAAAGAGGGGAGAATCCGCAGCCGCTGTTTTCGTCGGAACGGAGGAGATTGCAGGGAGGCTTACTCGATTTGTAGAGCCTCGTTAGGGGCCTAGGTAAAGTAAATAAGGTAGATCATTTTCCATTAGTAGAAGGGTGAAAAACAGGGCGGAATAAATCTGAAGTACTTTCTGGAAGAAATGAGGGAAGCGATTTCACCCAGAGAGTTTCGGTTGTTTGGAACTGGCGGCCAGAGGGGGTGGCGGTGACAGAAATCTCTCATCACGTTAGTTGAGTACTTGAAGAGCCGGGACCTGCCCGGTACAGTCCAGGTGCTTGATGCTGGGTTAGGCCAGGAAGCGATTTTATATCGAGATGCACCCAAATGGCCAGAACCTGCGTCATCATTTTTCTGATTTTCTATGATTTCAAAATTCTGCCCCAATTCCATCAAAACTGACTTTTTAACGTGCAGCGTTTCTCTCAAACTATAACTCCTCAATTAATTTAACAAACTCTAAATTTTAATCTCTAGGTCCGTAAATCCTCCAAATTACTGGTGGATGAGAAATCATTGTGGGGCTGGTGGGGGCGGGTGTGGATGCTGGCGTCATGAACCAACACCATACATTGATAAGGGCTGAATTCACCTTGCTTGGAGTTTGTGAGCTTTGTACCGGGCTTGACGTAATTGTACTGGGCGCTGCCCTGAAAGGTGGTCATAGATAAACCGGGAATACTCAGGTTAAGGTGAAGTGTACTCAGCTTGAAGTGGACGCGTGGAGGGTCAACACCAGTGACTAGGAGTGCCCGGTGTCAGCTTTGTAACTTCCAAATACAAGTACTGTACTGTTAACTTCAAAGGAATTGAGGACTGAACGTCACTGTGACTTGTTCCAAACTGTGCGTATGGAGGGGAGTTTCCCAGCCCCGTTTAATAAACGCCCACTGTGTAGTCTTTGCCATCCAGATTTATGCCGCTGCTTCCACGTGCCTTACAGTTAGTTATAAAGATTGACCCTAGGGTAATTATTAAGTATATGTTATTAAGACCTATTATTACAAAACTAGGCGCTGATAATTTAACTGCGCGGATTGCAAAATGATCTATTCGCCTATTCCCGCATGATGGCGTTTTAGATCTCCGCGAAGGCCTTGTGTCCAAAAAATATCCAGCACAATATCCCCACAGCTCCTCTCTTTGCGAATAATTCGCCTGTGGTTCTCCAGACATAAAATATAAGGAGTATTATCCTATAAGCGCATAGTTAATTAATACATCTGCTTTACGTTGGCTATCTATGCAGTACTAATCCATCTAAAAGGGTAACGAGTACCGTCCATTCTCCAGTAAAAGGACTGCACTTCACCGATCGAAGACTGTAGTCAGCAACTCTTAGATATGATTTCCAGATATTTAAGGCACAGGACATAGGAGCAGAATTAGGCCGTTCGGCCCGTCGATTCTGCTGCGCTATTCGATCATGGCTGATTTATTATCTTTCTAAATCCCATTCTCCCGTCTTCTCCCCGTAACCTTTGACGCCCTTACCAATCAAGAACCTGTCAACCTCCGCTTTAAATATACCCAATAACTTGGCCTCCACAGCCGCTGTGGCAATGAATTCCACAGATTCACTACCCTCTGGCTAAAGAAATCCATCCTAATCTTTGTTCGGGGAATACTGTATTCTGAGGCAGTGCCTTCTGGTTCTAGACTCTCCCACTACCGGAAACCCTCTCCGGGCCACTCAGTTTTCGGTAGATTTCAATTAGATTCTCCCGAATGCGGTACAATCTTGGATTTTAAAAAAATGCGGTGGGCCAGATTTGGACAGAAAATGATCTCGGTGTCTACCACCTGGGACATACTTATGGAGAATGGAATCGTCCACGCAAGCATTGGGCGAAAAACTGGGAAGGCGCAGCTAACGAGGTTGCACCCGTGCTGTGGGGTGAGGTGTGAGAGAGGAGTTTAGCACTTTCCCCAAACTTTGTAGTCGATTGAACTGTAATCACTAAAAGTATAGTAGGAAACACGAGGACCAACGTACTCACAGGAAATTCCCAGACACACCAAGAAGATCATCACTGAAGCACTCCTTCAGTACTGCAGTGAGATGTTCTCCCGGGTCTCTGAAAGGGGTCTCAGAGACCGCTCAGAGACCATAGCTGTGGCCAATACCGTGGCCAGCATTTGTCTCGGTTGGGAGTACATGTATGAAAAGTCGGCCCTTTGCATGGACGAGTCTCGCTCTACTAATCAAGTTTTCTACATATTTTGGTTGTCCGTATCTGTATGGATTCCAAATCCTTTTGTTACTTTGGAGTGTAGTCTCACAGAGAAGTGCGTGTCCAAAAATAGAAACAATTTGTTGAACGCCAATATAAATATAACTTAATCACGATTTTATCTGTTAACAAAACGCAAACTATCTATTTCCATTGTACCGTAAACATGCAAACACAGTATGTTTTCACCTTTCAACTATTTTTATGAAAACCATTAGAATCCAGATTTTCTCCAACTAAACCACCTCATTATTCGCCTTGACATTGCTCTGTGTGCGTGTGTGTGTTTGTGTGTGTATCCGTGTGTGTGGGATTGTGTGAGTGTGTGTATCCGTCTGTCTTTGTGTGTCTGCGTGTGTGTGTGTGTGTGTCCGTGTATGTGTGTGTGTGTGTGGGGGGGGGTCTGTGTGTGCGTGTAAATGTGTGTATGGGGTCTGCGTGAGTGTGTGTGGGAGTATGTGAGTGTGCGTATCTGTGTGTGTGTGTGTGTGTGTGTGTGTGTGTGTGTGTATGTGCGTATCTGTGTGTGTGTGTGTGTGTGTGTGTGAGTGTGCGTATCTGTGTGTGTGTGTGTGTGAGAATGTGCGTATCTGTGTGTCCGTGTGTGTGTGTGTGTGTATGTGAGTGTGTGTGTGAGTGTGCGTATCTGTGTGTGTGTGTGTGTGTGTGAATGTGCGTATCTGTGTGTGTGTGTGTGTGTGTGAATGTGCGTATGTGTGTGTGTGTGTGTGTGTGTATCTGTGTGTGTGTGTGGGGTGTGTGTGTGTGTGTGTGGTGTGTGTGTGTGTATGTGTGTGTGTGTGAGTGTGTGTGTGTGTGGGGTGTGTGTGTGAGTGTGTGTGTGTGTGTGTGTGTGTGTGTGTGTGTGGGGTGTGTGATGTTTTGCTCAATATGGGTGTCTGTGAATTTTTGTTACGTAGGTGTTGATTTTTTTAACGCCAAAAGAAATAATTCTAAGAAAAAGTTTACTACGCCTAGTCGTTCTTAGGCAAAGTCAAAAAAAATGTAACTTCGCTCTGAAAGTTGTCTTAACTCCTCTCTCCTCATCACCAAACAGGCTCTGACCCCGTTCTATCAGATTTGGAATTCTCTCTCCTCCTCCCAACCCACAGCCGGTAAATACTGAACTTGGAAGAATAATTACTGAATTCAGCTCGGGCCCTTTCTGCTTTAAGGACCCACTGAATTGCAAACGGGCAGATAATAGTTAACGCAAAACTGCAAGCGGCTAAGACGAGTTTGCTCTAAAACAACCCATTTTCATAATATTGCGCAGCCTTTCTTCAGAACGCTGAGAACATGTTAGATTCGGATAGATCAGAATGAAATGAAGGGCCTTTGCATTCGCTCATTGTGATATTACATTTGAGGATCTGAATTTCTTCCATTAGATGTATTGCTTCATCCCATCAAATCCTCCCGGGACTGAAAATCTCTCTTCTAATTCTCCATTTTATAATTTGACTGTACTTTTTAAAGGAAAACGATAGGTATATTTGAACTGCAAACCTATTTCTACCCAATCCTGGGCGCCAGAGACCCGTTCCATCCTACGTCAGATGGAAGCCATGTACTGACAGGGAATTAAAGGGATTAGAAGGGGTTTAAAGAGGTTTTTTTTAAAAAAAAATGTTCATGAACAGCATCAACTCATCCACTTACAAAGGATCTTCAAATGCAGAAACCGGACGAATGGCATTTTTATCATTTTGATTCCCTGCCATCAGCGCGAACGTGGTGGTCAACAGATATTTCAAAATTGTTGTTTGTTTCCAGATTGTGTCATGGTTAATGTCATTTTCATTGCAAAGGAGAACGAAATAATTGTTACGTCGGATCCGATGCAACACAAAAACGCGCAATAAGTTAAAGAACACAATAATAAAACCACAATAAATATAAATACCTATGATAGCTTCTATACTCAGATTGCACGTACGGAAGTGACGCTAGGCACAGAAGTGCCTGTGCATAAAGGTGACTCTGACAGGAACTGATAAAGTACTGGTGGTGGAAGGTGTGGAGGGGTGGGGGTGTTGATCAGCCCTACTGCCGGGAGAAAGTAACTGTTTTTGATTCTTGGGGTACTGGCGTGGATGATACGCAGCTTCCTCGCTGATGGGAGTGGGACAGGCAGTACGTTTACGTTCGCTTTCATCATTACTAAAGTGGCGCACGATTCTTTGTCAAATGTGAACTAAACTCAGTAAATGTTGCCTAATCTGAAAAGGAGAATTTTTTAAGTGCTTGATGGTTACCTTACTTTATTTATAAGTTTTGTATTTTAAAATAGCATTGAATTTAGCTTTGCGTCGTTTAAGACACCAGAGGGCTGCTATAGGGCTTGGAACTGAAGCAAGCTAAAGCTTGCTGTTTATATTCCCGGGAAGAATAGTTTTAGTTGAAGGAAATCTCTAAACATAACTTGTTTTCAGGTTATTTGTATAATTAGGGAGATTTGTTAAACAATGCAGAAAATACTTGTGGAGTTTTCCACTGTTTCACTTGATCTTGCACACCATACACCTGCTCCCAAATTCGCAGTTGTGCCTTCATCTTACACACTTACCCACCCACTCACACCTTCAAATGTCCACTCGTTCACTCTTACACGGGCAGTTTATCAACTCGCAGATTTACTGTCTCACATCTAACTTTCTCAAACTCGTTTATGTACCCACACTTCTTGCTCTGTCCGTGCGCACTCAACTCATTCACTGGAGCTCACTCGAAAGTCACGACCACATACGACCTCGCAGTCGCCCGACTCGCGGGTCCCCGGTAATCCTCCATCCGATTCCTAAATCAAATCTTCCAGAAATCAATTAACAATCAGATGATAAATACACTAACGCCAGGTGCCTGACTCAAAAACAACAGACTTTTTCTGCCATCTCTTTTTAAAAAATTTTAACTTAACAATGTGTGGATAATTAAAACAATAATAACCACCAATTCACGGTTTAACCGAGTGGTGGTGGTGGTGGAGGGAGGGAGGCAGATCGGAAATACGGTCCCAGTAAAACAAGCAGTAAAAGCAATATTTGAAAATCAATCACCCAGAGATATTGGCCCGGAAAGTAAAGCGTGGCTGTGTTTAAGTATATGCATAAATATGTACAGGCTGTATTTAGAGGGTCGATGTTTACGGTCGATATATATTATATATGGAGAGAGGGTAGTGATTATGTAGAGGAATTATAGTGTGTTTAGGTCGATGCGTATCGTTTCTATTCAGAGCCTTCAGAGATTTGGCGTTAGTGAAGGGACTCAAGGCCGACAATGGCCCATCATCAAGGACTCTACCATCCGGGCCATACTCTCTTTTCCCTGCTGTCACCGGGCTGGAGATCCCACACCAGCAGGTTCAGGAACAGTTATTATCTACAACCATCAGGCTCCTGAACCGGAGGGGATAACTCCACTCACCTCAACACTGAACTGATTCCACAACCTACAGACTCACCTTCAACGTCTCTACAACTCTTGCTCTTAACTTTATTCGTGTATTTGTATATTTATTTGTTTTTCTTGTTATATTTGTTGTCTTTTGCACATGGGTTGTTTGTCCGTCTTCGTTTGTGTGCAAGTTTTCACCGATTCTGCTGTGTGTCTTCGCATTTATTGCGAATGCCCGCAAGAAAATGAATCTCGGGGTAGTATATGGTGACGTATATGTACTCTGACAATATATTTATTTTAAACATTGAATTTGGAGACAGATACGTCTGTGGGTCTGTGTTAATAAGTTTGTGTGTGTGTGTCTGTGTGTGTGTGTGTAGGGTCACGGGTTAAATAACTCCTCACCCCTCAAGGAGTCTGTGGGTCTGTGTTGATAAGTTTGTGTTTGCGTGTAGGGTCACGGGTTAAATAACTCCACATCCCTCAAGGAGTCTGTGGTCTTTTGTTTCATTCCCATCACCCTTTCAACCAGCCACGCCGAGGGGCTGTCCCTTTAAGATTTTTTTTGTATGTCAGGGTCTGGGAGTGGGCCATGTGTGGGACAAGAGTCACCACTAGCTTGCAAACAGCTCCGCACTCTCTCCCCACCCCGCTTCCACCACCCCACCCCACCCCACCCGACCTTCTCCCCACTTCCTGCCCGGCAGCTACAGCAGCGCGTTTACTTTTGGAGCAGACGGGCGAATTATATTTCGGTTAAAACTTACAAAGCCGTGTCATATAAAAAAGCAACTCTCCCTTCCTGGAGGGCTCCTGGCGAAGATTGCAACATAAATCACGGCGGTCTAATTCAGTGGAAGTTTAATAAACGCTGCTATTCAAAATGAATGTTCTCCATTTAACCGTTGTATCAGCGGCATATAAAACCATGACCCCAATAAATTTAATTTTAGAGGCAAATCAATTCACAGTAGTATCGATTGAGCAGCCCCATACATTTAGATCACCCCTCTCTCTCCCTCCCACTTTCTGCAGGCTTCTCCCGTTCTTCGATTACAGTCTTATTAAGGGAAAAGATTACTCGAACAAAATGGGAGTCTACTGAAAATTAAACGTTGACATTTTAATTACTGTCTATCGATAAAAGAATCCCTTTAATGGCTGTTTACATGCCTAGTACAGTTTGGATGACCCGATCTGCTAATGAAGTTGGATGGGTTTGCAAAGGTCACACACTGGCAAATAGGCTGGATAGATTGTGAAGGGGGGAAGCTGAATGAGCATTGGGCGAGGGTGGGGCGAGAGGGTGGGGGATGTGGCGAAACAGGTGCAATTCCAAACTGGGTCAATACTCACTCGGATTCTCCATTTCACTGGGCAGAGATGTGTTCAGTAGAATCCAATCATTCATTTGATAAGAAGGAGTTAATTTCTTTGCGTTGCTGGTCTGCGGAGCGGTTTCCCCCTCACAGACTGGGAGAAAGATTGTGACACGATTTTTATCCTCGGCGAGAATGGAGGTGTAGACAATCTAAAGGGACTGAGGTACACATTTGGACCCGTTGCTGGGATAGGCTCTTGTCACGGGCTCCTCGCTCTCCGCTCTGTCATCTGATGGATAGCAAGAAGGTGAAGCCAGATGGGTCAAGGTTCACTAGCAATGTCCCGCCATCTCATTCTGTGCCGTACTTGTTACAGATACAAATCTCACGATATATGCCAGTGATAATTTGGGGCTTGATACGGCATTGGTCAGACCGCACTTGGAGTATTGTGAGCAGTTTTGGGGCCCCTTATCTAAGAACAGATGTGCTGGCTTGGAGAGGGTCCAGAGGAGGTTCACGAGAACGATCCCAGCAATGAAATGGTTAACATATGAGGAACGTTTGACGGCCCTGGGCCTGTACTCACTGGAGTTTAGAAGCATGAGGGTTCTTCATTGAAATCTATCGACTATTGAAAGACTTAGAGGAGAGGACGTTTCCTATCACGGGGAGGCAAGGACGAGGGACACAGCCTCAGAATACAAGCACCTCCCATTAGAACAGAGACGAGGAGAAATTTCTTTAGGTGGTGAATCTGTGGAATTCATTGCCACAGACAGCCGTGGAGGCAAAGTCTTTGGGTATATTTAACATCACAAACAAGAGAAAATCTGCAGATGTTGGAAATCCAAACAACACACACAAAATGCTGGAGGAACTCAGCAGGCCAGGCAGCATCTATGGAGTCCTGCCGAAGGGTCTCGGCCTGAAAAGTCGACTGTACTTTTTTCCATAGATGCTGCCTGGCCTGCTGAGTTCCTCCACAATTTTCTGGGTGTTGTTAGGGTATATATAAAACGGAGGTTGATAGTCGGAGCATCAAAGGTCACAGGGAAAAGTCAGGAAAATAGGCTCGAGAGGGAAAATAAATCAGCCATGATGGAATGGCAGACCAGAGTCAATGGACCGAATGGCCTAATTCTGCTCCTCTATCTTATAGTCTTATAATAAACCTGATTCTGATTCCGATGCACTGCGACCTTACTCAGGGGGACACCTCCCAAACTGCTGATCATCGATGTTTGAAAATAGCTATCCATAATAAACCCACTATTTTATTAAAAATGTTCCACAAATCCACTATCTCCTCGGGGTACGTTCTCCAGACTGCTCACTACATGACCATGGGTCGAAGGCTCTGCTACTTCTTCCGAAATGATTTCATTCCTGTTATTCCTAATTTAAAGCTACCTGCTATGAGTTCCTTCTTGAATCAATTACGCCACTGTTTAGTGCGACTGGGTTGGCAAAATGAAATTTAACTAATCAATAGACACGAGTTTATCGATTAGGTTGGACATCAGTTCTCAGCGCTGTAACTATAGGACCGGTTAATAATCAAGACAGAATCACCCTCCTAACATCACTTCCAATGGATTTGGTAGCTCTTGTCGAGTGTGTGCGCCCCGGACTGGGAGACGGGTTCCAACCACAGATCAGTGATAGATTTAATTTTCAAGCCCTCGGGAGGAGCGGAGGTTACCTGATTAAACCTTTTTAAACTCGAATCTTTATCCCCTCAAAAGAAGCGGAATTCCCTGCCTTTTTACCAAGTGAATTTATGCCTGCGATTTGGTAAACACAAGGGATTCTGCAGATTCTGAAAATCGCTGGTTAGCACTAGCGAAGTGCTGGAGGAACTCAGCAGGTCAAGGAGCACCCACGGAGCGGAGTCAACAGTCCTGATGAAGGGTCTTGGCCCGAATCGTCCTCGTCCATTCATTATTCCTTTCCACAGATGCTGCCTGACCTGCGGAGCTCCTCCAGTTGTGTGAGTGTGTGTTTCCAAAGAACAAACAGAGAAAAAAAACAGTAATTCCAAAACTTTTCTAAGTCCGGTCTCTATCTCAAGTATGTGTTGTCAGGTATTTTTGTTTTGGTGGGAACTGTATCGACTAAGGACAGGGCCTTTCGGCAGGAACCTTTTCCTTCTCCGTGAGCTGTTAAGATTGTGAGGTGGTTCTTTCCTGAACGTATGAGCACCCCGGTTCTCCTTGCCAAAGTTGCCTCCCTCTCCAAATACCCTGCTTCCCCGGCTAATTGAAGAGTTCCCGATCAAAACTTAATCTCGCTCATCCTCAGCACACACTATGTATTCCTTGAGGACTGAAAACCACCCCTCCATGATAAAGCAACTCCTGACGGAAACTTCAGAACAGAAGAAAGAGACACAAAGCCAGTGTTACAAACAGGATAGACTTACCTGACCAGGAATCTCCCCTCATTTTTTTTAAACATGGGTTTAGACAAATTCTGGCTGGACTCTAATAGGTAGTTTGGTTCTGTCAGGCGATATCCCAAGCTTTGGTTAAAGAGTGAAGTTCCCTTCTCCGTGAATCTGTGAAATAAATCACCGATTCTACAGTGACAAGAAGGAGCGGGTGTGTGAGAATTGAACTGAATTACCAGCGTATCGCATTAAGGTTGTAAATTGATTTTCATTGATCAGATTTGGAAAATTAAACAGAGCAGTGTAAAAATATTAGGCATTATTAAAAACTCATTTACTTACAAGGAGTGAGTCTTATTTACACTCATAAGGCATTTTGCAAGTATTTATTTAAATAATGAAATACAAAACTGAACTGGGGGGAAAAACAGCTTCTTTTTAAGCCCTTCACTCCTCCTGGGGCATAGGTCACCAACAACAGTTCACCAGAGTCCTCTGTCCCGGGCTAATCTTTCAGGTTGTAGTCCCAGGTGTAGTCCGTCCTCGAATATTCTTCCTCTCCTAGGGATGAGGTCTTTGGAGCTTCTGTAGTTCTGGGTTTTTAAGGGACAGTGCTGCTAGCCCCCCACCCCCCCCATGCCCAACTCTCTCCCTTTCTGAGCCAGGCTTGGGACCGTCCATGATGGAGTTAATAAACAGAGCAACACACACAATAAATGCTGGAGGAACTCGGCAGGTCAGGCAGCATCTGTGGAAAGGAATAAGCAGTCGATGTTTCTAGCCAGGACCCTTCATCAGGCCAAAGAATGAGATTTCTCTTCCTCTACCATTGATGCAGCTCTCATCCGCACCTCCTCATTTCCAGACATCCACCCTGACCCCACCTTCCCACTGCCTGAACAGGGATAGAGTTCCTCTTGTCCTCACCTATGAGCCTCCATATCCAGCACATCATTATTTTAACTGCTCCACTGCAATAATCTGATCCCTGACATGATAAAACCTGAGAGTGATTGTGGAAAAGGCAGTGCACGAAAACAGTAGTGGCAACATTTTGGTTTTATACTGGAAAGGACAGGCTGACTTCCAAACAAGCTGATTGAATACAACTTAGGAAAAATTTAAATGTCAACTTTCAAGGGTAGTATCACCTTGACACAACAGAAGCAGAGAAGCAAGAACTCAGTGACAGAATAGTCACTGCCTGACCATCACATCCAACTTTAGGATAGGATTGTGAAGACGCGTAGTCCTCTTTTATTGTCATTTAGTAATGCATGCATTAAGAAATGATACATTATTTCCTCCGGTGTGATATCACAAAACACAGGACAGACCAAGACTGGAAAAACTAACAAAACCACATAATTATAACATATAGTTACAACAGTACAACAATACCATAACTTGATGAAGAAGTCCATGATCACAGTAAAGTTCAAAGTTTCTCAAATGTCCCACATCTCACGCAGACGGGAGAAGGAAGAAAAACTCTCCCTGCCATGCCTGACCACAGTCCGTCTCTGAGTCATCTGAAAACTTCGAGCTCTGATCAGCTCTCCGACACCGAGTACTGAGCGCCACATCTGTCCGAATGGTTCGACCTCCTTCTCAGTCGCCAAAAGCAGGCAAGGCCGGGGATTTTGAGGCCTACCCTCCGAAAGATTCCTGACCACACAGTAACAACAGCAGCAAACGGGCATTTCAGAAATTTCTCCAGATGTTCCTCTGTGCTTTCACGTCCATTCTCCATTAAATCAGAATTGTCCACGGCCCCTATTTAACAGATACGATATCATTTTTCACCGGAGGGCTGCGCACATGCAGGCGTGCCACCATCTTCTCCTCCCAACTTTTGAATTAAATTTAAAATATTCTCACTTATGCAGAAGTTACCACAAGGTTTTCCATTTGCACAAAGTTCACACATGCCCGCCTTAGTATTATAGCACTCTGGGTCTTCCTCTTCTCTTAAGCCCATCACCTTAGCTGGGGCATAGGCCACCAACAACAGATCGCCAGAGTCCTCTGGCCTGGGCCAGTCTTCCATGCTTTCCCAGGTGTAAGCCCATTTTCCTGATGTATCCTCCCTCTCCCAGGGATGAGGTCTTTGGAGCTTCAGGTTGTTGTTTCTGTAGCTCTGGGTTTTTACAGGATGGGGTTGCTAGCCCCTTGCCAAACCCTCCTCCTTTCGCAGCTGGGTTTGGGACTGTCCATGGTGAAGTTTCAGACACACCTGCCTTAGGTTTACTGCATTTTGTGTAGTTAAATCTCAGTGGGACATAACTTATCATCTGACTGTGTGTAAGTGAATCTAAATCAGAATCTGGTACAGTACTGTGCAGAAGTCTGAGGCACATATATATAGCTAGGCTGCCTAAGACTTTTGCACAGTACTGTATATTATATCTTTCCTGTTACCAAGTAACATTTAATACTACTGAGCTAATACAAAGTTAAATACTCTTATTTCTGTTTGCCTATCACCTTCCTATTTTAACCAATATAGAGTACTGTGCAAAATTCTTAGGCACCCTAGCTATATATACAGTATATGCCTAAGGCTTATGCACAGTTCTGTATGTCTATTATCATTGACTTATATGACATGAATTCTTTTGTTTTGCAGTATAATTACAGTATGCTGACCCATGCTGAGATCACCACAAGGCACTAGCCCTAAGCTCAGACACATCTGCCTTAGGTTTATTGTATTTTGTGCGGTTAAAACTTTTTAATGGGACATAATTTATAGTCTGACTCTGTGTCGGTGTATCAGAATCTGGTATGTTATCACTGACTTATACGACAGGTTTAACAGATCACGATATTAGGTGTCCAAAAGCTTTTGAGGGGTGCATGGCCAAGATGACAACCTAAAATATCACCACAGCATTCACACCTGCAAGTTAGGAAGTACAGAATCACAATCACGTTCAATATCACTGACATACATTGTGAAATTTGTTGCTTTGCAGCGAAGTACGTTTTAAAAACTATAAATTATAATAAGAAATATATAATACTATGCAGAAGTCTGAGGCACATATATATAGCTAGGGTGTCTAAAGCTTTTGCACAGTACTGTATGTTGGTTAAAATAGGAAGGTGATAGGCAAACAGAAACAAGAGAAATAACATTAACTTCTCTAACTTCCGCTAATGCCCCACCTCCCCCTCGTACTCCATCCGTTATTTATTTATATACACACATTCTTTCTCTCACTCTCCTTTCTCTCCCTCTGTCCCTCTCACTATACCCCTTGCCCATCCTCTGGGTTTCCCCCCCTCCCCCCTTTCTTTCTCCCTGGGCCTCCTGTCCCATGATCCTCTCGTATCCCTTTTGGCAATCACCTGTCCAGCTCTTGGCTCCATCCCTCCCCCTCCTGTCTTCTCCTATCATTTCGCATCTCCCCCTCCCCCTCCCACTTTCAAATCTCTTACTAGCTCTTCCTTCAGTTAGTCCTGACGAAGGGTCTCGGCCCGAAACGTCGACTGTACCTCTTCCTAGAGATGCTGCCTGGCCTGCTGCGTTCACCAGCAACTTTGATGTGTGTTGCTTGAATTTCCAGCATCTGCAGAATTCCTCGTGTTTACAGAAATAAGAGTATTTAACTTTGTATTAGCTCAGTAGTATTAAGTGTTATTTGGTAACAGGAAAGACATAGATTACAGTACCATGCAAAAGTCTTAGGCATCCTAGCTATGTATATATGTGTGTCTAAGACTTTTGCACAGTACTCTAAATAAATAGTGCAAAATGAGAGCAAAAATAATGAGGTAGGTTTATAGGTTCATTTGAATAAGCTGATGTTCATTACATAAAGACTGGATAATCAGAGACAGAGTCAGATTCAGAATCAGAATCAAAATCACAATCAGAATCAGAAGAAGAATCAGAATTGGAATCGGAATCAGAAACAATCAGAATCAGAATTAGAATTGGAATTGGAATCAGAAATAGAATCAGAATCAAGATCATAGTCCAAGTCAAAGAAATGTATTATCAAAGTATATACATGTCACCATATACGACCTTGAGATCCATTTTCTTGCAGGCATTTACAGGAAAATAAAGAAATACAATAGAATTTATGAAAAACTATACAGAAATAAAGACTGATAAACAAGCAACGTGCAAAAGAAGACAAAATGTGCAAATAATAACAAAACGTAAGTAAGTAATACACTCAGTGGCCACTTTATTAGGTAGAGGAGTAGAACCCGGTGCAGCCTTCTGCTGCTGTAGTCCGTCCACTTCAAGTTTCGAAGTGCTTTGCGTTCAGAGATGCTCTTCTACACACCACTGTTGTAACGTGTGGTTATTTGAGTTACTGTTGCCTTCCTGTCAGCTGCAACCAGTCTGGGCATTGTCCTCTGACCTCTCTCACTAACAAAGTGTTTTCACCCACAAAGCTACCACTCACTAGATGTTTTCTTGTTTTTTTGAACCATTCTCTGTAAGCTCTAGAGCAGAGGTTTCCAACCTGGGGTCCATGGATCCCTCAGTTAACGGTAGGGTTCCAAGGCAGAAAAGGGTTGGGAACTCCTGCTCTAGGGACATACGTGCACAAAATCACAGGAGATCAGCAGTTTCTGAGATATTCAAACCACCCTGTCTGGCACCAACAATCACTCCACAGTCGAGTCACTTAGATCACATTTTCTCTCTACTCTGATGTTTGGTCTGAACAACAACTGAATCTCTTGACCATGTCCACATGCTTTTATGCATTGAGTTGCTGCCACATGATAGGCTGATTAGATATTTGAATTAATGAGCGAGTGTACAGGTGTAGCTAATAAAGTGGCCACTGAGTGTGTTTGTGAAATTTGTTGTTTTGTGGCAACAGTGCAGTGTAATACATAAAAATACTATGAATTAAAAAAGAAATATATGTAATTCAATAAACAGTGCAATATGAGAGCAAAAATGGTGAGGTAGTGTTCACAAACAAGAGAAAATCTGCAGATGCTGGAAATCCGAGCAACACACACAAAATGCTGGAGGAACTCAGCAGGCCAGGCAGCATCTATGGAAAAAAGTACAGTCGATGTTTCGGGCCGAGACGTCGACTGTTTACTCTTTTCCATAAATGCTGCCTGGCCTGCTGAGTTCCTCCAGCATTTTGTGAGGTAGCGTTCATGGATTAATTGTCCATTCAGAAATCTGATGATGGAGAAGAAGAAGCCGTTCCCAATATGCTGACTGTGTGCCTTCAGGCCCCTGTACCTCCTCCCTGATGGTAGCAATGCGAAGTGAGCTTGTCTTGGGTGATGGAGGCCCTCAGCGATGGATGTTGCCATTTAGAGGCACCGCTGGAGAGGCTAGTGCCCATGATGAAGCTGGATGAATTTACAGCCCTCTGCAACTTCTCCCAATCCTGTGCATTGGGCCCTCCATACCAGACGGTCAAATTGTAGTTTTGGGACCATCACAAATAAAAGCATTAGATTTGACAGAAGCAGTTTGACTGTCCACCTACTTACAGTGATACCTTGTGGGATATATCTTAAGTTAACAGCACTCCCTTTGCGAAATTGCTAGAAATGTAAGTTTCAGTGATGTAAGATTATTAATAATTAAGAACTAATTGGAAAATCACTTCCGAGCATTTTAGTCTCTTTTGCCTGTGACACTTGCTATTAATGAACAGCAACGATGGATGAACACTGTGGGGCAACATCTACTGCCATTAAATATTTACAACCTTGAGCTAATAGGTGAAAGCTCAGGGTTTGCTGAGCTTTACATTATGAAAGCATTCACTGCAATTAACACAGACTTTCTCTGCATGATGATAATCATCCCATGAAAACAATTTTACTGTAAATATTGAAAGCAACCTCGCTCTCAAGGTACTCGTGCATGTGGTTTACAGGAGCTTTAATTGTAGGATGCAATTAGTCACTAGGTTAATGCTTAAGTGTGGTTAAATATGACTGCCTGCAATTTCCAGCAACTGCTATTGTATGTTAAAAGAGTCTGTACTTAATTCTCCACCTTCAACCCCAGCATCTGTTAGCTGCTCCATTTCCTCCTCTATAGTCCTTAACTCTTGCGGGGTGACACTAGTAATCCTCTCCCACATCAGAATGGTCCATGAGCTCATGAACACTGCTTTGCTATTCCTCTTATGTGCTACTTACTTATCTATTTATTAGTTATTAATTAATTGCCCCTTACTCCAGTGGCACTTCGGGCAACAATGAAGGTCCTCCATCTCTGTCTATCCTTGGCCACATTGAAGGAATCTACATTGCTGTTTCAGTAACAATTTTCATTTGACTAGTCAGGATCGTTAGCCCTGAGCTGAACCCCCAAAACTGGAGGAGCCGGTGGACCACTCTTAGTCCGGCTGCTACCCTTTGACCTGTTTGGCATGGGTGACCACAGCACAAGCCAAAGCACAAGGCCCTGACTCCAGCCAACACAGCTCTCCGGGTCACTGAGGCTCGCAAGCTTCCAACGTGGTCCTCTAGGAGGCTCTATCAATTTATCTATCTATCTACCCGTCATTCTATCGTTGCGTCTATTTATTTATCTTTCTATCTTTCTATTTAATTATTAGTATTTATGTCGTTTAGTGATACAGCACAGTAACAGGCCCTTCTAGCGCAGCAAGTCTGGCTGCCTAATTACACTCATGTGACCGATAAACCTATTCACCGGTGTGTCTTTGGAATGTGGGAGGAAACTGGAACATCTGGAGGAAACCCATGCAGTCACGGAGAGAAAATACAATCTCCTTACAGTCAGTGGCGGAACTGAGCCAGGGTCGCTGGTGCTGTAGTACAGCTACCATGCCATCCAATATATATTTATGTACCTCTCTATTAATCCTTTATTTACCTTGTTATTTTGCTCCTATTTTACCCCACTATTTACCTCACTATTATATACCTCTCACTGTTTTACCTCACTATTTTCCTCTCTTTTTGAACTAATTATTTATTTTTTGTGTTTTTTTTATAACACGGTAATTTTAATGAATTGCACTGTACTTTTATCACAAACAATAAATTTCACAACAAATGTCAATGATAATAAACTTGATTTTTATTAGCTATTACTCTACAACCATCAGACTCCCAAACCAGTGTGGATAACTTCACTCACCTCAACTCTGAACTGATTCCACAACCTACGGACTCACTTTCATGTTCTCTGTATTATTTATTTATTGCATATTATTATTATTATTAGCATATTGTTTATTATTTGTCTAAAACTAATTCCCTTAACTTGATCTTGGCACCCAAGTCAGCAAATATGAAGCTTGTTATCGAGCAACAACTAGGAAGGCTTGATCTGTACCATATGACCAATTAGCCAAACTCAGTTTTGGTTTATATCAAGCGACAGTTGGCCTTAGTTAAAGAGTAAAAGTCTAGTCATGATAATGGAGGTAGATGAGGTGCCTCGTGCAATGGGAAAAGTATCCATGTTGACTTGATGGATCTATGCTGAAACTTTTAATCTATCTGGATAATTTTCATTTCATTACAAATCTGCATATGCTGATGTTTTATGTTCTACACCCAGCTGCCACTTCATCAAGTACCTCCTGTACCTAATAAAGTGGCCACTGAGTGTATGTTTGTGGACTTCTGCTGCTGTAGCCCATCCACTTCAAGGTTTGATGTGCTTTGCGTTCATGGACAGTCTTCTGCACACCACTGTTGTAACGTGTGGTCACTTCAGTTACTGTCGCCTTTCTGTCAGCTTGGACCAGTCTGGCCATTCTTCTCTGATCTCCCTCATTAACTAGGTACTTTTGCCCACAGAACTGCTACTCACTGGATGCTTTTTGATTCTTACACCATTCTCTGTAAGCTCTAGAGGCTGCTGTGCGTGAAAATCCTGGGAGTTAAAGAGTTTCTGAGATACTCAAACCACCCTGACTGGCACCAATGAACAATTAACAGTCAAAGTCACTTAGGTCACACTTCCTTCCCATTCTGATATTGGTCTGAACAAGATTTGAACCCCTTGACCATGTCTACATGCGTACTGTGCAGAAGTCTCAGACACATATACATAGCTAAGATGCCTAAGGTTTTTGCACAGTACTGTATTTGTCAACATGGAGTGGGGAATGGGTTTGTAACTCTGGTGGGAGCAAAGGCTATTGGGAATGGCGAGGATGGGGCACCACGGGAGGGGTGTGGGACAGGTGGCAGAGAAGGAGTTCTGGGGGCAGGGGGTAGCACGGATGCAGGCACACCCAGCCCTGAGACACCACACAAAGTTATTTGATTCTGAACAAATTATTTAATTGATTATTACAGAATGTCTCAGTGGTGCTTGCCACTCCCTCCCCTCTTCCTTCCCCTTTTCCCTACCATGATCCCCCTCTCCCTGCCCCTTTCCCACCTCAGTCCACAAGAGAGACCCACATTAGAATCAGGTTTATCATCACTCCACATACATATTGAAATTTTTTTTTGTGACAGCAGTACTGTGCAATACATAAAATTACAGCAGCACTGTACAACAGTCTTAGGCACCGTAGTCATATATACAGCTCCGTACATTGAATTGCTACCACATTATTGTCTAATGAGGTATTTGCATTAACAAGGAGGTCTATAGTGTACCTAATAAAGCGGCCAGTGAGTGTATATTCACAGTGCAATTATGTAATTTGAGATGAATTACACCCATGTGTTCAGCAGATAAAGTTTTCAAAATGTTAGTTTTCAGCTTATAATAGAACTACCAAGAAATTAGGGGTTTACTTTGAAATTAAAGAGCAAAGATGGTGAAAATATTTGCAGAAGGGTAGGTAACCAAAAGTCACCTAGGCTTCTCGGTGTAACAGAATCAGAATCCGATTTAATATCGTTAGCGTATGTCATGAAATTTGTTGTTATGCAGCAGCAATACATAATAATTAAAACTGTGAATTACAGTAAGAAGCATATTTAAATGTTCCATTAAATAACTGGGTGCAGAAAGATTTTTAAAAAGTAGTGAGGTAGGGGTCATGTGCTCAATGTCCATTCAGAAATCTGATGGCAGAGGGGAAGAAGCTATTCCTGAATCGTTGAATGTGTGTCTTCAGGCTCCTGTATCTCCTCCCTGATGGTAGCAATGGGAAGAGAGCATGTCCTGGGTTTTGGGGTCCTTAATGATCGATGCCCCCTTTTTGAGGCATTGCTCTTTGAAGATGTCCCGGATGCTGGGGAGGCGGGTGGCCATGATGAAGCTGACTGAGTTCACAACTTTCTACAGCTTTTTCTGATCCTGCACAGTCTCCCCCCGACTCCGGTCCCCAATACCAGACGGTGATGTAGCCAGTTTGATTCCTCTCCACTTCAGCGGTTACTTCTCACTGTTTCCATAGTTCAGGCTGATCAAATTCAGGTAGATAAAAGCCATCCAGCTCACTTCTCTTGTTCAGCGCCTGTGATCTACATTTTGGTAGAGTGTTTTTGGGCCAACTGAGCAATTGCGAGGAAGATTGAGTGCGGAAGGCGAGGGGGTGTTCAGCACCGTCTACCGGCCTCTCACTCGCTGCTGCCAGAGGGAGGTGTCTGCGATTGACAGTCCCTCTCTCCCTCTTACTTGCTGCTCCCGGAAGAAGGTCCCTGCATTTGAATGATGTCTCTCTCTCTCCCTCAAGGCTGTCGGAGGATGGCGCAGGAGCAAGGCTTAATTGACGCAGTTTGTGGATTGGACTCTGTAGTTCACGTTATGATGTGTTTCTGGTTTCTGGTCACTCCTTTTTTTGTAGCTGTTTTGGGTGATTTTGAATCAGGGCAGCCTGCAATGAACTGAATATGCCTGGATACTTTTGATTTTGTGTTTTATATTCTGTGTCTTCTTGCTTATTTTTATTTCTGTTGCCAATTGCGCAATGTATTGTTTCTGTATGTTGGTGGTGGGGGGGGGGGGTAGATTGTTGTTCTTCTTTGAATGGGTTCCATGGTTTTTCTTTGTTTCATGGCTGTCTGTGGGGAAGAGTCACCTCAGGGTTGTATACTACATACATACTTTGATAATAAATGTGCTTTGAATCTTTGAATCTTCAGATAACTGGCAAAATAACCAGAGGACAGGTTGCAGTGGGTTGCACTGGCGTACACATGCTAAAGGGGAGATGCAATCACCTTTTAATGGAGAATTAGATAAAAATAGAATATCAGAGTTATACAGAACTGAAACAGGCCATTCGGTCCAACTAGTTCATGCTGACCAAGATGCTCCATCCAAGTTAGCACCAGTTGCCCGAATTTGGTCCATAACCTTCTGAACCTTTCCAATCCATGCACCTGTCCAACTGTTTTTCATAAGTTGCTATTGCACCCCAAGACAGACCTAGCCCATTTGGCCCATCAAATCTGCTCGCTCATTCAATCATGGATAATTTACCTGTCTCAACCACTTATTCTGGAAGTTCATTGCATATCGATACCACCTTTTGAGTATAAAAGTTGTCCCTCAAGTTCATAATAAATCTAGTCCTCTCAAAATGAATGCTAACTTTGCATTTGCCTTCCACACCACTGACTCAACCTGCAAATTAACTTTCAGGGAATCCTAGTCATAGGCCAGTCCAACCTCTCCCTGCAAATCAGTCCTTCAAGTTTTGGTAACATCCTTATAAACCTTTTCTGCACTCTTTCCAGTTCAGTAACATCTTTCCTACAGCAGGGCAACCAGAGTGCTTGAAATAAAGATCTGAGTGAAAATATAGCAAAAATATGAAGATCTGTGCCTCCTCAACAGACACAAGGAAGAATGACTTTACTTCTTGTGGGTTGTGTGGTACAACCACTAGTGAAATATTCCCTTATTTGTGTATTTACCTCACTGTTACCAAAACAGCACAATCAGCAGAACATTCGAGCTGAAGAAGAAAGCCTCCACTTTGATGTTTAATTCCCATAGTCTTTCATTGCTCAGAAGTCTAGAAACTTGTGTCAGCCTCAAACATACTTAATGACTCAACAGCCACAGCTCTTCAGGACAAGAGAATTGCAAAAATTCCTAAGCGTCTTGGAGAAGATTTCTTTCCAGTCAAGAGCCAACCTTTTATCTTGACATGTGGGAAAATCTAGCTTATCAAGCTCCTGCAGAATCTTATTTCATTGAGATAATGTCCCTTACGTCTGAACCCTGGGGAGCATAGGTTCACCAACTCAATAGCTCCTCAGTGGAAAGGATGAGCAGTTTCTTTTCAAATCTTTTTATTATTATTATTATCATCCAAAATTAACAAGAATACATTGAAGTAGGCAACACTTACAATGTCTCAAAAAAAACATTGTCTTAAAGATTGAGCAGTTTCAAGTAAGACCAAGGAACTGATTATGGACTTCAAGAAGGGCAAATCGAGGGAACACACACCAGTCCTCATTGAGGGGTCAGCGGTGAAAAGGGTGAGCAGCTTCAACTTCTCTGAAATTCTATCCTGGACCCAACATACTGATGCAATCAATAGAAGGCGCTCCAGCATATATACTTCATTAGTAGTTTGAGAAGATTTGGCATGTCAGCAAAAACTCTCGCAAATTTATACAGATGTACCGTGGGCGAGCACTCTTGGTTGCATCACCATCTGGTAAAGAAGGGCCAATGTACAGGATCAGAAAAAGCTGCAGAGGGATGTGAATTCAGCCAGCTCCATTGAGAACATCTACAAAAGTTGATGCCCCAAGGAGGGGGCATCCATTCTGAAGAACCCTCACCATCCAGGATAAACCATCTTCTCAATACCACCATATAATAAATACATAAATACTTATTTATTATACAATGCTATAATTGCACATTGCACATTTGAACGGGGACGTAACGTAAAGATTTTTACTCCTCATGTATTTGAAGGGTGTAAGTAATAAAGTCAATTCAATTCAATACCGCCATCAATGATGGGGTACAGAAGCCTGAAGGCACACACACACACAACATTTCAGTAACGGCTTCTTCCTCTCCACTCTCAGATTTCTGAATGGACCATGAACCCATGAACACTACCTCACTACTATGCTCCTATTGCACCTTATTTACTTATTTTTTGTTGTTCTCATTGTAACATAAGAGTACATTTTATGTATTTCACTGTACTGCTGCCACAAATCAACAAATTTCAAAACATGTCAGTTTTAATAAACCTGATTTTAATTCTGATTTTCATATACAATTCATAAGGAAATCATCCATGCAACTGCTAAGGTAATGATAATGCCGGTGTTAAGGTGGCAATTTGCAATTCTTACCAAAGAGTTGTTTGGGATTGACATTGGTACTGGGTGGCGGGGTGGAGACACATCTCTACCAAAGGGGGTATAAGGTGCTCCTTCCCTCCACTAGTCCGTAGGTGACCCCTTGCCACTCCCCCCAACCAGATAATGGTCACGGGAAGCCATGGGAGCCGGTGGTGGACGGTCGTATGAGTAGCCAGTGCATATCACAAGTCCTGGTTATGTGACCACTGACGCTAGGCAGACAATCTCTGAAGAGTACTGACAATGGCTGGGATCACTCTTCTTGGAAAGACACTGCCCAGAAGAAGGCAATGGCAAACCACTTCTCTAGAAAAATTTTCCAAGAACAATCATGGTCATGAGACCATGATTGCCAATGGTCACATACGACACGGGACATAATGACGATGAGGTTATTTGGTCATATGGGTGTAATAGGGCAGCGTGGGCTCAATGAATCGGAAAGGTGTGCTACAATGCTGTATCTCTAAAAAAGAGCTTGTCTTGCACTCTGTTCATGCAGATCATTCATTACAAAGTGCATTGAGACTGAAAAAGGTAAACCAATAACAATGCTGAATAAAGTACAACAGCAGCAGAGAAAACGCAATGCAGGTAAACGATAAAGTGAAAGTTCATAATGAGGTACATTTTGAGGTCAAGAGTCCATCTTGTCTGATAGAAGCAGGGTAGAAGCTGTTCCAAGACAGATTGCTATTGAGTCTCCATCCCTGCGGTGCACACTGTCACACCATTTCTAGAGACGATGCAAACGAAATGCGCTCCATAGTCTCTCCAGAATTCCTCCCCCAAAGACCCACTGGATCTGTGGTTTTAGTGGATGAGAGATGGAGTGTAAATATGAGCCTATGTGTATGAAAGAATGTAAGATTCTGAAAGTGAATTTAAGCACAAAATGTATGAATGTGCTGGAGGAACTCAGCAGGTCAGGCAGCATCAATGGAGAGGAATACACAGTTGACGTTTTGGGCCAAAACCGTTTGTCAGGGCGTCAGCTTGAAATGTTGACCGCTTTTGAAACGTCGACTGCTTTTGAAACGTCGACTGCTTATTCCTTTCCGTAGGTGGTGCCTGATCTGTTCAGTCCCTCCAGCATTATGTGTGTGTGGTTCTGGATTTACAGCATCTGCAGAATCTCTTGTGTTTAGGTGCAAGTATGAATGTCTGTGATTGAGGTGAGAACAAGCTTTAGTTCAGACACCATGGAACAGTTTACAAACTTCCACATTCAGACTCAGATTCATTGACTTACCACGTGTACACTGAAACACGCAGTGAAATGCACAGTCTGTGCTAGCAGCCAGCACAACCCAAGGATGTGCTGGGGGCAGCCCAAACGTGTTGCCACACATTCCGGCGCCAATATAGCATGCCCGCAAAGCTTGACAGAACAGCACAGAACACAACAAAACAGAACACATTAGGCAACAGAAGAACAACAGTTAAACAAGCCCCTTACCCCTCCCTCCTATATGGACAGTACTCCAACCCCAGGACTCCAGCAGACTTGCAGACAATAGGCCTCCAACTTCCCCAATGAATTTCAGACTTGTAGACCCAGGGGTTGGATGTGTTCAAGCATTTTGGAAGGCTTTGGAGTTTTAAATGCAATTGTGCTGTTTTCTTCAGGCTACTGGTTAGCAGTAACCCTGAGAAGATTTGGATGGGTCTAGAAAGTGGAATTCTCCTTGGCAGGAACGGTTAAAAGCATGTGAACAAGTAAATGTGCACACCCTGACAGGCCAGGCAAAGTAAAAATGCTTAGTGGTTTCTCAATCTATCACCAGTGTTGCAGGCCTCACAGGGGGAGACAAGCGAATCAACAATTCACCTGGGTTGAAGGAAGCACCTGACATCCCCCTTTTGATGACTGCCGACGTGAGAGTAAAAATGCCGAGTAACCCTCAGAAAGGTGGGTCTCTGTGCACCAACTCCAGAGGAGTTCCTCCGAGGCATTCCTGCAGATTCTCTTTGTTTCCTCCCACGTTCCGAAGACGCACAGTTCGAAGATTAATTGGTCACATGGGTATAATTGGGTGGCACAGACTTACTGGGCCGAAAGGGCTTGTTACCATTCTGTATCTCTAAAAAAATAAATTTCACACTCTCATCAGCCTCCTCAGCTTCTACCACTCATCAAAACCCAGAACATGGAACATAGAACACAGAACATTACAGCCCAGTACAGGCCCTTTGGCCCACAATGTTGTGCCAGCCTTTTAGACGGCTCCATAATTAACCTAACACCTCCCTCTTGCATGGTCCTGCATCTTTTTTTTTTATCATACATGTGCTTATCTAAGAGTTTCTTTCATGTCCTTAATGTACCTGCCCCTACCACCACAACTGGCAGATTGTTCCAGGCACCCATGTAAAAAAATGACCTCTGACATCCCCCTATACTTCCCTCCTATCACTTGAAAGCTATGCTCCCTTGCACTAGCCATTTCCGCCTGGGTAAAAAAGACTCTGACCAGCCACTCACTCAATACCTCTTATCATCTTATACACCTCTGTCAAGTCACCTTTCATCCTCCTCTACTTCAGAGAGAAAAGCCCGAGCTCGCTCAACCTATTCTCATAAGGCACGCTCTCTAATCCAGGCAGCATCCCGTTCAGGAGACAATGTGAGAGGGTCGTACTGAACGTGCAAAAGAGGTAGCAGAGTGGTCGGAGGCAAGCAAATTCGGTAGGATGTCAGAAACAAAATCAAACAAGGTCAGGATGACAAAGTACCGCACTCGTGCAGATGTGACATGAGTCCTTCGTACTGCTAGAGGATAAAGTGACAGAACTTTCTTTCCCACGGACTCTTTAGAGACAAGTGCTTCTGAATTTGGTGAGTTATTTTTATGAGTGTTGACTCTCAACCTCAGGATGTGGCTTTTGCACAACACTACATAGTACAGAAACTCAGTGTCCACTGGGTCACGGCACTCGCACCCCACAAATGTTTGTAAGACATCGGATAGCTCACTGCCCTACTTAACCAGCTTTAAATACATCGACACTGATGATTAAAATTGAAAGTTCATGTATTCATAAATAACAGGGCTATATTTAAGTAGGTGATCCACCAAGACTGTACAAGGTGGAACGTGATTGGCTTGACTTTCCAAGGCTGGGAATTAATCTGAAGAACAAGCTTTTTTGATAACCCAGAGGGGAATTATGTCACGCAGTGTGATGTTGACCTACATACATAGATATATACACAAAGCTAATAGGTACAATAATACCAGGTGGACTTTCCTGACCATCCCACATTCATGATGACAGAAACAGGACATTTGTCTCACTATAGGATAGCACGGTAGTGTAATGGTTTGCATACCACTATTACAGTGGCAGCGACCCCCAGTTCAATTCCCGTTGCTGTCTGGAAGGAGTTTGAAGATTCTCCCCATGACTGTGTGCATTTCCTCCAGGTGTTTTGGTTTCCTCCCATATTCCAAAAATGTACGGGTTAGTAGGGTAATTGGTCACGTGGGTGTAATTGAGCTATGCGGGCTGAAAGACCGTTCTGCATGAACTCAGCAGGTCAGGCAACATCCATGGAAATCAACAAACAGTCTGACGTTTTAGGCCGGGACTCTTCTTCAGGACTGGAAAGGAAGGGAAAAGATGCCAGAATAAAATCACATTCATCAGTACTTGATCCATGGCTTTCTATACCTTGGCAAATCAAGAGAAGGCCTATTCCTGAATGGTGGAGGTCCTTAATGATGGATGCTGACTTCTTGAGGCACTGAAGATGTTGTTGGTGGTGGGGAGAGTTGTCCTCGTGATGGAACTGGCTGAGTCTACAAATCTCTGTCGCCTTTGCCGATCCCGTGCGGTGGTGCCTTCATACCAGACGATGATGTAACCAGCTGGAATGCTCTCCGCGGTCTATCTGTAGAAATTTGTACTGTTTTTGTCTTGATCATTTTATTTTGATCATATTTTTGCCTGGTCAGTTGCACCTTCATGTGAAATTGTTGAATGTTCTTCACTGCCAATCTCCTCAAACACAACATCACAAAGATGAAGCTGGGACAGGTTTGGAACTCCATAGTCAAACATCACCTCCCTCTAATGCAGCTTCAAATGATGTTTAAATGCTTTACACAAGAAACCCTTTCCTCTTAGCAGCCTTAACAGTGATAGAGTTCATCTACCTACCACCCCATGATCCTCCAGATCCAACAAATAATTCTCTGCAACTTCTGCCATCTCCAAAGGGATCCTATCACCAAATATATCTTTACCTCCCTTCCCCCACTTTCCACAGGGAATTCTCCCTCCATGATCCCCTTGTCAATTCGTACCTCCCCACTAATCTCCCTCCCGGCACTTATCCCTGCAAGTGACCAAAGTGCTACAGCTGTCCATTCACCTCCTCCCTCACCCCCATTCAGGACCTCAAACAGTACTTCCAGGTGAAGCCACACTAAACCTGTGAATCTGCTGTGGTTGTCTATGGTGTCCGATGCACCCCGACGCGGCCTCCTCTGTATTGGTGACACCCATCACAAATTTGGGGACTACTTTGTCAATCGTCTCCTCTCCAACCGCCAAAGGTGGAACTTCCCGTGGCCAATCATTTTAATTCCAATTCCCATTCCCATTGTGACATGTTGGTCCATGGCCTCACCTTGTGTTACAATGAGGCCACCCTCAGGGTGGAGGAGCAACACCTTATATTCTGTGTGGGATGGCATGAATATAAAATTCTCCTTCTGGTAAACAAAAGTTTCCTTCCCCCTCCCCTCTTCTAGTCCCCTCGCTGGCCTCTTACCTCTTCTCACCTGCCTATTACCTCCCTCTGGGTCCCTTCCTCCTTCCCTTTCTCCTACGGTCCACTCTTCTCTCCTATCTGATTCCTTCCTATCCAGCCCTTTTCTTTTCTCACACATCTGGCTTCACCTGTCACCTTCCAGCAATCCTCCTTCCCCTACCCCAACTTTTTATTCTGGTGTCTTCCCCCTTCCTCTCCAGTCCTACAAATAGAAAAGGCATGTAAAAAGGGCAATGTTACAATAGTCATGGGGGATTTCAATACGCAAGAAGATTGGGAAAATCAGGTTGGTGCTGGTTCACAAGAAAGTGAATTTGTAGAATGCCGATGAGATGGCTTTTTAGAGCAGCTTGTGGTTGAGTCCACTAGGGGAACGGCAATTTTGGATTGGGTGTTATGTAATGAACCAGATTTGATTAGGGAGCTTAAGGTGAAGGAATCCTTAGGAGTAAGTGATCATAATATGACAGAATTCACCCTGCAGTTTGAGAAAGTGAAACTAAAATCAGATGTATCAGTATTACAGTGAAGTAAAGGGAATTACAGAGGCATGAACAAAGAGCTGGTCAGAGGGGGACACTAGCAGGGATGTCTAAAAAAGCCATGAAGAGAGAAAAGCTTAAATCTGAAGGTAAGCCAACAAATAATATATAAGAGGAAACAAAAAGTTTTTTCGGATAAATAAAGATTAATAGAGAGACAAGAGTGGATATCGCTCCACAGGAAAACTATACTGGAGAGGTAGTAATTCAGGACAAAGAAATAACGGATGAACTTAATAAGTATTTTGCATCAGTCTTCACTGTGATAACTTTCAGACTGAGTCAGTGGTAAGGGAGGCAAATGCAATGCTAACATTCATTTCAAGAGAACTAGAATACAACATCAAGGATGTAATGTGAAGGCTTTATGGGTATTAGTCAGACTGCACTTTGAGTATTGTGAGCAGTTTTGAGCCCCTTGTCTAAGAGAAATTCTGCTGGCATTGGAGAGGGTCCAGAGGGGATTCACGAGAATGATCCCAAGAACGAAAGGGTTAACAAGTGAGGAGAACTTGATTGCTCTGTGTTTGTACTTGCTGGAGTTTAGACGAATGACAGGGGATCTCAATGAAACCTATCGAATATTGAAAGGTCTAGATAGAGTAGATGTGGAAAGACCATTTCCAAGAGTGGGGGAGTCTAGGATCAGAAAGCACAGCATCAGATAGACGGTCATTCCTTTAGAACAGAGATGAGGAACATTTTCTTTACCAAGAGGGTGGTGAATCTATGGAATTCATTGCCACAGATGGCTGTGCAGACCAAGTCATTGGTATATTTAAAGTGGAGGTTGATAGGTTCTTGATTAATCAGGGCATCAAAGGTTATGGGGTAAAGGCAGGAGAATGAGAATTGAGAGGGATAATTAATCAGCCATGATGGAATGGTCGAACAGACTCGACAAGTGGAATGGCTTAATTCTGCTCCTGTGTCTTATGGTCCAACCCAAGTCTCAATCCAGATCCCCAGAGGTTGGAGGCTGAAAAATATGAACTGTCTTTGGGTTAAAGGATTTTGTATGTGGGTGGGAGGGAGGAATGGGGGGGGGGGTGTTTTGCTGTTGTTGCTTTGTTGCTTGTTGTGTTCTGTGTTGTTCTGCTGAGCATTGTGGGTATGCTATGAGGTGAGGTGACACTTGCGGGCAGCCCCCAGCGCACCCTCAGGTGTGCAGGTTGTTAATGCAAGTGACTCTTTCGGCTTCGATGTACACGTGATAAGTAAATGTGAATCTTGACGGTCTAAAGGGTCTGCTTCCGTGTTTATAGTTCAGTGCAACAAAAAAAAACCCAGAATCACTAGATTTTTGGAAATTTTCAGCCCAGACGAGAACAAATGCTTTTTAAATGCTGTAGACATAAGATACTGCAGATGCTGGAATCTGGAGCAATAAATGTTCTGCTGGAAGAACTCAGCGTGTCCCGCCTCAATGCAGGGTTTCAACCTGAAATGCTGACGATTCCTTTCCTCCCACAATGTGCGAAGGGATGGGGGCGCAGTTGGACAAATAGGCTGTTTTCCTGGGAGCAGTGGAAACTGAGGGGAGACCTGATAAAAATTCATAGCATTATGGGAGGTATCGAAAGCGCAGACACCTGGTTTCTTTCTCTGAAGGATGATAAGTCTAATACTAGAGGGCATGCACTTACAGTAATAAGGTGTAACTTCAAAGAGATGTGTGCAGCAAGCTTTTAAACAGAGAGTGCTGGGTGCCTGGAATGGTCGTGGAGGCAGATACAATAGAGGTGTTTAAAAGGCTCTTGGGCAGGCTCATGAATATGCAGAGAAAGGAGGCATATGGACCAATGTACAGGATTAGATGTCATTATCACGCTCTATGGGTCTATATTCTATGTTCTAGATGCTACTCGATCCTCTGGGTTCCTGCAGCAGACTGTCAATTCTAAAAGCTGCAATTGCACCTGCCTCTCCCACCTCCTGTGGCAGCTCATTCCAGCTGTTTGCTCCGCTCTGCGTGAAAGTGTGACGAGAGGCCTAGGTGAGAATGGTAAGGACCCAAGTGCTGAAGTGTCTGTGACTAGAATCGAGGCACGATTTTGAGACTGAAATGAGAACAGGGTTCTTGACTAGGTGCTAGACATGAATGTGATGACAGTAGGTTAATTGGTTGTTGTAAATTGTCCTGTGATTAGGCCAGGGTTTAAAAATGGGATTGTTGGGCGCACGGCTCGAAGGGCTGGAAGGGCCTATTCCACTGTGTATCTCAATTAGATTTTTCAAAAAGTTGCTTCTGTATTTTTCTAGAAACTTCTCAGTTTTGGGCACATGCTACTGAAAACATGAGTGCTTTTGGACCCTGGTGCTTTTGGAAGTCAAGAATGAGGCCTAAGACTTATGTCCAGCAATTTTATTAAGTGTTACAAAAAAAGGAACGAACAAAAGAAAGACAAAGGAAAAAGCAGTCACAATTGTCTCATTCTTAGAGAAGCGATATTAAAAATTTCAGTAATAACAATGAACCTATAAAATAGCCAGATTCAGTGGCAAGAAGCTTCTAGAAAAATACCGGCGCAACTGTACCGTAATGTCTAGAAAAATTACATGCATATACAGTAGGTGATTATATAAAAATAGAAGCAAGCATAGGAAAGTTAAACTACAGGAAAAAATAACAATTCCTCAGTACTGTGCAAAAGTCTTAGGCATATTATATAGATAAATAGATAGATAGCTGGGGTGCCTAAGACTTTTGCCCAGTAACGTATTGCACTGTACTGCTGCTGCAAATACAAATTTCATGACATATGTGAGTGATGATAAACCTGATTCTGGTATGGGTCTCTGTTGTGGACTGAGAGTGGGAAGGGACAGGGAGAGGGGAATCATGGTTGGGAAAAGTGGAAGGGAGAGGGGAGGGAGCAGGAAGCACCAGAGAGACATCTTCAAGGCTGGATGTGTCTGCACCCCCCCCCCCCACCCTGGCACTCCTTCTCTGCCACCTGTCCCACACCCCTCCCATGGCGCTCCACCCTCACCATTCCCAACATCCTTTGTTCCCACCAGATTTACAAACTCGCTCTCTATGCCACATTGACAAATACAGTACTGTGCAAAAGTCTTAGCTATATATATGTGCCTAAGACTTTTACACAGTACTGCACATAAATACCGGAATGGTAAAATCAGTACATGTAAGAGACAATTAGACAGACACTTAAGGAGGCATGGCATAAAAGGATTCGGCCCTAATGCAGGTGCTCCACAGGGGTTAATGTTGGGTCCAGTTGTGTTCATGTTGTATGTTAATGATCTGGATGATGGAATTGGTGGCCAAGTTTGCAGATGATATGAAGATAGGTGGAGGGGCAGGTAATTTTGAGGATGCAGGGAGTCTGCAGAAGCATTTAGACAGATTAAGTGGCAGGTGGAATACAGTAAGGGAAGTGTATGGACATACACTTTGGTAGAAGGAATAAAGGCATAGACTATTTTATAAATGCAAAGTGAATTCAGAGATTAGAGGTGAAAAGGGACTTGGGAATCCTACTGTAGGAGTCCCTAAAGATTAACTTGCAGTTTGAGTCAGTGGTAAGGCAGGGAAATGCAATGTTGACATTTATTTTGAGAGGAAAAGAATATAAAAGCAAGGATGTACCGTTGAGTCTTTATAGGGCATTGGTTCCCTCTAATCTGTAATGACCAGTGTGCACAAAAATCTTGTGCTGTGCAATATTTTGCCCAGTGACAACAACATGTGCGCACTGAATACTTTCCTCAATAAAATCAGTTTAAATAAGCCACTTCTAAAATCTGCAGACAAATCATCGCAAACTCCATGTGGTCAATCCCGTCCACATCAGAAACCAGAAAAGGAAATGAGATTGTGTACGATCGTGCCAACGAGGTAGAGGGTGACAACCTTTTGTGCGCAGTTTAAATTCCTTTGTGTGCTAGCAGCAAAAGATACGTGTGTGCATGCACACACACACACACCTTAGAGGTAACATTGGTCAGACTGTACTTGGAGTATTGTGAGAAATATACAGAAAACTCTGGAGGAACTCAGGCAGCATCTATGGAGGGGAATAAACAGTAGAAATAGCAATAGTTTATTCATTTCCATAGATACTGCCAGACCTGCTGAGTTCCTCCAACATTTCCTGTATGCTGGTCTGGAATTTCAGCATCCGCAGAACCTTTTGTGCTTTTGGAGTGTTGTGAGAAGCTCATGTTGGCATTGCAGAGGGTCCAGAAGAGGTTTATGAGAATGATCCCAGGAATGAAAGGGTTAACTTGAGAGTAGCATTTAATGGCTCTGGACCTGTATTTGCTGGAGTTTAGATGAATTTCTCATTGAAATCTACCAAATATTGAAAGGTCTAGATAGAATGGACGTGAAGAGGATGTTTTCAATAGTGGAAAGTCCAGGATCAGAAGGCATACCCTCAGGACAGAAGAACCTCCCTTTAGAACAGAGACGAACAGGAATTTCTTTAGCCAGAGGGTGACGAATCTGTGGAATTCATTGCTAGACTGCTGTGGAGGCCAATTCATTGGGTATATTTAAAGCAGAGATTGGTATGTACTCGATGCCAATACTTATGAGGAGAAGGCAGGAGAATGGGGTTGAGAGGGAAGATAAATCAGCCATCATGGAGCAGCGGAGCAGACGCTACTCCTGTCTTACGGTCTAAATGGGATTATTATAACCGGGTAAAAAGTGTCTACATGGATTTTGTAGGCAGGTTCAACTCCACGACTCTATCTCTTTCCCAGGCTTATAAAATATAATAGCATCTTACTATCTCATCTATCCCACAGTGATCCTAATCTCAGGCTTTCCCTGATGGGGAAGTAGGATATGGAAAGATAATACAGACAATGAAGAATGGTTTCTGAGTTCAGTTGCTATTCGTTTCCAATCGTTGATGCTTTGTCCTGATGTGAAATGGTTGTATTAAAAGCCATTATATGGAAACAACGCATTTTTAAAGCATTGAGCACAATACCACCAAACACGAGATTCTGCATCAAAGAGTAAACAAAATCAGAATCAGGTTTAACATCATCGCATGTGTTATGAAATTTGTTAACTTTGTGGCAGCAGTACAATGCAATACATGATAATATAGAAAAATACTGAATTACAGTAAGTATTTAAATGTATATTAAATAGTTAAATAAATAAGTAGTCCAAAAACAGAAATAAAAAAGTAGTGTGTAGTGTTCATGGGTTAAATGTCCATTCAGAAATCGGGTGGCAGAGGGGAAGAAGCTGTTTCTGAATCGCTGAGTGTGTGCCTTCAGGCTCCTGTATCTCCTCCCTGATGGTAACAATGAGAACAAGGCATGCCCTGGGTGGTGGGGGTCTCTAATGATGGATGCTGCCTTTTTGAGGCACCGCTCCTTGAAGATGTTTTGGATCCTACAGTGGCTAGTACCCATGATGGAGCTGACTAATTTTACAACTCTCTGCAGCTTATCAGGGAATGCGGATCAGGGCAAATCTTTAGTCTTACAATTGTAACCAAGAAACCTATACTGGGATGATTAAAAATAACTTAGAAAATTGACTGGGTTGACTCAACTCTTTATCACACTAAATGTGACAGCACTTTATTAGTAGACTGTGAAATCATACAAAATCATTCAAATATCCACTAATTTCCACTCCAACTACATTAGTGTCTGCACAGCAGTAAATAGCATTATCTTTCTGTTGGAGACTTCCAGTTAGATACTCTCTGATCTATTGCATAAAAATACCATTACACCAGTGCAGTTATTAGGAAGAATATTAACATTCTTAAAGTTTAATTTAAAATGGATACCCTGTGTGGCTCCTATGGGATGTTGCGATGACTTACGGCGTTACTGAGTGAACATAAAGTAGTTTGGATGAGAAAAAAAGACTGGCTTCTCTTTGATATCATCCCAATCAGTTTTATTATCACTGTCTGAGATGATGTGAAATCTGTTGTTTTGCAGCAGCAGTACAGTGCAAAGGCATAAAATCACCATCATTTACAGAAATAAATTAATTGTGCAAAAGATGAATAACGAGGTGGTGTTCAGGGGTTCTTAGACTGTTAAGAAATCTAATAGCAGAGGGGAAGAAGCTGTTCCTGAATCATTGAGTATGGGACTTCAGGCTCCTGTATCTCTTCCCTGACGGTAATAACAAGAAGGGGGCATGTCTAGGATGGTGAACGTCTTTACTGATGGATATTGCCTTATTCTCTGACATCATTCCAGAATAAAGTACAAAGTACGTATACATTATACAACCTTGAGATTCGTCTCCTTACAGGCAGCCACAAAACAAAGAAACCCAAAAGAATCCATTAAAAAAAATCAAACACCCAAAGTGCAGAAAAAAGAACAAATCATGCAAACAATAAATGCAAGCAAATAGCGTTCTGAACTGAAGTCCACAGACTCCTCGTTCAGCGCAGAGCTGAGTAGATGATGCGGAACAGCGAGCTGAATTGGTCCGACCCTCACCCCGGGACATGACACCCTGATGTTTTCAACCTGGCCTGCCGCCTAATCATTGTCCAAACATCGGGTTCAGCCGTTTCAAATACACGGTTGGCCCGGTATGGTGGCTAGTGTAATACTAGTACAGCGCCTGTAACCCCGGTTCAATCCCCGCTGCTGACTGCGAGGAGTTTGCACGTTCTGCCCATGACTGCGCAGGTTTCCCCCACGTGCTCTGGTTTCCTCCCACATTCTGAAGATGTACAGGTTAGGAAGGTAATTGATCACTTAAGTGTCACTGGGTGGCGTGGGCCCATTGGGTCGAAAGGGCTGGCTACTGTGCCATATCTCTGAATATAAAAGAAAACTAAATTAAATATATACTTCAGTTATGATTGTGACCATCTGTTCTTAAATCATTCCAGTGTCAATAGCTCCACCACCATACCTGGCAGGCATACCCTTCCCCGCAAAAAAATTGTGTCCACCTGTCCAATGGCTCTTTGTGTTTGGTTTAGCATTAAACCAAAGCTCTGTCCAATCTTTTGTGGATATAGGTGATTGTTTGTGGATATAGGAGATCTTTTGCCACTTTCAAATGGGATTTCTCCCTGCATGCCATATCCAGTATCACCAAAAAGTGGATTAGTAAAGAAACCATATTGCTAAAAGAGAAACAAGTACCTGCCTAGCGCTGGATATCTGGATCCTATTTTAATGCACACTTCATTAACCTGTAAGATCAACCTCAATTCTCTCACTCCACAGATGCTGCCTGACCCACTGAACATTCTCAGCATCTTTATCTTTTATTTCGTTATCAGTTTTCTCATTGTGGGATCTTGCGTTTGCAAATTGTTTGCTGCCTGCTCCTATGTTCCAGAGACTACAGAGTGCTTATGAAAACTCAGAGTTCATGAGAGGTGCTACAGTAATGCAAGTCCTTTTTTCATTTTCATTTTCTCTAAGATATCCACCCCCAGAATATTCTCAGATATTTCCTCCTAAAACGGAAGGCCTTTGTTTACACTCCATGGCCACTTTATTAGTTACACCTGAACAATGCTCACTAATGCAAATATTTAATTGGCCAATTGTGTAGCAGTAACTCAATGCATAAAAGCATGCAGACACGGTCAAGAGGTTCAGCTCTTGTTCAGACCAAACATCAGAATGGGAAAGGAATGGATTCTAAGTGACTTTGACCGTGGAACGATTGTTGGTGCCAGATGGACTCAGAATCTTCTAATCTGGAATTTTCACATACAACAGTCTCCAGAGAATGGCGCAACAAACAAAAAATATCCAGTGAGCAGCAGATCTGTGGGCAAAAACTCCTTGTTAATGAGAGAGGTCAGAGGAGAATGGCCAGTCTGGTCCAAGCTGATAGGAAGTCAACAGTAACTGAGGTGACCACGTGTTACAACGGTGGCGTGCAGAAGAGCATCTCTGAATGCACAACACATCAAACATTGAAGTGGACGGGCTACAGCAGCAGAAGACCAGATATACACTCAGTGGCCATTTTATTAGGTACAGAAGGTGTCTAATAAAGTGGCCACAGAGTGTATATGCCCTTTGAAGGTTTCTCTTGACCTTCCACTAATTGGACAGATCAGTCAGGAGGGCACTTAGAGTCACACATGAGGTGTAAGATTGAGTTTCACACGGGGGCAGCAGTTCCTCAGCTCTGTTTCCTACAGCAGTGACTACACTTCAAAAGCTGCTTCACTGTAAAGTGCTCTGGGACGCTCCGAGGTCAGGATAGATGCTATTTAAACACTAATCCTTTTTGTTCCTGAAGGACACAAAGACCCGTTTTTTTAAACAACAATTTAGCAGCTTTTACAGTTCTTCATGGTAGCAGCTACAATTTAATAGATTTATTGAATTCAATTTCATAACTTGCCTTGCTGGAATCGAACTCCCGACTTTCCAGCTGCTGGTCCAGTTTCATAACTGCTACACCATCATGCCCCCACCAGAAGCAACTCATAGCCCTGGGCCTGTAATCGCTGGAGTTTAAAAAAATCGAGGGAGGATCTCAATGAAATCTGTCGAATACTGAAAGGCCTAGATAGAGTGGATGTGAAGAGAATGCTTCCTATAGTGGAGGAGTGAGGACTAGAGGGCACAGCCTCAGAATACAAGGACGTCCCTTTGGAACAGAGATGAGGAGGGATTTCTCTGTGGAACTCATTGTCACAGATGGCTGTGAAGGCTAATTCATTGGGTTTCTTTAAGGTGGAGGTTCATTGGTTCTTGATTAATAAGGGTGTCAAAGGTTACAGGGAGAAGACAGGAGAATGGAGTTGAGAGGGATGATAAATCAGCCAGGATGAAATGGCTGAGCAGACTCGATGGACTGAATGGCCTAATTCTGCTCCTATATCTTATGGTCTTACAATAAATCTGATTCCAATTCTGATACTCTGCAATCTTACTCAGAGGCACCTCCCAAACTGCTGGTCATCAATACTTGAAAATAGCTATCCTTAACAGACCTATTGCTACTGAAATCTCTGCAATTTGGGGGAGACCTTGTCAAAGGGACACATAAGTGAAGATCATGCATTTTTCTGTAGGGGAAGGCAGAGACGGAGGAGGGTGGGGAAGAAAAAAGGAGGGAAAGGGAGAATGGGAGTCACGGAAGTGACACTGAGAGAGATGGATGGAGAGGAGAGGAGGGAGAGGAGCAGACAGAAGAAGAGGGGAAGAGGAGACCAAGGAGATGGGCAATAGTCAGAAAACGACACAGTGGAGGGTACTCAATCTGTGGCACAGAAGAGACGGGAGGAAGAGAGTGAGTGTGAGAAACACACATACACCCCAACACAAACACACACACACTCACATACAGCATACTAACACACACAAACACACGCATGTACACACACATACACACACATGCCCACACACACATAAACATCTCTAGAGATGTGGCTCGTTAGCCCCCTCGCGGTGAGGAAGCCACCTTTCCCAGACTCCGTACGCCTAGGGTTGATGTGACTTGCATCCCACCAAATCTGGGAAGTTGGGATGTCTCGCCCACCCGAACCACAATCTGTGTGAATACTGTGTAACTACTGGCCCCGTGCAATTGCCCATCAGCGAGAAATAGCAGACCGTACACTACATACAATGATAAAGTATATTTTCAAGTGTCAGATTCATCAAACAGTTAGTAGGAAAAAGAAAAGGAAAAAGAAATTAAAAGGGCCCATTACAGTTAACCCAGTCCAACTGTACACTTAAGTTGGAGCTCATCTTAAAGTTGTCTGTAACTCATGTGCTGGACCCACGATCTGCGTGAAAGAACACACCACCTTCCGAAAGTCACTCGAAATCCATTTTGAATAAGTGGGCTACCCCACGGGAGAATTGGTTCTTCCTCCTTGAAGTTATTCACCCTGTGCAACAGGGATGGCATCCTCAGCCATCCTCCCTCCTGTCTTCTCCCAGGTCCTCCCACCCCCAGAAAGACCTCGACTCACACCAGTGTCCCTCACGAAACCTCTCCACCCAGCTTTCCCTAGAACCTTCTTCCAATTCCACCATCCTGACTGGCTGCTGCAACATTCCTAAGTTGAACAACATAGCTCCTTATCTTTAGCTCACACCCAAACAGGCTGAAAGCAGGACAGGCTGCTCTTACAGAACTGCTAAAATGAGATACCTACAGCATAGCAGTGAAAATCTTAACTAGGGCATCACACATGCACACACATACACGCAGACTCATAGCCACACACAGACAGACATACACACACATATACACACACACGTTCTTACACAGACACACATATGCACATATGCACAGACATACACACACACAAATACGCACACATACACAAGCACACACACCTACACACAGTCGCTCACATACATCCACACACAATATGCACACATTCACACACACAAAATATGCACTCACACACCTACACACACTTCCACACACCCACACACATTCATACACAGACACACACATACACATATATACACACATACACAGAAGTGCAGATGCCGACTCCAGAGGATAGCAAGTTTCACCTTCTGCCATTTCTGTGTGAAAAGGGTTATTCTGAATTCCATTCTGGATTTATGGGAAAATGAGTTCTATTGGTAGCCCCCTTGTTCTTTTAAATCAAAGTTTTTGAAGTCAAGAAGAAATCTATTTCTCACTCCATAATCTCTCATCTCAAGAGTCATGTTCAATCCACCTTATTAGGTACATTTTCTCAGTTCCTTTATTATCATAGGAAATATTTTGTACCTACTAAAATAAGCCATAATAAGAGACCAGAATTATTTCTAGTACACCATGTGTGGCAGATTTGGCCAACACAAAACTGCTGCTTTTCAATGTGTCACTTTATCTGGTTAAATCAGTGGAATCAATTCTTTTAGTCTATTCCTTTCACTCTCTCTGTTTTTGCTTTAGGGTCTCATGGTAGCTTCTGGTTTTCCTGAAAATATATTTTTGCCTCACTGAGGTCTGTCAGCTAGACAAGTGATGATAGACTGTCACAGGACAGTTCATTCGAACATCTTGACTTGAGGAAAAAGAACATCATGATTTTACCGGTCACTAATATGAGGAAGGATATTAACAGAAACAGTTGTAGCTTACAAATCAATTGTAAATGGAGAAGATAAAGCAAAAGACCTGTGAAAGGATCAGCCTGTACTCATCTTGAAGCATCAGCCAGCTATAAATTTCACCCCAAAAGGATCTATAAAAGCAAACACTTTCTCTTGGGCTGTTCCTACACTGCTACACAGAACTACATCTGTCAGAACTCACAAGAAATGGTAAAATGATAAATATAAACGGATTAAAACTCCGCCTAAAGAGATTCCTTCCTTCAAGGAAATAAATTTGTCACACTTTAGTCTCGTTCTGTTAGGCAATAGCTCAGAAACCTCATTCATCGTTCTGTTAGCTGCCAGCGTGTGGACTGTGACACATGGTGCGATTAAGACAAAGTTAATTCTATAACTTCCAGTCTGCAACCTTTGCGCTTCCAGTCATGACTGATAGTATTTGCGATATGATTTCAGCTGTTGTACCCTCCCCTGTGGCTGGCCCCCACCTGGTCTGCGTTGCAAAAATGACCAGAAACCGATCAGCACAACATTATATTAACAAGCAGCAGTTATTCTGTCAAACTACATCTCCAAAAGATTCTTTGCTCCTGCTGTGACTGCAAGGAAAAGCAAATATTATTTAAAGTCCCTCTCTCTGGTGCACAAGACTGTGTGTAATTTCTCCCAATGTGATAATTGGCCAGTCTGGTACTTAATTGAATGAGTGAGGTAACATGGTGACTCTGACAATGTTAATCAGATGCACACATATACTTCCACACACATACACATAAATGTGTACATATATTATATTTTATTTTATTTAGAGATACAGCAATTTTAATTACTAATTAACCTGCTAACCCAAGCAATTTTGGAACATGGGAGGAAACCAGAGAACCTGGAGAAATGTGTCAGAATGAGTGATGATACTTGAGGGCTGCCACCAGCACAACCTTGGCTGTGTTGGTTGTAAACTCAAGTGAGGCACTTCACTGCATGCTTCGAAGTGCACATGATAAATAAATCAGCACCTGAATCTGAAACCCATGCGGTCACGGGGAGAAAGTACAAACTCCTTACAGGCAGAGGTGGGAATTGAACCTGGGTCACTGGTACTGTAATAGCGCGACGCTACAGCGCTAACCTCCTCCCTAACAAATACATAGAGGTTTTGTAGCTATCTTTCCCTAGAAGCCAGGTTATGCTAATGGGTCCGGAGGTGGGTTGTGTGGGAAGTGTGGTTTAATTACACGTGATTCTGACCTGTCAGTCTTAGTGTTTTATTTCCTTCAGAGATACAGTGCAGAATATTCAAGCCGCGCCTCCCCAACAAACCCTGATTTAACCCCTAGCTTACAATGATCAATTAACCTCCTAACTGGTACATCTTTGGACTGTGGGAGGAAACCAGAGCACCTGGAGAAAGCCCACGCCTTCCATGGGGAGGAAGTACAAGCTCCTTGCAGATGGCTTCAGAATTGACTCCCAACTCCGATTCCCCATGCTGCAATGGCATTACGCTAACGCTGCGCTACCGTGGCGCCCAATCTTCCAATTGGAGTTACTGTGCAGTGGTTAGTTTCAGATTCGTTTATTTATCACACACACATAGAAAAATACGGTGAAGTGCGTCATCTGTTTTAACTACAAACACAGATATGGCAGCCCGCAAGCAGTGCCACACATTCCTGCGCCAATATACTGTGCCACAATGCTCAGCAGAACAACACAAGCAGCAACAACAACCAATGAACAACAGCAAAATAAGCCCCATTCTCCCCTACCACCCACATGAACACACAGGCAGTCCTCTAAGCCTGGGATAGGCTGTCTCCAGTCTCCAGCCTCCAGTGGACTCACACATTCTCAGATACTGGGATTTTGACTTCTCCAATGGACTCGCAGATTGGCAGACATTGGACCATTGACTTTTCCAATGAGCTCACAGATTTGCAGATACTGGGTCTTCAGCTTCTCCAGTGGGCT
The DNA here is from genome assembly GCF_963921235.1 of Mobula hypostoma. Lineage (NCBI taxonomy): Eukaryota > Metazoa > Chordata > Chondrichthyes > Myliobatiformes > Myliobatidae > Mobula > Mobula hypostoma. Next base: position 90,537,777 of record NC_086109.1, read on the forward strand.
CACAGATTTGCAGACATTGGACCCTTGACTTCTCCAATTTCCCTTGGGATTAATAAAGTAAATCTATCTATCTATCTATCAATGGGCTCACAGATTTGCAGACATTGGACATTTTACTTCTCCAATGGGCTCACAGATTCGCAGACATTGGGTCTTTGATTTCTCCTGTGGACTCACAGACACACGGACTCTGACCATCAGCCCTCGAATCCCAAACTTCAGATTGACTTTTGGGCTTTGATCTTTGGTATCAACTTCAAGAATCGCTAATGATTACAAATAAGGACCTTGAATATGGACCCCAAAAGTCCAGGACTTGAACAGGTTAGCTTTTGGCAAACTTGAATTTTTCAACAGAAATTTTTCTTCTCTTGCTAAGCACTGGGTGCCGTATGGTCTAAGAGCCAATGTTTTGTTCTGGGAATTAATTCAATTAATTAGATATGTACAGACTACAGGAATACCTCTGTTCCTAAGGCCATCTGGAACTCAGCAGCCACATTGTTGGTTTCATCAACTTTTTTATACAAGCTGCGAAAGAGTGCATGCATTTTGTATCCAAATGTGAATTATATGATCAATATAGTTTTATAATGACATTTGAGATTCAAGATTCCCGGTACACAAGTGTAAATGAAAACACAATGATCGCTACTCCGGATTTGATGCAGCACAAAAAGAAAACACAATAAGATAAAGAACACAATAATAATAAAAAAAATACAACATAAACAATACTGTGTAAAAATCTTAACCACACCTATATAGCTAGAGACTCTAAGACGTTGGCACAGTATTGTAGTAATTTTGTGTATTGCACGTACAATACATGCTGCCACAAAAAAACCCAACAAATTTCATGACATTATGAGAGTGATGATAAACCTGATTCCAATATGGGTCTCTTTTGTGGACTGAGAGTGGGAAGGGGGCAGGGAGAGGGGAATGATGGTTAGGAAAAGGGGAAGGGAGAGGGGAGGGAGTGGGAAGCACTAGAGAGACCTTCTGTAACGATCAATAAACCAGTTGTTTGGAATCAAATGACCGTGCCTGTTGTCTCAGTGTTGGCTGCGACTTCACCCACGCCAGCCCCACCTCTCACACTCCTTGCCACCTGTTGCACACCCCTCACTATTCCCAACATCCTTTACTCCCAGATTTACAAAGTCACTCTCTGCTCCACATCGACAAATACAGTACTGTGCAAAAGTCTTGGGCACCCTAGATCTGTACTGTATATGTATATAAGACTTTTGCACAGTTCTGTAACAACACGTAGATCGGTTGCATATCCATAAGGTGATGCTGGACACAGGGGTGTCTGTACATACGGTGACTCTGACATGAAATGATAAAGTAGTGGCAGTGGGAGGTGTACAGGAGTTGGTTAGTGGGTGGAGGTGTTGATGCAGCAAACTTACTGCTTGGGGAAAGTAACTGTAAGTCTGGTGGACCTGGCATGGATGTTATGTAGCCTCCTCCTTGATGGGACAGGGACAAAGAGTCCATGAGCAGGATGTGTGGGATCCTTCATGGTGTTACTGGCCCTTTTCTAGCACCTTTCTGTATATATGTCCTTGATGGCGGGTGGGCTGGTGCAGATGATGGGTCGGTCAGATGGACTACCTGTTGCAGAGCCTTTCTGTCCACCACAATGCATTTCCCACACCATGCAGAGATGCAGCTTGTTAGGAATGCCCTCTACTGTGCATCGTGAGTATGTTGTGTGCAGTCCAGCTCTCTTCAGCCTCCTCAGAAAGTAGAGGTGTTGGTGAGCTTTCCTGATTGTGTAGAATGTGTTTTGGGACCATGAGAGGTTGTGTGAGATGTGCACTCCCAGGAGTTTGAAACTGCTTGCACTTTCCACTGTTGTGCCACCCATGTAAAGAGTGGTGTGAGTTCCCCTAAAGTCGATAACCGTCTCCTTTATCTTGTTGACATTCAGGAAGAGGTGATTCTCCTGGGATCAGGCCTCAAGCTCTTTCATCTCCTTTATGTAAGCTGTCTGATCGTTGTTGGTGATGAGCCCCACCACTGTCATGTCATCGGCGAACTTGACAATGTAATCACTCGGGTGTTTGGCCGTGTAGTCATGTACGTGCAGAAAGTGCAGAAATTGGCTCAGCACACAGCTCTGGGGTGAGGGGACCCATGTTGAGGATGATGGGGTTGGGGAGGAACAGTGGTGTATTCTGACCATCTGATTAGGTCTGTTGGTTAGGGCGTCCGACCACCAATTTGCGCAGTGTTGTATTTACACGAAGGAGTAGGAGTTCACTAAGGTTTGTGGGGCAATAGTGTTGAATGCTGAACTGAAATCCAGAAACAACATTCTGACATAACTATCTTTGTTTTCCAGGCGTGTCAGGGCCAAGTACATGGCCGTTGCTACGGCATCAGTATAAATCACTAGGATGAAGGCACGAAAGATATGGTTGATAAAATCCAAATCAGATTTATTATCACTGTATTATATAACATGAAATCAGATGTTTTGCAACAACACAATGGCAAGAAAGAAATGAAATACTTACAGTAATAATAAAAATAAAAAGTGCTGAAAGGAAAGTGAAGAGGATCTAATGAAGTGATATAGATAGGTTTACTGAGTGGGTGTGAATCTGTCAAATGAAATATTATGTGGGAACATGTAAATTTGATCACTCTGGAAGGAAAAAGCAAATAATATTTTGATTTATGAAGGTCAATATGCCTAAAGAGAGCTGTTGGCACATTGTTAATTTTTTGTTCTAGTTGTATTCATTCTTGTAAAAATTGTGCATCGTTTATATTTATTTATTTATCGAGATACATTGTGGAACAGGCCCTTCTGGCCCTTCGAGCCACACTGCCCAGCTATCCCCGATATAACCCTAGCCTAATCACAGGACAATTTACAACAACCAATTAAACTACCAACCGGTACGTCTTTGGACTGTGGGAGGAAACTGGAGCACCCGGAGGAAACCCACACAGTCACGGGGAGAACGTACAAACTCCTTCCAGCCAGCAGTGGGAATTGAACCCAGGTTGCCTGTACTGTGAAGTGTTGCGCTAACCACCGTGCCGCAATTTGTCTTTCTTGCGAATGCTGCTTATCTGATGCGAGGTGCCCGTGATGCTGCTGCAAGGTTTTCATTGCATCTGTGCATACGTGTGCTTGTGCATATGACAATAAACTCCACATTGACTTTAACTCTGAGATGCAATTCATGAACATGCAGATGATATTTTCTTATTACTTCCATCAAGGGTATTTGCCTACACTGCACATAATATTACATGAAAAGGCTGTGTAGACATCTCCTGCTTTACAATGCGATCGATATTTCTTTCAGCTCATCAAACAACCTACTGGAGGAACTCAGCAGGTCGGGAAGCATCTGTAGGGGTGAAGGACTTGCCAACGTTTTGCATCACGACTGAGAACGAAGAGGTGTGACAGCTGGTATAAAGGTAAAAGCGGGGAGGAGTGAGACAGGGACCGGAGGTGATTGGTAGGCAAGGTGTGGTGGAGGAAGATGGGCAGTTGGGGAAGGTTGGAGGGATGGAAGGGGGAGGAAGAGGCAGGTGAGTGCAGGCAGAGGCTGGAGGGTGATGAGCAGGAATACAAAGGGCTGCCAGTGCTGGAATCTGATACGTAAGGAAGGTAAGAATGGGAACCATTAAGGGAGAGGTGAACGGCAGACAGAACCAGAACTAGATGGGGAGGAAGCGGGTGGAGTGCCAGAGAGTGAAATGTCTGTTGATGGATCTGGGGGTGGTGGGATGGGGGGGGGCAGGTGAAAATGGGTGATTAGGGAGAGTCTGAAATTTCTTTCATTTTGATTCTACTTAAGCTTCACAGAATTACAAACAGAATCAAAATCAGATTTAATATCACTGGTGTGTCGTGAAATATGTTGTTTTGTGGCAGTTGTACATTGCAATACATAATAATAAAAGGTATAATTTATGATAAGTATATATAAAAAAGAAAAAAATAAATGAAATAAGTAGTACAAAAAAAGAGTTGGAAAATACTGAGGTAGTATTCATGAGCTGTCCATTCAGAAATCTGATGGCAGAGGGGAATAAGTTGTTCCTGAAACATTGACTGTGTGTCTTCAGGCTCTTGTATCTCCTCTTTGATGGTAGCGATGAGAATAGGGCATGTCCTGGGTGATTGTGGGGGAGGGGGGTTCCTTAATGATGGATGCCGCATTTCAGATGCATCGCTTTTTGAAGGTGCCCTGGATGCTGGAGAGGCCAGTGCCCGAGATGGAGCTGGCAGAGGTTATAATTTTCTGCAGCTTTTTCCAATCCTGTGGAGTGCCAACCCCTGTGCCCCCCCCATACCAGATGATGATACAACCACTTAGGGTTCTCTCCACAGTACATCTGTAGAAATATTGTGAGAGTCTTTGGTGACATACCCATTCTCTTCAAACTCCTAATGAAATATAGCTGCTGTCATGCCTTCTTTGTAATTGCATCAAAATGTTGAGTCCAGGATGGATCCTCAGAGATGGTGACACCCAGGAGTTTGAAGCTGCTCACCCTTTTCAGTGCTGATCCCTTGCTGAGGACTGGAGTGTGTATCCCCGACTTCCCCTTCCTGAAGTCCACAATCAATTCTTGGGTCTTACTGATGTTGAGTGCAAGGTTGTTGCTGCGACAAACCTCTCAACCAGCTGATCTATCTCACTCCTGTACGTCTTCTCACCACCATCTGAAATTCTGCCAACAATAGTTATGCCATCGGCAAATTTATAGCTGGCATTTGAGCTGTGGATAAATCTGTCGACAACACAACTATTGTTGGCAGAATTTGAGATGGTAACGTGGAGGCATACAGTGGGGTGAGCGTTGATCACTAAGTGATTTTGTTTAAGAATTCTGCTTAGCAAATAAAGCATTATCTCTCTGGAGGTGTGCATGCATTTGTGAAGACATGGGAGAGTAAAAAAGGATCTAGTTAGTTGTGACATTATTATCCAACATTAGAGAGTGTTGCTGTCCTCATTCAGTTTGCAATCATCAGTATCACATCTTCCGTGAAGGTAGATTGAAGAAAGGCTTGATGAAGAGATGGAGCTGGGCTCTGGAGATGAAAAAGAAACTAAAGGTGCACTCTTTGTAACTGATTGACACAAAGTGCTGGAGGAACTCAATAGGTTAGATAAGATCTATGGAGAGGAATAAACAGTCGGTTTCGGGCCGAGAACCTTCATCAGGACTGGAAACGAAAGGGGAAAGTTAAGAAGGTGGGGGAAGGAAGGAGTACAAGCTGGCAGGTGATAGGTGAAGCTTTTTGTGTGTGTGTGCATGTGTATTTATGTGCTTATGAGTGTATGTGAGTGTCTGAGTGTACACATGCATGCGTGTATGTGTATCCAGTGCTTGTGAGACATTTAATAGTCCTTGTTAGGCACCCTCCTCACTCAAAATAGTCCAAGATTTGTTGTTTTAATAATAGCTGCTCTTTCCTAACAAGCCACCAGCTTAGAGTGATGACATCATAAATATATCAGCAAGGCATAGAGGGAGCCTTGGAGTTGTGGTCTGGGCCACCCCCTTCACAACCTGCTGTAACACTTGGCTGCTGTGCTATCAAATTTGGGAGGGTGGGGTGGAGGGGGGGGGAGTAAGAAAAACAAATCTCTGAAGACCTTTGCAACTGCAGTTCACTGTATGAGGAGGTTCTGACATGTGCTTGAAGGAATTTCGCACACAGCCCAGTTATAAGGGTTATGGAACTGTGGTGAGGAATGACGCAGTGATTAAAGAAAGCAGATCAAGGCAGGAAAATAGCATTAAAATGATGCAAGAATAGATTGAAAGAACTCCACTCTATTGTAACAGTGTTCGATCTTGTTCACACATTACAATAGAAATTAATGGTTAGGAAATTATGATTATCAGTTGCAATGTGAAAATTACTGCACGTAAACAATGATTGTAGAATGCTTAATTAAATGTGAAAATAATGAAACTTTCCTCCCAGATAAGCAGATAATGTGACTTAAACACAGGCAGTGCTTTGAGCCGATGATATAGTAGCAATATGGTCATTCAGAAGGAAAATATAACGAGCAAAAACTGCTTCATAAACACTTTCCGTAGTGTTCTTAATGACTTACGTACATTTGGATTTCTCCACACTGCGAGGCCAAACAGGGGGTGACTCTGATCTTATCTCCCAGTGGTCGTCAAGAAATTTATTGAGAATAAGGGTTCATGAGCAAAAGTTAAATAAATAGAATTGTATCCTTCCTTAAATGTGAGGAAAATTGTCCTAGGAATAATTTAAAATTAAATGAAGTAAAATGCTTTTAATAGAAACAATTTTGGAACTGCTGGAAGTGTTTAGAAAGATGAAATTATTGATGTACATACACAGACAAAATGCTGGAGGAACTCAGCAGGTCAGGCAGCATTTATTGAGAGAAATAAATAGTAAATGTTTTGAGACCCCTCATTTGGGTTGGTGAAGGATGTTCATCCTGGTGAAGGGCCTGAAACGTCAATGATGCAGCTGTCCCAATGTGGCCTAATCAGATTTATAGATATTTGCGATATATCTTTTTCCACTGAGGTTTGGGTGGGACTACAACCAGGGGTCATAGGTTAAGGGTAAAAGGTGAGAAGTTTAAGGCGAACATGAGGGGAAACTTCTTCACTCAGAGATTTGTGAGAGTGTGGAATGAGCTGCCGGCACAACAGGTGCATGCAAGCTCAATTTCAATGTTTAAGAGAAGTTTAGATAGGTACATGTATAGTAGGGGTATGGAGGGCTATGGTCCCGGTACAGGTTGATGGGAGCAGGCAGTTTAAATGGTTTCAGCATGAACTAGATGGGCCAAAGAGCCTGTTTCTGTGGTGTACTTTTCTATGACTCTATATCTCCATCTTTCTGACTCTTCAACTCAAAGTCTTGACTAATAAGCATTCCATTTTTTACCACTCTATCAACTTGTGCACCACTTTTTGGGAGCCATGGACGTGGATCCCCAGATCCCTCTGCACATCAATGATGTTAGGGGTGCTGCCATTAAGTGTGTATTTTCACTTTACATTTGATCTTGCAAAGAGCAAAAGCTCATACTTGTTTGGGTTAAACTCCACCTGCAATTTCTCCATCCATATGTGCACCTGATCTACAGTATATCTTGCAGCATTCTCTGGCAACCTTCTACACTAACCACAATGCCAGCAATCTTTGTGACATCTACAGACTTACTAACTCACCCATTCTCATTTTCGTCTAAGTCATTTGTATAGACCACAAACAGCTGGGGTCCAAGTACAACTCCCTGCAGAATATCACCAATCATGGACCTTCAGCCAGAAATAAGTCCCATTGACCACTACTCTCTCTCTTCAGTGAGCAGCTGATTGTGAATTCGAACAGCCCATTCACCACGTATCCCATGTATTATCACCTTCTGGATGCCTCTCCCAAGGGGACCACATTGGCTCTCTGCTGCAAACAAGGAGAGAGCAAAGCAAGCTTTGCACTTGAAACTGACAGAATCTCTACCACGGAGCAAGGTTAACATTAGCCTGTGATTAAGTCATTCAAATCAGGAACGCACCACTTCCAGCTGTTGTCAGTGCCGGCTTTACTGGGGTAATGTACATAGTCAGAACCACTATCCTTGAACTGCCATGATGGTAATCGAATGACAATAAAAAAAACAAAAAAGCCCAATATCTAATTTCAAAGTCTCTGGAAACATTTGATACCATGGTGTCATGGTAACATAACAGTTAATGTAACATTTTACAGTGCCAGCGATCAATGATCAGGATTCAATTCCCACTGCTTTCTGTATGGAGTCTGCACATTCTCCCTGGGTTCCCTCTGGGTCCTCTGGTTCCCTCCCACATTCCAAAGACAAAGGTTAGAGTTAGTGAGTTGTGGGCTGCTCTGTTGGCACTGGAAGCATGGTGACACTTGTGGGCTGCCCCCAGCACATCCTCAGACTGTGCAAGAGAAAATCTGCAGATGCTGGAAATCAAAAATGCTGGAGGAACTCAGCAGGCCAGGCAGCATCTATGGAAAAAAGTACAGTCGATGTTTCAGGCCGAAACCCTCCGGCAGGACTGTTGATGTTTCAGGCCAAAATGTTGACTGTACTTGTTTTCATAGATGCTGCCTGGCCTGCTGAGTTCCTCCAGCATTTTGTGTGCGTTCCTCACACTGTGTTAGCTGTTGACACAAATGACGCATTTCACTGTATGTTTTGATGTTCATGTGACAAACAAAGCTAATTAAAAACATCTTTATTTATCTTATCTTTTAGAGAAGTGGACCAACTGTAATTAGAAAGGCTTATTTTCTCTCAAATAGTCATTTGGACTTTGATGAATAAAGTCACCCTGAGATAAATATTTAAATAGTTCCTTAAATAAAAAAATTCATAATGACCTTGCAAAGAATGAAGTAGTTTCACCAAGCTGACACAATACAAAAAGGATCACAATACTAGCCAGTGAGCTGGAATGTGGCTGTAATTCTGCCTGTTTCAAAGCTTGAGTGCTAATCTAATTAAGATATTTTAAATGATGGATTCAGTAGAGCAGGTAACAGGTAAGCCGTATTCTGCATGGGAACAGGGATGTGAAGCTACAACCAGACCATTTTAGTGTTAAGTCGGTGATGAAGAACACAAGAGGTTCTGCAGATGCTGGAAATCCAGAGCAACACACACAAAATGCTGGAGGTACTCAGCAGGTCAGGCAGCATCTATGGAAGGGAATAAACAGTTGACGTTTCAGGCTGAGACCTTTCATCAGGGCTGGAAAGGAAGGGGGATAAATGCTGCCTGACCCACTGAGTTCCTCTAGCATTGTGTGTGTGTGTGTGTTACTTAGTGATGAAGATGTGTTCGCCCAACTTCCCCCAGACTGATTTCTTTGTGTAACAAAAGGATCCCGTGATTCTATATCAGCTGGCGTTTTCAAGATGTGAGATTGATTTTTTTTATCAATAGAAACAAAAGTCAGTAGAGGGGGACAGATCTGATAACACCCATTTTACAGTACCACGGAAAGTTAAAATAGGTGTCATTATTTCCTTTCATTTTGTCATTTGAACCTTTTTTTTTGGCTGTGACATGTGAATGGTAAATATTTGATGAGATCTGTTTAAACGTTTCCAGAAGAGCAAAGTGCAGATGCAGCAAAGCTACTGGACACATTTAATATCATATGGAGACACTGTTGGAAACAGCAGCACAAAAAACAATTCCACAACTGGGAGGCTGGAAGGCATTGTAAATGAAGACCATTCCTGTGTTCAGGAGGTTCAATTTAATATCAGAGAATGCATACAGTATACAACCTGAAATTCTTACTCTTTGCAGACATCCACAAAACAAGAAACCCCACAGAATGAATGGTAGAAACATCAGAACACTGAAGATCCCCTCCTGCCTCCCACACATAAGCAGCAGCAGAAGCCTTGACCATCCCAAGGACTTCACCCCCACTTGCACCAGCAGAAGCACTGACCCCCCACCCCCCCATGCAAGCAATAACAAAAGCCCCCAAAGAGACCTTGATCCAGAGTCCATCAAAAACTACAGCCCATAACCCAGTACGTCGGCATCTCAGGCTCTCTCTCACCAGAGAGCGGAGACCAGCAACTCGCTGTACCGATGTTACAGGGTACAGGGTAGCAAACAGGTTCCGCTTTTACAGGTACCCATTTTGTCCATTAAATTGATTTTAAAAATATGCAAATAAAAATCACCCGATATGGTGACACAGTATTGCAATGAATGGCATTAAAAGAACTGGTCAGTGCACAAGCTCCTGTCTATATCAACAGTGTTGAGGTTGAGAGCTTCAAGTTCCTAGCTATGGACATCACCAACAGCCTGTCCTGGTCCAACCACATTGATGTCATGGCCAAGAAAGCTCACCCATGCCTCCACTTCCTCAGGAGGCTAAAGAAATTTTACCTTATTCACCCTCCTTCTTATTCTGGCTTCCTTCCCCCTTCATTTCCAGTCCTGATGAACAGTCTCAGTCTGAAACGCTGACTCTTTATTCATTTCCATAGATGCTACCTGACCCGCTGAGTTCTTCCAGCATTATGTGTGTAGATTTTCAGCATCTGAAGAATCTGTGTTAAGGAAATTCAGATATCCCTGCAGACTCTTACCAATTTTTAATGATGCACCATAGAAAGCATTCTGTCCAGATGCATTACAGCTTGGTATGACAACTGTTCTGCATGTAACTGCAAGAAACTGCAAAGAAATGTGGACGCTATATTTCTCACTGCCTCAGTAAAGCCGCCAGCATAACTGAAGACCCTCTCCAGGAATTCTCTCTTCTCCCTTCTCCCACCAGGTAGAAGATACAAAAGCCTGAAAGCACATACCACGAATCTCAAAGACAGCTTCCACCCCCCTGTATCCGACTCTTGAACAGACCTATTGTCCTCACAATCAACCTTGTTACGTCCTCGCATTTTATTGTTTATCTCCACTGCACTTTCTCTGTAACTACTACACTTTATTCTGCATTGTTATTGTTTCCCTTGTTCCAGCTCAATGCGCCCTGTAATGATTACACAGTTGATGATCTGTATGAACAGTGTACAAAACAAGGTTCTCACTGCACATGTGATGATAATAAACCAATTACCAATACCAAAAAGTGGACGAGACTAATAAGAAAGAACAAAATTTACTAAAAGTGGAGAGAGAGGGAGAAGAAACTAAAAATGCCATTTGTAGAAATGAATGCTTGTTCGCATGTCAGATGTCAAAGTTCAAAGTAAATTTATTACCAAAATACATATACAGTACTGTGCAAAAGTCATAGGAACACACACACATGTATATATCTAGGGTGCCTAGGACTTTTGCACCGTACTGTAGTAAGTTAAGTATTGTACTATACTGCTGGTTTTGCTGTCATTAAGTGAGAGGCTATTGTTGTGGCACCATTCAGCTAGATTTTCAATCTTCCTATATACTCTTGGTCCTAAGTCGGGTTGTCTATAAGTTGGGTGTACACAGCCTGGGAATGGCCATTTACTTCAGTATTCATTGTCCTGTTTCTTTTATATTTACATATTCACAGTACATCAAAGACACGTAAATTTCTACAGATGTACCGTGGACACCATTCTGACTGGTTGCATCACCGTCTGCAATGGAGGGGCCACTGCACTGGATCAGAAATTACTGCAGAGGGTTGTAAACTCAGCCAGCTCCATCATGGACACCAGCCTCCACAGCATCGAGGGCATCTTCAAAAGGAGATGCTTCAAAAAAAGCAGCATCCATCATTAAGAACCCCCATCACCCAGGATGTGCTCTCTTCTCATTGTTACCATCAGAGAGGAGGTACAGGAGCTTGAAGACCCACACAGAATGTTTTAGGGACAGCTTTTCCCCCTCCACCATCAGATTTCTCAACAGACAATGAACCAACCAATGAACACTATCTCACTACTTTTGCTCTCTTTTTGCACGACTTATTTAATTTGATTATATATATTATTGTAATTTATAGTTTATTTTGTATTGCACTGTACTGTTGCCATAAAACAAATTTCACGACATGTAATACTGAAATTAAACATGATTTTGATTCTAATATTGCGCAACTAAAACCCAATAATCTAAACATTCTTCTCCTACAACAGAATAATATAGAACACTATAGCGCAGTACCTGGTGGCATAGTGGCATCAGCGCCAGACTTTGGAGCAAAGGCTCCCGAGTTCGAATCCAGCTGGCTCCCTTGCACGCTTTCCATCCGTGCTGGGTTGAGTATCGAGCTAGCAATTCGGCCTCATAAAAAATAAGGAAGCTTGCTTAAAAAAAACACCATCATGACGGCGCTCCCATGACTCCATTTGGAGTTAAGGGCTTTCTTCTTCTTCATAGCACAGTACAGGTCCTTCAGCCCATCTTTTAACTTACTCTAAGATCAATCCAATCCTTCCTTCCCACACAAGCCTCCATTTATCCATCTCCATTTTTTGTAGCATTGTGGTTTTGGCCTTCAGATACTTTGAGGCACATTAATAAAACATGCCACGGAGGAGAAGTAAACAGATAGTGGGCAGAATCTCATTCCTTTGTAAAACACTGACTGAAAATATCCTGTTGAATAAACTGTTAGAAGTTGTTAGAAGGCCTTTGAGGCAAGAACCAAATCCTGGTTTGTGTTGGTAATGGGAATCCTTATTTAAATTGTTATTGAAAATAACATGGATGGTGCAAGATCACTGATTGTGGATGTGTGCTACTTGGGATGCTGGTTTTAGCAAACTCCCTAACAATACAAACAGGAATAAGAGTGCATGACAGGACGTCAGGAAGGTAGTTTGTGAGGTGGCGAACTTCTTTTGTTGCTTACATGGGGCTCCTGTGGTTCTCAATATCCTTCTGCAGTTTGTACAGTCACAGGTCAGGAGGATCTGCTTCTTTTCAAGGAGGTTTTGATCCTATTGCTGAATAGGACTAGAATATAAAGCAAAGATGTAATGCTGAGTCTTTATGATATTGGTCAGACTGCACTTGGAGTATTGTGAGCAGTATTGGGCCCCTTATCTACATCATACCACATGGCACATAATGATGATGAGCTAAGAAAGGACGTGCTGGCATTAGAGAGGGTCCAGAGGAGGTTCACAAGAATGAACCCAGAAATGAAAGAGTTAATGTATGATGAGTGTTTGATGGTTCTGGGCCTGTACTTGCTGGAGTTCAGATGAATGAAAGAGGTTCTCATTGAAACCTATCAAATACTGAAAGGCCTAGTTAAAGTGCCATGGAGAGAATGTTTCCTATAGTGGGGGAGCCTAGGACCAGAGGGCACCACCTCAGAATAGAAGGACATCCCTTTACAATAGAGATGAGGAGGAATTTCTTCAGCCAGGGAGTGGTGAATCTGTGGATTTCATTGTCACAAATGGCCGTGGAGGCCAAGCCATTGGGTATATTTAAAGTGGTGGTTGAAAAGTCCTTGATTAGAAAGGGTGTCATAGGTTATGGGCAGAAGGCAGAAGAATAGGGTTGAGAAGGATAGTGAATCAGCCATGATGAAATGGTCAGACTCAATAGGCCAAATGGCCAAATTCTGCCCCTCTGTTTAATGGTCTATTCTGCAATCTGCCAGTTTACAGCACAGTACAGGCCCTTTGGCCCATAATGTTCTTCTGACCTCTTAACTTACTTTAAGATCAATCTAATTCTTCGCCCTTACCTAACCCTCCATTTGCCTGAGACGTTGGCCTTAGCAACAAAACAAAGCAAGTTTATTGTGGAAAATCTACACAAGCCTTGCCATTGCCAATTCTAACATATCTAAAATTCTATCCATGCCTCAAAGTTCTAAGTAAATTTAATTATCAAGGTACATATGTCACCATATACTACCCTGCGATTCATTTTCTTCTGAGCATTCACAGTAGAAACAAAGAAACAGAAAGGAATGAATGAAAATCTCCAATGACTCTCATCATGATCACTTAGAACCAACAACTAGTGTAGGTTTAGTTCAATTTAATACTGACTACTCTTATATAGGTAATATCCTAAATGCAAAGCATTAAAGATTTCACATGCCGCTCAGGCGCAGTGCAGGTTACAGCTCTAGTTCCCTGTGCCACTAACACTTTCCATACACTGCTTCAAAGAATGCGTGTGGCAGGTGAAAAGCTCCTCTCCCAGTGGTTACATTTTAAATGTTTTGACTCTTTAAACTTTTTAATTAATTGCAGGTGAGTCTAAAGTGTTCAAGAGGATCAAGGGACCTCCCCAAGGCACTTTTTACACCTGGTTTCACACTGCATTGCATGTAAACTCTCCGTGGTTTCAGGGTCTGATTTGAGATTTTCACATTTCAAATTTAGCAGTGGTTCAAAAGAGAAACTGTTCGGCATTGGTGATGAAAATTAAAATGCACTTAGTTACAGTACATCCCTGCAGCACAGTGCAATCAAATAAACCAGGGTGGTAGTTCATTCCCCTTTTCAAACTTCGCTTTCTTTTGTTTTCAGGGACACATCCTACTATAGACTAGAAATATTCTGTACGTCTGAAAAAAACTTTTAAATTTGTATACAGATGCATACAGCAGTGACAAAAATGCTATTCCATTACTTACAAGTCATCATGAACATGACAAGGATGATTAGATCCAATTTCTGATTAAAGTAAAACTGTTTGCCTCAAAGCAGTACATTCTTAAAGATAACTTCAGTGTTCAATTCTTGGGTGTCTACATCTCTTGAGTATCTGTCCTGGGCCCAGCATACTGATACAATTTCAATGAAGGCATGCCAGCTGCTACATTTCATTAAGAATTTCATGAGATTTAGTATGCCTTCAAAGTCTCTGGCAAATTTCTACAGACGTATTGTGGAGTGGATTCTGACTGGTTGCATCACTGTCTGATGTGGAGCCTCCAATGTACAGAATCAGAAAAAAGCTGCAGAAAATTGCAAATTCAGCCAGCTCCATCATGGTCACTAGCCTCCCTACCGTCGAGGACATTTTCAAAAGGCGATGCTCTAAAAGGCAGCATCCATCATTAAGGATCCCCATCACCCAGGACATGCCCTCTTCTCATTGTTACCATCAGGGAGGAGGTACAAGAGCCTGAAGGCACACAGTCAATGATTCAGGAACAGCTTTTCTCCCCTCCACCATCCGATTTCGGATCAGTTCATGAACTCACAAGCACTACCTCAGTTTCTGCTCTCTTTTGGCATTACTTATTTTTTTATATATATTTCTTATTGAAACTTATAATTTATATATACAGCATCTTATTGTAATCTATAATGTTATGTATTGCACTGTACTGCTGCCACAAAACAGATTTTATGACATATGTCAGTGATAATAATCCTAATTCTGATCAGTTAACAACGGGGCGCAGCTTTGAGATCTGTTCTATATTTCAAAGTAATTACACTTGCAAAGTTCTTAACTGCTGAAGACTGCACTAACTGGAAAATAAACCAAAGGGTTTACATCTCAGTGTATCATTACGTTAACCAATTATTAAGATGTGTATGAGGAGAAAAAAGAATGACTCTGAAGTCTAGAAATATAGAGGTTCAGTCACATCTGTGGTGTTAGAGGTCTGTACCTTTCAGCAGAAGAGTGGGTATCCACTTGCCCGACAATGAAAGAAGACGCCAATTTAGAAGAAAATGGGACATCACAGGAATTACATCAGAGTTCTGAATAGAAGAATGAGGAGGCATTTCTTTCATTTTTAACCCTTTCTATGCCATGGACCCCTACCATTGACTCTGGACCCCAGACTGGGAACCACTGCTTTAGCTGGAGGCTGATGAAACTCTGGAATTCATTGCCAAGTTATTGGGTATATTTAAAATGGAGGTTGATAGGTTCTTAATAAGTAAGGACATTAAAGGTTACGGAGAGAAAGCAGGAGAATGGGGCTGAGGAGGAAAATAAATCAGCCATGATTGAATGGTGGAGCAGACTCAATGGACCAAATGGACTAATTCTGCTCCTATGTCTTATGGTCATTGTAAACACATGCTGGTATTTATATATTTATGAACATTTTATTCCATATCTGTACTATAACCTCTAACTTTAGTTTTAGAATAACTTTTTATTCTTTGTAATTGTTGACTACTGTTTTCTGTTGTATATTCACACTGACCAACACACCACAACAAATCCTTAATACATGTTAACATACATGGTGAATAAAGTCTCAAGGAACCTCTGAATACAATTATTTCTTAAACAATACATTCATTGCACTGCCCCATTTCTCAGCCTGGGATCAATCTAAGGGTAGATCTATCTCTTTGCAGAGTTTTACTCTTCCATAAGGGGAAGTATATTTGATATCCAAAAAAATGTTTAAGTTCCTTTAAAAGTCTGTGACGCCAACACTGATCCTTCTATCCCAAACAGATTAACTGACTGTTGTCCACGGTAGTAAATTATTCAGTTTACAATCTGGAATAACCCGGTGCCCTGCAAAATGAAAATATAGATATTAATCCCAACTGGATTTGTTAATGGATCAATCATAACCATATGTACAGTAATGTGCAAAAGTTTTAGACATATATATATAGCCAGGGTGTTTAAGACTTTTGCACAGTAATATGGTAGTTTTACATATTGCACTGTACTACTGCTGCAAAAAAATCATGACATATGTTACTGATGATAAACTGGATTCTGATGTGGGTCTCCATTGTGGACACAGAGTGGTAAGGGGGCAGGGAGAGGGAAATCATGGTCGGAAAAAGGGGAAGGGAGAGGGGAGGGAGGGAGTGAGAGGAACCAGAGGCAGATTCTGTAATGATCAATAAACCAATTGTTGGAATCAACGTGCCTAGTGTCTCAGAGCATGCAACATCCCCCCACCCTGCCCCCGGCACTCCTTCTCTGCTACCTGTCCCACAACACTCCACCCCTGCCATTCCCAGCATCCATTGGTCCTGCTAGATTTACAAACTTGATCTCCACTCCACAAGTACAGTACTAGCTATATATATATATATATGTGTCTAAGACTTTTACAAGGTAGTGTAACTGGGATTTGCTGGGCAGGGCAGAGCAGATGCATAGAATGGAGAATGCCCCTTTATAACTATTACATGGAGGGAATTGTGCTATGGGATATAATTATATTAATGTGTCATTTTTATGGCCTTTATTTCATGAGATTAAAACTAAAGATTTCATATTAAAGGCATTCAGTTAGTATATGGACATGTCAATGCAGGAGCATTATATACTTGGAACCTATTGTACAGAGCAGATGAAGGATCTCAACCTGAAATGTCAACTGTCCATTTCCTTCCACAGATGCTGCCTGACCTGCTGGGTTGCTCCAGCAGCTTATAGTTGCTCCTAAAATACCGCATTGTTTGTTTATTGTTAAATTTTGCTAATTAATTATTTGGAAAGCTTCAGCCCTGTGAGAAATGTGGCACGAAACCCAGCTACTCAATGTGCCTTAACTCCATTCTTCAAGATGAAATCCCAATTTTGCACGAAGCCATCTGTAGCAGACTGCAAATATAGTGCCAATCACAGGCAGTTGTTCCATTGACTAGTTTGAGCATAGATTTATTTAACAAGTTGACAAAAACAACCTTATTCCCACCATTCCAATCTTGTTTACTATTAAGTATAGATGTTCGTGATAATTATCTGTGTTGCTAGCCTCTTAAATTTTATATCTAGCACAATCAATCTGTGAGAACCTCATCTTTATCTTGGCCCACTTGGTGTTATTGAGCAAACAGAATTAGCTCCACTAACAGTGAGGAACACACACACAAAGTGTGACAGGAAGTCAGCAAGTCAGGGAGCACCTATGGAGGGGCCCAAGATCCTTCATGAGGACTGGAAAGGAAGGAAGAAGCCAAAGTAAGAAGATGGGAGGAGGGGAAGGAGTACAAGCTGACAGGTGATAGGTAAGACTAGATGGGTTGAGGCAAGAAGCTGGAAGCGGATAAGTGGAAGAGGGAAAGGGACGAAGCAGGAGGAATCTGAGAGGACAGTAAGGGAAGAAGGAGGGGTACCAGAGGCAAGTGATGGTCAGGTGAGAAGAGAAGGGATGAAAAGGTAACCGGAATGGGAATGGAAAAAAAGAGAAGGAGGAAGGAGGGGCCATTACCAGAAGTTAAAGTTCATGCCATCAGGTTGGAGGATATCAAGTCGGAATACGAGGTGTTGCTCCTCCAACCTGAGAATAGTCTCATCTTGGCAACAGAGGTGACCATGGACTGACATGTTGGAATGCAAATGGGAAGTCGAACTGAAATGCATAGCCACTGGGAGATCGTGCCTTTTGCTGTGGAGAGAGTGAAGGTGCTCGACAAAGTGATCACCCAACTTGCGTTACGTCTTACTAATGCAGAGGACATTCATGATACTGACAGTGAACTTTGTACTTGGGAAGAAGCCACAATGGAGGACATAATCTATGCAGACTCCTTGGTGTAACACATACTGTAAGGTTGGAGATGTGATATTTTAAGTCATTTATTAATCAGATACAGTATATCCATCAATGCAGACATCTGACAAATCTGTAAAGATTTTTGAGGGAGTAACCAGTGCACTACACGGGGGGGGGGGGGGGGGAAGCAGTTGATGTGGTGTACTTAGGCTTTCAGAGGGCCTTCAAGAAGATGCCAAACAAGAAAGAATTAAGTGGAATTTGAGTCTGCATACTGGGGAAATATACTTGCGTAGACTGGTTAATGGCCAGAGTAGGAATTAATGGGAAACACAAGAGATTCTGCAGATGCTGGAAATTCAGAGACAATGCGAGGAACTCAGCAAACAAGTCAAAATTTTGGGCCAAGACCCTCCTTCAAGACTGCATCTATGGAGGGACTACTCCTCTCCATAGATACTGCCTGGCCTGCTGAGTTTGTCGAGAACTTAGTGTAAGAATTAATGGATTTTTTTTTTGTATTAGGAGGCTGTGGGTCGCTGTTCATAATCCATATCATGAGGTGCACAAGGAGATTAAGAGTTGGATATCCTGGCTTGCTGAAGATATAAAGCTGTTTGGCAACATGGGCTATGAGAAGGATGCACAAAAACTTCAGACAGATAAAGAGTGGTTAAAGAAATGGGCTGAAGATGTAGCAGATGAAATATAATAAAGAAAAACCTGCACTTTCGTAGGAAAAGAACATAGAATACTGAATTAATTTCTAAATGGTGAGAATGCTGGTGTTGAGAAGGACCTGGATTTCCTTGTACACCTATCACATGATGTTAGGCTTAAAGATTTGGAAATATTCAGCAGGGCAGGCAGCATATATGTAGACAATAATAGTTAGCTGTCCTGAAATGTTTGTGATAAGATCATCCACCTGAGACCTTGCTCCTTATTGATATGAAACCTCATTTTTGCTGCAATATACACTACCTTGGTGATTCAAAACCTTTGACACTCCTGGCAAACAGACACTGAGACGTCAATGTCACAAAAGAGCATGGGGGTGGCAGCTCCTACGTCTTAAGGCCTGATGAAACGGTTGTCTTCCCTTTTTTGATTTACCATGGCTCCTCCTCCTGGCTACCATATCGCAAATTAATTTTTGTAGAAGTACATTTTTCAGCTATGTTGAGAAAACAAAACTCACTTTAATCATGAAGATAGTTTTGATACCAATATTAGATGTTTCTTTAGCCAGCTACTGGTGTAGTGGCACCTGCACCAGACTTTGAGGTGAGTGGTCCTGGGTTTGTATCTTTTCGGCTCCTTGCTTTCCATCCGTGCTGGGTTGAGCGTTGAGCTAGCATCTCGGCCTCGTAAAAACAGACAAATGCTAAAGAATCGGCAAGGTTGCCACCCAATGCACTACAAGGCACGGAGAGGAACAACAATTAGGTGTTTCTAACATTTTATTTGAAGTTTAGAAAATCAACAGAAATTGGACACTAACTGAATAAAATATGCAACCCCTTTAGGAGACAAATGCATAATGTGTGACTGCATATAATAAGTCTAGTGATTAAGTGCAATGGCTGATTTCATCAATATAAAACTGTACATATTATGGATATTTTATCCAAAATCTGCATTTCAAAAATCATACACCATAATTGCATAACATAGCTTCAGACATATTATAAATTGTATATTATTTCAAAGAAATGACATAAGAAAACAGATTTAAGGCCCAGTATGTTTGCATTCAAAATGCATTATAGCAACTCCAGAAATAAGCAAACAAAATTCTTCCTGTCTTCCAATGCTGGAGATTGAGTGATACACTGTACTTGGCTTGCTTTCCATGTTAATATAACTTCATGTACAATGATAGGATCACTCATTCTAACAGTAACATTATCGGTCTGACAAGAGGAGGCAGAATGTGTCAGAATTCACAAAGGACTAACGGGCACACATGAATGGTGCAGCGAATTAGACGTGAAACTCTGGTCTGAAGTGTAAGGACCCCCTGCCACCTAACCCTTCTCATAGACTATCTATAGATCATGTCATGATGGCAGTAATTGAGACCACCTGCCAGGGCAGAGGACAGTTACAGATGTCGTCTGCTCAGACGAGAGATAATGTAAGGCGTGCTGTGGTCACACTGATCTGGCAGGACTGGAGGGGGAGAAGTAAAATTGCTTGCTCTGTGGAGATTTTATTGTCCTGATGATATTCTTTTGTCTAACGTCACTGATGTTCAGGTTGGTCACTGGATCCCCTGTTGAGAACGTCTCTCTTCAAGCATCCTGCAAACCCACATGGAAACCACCTCGGCGTTCTTGTCGTTGTATTGTACAACAAATGGGTGAACCTGCAAAGAGAGGTTAAGGGGAGAGAAAAAAATTAAATAGACTATAACAAAACCGATGTTACTTTGCAAGTAGCCCAAGTAGAGCAAGACATATATATGAATAAAGTGAATAACCATTGCAATTTAAGGATTTTTCTGAGATTGTTCCATATAGAAATTCTCTTTCAGAAGTGACCAGTGATGGAAGCATGCAGAGATGCATTTCCTGTAGTTTAATGTCCTAATTCAGCAATGTACTGTACACCCCTGGCATGGAGCCTGGTTTGACATGAGTGTAGGTCCCAGAACAGCCCTATAATATTAAGGGACCTATATGCGACCTAGCTCCCATTAAGTGTGGATCCACAGCAGGAGCACACCATTGCTGAAATTACCTGCTATTACACACTACAGAAAATTTTACTTACATTGCCTGACTCAAAGGATTCAAGCCTTTGCACACTGTTGAGTTGAATGGTCTTACATAGAACATCACAGCAACAGTACAAGCCCTTTCGCCCATGATGTTGTGCCGACATTTTAATCTACTCTAAGATCAATCTAATCCTTCCCTCCCCAATAACCCTCCATTTTTTATAATCCATGTGCCTACAGAAGAGTTTGTTAAATGTTCCCAATGTATTTGGCCTCTTCCTTTCCAGCCCTGATGAAGGGTCTTGGCCCAATACGTCAACTGTTCATTGCCCTCCACAGATATTGCCTGATCTTCTGAGTTCCTCCAGCATTCCTCCAATCTACCGCCTCTGGAAGCGTGTTCCACGTACTCACCACTCTCCATGTTAAAAACCTACCTCTGACATTCCCCCTTCAATCACTTTAAAACTACGCCCCTTTATATTCACCATTTCTGCCCTAGTAAAAAGACTCTGGCTATCTACTCAATCTATGCCTCTTATCATCTTGTACCTCTCCATCAAGTCACCTCCCATCCTCCTTCGCTCCAAAGAGAAAAGCCCTATCTCGCTCAACCTATCCTTATAAGAAGCAGCAGTGTCGCATACAACTGAACAATGACTTACAATGCACTGCGTTTTAAGTAAGGTGGACAAAGTGCAGTCACCTGGATGGTGAGTGACTGGGGTGGAGACGACATGTATAAGTTAACTTGGAGAGGTAACAAACATAAGGAAGCTCACACTAGATGCTGGAGGAACTCAGCAGGTCAGACAGCATCTATGGAAGGCAATGAATAGTCGACATATTGGACAGAGACTTCATCAGGGCTGGAAAGGAAGAGGGCAGGAGTCAGAATAAAAAGGAACAGGGAGATGGTGGGGGGGAAGCACAAGTAGGCAGCTGTTGGGTGTGTTCATTTGAGGGAGACAAGGTGGGAGGATGGGAGTGATGGATGAAGGGGAATGCTGTGAGAAGCTGGGAGGTGATAGGTTAAAGAGGCAAAGGATTGAAGAAAGAATCTGATAGGAGATGACAGTGGCCCATGGGAGAAAGTGCTCAAGACTTCAGGCATCTTCAGAATCACTTGTGTGTCCGAAGAGGCTTCTCAAAGTGCAGGGGACAGAAAATAATAGGAGGTCCAAACAGCCAAGCTAGGTCAGATTTTGAGAACCTATTGAGGTGTGTGCCAGGATTTAAGACCATTAGATCATAAAATAGGAGCAAAATTAGGCCGTTTGTTCCATCAAGTCTGCTCCACATCGTGGCATGTTTATTTTCCCTCTCAACCCTATTCTCTTGTCTCCTCCCCGTAACCTTTGATGCACTCACTAATCACAAACCTATCAATCTCCGCTTTAAATACACCCAATGACTTGGCCTACACAGCTGCCTATTGCAATGAATTCCACAGATTCAGCACTGTCTGGCTAAAGAAATTCCTCCTCATCTCTGTTCTAAAGGGACAACCTTCTATTCTGAGTGTGTGCTTTCTGGTACGACTTCCCCACTATAGGAAACCATGTCCATTCTACCTAGGACTTTCAATATTCAAAAGTTTTAGGCTGGAGTGTTTTGGAAGACTTCTATTTTGGAGGTTAGCAAGGAGAGTGGATAAATATTGTAGGTGTGGGCAATAGAGAGACAGTGGTAGCGAGTGCTGATTGAGAGGAAAGGAAAGAAAGAATTAATGAGTTAGATATGGGTGTGAGGTGTACATGGACTGGGGGAAAATAGGAGAGAAATAAATGTTCAGTTAAATAGTGAATGCAATATGTACTCAGTGGCCACTTTATTAGGTACCTAATTAAGTGGCCACTGAGTCTACGTTTGTGGTCTTCTGCTGCTGTAGCCCACCCACTTCAAGGTTTGACATATTGTGCGTTCAGAGATGCTCTTCTGCACATCACTGTTGTAATGCATGATTATTTGAGTTACTGTCGCCTTTCTGTCAGCTTGAACCAATTTGGCCTTTCTCCTCTGCCCTCTCACTAACAAAGCATTTTTGCCCACAGAACTGTCTCTTACTGCAAACAACAGGAATTCTGCAGATGCTGGAAATTCAAGCAACACACATCAAAGTTGCTGGTGAACGCAGCAGGCCAGGCAGCATCTCTAGGAAGAGGTACAGTCGACGTTTCAGGCCGAGACCCTTCGTCAGGACAGCGAAGGGTCTCGGCCTGAAATGTTGACTGTACCTCTTCCTAGAGATGCTGCCTGGCCTGCTGCGTTCACCAGCAACTTTGATGTGTGTCTCTTACTGGATGTTTTTTTGTTTCTCGCACCATTCTCTGTAAACTCTAGAGAATGTTGTGCGTGAAAACCCCAGTAGATCAGCTGTTTCTGAAAGTCAAACCACTGTTTGGCACCAACAATCACTTCACAGCCAGTCACTTAGATCACATTTCTTCCCCATTCCAATGTTTGCTCTGAACAACATCGGAATCTCTTGAACATGTCATCATGTTCTTATGGATTGAGTTGCTGCCACATGATTGGCTAATTAGATATTTGCATTAACAAGCAAGCGTACAGATGTAACTCACAAAGTGGCCATTGAATATAGCATCCAAAGATGTTGAAGAAGATGAATGTGCAGAGGTCTGAGTAAGAGTAAAGCAGGACGGTTCAGGTATCAGTATTTAGCTGGGGAATCTCTGGCCCATGCCAGCTGGAATATTGGATAGCCTGAGTGACAATAGGTTTGGGGTCAACTGCAAAGTGTCATCAGTGTGAAGAGTGCAAAAGAGACAGCAGATGCTGGAATCTTTCACCAAAGCAACGGAATACTGGAAGAACTCATTCCATCAGATGCTGATACAATTAGGAACAATGAAAATATATTTAAATAGGCAGATTGATGGAAGAGAGTTATAGGCTGTGTAGGAGAGAAGGGTTAGATTGATCATGGAGTGGATTTATGAGGTTGGCACCGCACTGTGGGCTGAAGGGCCTGCGCTGTGCTGAATTGTCCTATGCTCTACAAATAACTCAGTGATCAAACAACAAGTGGTGAAAAACGGTGTATATTGGTGTTTCAGATTGAGACCCTGCATCAATTCTGAGAAGGAAGGGGAAAGATTGCCAGTTATATAACAATTTAGAGAGGGGGGAGAAAATGCCAGTATATAATAGTTTACATGAGCAATGTAACAGGCTGCCCACAGTGGGATGGCATGGTAGCTAGGGTTAGCAGAGTGCGTTACAGTGCCAGCAACCCGGGTTCAATTCTCCCCACTTTCTGTAAGGAGTAAAGGCTGATTTATACTTGTGCGTCAAATCGATGCCATAGGTATGGCGTAGCCACGAACCTTACGCAGTGCCTACGCGGATCCCTACGCCGTAGCCTGATGCGCACCTCTCCCAAAATGTAACTACGTGTCGCGGCAACGCAGACCGCAACAACTGTGATTGGTCCGCTTGGTAGCATCGCATTTCCTCCTACGCTGCAATAGCTTCCCATTGGGTGACTGAAGGGCAGGGAAGGAACTCTGGCTGCAATGCTTTCCATAAAGCTTTACAGACCTCCAAAATTATGGAGGACACATTTCGCTTTTACGAAAAAAGACGCTCGCTTTAAACTTGTTTACCCCGAGAAAGACTACCATGACCATGAAACCTTGCACAGGCAGGTGTGTGCGCATGCATGACGTGCCCGAATTGCAGAGTGACGCAGACACATCAACGCACAAGTATAAATGTTCACAACAGCGTAGCCCACGGCATAAGCTGGTACGCACAAGTATAAATCAGCCTTAAGGAGTAAGTACATACTCCCCATGACCCAAAGACATATGGGTTAGTAAAAGGGGTTCCCAACATGGAGTCCACAGTCCCCCTTGCCTAATGGTATTGGTCAAATGCATAAAGAAGGTTGGGAACCCCTGTGTTAATAGGTTAATTGGTCACACGGGTGTAATCGGGTGGCGCAGGCTCATTGGGCATGTTACCATGCTGTATCTCTAAGTGAATTGCTACTTCAACTGCTGAGTTCTTACGGCATCCAATTTGGTTGCGGCATAATGTTATCTGCGCGACAAATGGGGCTATTGGCAGAACACTGGGGAATTGTTGAAGCAATTATGTAAGCACAAGGGCGGGAATGGCTACAGCGCCATTTCACTCCTACAGACTGTCTCATCGCAATATCAGCAAGTCAGACTGGGGCAACAGGCACCCGGATCTTGTACTGAAATGAAAGAAACTCATCAAAGCTTAAAACAATATTAGCATTCCTCTCTTCCACACAATTTCTTCCTTTTGGAAAGTTTTACATGGGGAAATAATCAAGAGGAAGTGCTCATTTAGGGCCAGATTCATGGAAGAGGTATCTTTTTTTTTACTGTTTATTTTCATTTAGAGACACACATGATAACAGGCCTTTCTGGCTCAAAGAGCCCAGGCACACCGAAGTGATTAATTAACGTACCAACCCGTATGTCTTTGGAATGTGGGAGGAAACTGGAGCACCTGGAGGAATCACCCACAGTCGTGGGGAATACATATAAACACTTTACAGGCAGTGGCAGAGTTAATCGGGTTGCCTGCACTGTAATAGCATCATGGTACTGTGCTGCCTCAAAAATTATGATTAAACTCTGAGAAATCTAGTGATGGAACGTTGTCCTATTTACTGAATTAAGCAATCTTCACTTTGTCATTGCTGCAGAAACCCGATTAAACCACTTTTGCATATAACAAATCACTTGGCGGTGCAATTACACCCTTTACAGAAAGACAGAAAGATAATTACCGTCTAACTTTCCTCAATTCTATTAACATGACTAGGCTCATAAATTAGTCAATGTACAAAGGAACCTCTCAAATTCATTCACGGCTGGATATTAAAATGTACAAAATTGAGGTTCTATAAACAAATCAATTATTTGGGATTTTCCAAAGGGGAACTTAGTGCTGCAATCTGTTCCGCTGCTCGACAGTAGATACCCACTGTCTGTGTACGTGTGGGATTCATTACAAATGTCAGAACAGATGACTCTGGATTTTGTGGGTTTCCAGCCAGGAATCAAACATTCTGGCTGATCTAATAAAGGAAGGACACAGAACAACCAATATAATGAAAGATCCAACAATTAAACATGAATCTTTCAGTTCAGTTCTACACTATGAGAAACATTTATCCATTAAAAGAATTTAACTGACTTTACCATATCAGAACTTCCATAGCATTTAAACACAGTCTGCTATTTCTATTAGATCATAGCTAAAACCACATTACTTTTCTTGCATGGTTGGCTATGATTCAAAACAAGATATTAATCGTGCTCCTGACCATGTGGTGAAGCTTGTGCCTCTGTTTTGAGTTTCTCCAATGGTCTACCCACAATTATAAACTATCCATTTGGAATGACTGTAAAACATGAACCCTGTTTTATCCTTCTGATTCATTTTCATACAATTTTCAGATTAATTCATACAGTGAAACATACAGTGAAATATATCATTTGCATGAACAACTAACACAATCTAAGGATGTGCTGGGGGCAGCCTGCAAACGTCCCAACATATTCCAATGCCAACAGAAAAAGCCTACAGAGCAACACAAAACAAGCCCCATTCCCCTCTCCCTCTCAGAAGCCAGAAGACACTCACTCAACGTTTTAGTAACAGCTTCTTCCCCTCCACCATTAGATTTCTGAACAGATGATGAACCAACCTATGAACATTGCCTCACTATTTTTGCTCTTTTTTGCACTACTTACTTAATTTAATTTTTATTGTAATTTATAGTTTTTTATGTATTGCACTGTACTGCTGCTGCAAAACAATTTCACGACATATATCAGTGATATTAAACCTGATTCTCATCTAATTTTAATGCCCTAGTTTTAAGGAAACATATTTATGGGACTATCTTTGCTTTGAATTAAACATTGGATGAAAGAAAGTGACGCTATTTCAGGTTTACAATAGGACTTGCTCTCTGGACTTAAAGCTTCCAACACACCAGGAATGGAGTGTCAAGGAAGATATCTGGCCACTGCATTATTTAAAAAAATGTCCAGGATGAATGGGTATTCTGATTCTTATCAAATAAACCTTCAGGATCACACATGCAGATTCTTTGCTTAGGAATCTAAATAGGCTGGAAGGAATCCATAATGAGTGGATCATGCACTGTACAGGACAGAAGTAAGTTTGAAATCATGATGAAAGGGGTGTTGCTACTTTAAAGAATTTAGATTTTGATGTTTTTCTACCAAAAATGGCAAATTATAAACTATGATTCATATTTGGATAACAGACCACAGCATTAGTAAATTTTTAACAAAATAGATTTACAGTAATGTATTGTGGGTCTGCACGGTAGTGCAGAGATTTGTGTAATGCTGTACAGCAACAACTGTGAGATCAGAGTTCAATTCCTGCCACTGTCTGTAAGAAGCTTGTTCATTCTCCCCACAACTGTAAGGGTTTCCTCTGCAAAGACGTGTTAGGGTTAGTGAGTTATGGGCATGCTATGTTGGCACATGACAACACTTGTGGGCTGCCCCCAGCACATACCCCACTGATTTGCTTTGACACAAATGATGCATTTCACCGTATGTTTCGATGTCTGGATGTACATGTGACAAATAAAGCTGAGCTCTTTTGAAAAGTCGACTTATTCAAAATCTTTCATTCTGAGTAGCACGTTTAAGGTCTCACTGAATGCCATATTAATTGAAATATTAAACATTAAACTATGCACCCATAAAGTGGTACAAACATCAGATAAAGTGGTATAAATATTGGATAAAATGGCACAAACTTACAGCATTCTAGATGACCTTTCCATGCTCAAACAACCTGCTATTGCGAGATTGGAATCATTAACCATCACACTAACCATTGAGACCATCAGCTACACTGCGAGGCCAGGCAATGTCACTTTCAGCGTATCTATTTTTTGGAGATGATCCATTATTGCTAGGACAAGGACATACTGTAAGGAGGAGTTCAAACAACACATTCCTTAAATCACAGTTTTTGAAGTAGACAGTGATAGTTTAATTACTGTCAACAAGCACTGTGCACTGGATTCAAACCAGCAGCAATATACTATTCATAGACTCAAAGATCCACTCAATACACAGGTTGAGACTAATGGTCAAAGTACAAATACGGCTTCTTGTGGCTTTTTATTCATGATATAAATTTTAAAAATAGCCCAATGAGCCTGCGCCGCCCAGTTAACCTACTAATCCGTACACCTTTGGACTGTGGAAGGAAACCAGAGCACCCAGAGGAAACCCATGTGGTCATGGGAAGAACGTACAGATTCCTTACAGACAGCAGTGGGAATTGAATCCAGGTCACTGTAGCTGTAATAGTGTATGCTAACTGCTATGCTACCATGCCACCCCCAAATCAATAGACCACCTCAGTTTAATACTCAATCTGAGAGTCACCCAGTTGCTCAGGAAACAACTGCCAAAGTCTCATGTATTCTAGGTGAGACTTGAACTCGGCATTTCCCCACCTTCATATAAGTACCGCGCGGTAACTGATTGTGCCACAATAGCCCTACTAATGAATAAGTGCAAAGCCAATTAAATGAAAGAAGAAGTTACAGCGGGAGAAGGAAACAAAAGAAGACAAATAGAAATATGCAGAAAGTTGGCTGCTAGAGGGCTGTCAATGAATGGCTCCACAGGACATGAAACTACTCGGCGATTGAGCCAGGAAACTTCCAGGACAGCTGTGCAGGTCAGGTGGTACTTAACTTTCTTGACTTTGACATTTCTTGATGGGCATTCAGATTAATAAAAGGTCGATGACCATTATTCCCCATGATGCCACTCGGTGACGGGTTTGCTGGTTGAGTTCAACTGAACTAACTTCCTACTGGGTGTACAAATCTGTAATGACCAGTCTCCATAGAGAAGGAAAATTAAAACTTTAAATGTCGCCTGACTAAGTCAGCTTTTTGAAGTGATTGTTTTTAATCTTACCTCAATGTGGCTAGCAGGACAGAAGGTACATAATGAAAGTAATTGTCCTTTAATTTACCTTCAATTTATACGGTAATGCAGACAGCCGCAAGAAAAAAAAACAATTAGTTCTTTCCTTGCAATTACCGTATCTGGACTGCGTAACACTGATATCGGGAGCAGCCACTTTCTATGCATAATAACCCACAGAGTGAAACGCAAGTAATTCAGCACCTGCATTACTGAAGAATACAAAGCTTAACATGGATTTAACAATCAAGATTGCACTCACTGAAGCCACGTTAAAAAAAATAACTAGTCGTGTCTGCTGATGCTTGTGAGAAATTTTGATTATTTTCCTCAAACCCTGTTAGAGTTGATTAAAGAACATAGAGCATTACAGCGAGTACAGGTCCTTCAGCCCACAATGTTGTGTCAAACTCTTAACCTACTCTAAGATCAATGTAACCCTTCCCTGATACACTGCCTACCATTTTTCTATATATCATTTGATAAGATTAGCTTTACATATGCCACATATACCACGAGATGTGTCACTTGCGTCAAAACAGGTCAGTGAGAACTGTGCTAAAGGCAACCTCTATGTGTTGCAACACTTCTGGCCAAGATAGCATGCCCACTACTCACTAGTGCTATCCTCTATGCTTTTTGGAATGTGAGACCAGAGCACCTGGGAAAGACCTTGCAGTTATGAGGAAAATGTACAAACTCTTACACACAGCGGTGGGAATTGAACCCTGATCTTACAGCTGGCGCTGTAAAGCTTTGCGAGAAATGCTATGCCACCATGCCACCTCGTACGAACTGCAGTAGAAACCTCTAACAGGTCTCAGCTGAAGACTGTGAGTAAATGGAAATCTGTTAAGTTTGATAGCGTGAGAACCCTGACACCAGTAGCAAAATTAAATTGCTTCATTCTCTCCAGTGGTGCAGTCACAGCCAAAGAAGAAAAAGCACGAGGAACAAGCTAAAAAGCAAAAACCAAGCTAACCTGTTTTAAAATCTTAGCTTACTGAGCATGCTTACAAGTGAGTAAACTTTCAGGGGGAATGCTACCACAAGAAAGCAGCATTCATCAGAATCTCTTCTCACTACTACCATTGGAAAGGAGGCACAGGAGCCGTACATCCCATCCGCCAGGTTCAGAAACAGTTATTACCCTACAACCACCAGTCCCCTGAACAAGCATGGATAACTTCACTCACCTCAACTTTGAACTGATTCCACAACCTATACACTCACTTTCAAGGACTCTACAACTCATGTTCTCAGTATTATTTACTTTATAAAATGTATTATTTGCATGATTTGTCCTCTTTTACACGTTGGATGTTTGTCGGTCTTTGTTAAATATAGTTTTTCAGAAATTCTATTTTTTCTTTATTTTTCTGTAAATGGCTGCAAGAAAATAAATCAGAAGGTAGTAGACGGCGACATGTATGTATGTACTTTGATAATAAATTTACTTTGAACATTACTTTTAATGTGGATCATTATAAAATAATATTCATAAAATTTTCTCTTTCTTCCTTCTCCCCTTAACTGTTGACTCCCTTATATTAACCTCTGGTTTAAATACACCCAATGACTTGGCCGCCACAGCCGTCTGTGGCAATGAATTCCACAGATTCATCATCCCCTGGTTAAAGAAATTCCTCCTCAACTCAGTTTTAAAGGGACGTCCTTCTATTTTATGGTAGTACCTTCTGGTCCTAGTCTCCCCTACTATAGGAAACATATTCTCCACGTCCACTCTATCTCACCCTTTCAATATTTAATAGGTTTCAATGAGATTTCCCCCCTCATTCTTCTAAACTCCAGTGAGTACAGGCCCAGAGCCATCAAACGCCCCTCATATGTTAACCCTTTCATTCCCGGGATATCCTCTTGAACCTCCTCCGGACCCTCCCTAGTACCAGCACATCCTTTCTTAGATAAGGGGCGAGAAACTGCACACAATGATATTATTTACTCAAATAATACGATGTTAACATTTTTTAGGCTAAGCATTTTCTAATTTATATTATTTAGCACAAAATACAAGAGTGAATACATTCAAAACAACAAAGCTTGAACATGAATTGATTTCAGATTCAAGGAAAAATATTAAAGTCAGGTGAATCTGGTAAGAAATGTGATGGACATTCACTTACTGAATGAGAAGAGGTCAGTTGGAAGTGTCTGAGTCAATGGACTGGAAAGCCGCCACAGAGTGCTAGCCAGACTAATTTTCTGTGTCAACTTTGAAAATTAGGTAAACAGTGACAAACCAGCCTCTTAAAATCAACTTGTCAGTTCTCATTTTCGTGAGAAAGTGTAATCTTCAGCAACTGGCAGCCAACAGTGTTTTCTAATAGAGGTTAAACTTCAAGGCTAAAGGCACCCTACGCGGGTCATTCAGATAGTCTGAAAAAGAATGGGCAGAGTCTGCTGGTTCTGGTGATATTGATCATAGGTACTTTGAAAGTCAAGATGAGGCATAAACTTGGTGGTTACAGCCGTTTTATTAAATGCTACAAGAACAAAGAATGAACAAAAAAAGAAGACAATGAAAAAGAAGTCATAGTTCTCATACTCAGACTAGAGATAAACAAAATTCCGGTGATAACAATTAACCTACAAAATAGCCAGATTCTAATGGTGTGACACCTGCTACAGAAAAACTGAGCAACTTCTAGAAAATAGAGAATCAACTATACTGTAATTACTAGAAAATTTATTTAATAATTACACTATTGGTGATTATACATATAGTTCAAAAGTCAAGAGGTTATGTTGCAACTTTATAAATCTCTAGTTAGGCCACATCTGGAGTATTGCATACATTTCTGGTCACCTCACTGTAGGAAGGATGTTGAGTCTTTGGAGAGGATGCAGATGAAGATTGCCAGGATGCTGCCTGGTTTAGAGGGCATGTACTATTACGAGAGAGTGGATAAACTTGGGTTGTTTTCTCTGGGGCACCAGAGGCTGAGCAGAGATCTGATAAGAGGTTTACAGGATTATGAGAGGCATAGATAGAGTGGGCAGAGAGTATCTGTTTCCCAGGTTGGAATGTCTCATACCAGAGGGCATGCATTGAAGGTGAGAGGCAGTAGGTTCAAAGGGGATGTGAGGAGTAAGTTTTTTTACTCAGAGTGGTGGATGCCTGGAATGGTGGTAGAGTCAAATACATTGGAGGTTTTTAAGAGATGTTTAGATAGGCACATGGATGTAAGGAAGATAGAGGGATATGGGCATGGTGTAGGTAGGAGGGATTAGTGTTTGGGTGTTGTTGATTTGCTTTTTTGCCAGTTCAGCACAACACTCTAGGCTGAATGGCCTGTTCCTGTGCTATGTTCTATAAACTACAAAGAAATACTAGAGAAATAACAATTCTATATTCTAATCCAACAAGTTCTACCCTTGGTCTTATACAATAGATATTCTAGAAACAATGCGGATGCATCTATACTTGTTCTATCTGACTTTAATTCTATTTGCTTGTTTGAACAATTGTGAAACAAAAACATCACCCTGAACCATGTGTACTTGTATATAACTCAGATTTGAAAAGACTGGCTTTGAACTCAGTGGGTCACATTTTAAGGACACCTCCCCAACAACCTCCATTTTTCTGCGTGGATTTTTACTCCAGAAAGCGTACAAATAAAGTGACACACGCTGAAATATCTGGGTCAGGACAAGGTTACACTCCACAAATAAGCAAGAGAAGGCAAGCATCGATTGCCATTATGTACTATGCTCTGAGTGTTCCAATCTTTCTCATAAATTTGATGGTGACCTCCAATTTTCTCATCCTCTATAAATTCCTCAAATTCTTTACCTTCACAGTAAAAAATATTTTCCTTTATCATGGTTTTGCTGCACTGAAGGCACAGACTCATGTTCAATGTAATTCAAGTGGCCATTTTTCAAGTGTGAGTATGGTCAGGGTTGACTGCATGAACAGCCACTGGGAGTTCACAGGTAACTCTTTCAAAACTAAGTCCACGTGCTTTGCATGAGAGACTTATTTTACAAGAATTAAGTACAGAAACCCTGCATGATTCTTCCCTCCTCAGCCAGGGATGACAAAGATAATTCTCATACTTGGCACTGGGAGGCTGTTGCGCATTTCATATTTCAGTAATAATTGGAATAATATTGTAAAGATATTGTTTGATTAACCATTCTTGTTCATTTAAATATTTCATTACGGGTTATGTGTAAAAGTATGAGAATGGCATATGTCATCACACCACCATGTCATGTGTGCATGCCTTGCTAAAGTAAAACTTAATGTACAGGAGGCATTCCTGGCTCTGTGTTTTTCTTCCTAATTTTATGTTTTGGAGTTACAAAACATAACAGTGGGAATCAAATCTGGAAAGGCTGCATGGCTCAATGGTTCTATCTAGGCATTTGATTGCGTTGAGCTGTTTATTTCAGTGCAATGTGATTGAAAGTGTAGAAGTCAAATGCTATAAGGACTATTTCTAGGACATTGTGGATTACCCTGGAAATTCATCCAGGCATTTCCCACAAGTCAGATGAATGTCATTCCTCAATCAGCGCTCCCTGTGAAGCATTGCATTGGATATTATAGTAAGGTGTCCCAACACGGTAATTAAATCTACATAGCTTGGTGCTGCAATGAAACTTTGCTCCACTATCATCACCAATATTCCCAAAGGACCACCCTGCCAGCCACTGTCAGCTCTGTCTCTGATTTTTCCCACCCACATCTGCCACACCACCTAATCGGAAGTCTGGAAGCCAAAGCCAGATGGCTGAAGCCTGGTGACTAGAGGCCTGTCTATGTGTGAGGGTGGGAAGGAGGAATGGGGCTTGTTTTGCTCTTGCTGTTTTGTAGCTTGTTATATTCTATAAAACCTGCCTCTGACACCCCCTATATTTTCCTCCGAACACCTCTTATTATTATAATGCCCCCTCTTATTAGCAATTTCCACCCTGGGAAAAAAGTCTCTGACTATCCTCTTGATCTATGCATCTTATCATTTTGTACACCTCTGTTAAGTCACCTCTCATTTTCTTTTGCTCCAGAGAGAAAACCCCTCACTCAAACTACCAGAGTATTCTTAGATCTTAAAATTCACAGAAAAAAACACTAGTTATGATTTACAGATACTGCTAACTTGCCTAACTCATTACCTTTGGCTGACAAATTTTGATTGGTATCCAATTAGCTTATTCGTATTTGTAATCAGTTCTAAACTAGCTAACTTAGTTTCTGTATAGTCAAGAAATCTTTGGTGGTCCAACATTTTTTAATTAATTCCCTGTAACCGTGAGGTGTTGCTGGATGCAGAGGCCAGGCTGAGTGCTGCCAACACATTTGGAGTTTAACCCAGATAAGTGTGAGGTGGTTCATTTTGGTAGGTCAAATATGATGACAGAATATAGTATTAATGGTAAGACTCTTGGCAGTGTGGAGGAGCAGAGGGATCTTGGGGTTCGAGTCCATAGGACACTTCAGGCTGCTGCGCAGGTTGACTGTGTGGTTAAGAAAGCATATGGTGCATTGGCCTTCATCAACCGTGGGATTGAGTTTAGGAACCGAGAGGTAAAGTTGCAGCTATATAGGACCCTGGTCAGACCCCACTTGGAGTACTGTGCTCAGTTCTGGTCACCTCACTACAGGAAGAATGTGGATACTATAGAAAGAGTGCAAAGGAGATTTACAAGGATGTTGCCTGGATTAGGGAGCATGCCTTATGAGAATAGGTTGAGTGAATTCGGCCTTTTTTCCTTGGAGCGACAGAGGGTGAGGGGTGACCTGATAGAAGCATATAAAATGATGAGAGGCATTGATCGTGTGGATAGTCAGAGGCTTTTTCCCAGGGCTGAAATGGCTAGCACGAGAGGGCACAGTTTTAAGATGCTTGCATGAAGGTACAGAGGTGATATCAGGGGTAAGTTTTTTACGCAGAGAGTGGTGAATGCGTGGAATGGGCTGCCGGTGACAGTGGTGGAGGCGGATACTATAGGATCTTTTAAGAGACTCCTGGATAGGTACATGGAGCTCAGAAAAATAGAGGGCTATGGGTAACCCTAGGTAATTTCTCAGGTAAGGACATGCTAGGTACATCTTTGTGGGCCGAAGGGCCTGTATTGTGCTATAGGTTATATTTCTATGTTTCTATGTCACCCTCATAAGGCACACTCTCTATCCAGTCAGCATCCTGGTAACTCTCCTCTGCAACTTGTTTAAAACTAGAAGTTTGACCTCCAAATCCAAGAGCCGTAAGTTGCCATCCAACCCTAATCAACTAAATGTTTATCACTCTGATACATTAAACTGTGTTAACATTTTTGCACAAAATAAAAAACATTAAAGTAGGGGCAATGACATTCATATGGCACTGTTAAAAACTTATCGCAGACGTCTGCACAGTGTAAGTTCAAATCTGTGGAAAAAATGGCTGGATTTTGGAGCTGGCAAAGTTCCCACTCAATCCCATGAGAGATGGACATCATGCAGCCATGGAGGGAAGTCCCTCCAGCATGTTCAAGGACAACTGTTACTAGGCTCTTGAACTGTTCTCTAGGATGAACTCCTGATCTCCTTGTCTACCTCTTCGTGGTAAATGCCTGCTTGCACTGCACATTCTACGTAACTACAAAACTATTCTTCATTTCTTTTTAGTACTTATGGATAGCAATTATGCATGGCACGATCTGTCTGGATGGCATGCAAACAAAAGCATTTCACTGTATGTTGGTACATGTGACAGTAGCAAACCAGTATCAGATAGAGAAAGGAAGAAAAATAACAATAAGTAGTACTAGTAATTATATTGCAATGATCTGTTTAAATTTTTAAAGTGGTTCTTTTATCTGAAGCACATTTCAATATTCTTAGAGAAACCTTTAACAGGAATAGACTATGAAAAGGAATGAACAGTTAGCTTAATGCAACCGCAATGAATTCAGAACGTAACGTAAAAATTTGACCATCTGTAATAGTTCACTAAAGCAACCAGGAAATTTAAAAGTTGGCACACGAAGTTGCTACAGTTTGACAGTGTGCATTATTTGTATCAGCACAACACAAAAAGTGAGCTTTGTCGATACACACACACATATATAAGTCTTGTATACAGCACATTATCCTTCTAACTTCCAAACTGGTACAAAAACAAATGTAAAATTACCCCCAAAATAAAAAAAAACGAGACATTATGCTTCAAATCTGGAAACATACATTGTACTTTGAGCTGGTACAATTATTTAGATCTGCCTGGTTACTCCCTTAAAGTGGCCTTAAAGGGCCAAGTCTGGTTGAGAAGAGTTCCATCTTACAAGTTATATAATTTTTCTCATGAGAAATGCCATGGAAGATCTCGTGATATTCCAAAAAACAAATTCCAGTGATCATAATATTGGGCATGCTCCTTCTGTAAATAAATTTCAGCAAATCACTCTGCAGACTTATTCTTGATGTAACTGCAAGCAATTCATCTTTAGGACCAACGTCAGTTTATTTTGTTTCAAAATTAAACCACTAATTTGGGAATACAATAAAGGTAACATCCATTTAAGCAGTTTTTTTTTGTGCAGTAAAACATCTTAAGATGGTGATAATTAACACCAAAAATGAAAGATGGAGCATATATCAAGGTCTTCCCCTCATAGTAATATTTATGCCAAAGCAATTACTGGTAAAGGCAAAACCTGATCATACATGTCAGATCCTTTTTTTTAATCATTCTTCATTAACATGCTTAAATGGAAGACTTAATGTAGGTGCTGAGAATTTAATAGCATATTCACACTGTTAGTACTGGTGTGACACCAGCACAGTTTACAATCATGTATTTTACTCTCCTTTCAATAACATTGCCTTGAGGCATGAGGATTGTTGTACCACAATTCTACTCAAGTGCACAGATGTATAAGGTGACTGGGGTCTGGTGCTTACTGGCTGTATTCACACCGCGGCCTTTGTATGGTGGCGAGATATAACTGCGAGAACAAATCAGACTGCTGTTCATTTACTGTGCTAATATCATCTTTGTAACTGTACTCCCTTGAGATTTTGCCTTAAAAATAGTTATCTGAGAGAGGAGCAAGGGAAGTCAGCCTGCTTACTGAAAAGGAATCATTATATTTATGAAGTCTATTAAAAGATCACCTTTGTATTAAGGTATGGATTCGTATGGAGATAGCAAGCATAGTTTCAAGACCATTGCTGTGTATAAATATAGGCTTAAATAAAAGTGACAAATAATACCATTAGACTTAGTTTTAGATCATTATCTCATTTAATTTAATATTTAAATCAATGCTCTCATTTCTTTTAATATACCCCATTGCATACAACAAGCATTAAAGTACATCAACATCATGATGCTCTCCTCAAGTACAATAATAAAATTACTTGGCTGGGCATATTATAGCAATTCTTAATTGGTCTCAGCCAGTAATAGTTTTTCACTAAAATTAATATAAGCAATTTTAAATAACTCTACTTATGATTAATAAGTTTGAAAATTAAAAAGAGTCTAAAGCAATTACAGAGTACTTTTGGTCAAGACCTCATTAGGGGAAGTAGCAACGATATTGCAATAGAATATATAAAAGACAGATTTAGGGTTATTTTACTTAAGACAAATGTACATCCTCCAAAACTGCATTGACATTTCAACAATAGGTCATTGTTAAAGAGATGCCCGCCTACATTTGCATGTTAATTATTTCATCCCAGTGCTGATGTGGGTCAGAGAGAGAAAAAAAACGCACCAATATAAAAACCATCAGCCGGCTTTGGCTTCAATAAAGCACACATGCAACTTAAACCTTTAAAAAAGGTGTTAAGTAAGTTTACTGGTTCAACCACATCACAAATTAAGTACGTTGTTAATTAATCCTCTTCAATAGTAATAGATTATTTTGCTGAGCACTCATTGACACAGACATGCATATGAATGAAAGGCAGATTTCACAGTTGATCTAATCCTTTTTTTATTGATTATATGCTTAGACTTTGTGCAGAAGAGCCTGAATGCCTTAGCTGGTGAGTGAGCACATTAGCACATTTATGAAGTCCATGTTGCAAAAGAAAAAAAATTAATATTAGCAACTGGGTTTAAGTTGATTG
Organism: Mobula hypostoma; assembly: GCF_963921235.1. NCBI lineage: Eukaryota > Metazoa > Chordata > Chondrichthyes > Myliobatiformes > Myliobatidae > Mobula > Mobula hypostoma. Next base: position 90,575,527 of record NC_086109.1, read on the forward strand.
AAATGAATTGAAATTCTTGTTAAACTCGTTTGAACACAGGAGTGCTACATGGACAATTAGTTCCTCCGTTTGAATACTGAACAAACACTGGCCTGGTGACTGCTTTAAGACGTTTACATACTGTGTCGAGTAGGAAAATAACCAAAAGCAGTCTTTATGAAATATCTTGCCTCTCAGTTGTCACAGAGGTTTGACCAGCTAAACAAGACAAAAATCGATTCTTTAGTTCCCTCAAATCAATTCTTAAAATGATTAAAGCATCTGTTTTGGTATGAATTTGTTTACTCCATCAGCTTCCTTCTTAATTGTACTTGTTTATCTCCAAACATCCCCGAGGCCCTAATCTCCATCTCACTAATACTTAACACTCAATTCACATCTAAAGTATTTTCTAATTCTGAACAGGTTTTTCTTTAAAAGAGGATGGTCCAAAAATTATTGAAGCCAAACATTTGCTTCTTTTTGTCTGTTGACCAGTCCACCGGTGGAGGACAGGTACACAAAAGGTATCAGAAGGTTCTCATCAAATAACTGCTGCTCCAAAGATATAGTGGGAGAAAGTGAAGACATCAAATAAAAAATGAAAAGTAAATTGAGAAAAAAGCTCCGAAGAAGATTAATGGATGCTACTGAGTTTGGGCAACTGGGTACAAAAAATAACTGCAGCCTCTTTAATATAATATAAAAACAAAGCAAACTGTGGGTACTTGTGGACTCTTGTCAGCGGCAACTCTGTTAACGAGTCCAGTTCCAGTGAAGAAGTACATCACGTGTTTGTTACTCTAAAAGGTTTTAGATGTAAGAGTGATGTGGCACTTGCTTCTCAATCTGAATGTTGAGATGGAAACGATTTTCAGTATTGGATAGCAGTGCATTCAATCAGTACAACAAGAAATTATAAGCAGCATTTCTGCACACTTTTATTCATTTTAATTTCGGAATTCTAGACAAACAAGTGGCATAACTTAAAAGATATATATCAAGAAATACTACTTCTTAAAAGCTATATAAAATAACACAAAATAGACCAGCACCTCTACTTCTTTGGGAGGTTAAAGAAATTTGGCACGTTGGCTTGGACCAATTTTTATACTTGCACAATAGAAAATATCCTATCATGGCAAATGCTCTGCATGTGACTGTAAGGAAACAAGCATCCCCTCCATGGACTCTGTTAATACTTCTTGTTGCCTCAGTAAAGCAACCAGCATGATCAAAGTCCCATCTTCCCTGGAATCCTCTCTTCTCATTGGGGCAGAAGATACAAAAGCCTGAAAACACGTACCACCAGGCTTAAGAACAGCTTTTATCCCACTTTTATAAGAGCACTGAACAGTTCCCCTGTATGATAAGCTGGACTCTTGACCTTACAATCTACCTTGGCATAGCCTTGCACTTTATTGTCTGCCTACAGTGCACATTCTTTGTATCTGTAATGCTTTATCCTGCACCTTCCCTTGTACTGATGTGATGAAATGATCTGTATCAACGTTTTGCATTGTACCTTGGCACATGCAACAATAAAAAAATGATAATAATTGAGAAAAATGAAAAATCAAAGCTGTTATAAAGGGTAAATTTTATTGGAACTGATTCATTATTGCCACATGCACCAAAATAAAGTGATAAGCTTGTTTACAGATGGTGTATTGAGGTAGAACAAAGTAAACTAATAGCAATGCAGAATAAAGTGCAACAGCTACGGAAAAACTACAGAGCAGGTAGACAATAAGGTGGAAGATCATAACAAGATAGACTGAGGTCAAAAGTCTATTTTATTGTAATTTTATTTAATAGTCTTACAACAATGGGGTAGAACCTGTCCTTGAGACTGGTGGTATGTGCTTTCAGGGTTTTGTATGTTTTGCTCGATGGCAGAGGTGAGAACAGACAATGCCTGGGGTGGGTGGGAACTTTGATTATGCTGGTTTCTTTACTGAGGCAGCGAAAAATTATGAGATTCATTTTCTTGCAGGCATTCACGGTAGAACAAAGAAGTACAATTGAATCAATTAAAGACTACATACAACGACTGACAGCAACCAATGTGCAAAAGAGGTCAAACTGTGCAAATAGAAATAATTATATTAAATAAGTAAGTAAATAATAAGAGATCTTATGTGGAGTGTTTTATTCCATCAGTCACAGCAGACGGATAGAAACGATGTCAAACTGAGAGAGTCATATATTGGAGCAGAAGAATGGAGGAAGGATTACAAGCAACAAGCAATCTGGAAAAACCTCTTCCAGACAGCTCAGGGGAGTTCAAGTGTCAGATTAAGAAGTCTAAATAAAACATCTTAACTGAAATCAGCACAATAGAAAGAGTCAATTGATAAGTAGCTGCTGAAAGCTTCCTTCCTTTGTGCTGATATTGTAAGCTTACGTTTGTTATTTGGTAATTTAATAAGTAAAACTAAGGTGGGGCGTGTCAACCCTGTTAAATGTACACCTTCACTACTTGGAAGTTCTGTGATGTTTCTTATTATCTTGAGAATAACACAATCAAAGAGTACTGTTGACTCCTTAGGTACAAATTCAGTGAGTCCAGTGTTTATTGCCTGGAGTTCAGGGTCCTGTCATTGGCTAGTCCTGGGTCTACAATTCTGAATTCTAGTGGGAAAGTTGGAGGCCTGTTGTCCATGACTCCACTGAAGGCCCAGAGGCCTGTCCGAAGGTTATCTGTGTGGGTGGGTGGGAGGAAGGAATCTGTTGCTGTTTTGTTGTTTGTTGTGTTCGGTGTCCTACTTAGTATTGTGGGCATGCTATGTGGCACCAGAATGTGTGGCAACACTTGCATGTGCCCCCAGCAAATGAGGCATTTCATTGTTTCGATGTACACGTGATAAATATATCTGAATCTGGCGGAAACCCACACAGTCATGGGGAGGATGTACAAATTTCTTACAGACAGAGGCAGGAATTGAACTCCGATCAATGGTAAAGCATTACACTAACTGCTACACTACCGTGTCGCCTAAGTTTAAACAAGCTTAGCTGAAGATTGGGAGCCCGTGTATGGATTTGGAAGGGAGAGAAGCAACATTACAAATGGAAAACACAGTACTGGTAAATAAAGAGTCGATAACTAATAGTAGAGGATATAAGAGCTTATAAAACATAGGCATCTTGACTGCTTCAAACCAAGGAATGATGTGAAGAATGTGGAATTGCTAACAGCACAGTAAACACAGTGATCATAGTTAAACGGTTCTCACAGGAACATGGCTTAAAGTACAGGGACTGCAAATCAATATTCATGGTTAGCAGATTTTCAGATGAGATAAGGGGTTATTAAAAAGACTGTGTGCTCACAATATTTGTTAAGAAAGAAACAAGTACAGATGAAATAAGTATGATGTAGAATGAATGACTGAAGCAGAGGTGAAAGTATACGAGCAAAGTGTATAGGTAATTGCTGATGTAATCACTATATTGGAAATATTAGCAGCTGTAAGAAACTCAAGTTCGTTTCTGAACTAAAGCCACATAAACTGAAGTGAAGAACGAAGATTGGGTAACATACCAATGGGAGTTTTCTGTAGTCACCAAAACGTTTGCAGCTTGAGAGGATACAAGAAAAAGTATGCTGACAAATTCATGGTAAGTGAGAGAAACAGCAGGGCATTTATATTAGGGGATTTCTGTCCTCCTCATATTAACCCAACACAGAATCCATTAAAGGCAGAGACATAGAATTGTGTAGTTTTTAAAAAAAATATATAGCCAATTGGTAGGAAGCCCTCCAAACAAGGGGATGGTTTTGAAAAGTTTCAGAGATTGAGGCTGGGCAGGTTGAAGGGTATCAGTAGGACAGCATTCTGTTGAAAGCAATCACAACTCAGTTACGGTTAAGAAAAAAAAACAAGGATAACTAGAAGTATAATCTCTGATTCAGAGTAAGGCCAATTTTACGTGACTAAGATTGATTCAGCTGAAGTGAGTTGGAAAAGAAATACACCGACTGAGAGGGTGGAGGTAGAATTTTTGTCACTTTTGTAAATTACTAGGATAAACACTTGACATTGCTGTAAACGGTAACAAAATCTGAAGGAAGGCATTTTGGTGACAGTAATAAAAATTCAATTACATTCACTCAGAATTCTGTAAAGGAGCAGACAAACCAGTATGAAAATGCTTTATCTGGGGAAAACTATTATTAAGTTGAGATCTGATAAAAATTAGGAACTAAAACAGTGAAGTATTTAGCAGAAGGAACCACAAGGAAGAAATATTAAAGATCATAATATATTCAGACAAAGGAAACATGTGGGATCTCCTATTTGACAGTCCATTGACATCTAGAATCTCCTGGTAATATACGCACTGAGAACTCAACACTACAGAAAACTTGGGGGCAATGTTCCCTCTAATTTTTTTTTACAGCTGTGCGGACCAACCATTGCTCTGAGCAGGAAATTTTTACATGGCCTGAAAACTGTACTGCACTTTAAATTTTTTTTTTGTAATATGCACCATCAAACAAACACAAACCACAACTCACAAGTAAACAATGTCAGAACAGTCAAAACAACGGACAGACACAATGGCAAAAGTAAAATGTTTTGACTAGGTGGCATTGGTGTTCAGCAAGCTAGCAGTGTATTAACAATAAGCTACTGACTTCCACTCTGTGTTTATTGTTACTCAGTGTTGTAACTTGAAATATGAACAATGTAAATTCATTGAAGTTCTAAAATGCTTCACAGTAACGGTTATGGTATGTTCATTGTCTAAAAAGTTTATGAAATTATATTCATTAACTTAATTAATTACAGGGTATTTTACAATTATTTGTGCAAATTTTAAATATTAGCATAATTTCAAAATTATATTACCATTATATGACAGAAAATTCCAGCTATGTGGCGACAAGGGCTATGTATGCGGGAGCATTTCAGTTACTGTGTAGCCACACACTTGTGCAGCTTAGAGGGAACAGTACTTAGGGGACATTGAAAGTACAGAGATGAAAGTAAAATGAAATTTCAAGATTCAAGATTGTTTATTGTCATCCTTCAGTACACAAGTGTAAAGGAAAACAAAATGATTGTTACTCTGGAAAATAGAGGCAACAAAGGGAGATGAGGTAAGAGACACTGGAGAGTCAAATAAAGACAATCCCTTAGAATGCATCACAAAATATAAAGTGAAATACACTGACAACTAGCAAGGCCTTTCATAGGCTATAAAGATAGATTGCATGTGGAGGTGGAAACAGTATGAAGAATACATTTTAGAAAGATAAATATGACAATGAAATGTTCAATAAACGTCAGGATATTGAGAAATATAGAACAGAGGGACCTCAGAATTCCTATCTACAATCTCAGATTATGATGGTATCATAAAACTGCTTGCAAAGTCGCTCCCAGGTTTCTACATACATGGGAGTAACTCTAAGTCTTCACATTAGAGGACACATCTAATGACTGATGTCTCGGGAACAACAATTTACATGAATATTCCAAAGAGAATTATAGTCTTGAAAAGTGGATATGGTGGATTGTTTCTAGTTTGCAATAAGGAGAGATTTAATTGAGATATTAAATTATGAGAAGTCTAGATAGGGAAGGGTGGGTTGGGCAGGGGTATTGCATGAAACTTAATTCCCATTGCAGACAAATGGGATATAGATTTCAAGTACCTGATGGGAGGATGAGAAAGGGATAAAGGCAGAATCACTTACCACATTAAAAAAATACTTCTGTGCAAAGTGTCATACATGACCACAACCTAAGAGAATTAAAGATTATCAAGGACAGCTTTCTTGGTTGGTGTGGGAAAACGAGTTTAATGGGCACGTTCTGTGCTCTAAGCTTCTCAAATTCAATGATTTATCTTAAACATAATATATATTTAAAAAACCGCATTCCCTATCCCAAAGAGCTCAATGCACTGTGTAATGTTTTGATCTGTATAGCAGTATGCAAGACAAACTTTTCATTGTATCTTGGTACATGTGGTAATAATAACCAGTACCAAAACCAAGTACATTTGTATTTTTTTGATCATTTCTTAATAGCCAAACTAAAACTAAAAGAAAATCAAATCATGTACAATGAAAGGAGAAAAAACACCTCTTTTGGAAACAAAATTTTTGAGGTGCTAGATTTAATTTGACACAATATGTTTTTAATAATGCTAAAATGGTTCCTGGATAAGATTAAAAACATATGGAAGAGAGAGTCTACAATGACACCATATTTGAAAAATGAAGTGCTGCCGCATTCTTTCTTAACAAATTCATCCCCAAATGATCACTAAGTCTTAAAGGTTACAACCTCAAGTTTAAACACTAGATTTAAGAGTGTAGATTAACCATTTTGTAAGCTCTCTCAAGAAAATGATAGCATGCAGACTGCAATTAGCAAATGTTACAGCTTAAGTGGATTTTAAAGTATGGGTCTTTTTGAAATCTTTATTTCTCTTCCCTCGTTTGTATTCACTCTCGCATATTGTGCCTCAGTTATAAAGCCAGTAACAGCCTGTTAGAATCACAACTTTTTTATGATTATATTTAAATGGTCCTTGGTAAATTTATCTAAGAGAGGCATCATGCCTAATTCTGACTATCATGTGATGTCCCGGTTATGCTTCTCAACAGAGGTCAATGGTTGTAATCAGAAGCAGAGTGCCTGCCTGATTTATCTAGTGTACTCCAACTAATCTTTGAGGCCAAGTGCTGTCCTACTGGAATTAGTTAACTTAACACAGACCAGAAGTCAAACCTGGGAAATTTTGATCTATATGGTTTGGCATTACATTAGGAAGCAGTCCACCTTAAACTCATCTGAAAGGGTTAGAAAATAAGAACATAGATCAGTACAGCACAGTAAGACTGTGCCGACCCTTTAACCTACTCTGAAATTATTCTAACCCTTCCCTCCCACATCGCCTTCCAATCTTCTTTCATCTATGTGCCTATCTAAGTGTCTCTTAAATGTCTACTGTATCTGCCTCTTACACCATCCCTGGTAGGGCATTCCTGTGTATCCCTGACATCTGCCCCCCCCTCCATACTTTCCTCTTGTATTAACCATAAATATGACTTTATAGCTATAAATATGTGGTTATTGTCTCATTTTGAACAACTTGATGGGCTTCTATCAAATTATTTTCTTCATGTTCAGAAGCTGGACATTATGCTTAGTACTAAAAAGTTTCTGCCATAAGCTTCCTATCTCAATTAGCTTTGGACTCAGGCTGGGTGTTCTTGTATTATATCGATTTTATTATAAAATATGTAAATTGCATGAGACTTGTGCTATGAAGTGCAAGGGAATGCACAATGTATTTGTGGCATGCAATCTGCATTCCAGATTGACTTGACTTGGAGACAGATTAGATTAAGAATATATGTGTGCTCAGATCTTGACAATTACATGTTAGGCGATTCTTTAGCAAAAGACAGGCTAGCAGCTCTAATTCGTGAGGAGTCTGAGGAATTCATTATGGCACCAAACACACTTTGTCAATAGATGTACAATGGAAAACATTGAGAGGTTGCATCACAGCCCGAGGATATCGCAATAGCATAGTGGTTAGCGTAATGCAATATAGCACCAGCAATCTGGGTTCAATTCCCGCCACTGTCTGTGAGAAGTTTGTACATTCTCTGTTTCCTCCCACATTCCAAACACTTACTGGTTAAGGTTAGTAAGTTATCGGCATGTTTTGGGCACAAGAAGCATGACAACACATGCACGCTTCCCCCAACACATCTTCTGCAGATTGTGTTAGTTAATAACTCAAGCAACACATTTCACTGCATGTTTCAATATACATGTGACAAATAAAGCTAATAAGGCTAATTTTTGGTAAGGAGGTTACAATGCACAAATGCACAGGACGGCAAAAAGTTGCAGAGGGTAGTACACCCCGCCCCCCCACCACCACCATCGAGGACATCTTTAAGAGGTTCTGTCTCAAGACAGCAACATCACTATTGACCCTCACCACCGGGACTTGTTACTACCATCGTGGACGTGGTACAGGAGTCTGAAGACCCAAACTCAATGATTAAGAAACAGCTTCTTCCTCTCTGCCATCAGATTTCTAAACAGTCCATGAACCCATGAACACTCCCTTGATATTCTTTTTTCGCTATTTATGTTTTGTAATTTATAGTAATTTTGTGTCTGTGTTGTACTGTTGCCACAAAACAACAAATTTCACGCCATCTAGGTCTGTGAAAAGAGCGATTCTGAATATGCAAGGAAGATCTTGAAGATACTGCTCAAATGAAAGAAGGTTCACTGCACTTCACCGTGCAACTATCAGAACTTCTGGATGCTCCCAAAGTGTTTTGCAACCTGTGAACTAATTCGGAAATAATGCAGGGAAACATCAGAACGGAATTCACTCACATCAAGAGCCTGCAAATGGTCAAGATTAAATGATCAGGCAATCACTCTCCCTGTAACAGTGGCTGAGGGATAAATATTGATCAAGAATTGAGACAACTTCTGTTAGTACGTAAATGATATAATGGGATTTTTCTGGAAGGGCAGGGAAAGCCCCAGTTTAACCTAGTTTCTGTATGGCAGCGCCGAAAACATCAGAGTGGATAACTTCACTCCCTTCAATGCTGAACTGACTCCAGAACATATAGACTCACTTTCAAGGACTCTATAAACACTATTATTTATTTATTTTGTTATTAATTGCACACTGGTTGCTTGTCAATCTTTATTATTCATTGCTTTTCATAAATTTTACTGTATTTCTTTTCCTGTAAATGTCTACAAAAAAATTAGTCTCAAAGTAGCAAAGAGTGACATATATGTATTTTGATAATAATTTTTCTTTGAACTTTGAACATTGCTGCACCATCTCAGTTTTGAAAGTCAACTTTCAGGGCCAAGTAAAAACTTTGATAGAATTATAGCATCTTTTAAATGCCCTTTTAGTGAAAATTAACGGGTAAGAATGTGATTTAATACTGCAATTTGAGTTAACTAAAAGTAATTTTATTTTACTTGTCCAAATTTAGAGGTCATAATTCCACTTCTTGAAAAATAATTCCTATAGGTTTGAACATAGAAGAAAAAAATGCCTAACAATATGAAACAAAGTTATTTTGCACATCATTATTATAGTATAAAATCAGTAGCAAAATACTTTAAATTTTTCTTTATTATGATGCTCAAGCTTGAAACTTACTCTAAATAATTTCTTTGAAGGTACCTGACACTAAGTCCAGAGAGTGACATTATATGTTATCTTGTGATGCTGGAACAAGATGTATTGCATTAGTTAAAGTCAACATTAGTGGCAGAGTGAATTCCTGTGTGTTTTAGTTTCATCAGGTTATGGCGGAGGAGGAGTGAAACATAGCACCTCCCTGCGTTTATGTTGCTGATCTCAGCCTAGAGACAAACTGTGATCAGGATAAGTTCAGAACTGCTATGATTTCTTCAAAGTTGAGTAAATTTATTAGCAAAGTATGTATATGCCACCATATAACACTCAGAGATTCATTTTTTTTGGTAGGAAAACAATAGAATCCATGAAAAACTATACACAAAGACTGACAGACAACCAATGTGCAAAAGACAAACTGCAAATACAAAATAAATAAACAAGCAAGCAATACTGAGAACATGAGTTATACAGTCCTTAAAAATTCCAGGTTTGCATAGATCTGCCATATTCAAAATTAAATTCATTTTACATGTCTGAAGTTAGAGGTCATAATTACAATTCTTGAAAAATAATTTCTACGTATTTGAATTCAGAGTAAAAAAGGAAATTCCGAACAACATGAAACAATAAAGTTGCCAGCACTGAGCGACCACACTGATTTATGAATGGATACCCAACAATGAATTATTAGTTTCAAGAGAAGAGGTGGAGGAAATTGCTGGTAAACAAATGACTAATTTGAGTAGGACCCCTGAAAAACATAATTCTGTAAAGTGCATAAATGTACTTTGTGTTACTCTCAATGCCCTCAGCTGAGATATTAATTATATAATAGATCATATTTCTATTGAAACAGCAAAAACTATATTACAACTATATTATAATGTAATATAATATACTACATTATATTGATGTAGTATAAAGAAGGCAAGGCAGCTGCTATATTTCATTAGGAGTTTGAGGAGATTTGGTTTGTCACCTAAAACAAGGGTCCCCAACCTTTTTTGCATCGCAGACCAGCCGACCCGGGGGGGGGGGGTGTTCAAGTAGGGTTAAACTCACCTCAACATGTCTTTTACAGTTAGGGTTGCCAACTTTCTCACTCCCAAATAAGGGACAAAAGTAGTAGTCAAATCCTGACGAAGGGTCCTGGCCCAAAACGTCGACTGTACCTCTTCCTATAGATGCTGCCTGGCCTGTTGCGTTCACCAGCATTTTTTATGTATTTTGACAGGACACTTGTATTTACCCCGAGGAAGACTACCATGATCATGAAGCTTTGTGTGGGCACCTGTGTGCGCATGCATGACGTGCACATATGTGACGTGCGCATGTGCGTACGTGCCAATTTTTTTCCGCATATCGGTTTTGCATATTGGTTTTGGCTTAATCTTCCCGACTACACTGTACATACATTATTTCTACTTTATATAGGCTGTGTATTTATCATATCATTTCTGCTTTTACTATATGTTAGAGTTATTTTAGGTGTTATGTGTTATTTGGTATGATTTGGTAGGTTATTTTTTGGGTCTGAGAACACTCAAAAATTTTTCCCATATAAATTAATGGTAATTGCTCCTTCGCTTTACACCATTTTGGCACGAAAGGTTTCATAGGCACGCTCTACCCTAGCGGGGGAAATATGGGACAAGGGCGGTCCCGTATGGGACAAACCAATTTAGCCCAATTTTGTCCCGGCAAATATGGGACAGTTGGCAACCCTATGTTCAAGTTCAACAGTGCGTGACAGGGAATGAGGAAAGGTGCAGCTGATTCATATCGTTTCCCCGCGGCCCAGTAGCACATGCTTTGCAGCCCGGTATCGGTCCACGGCCCGGTGGTTGGGGACCGCTGACCTAAAACACTCGGAAACCATCCCAGAGTTGAAGAATTTTGTAAGGAGGAATGGCCTAAAATTCCTCCAAGCCAATGAGCAGGACTGATCAACAGTTAATGGAAGCAAAGGTTCATATACTTTTTCCAACAAATACATGTAATAATGGATCATTTTTCTCAATAAATAAATGAACAAGTACAATGTTTTTTGAGTTATTTAATTGGGTTCTTTTTATCTAGTTTTAAGACTTATCTGAAGATCCGATCATATTTTAAGTCATATTTATGCAGAAATAGAGAAAATTCTATAGGGTTCACAAACCTTCTAGCACCACTGTATATATTATAGCTAATCAAGTACTGTTCTGTATGTGCAGAAATACAGATTCAGATTTATCACATGTACATCGAAACAAACAGTGAAATGTGTCGTTTGTATTAAGTACACATTTAAGGATGTGCTTGGGGCCAACTGCAAGTGTTACCACACATGCCAGCACAACATAGCATAAAAATATAAAATATAACATAAAAACATAGAAACAAAACCTCATGTTACAAAAGACTCTTGTGTGACCAGATAGGATGTCCATCTTCATAAATAAGAGCATGATCTGCATACTTATTTTATCCCTGTGTCATGTAATCAGTTTAAGATGTATAATCTCCTGCCATTTTAATCCAAAGTTTATAATATGAAATAACGATCCAACCTTAACGATTACATTTTCAAGAAACAATCCATGTTTCGTTTGACAGGGATTGAGAATAAACAGAATGCTAGGGAGCTTTGATTTATAGTGATCTTGGAAAACAGCCCAGTAGGTTAAACACAAGGGATACTGTCCTTTAAAAAAAGACAAAGTCCAGAGTTGTTGTTTAAGCCTCAAGGCAAAAACTAACGTCAATTATTGGAGCCAAGGAACGGGACTGGGATTATAGTTATGGTAAAGATTAGGTTTAGGTTTAAATCGCCCAAAAGGGAAAAAAAAGTGGTGCAAAAGGTACTTGACCAAAATGAAGTGTTCTGACTCTGAGACAGCAATACATTACTTCTAAACATGAAGGATGAAGAGTAAGCACGGAAAATGTACTAATGTTTGCTGTATCTTATGTGAAATCGAACTGAAAAGGATTTTACTGGCACTACTTTCCAATGATGCACTAGATAATTTTTCATGCTGACTTTTATTAAATAAAATCAGAATTTCATGACATTTGTCAATGAAAATAAACCTGATACAAGATTCAAGTACATTTCATTCTCCCTTACACCTGTGTCCTGAAGAATGACAATGAACAATCTGGATTCTTGAATCAGGTTGACTTTCACAGACAAATGTCATGAAATTTGTTGTTTTGTACAGCAGCACAGTGCAATACATAAAAGTTACTATAAGTTACAATAAATACTGTATATAAAAAATAAGTAGTGCAAAAGGAAAGCAAGATAGTGAGGTAGTGTTCATGGGTTCATGGACTGTTCAGAAATCAGATGACGGAGGGGAAGAAGATGCTTATGTCATATGTATGTGTGCATATTACAATAAACTCGAATTTCCCTCTTCTAAAATCCACCACATGCTTTCCTGATGCCCCCCCCCGCCTTTTTTATAGGTCCTAAAAAGCCACTTTGATCTTCTTACCCACTACTTGATGTCATACCAAACTGTCTTTATTATCCAATAGTCCCCTCCCCTTTCTTTGAACATATCCCTCACGTCATGTTAACAGGTAGTAAAAATATTCAAGGCAGATGCTTTTAAAATGGTCTGGGGATGCAATATCGCAATGGTATTGTGCCTATAGGTGGTGTTAAGGAACACATTACGTGACCCATTAAGTAAGTGTTATGCGACTACAAAGTCACCAGGCACGTTCATTATATCGCATGTCAAAGCTGTTTACTCAAGCAAGCTAAAGCAATGACCTCTTAATTGATGATTTTTACAGCTGCCCTGTAGCCATTCTGATAATCTTTGTATTGAATTGGACTTTATATACTGTTTATGCTCTGGCCCTGTTCTTGATTCCAGTGCAAAGTGTGACACCAGTGTCACCACTGTTATCCATCCCGCCCTTGGGATAAGTAAATCTATTCTGCTGAATCCTTCTGGCCCCAAATCTGTGATGTTTGGCTAGCAAATCCATTTTCTGTACAGACCGGCCAGCCTTGAATGGGGTTATACCCTTAAAAGCAGTAAATTGGTTTGTTTAACTTAACCCTCCAAAGTACAAGAAAGTCAGTTTCTTTAAAAGCAAAAGACACCACATTCATGTGACCAATGAAGACTTCATTAGTGAAATAAAATTATAACTTCACAGTGTTTGCTGCTTTTTGTTTTTAGTATCACTGTAAGTAGCTTTGAAAATTAATTGCTAAAGATAAGACACAGTCTACCATTTTTCAAATAAATATTTAAATATGTATGTGTAATTTATGTTTGCAAATGGATTTCCGTCTCACTTTTAGTATGATTAAAACTAACCATTAGTCCTTTCAACACACTAGGGATCGAGTCATTTCTGCAGCATAGAAACAAGATCATAAGTAAACAGCAAAGTGAGATATTAAAAAGTGAACCACAGAGACAAAGGCATACTTACTTTCTCCAAACTGAAGTGGGTATGTCTGTACTCAATCACCTAAAAATGACTAAATATCACATTTGCAACCAACAATGTTAAATATTGATAGTTTTCATCTGAAGTTTGCATATTAGGATTGTTAAGTAGTAGATACAGTCATCTCAATGCTGATATCTAGATTCAAATTCTGCAGACGCGATCAAACTCCTAGACATAAACTGGTCACTCAAGTGCAACCAGAGCATGTCAGAGATAAAAGACCACTGAAATGTAGAGTGCCCTTTTGAGAGTGGGGCTGAACGGAGGTGACTGTCATATCATCATAGACCACTTGATGCCAATCATCCCATCATGGCTGTGATGGCTCTTGGAACTACTATCCAATTAGACCTATTTCCCTGGTTCCCATGTAAACCATTTCCCTTTCAAGTTACTACTGAATACTTTTCTCACGACCTTTTTAGCAGCTTAAGTTTGTTTCACTAAGTTATTAACATCACTTCTGAGTTCATCAAGTCTTGGGAAATGGTTGAATCTCCCCTTAATGTCTATAAGCAGCTTTTACAGAAATTCATGCAAAAATCTTTTTATTCCTCATGCCATTCTAATGGAGAAAGCTTGACTGTATTTGGTTGTGCTACAGTTCATCAGAGAGAAGAAGTGAAGCATTCCCCATACAACCATTCCATCACTATTTATGACAAGTATGACATTTATTTCTTGAACATCGGGTTAATCTGCTACTGTGTCCTGGCAGTGGGGTGAGTGAATGGTTGTGGATGGGTTGTCTGTGAAGGGGACGGCTATTTCCTGTAAGTTGTCAGTCTTATTGAAGCTGCACCATTCAAACAAGTGAAGAGCACTCCATCACACACCTGACTTGAGCCTTGTAGTCTTCGGGCAGGCCTTAGGGAGACAGCAGGTGAGTTACTTATTTGTAGTCACATTGTAGGTATGGTTACTCCACTTTAGTTTCTGGTCTATGGTAACTCCCCGGATACTGATTCAGTAATGGAAATGCCACTGAACATCAGGGGTTGATAGCCAGATTTTCTGTTACATCAGTGGCAAGGCAATTAATTTTTTAAAAAATCCTATGGGATAGGATTAACATACAACTGAAAAGGTAGGAGCTGATCCATTAGTAAGGACCTCCAGCACCCAGGGCATGCCCTTTTCTCACTGTTACCATCAGGTAGGAGGTATAGAAGCCTGAAGGCACACACTCAGTGATTCAGGAACAGCTTCTTTCCCTCTGCCATCTGATTCCTAAATGGACATTGAACCCTTGAACACTACCTCACTTTTTAAATATATATTATTTCTGGTTTTTTTGCACAATTTTTAATCTATTCAATACAGGTGTCCCCCGCTTTTCGAAGGTTCGCTTTACGAAACCTCACTGTTACGAAAGACCTACATTAGTACCCTGTGTTCGCTTTCAGAAGGTGTTTTCACTGTTACGAAAAAAAGCAGCGTGCGATAAAAAATCAGCGTGCGCCCCAAGCAGCCGCTCTCCCCCGGATTCGGAACGGCATTCTCGCCGGCATTGCTTAAACACGTGCCTCTGAGCAGCCGTTTGCAAGATGAGTTTTATGGTATCGGAAAAGCCTGAAAGAGCTCGTAAGGGTGTTACACTTAGCGTAAAACTAGACATAATTAAGCATTTTGATCGTGGTGAACGAAGTAAGAACAAAGTGAGTTTGGCTTGTGGAAGCTGACCAACATGATGTTGAAGAGGTTTTGGCAACCCATGACCAATATCAGATAGATGAAGAGCTGATGCAATTGGAAGAAAAAAGGATAACAATTGAAACTGAATGCAGTAGTGAACTGAACGTGAAGCAACTGTGTGAGATTTTCGCTGCAATGATAAAGTACGACTTTAATTTTGAAAGGGTACGTAGATTTAGGGGCTATTTGCAAGATGGTTTGTGTCCTTACAAAGAACTGTGTGATAGAAAAATGCGCGAGGTTCAGCAGTCAAGCAAGCCTTCCACGTCAGCCACAGCAGACGACGAACTTCAATCTTCGACATCGAGGCAGGCAGTTATAGGAGAAGATGAGCTGCCTGCTCTAATGGAAACAGACAACGAGATGACACCCCAGTGTCCCACCACCCCAACCCCCAGGCCACGGACAGATACCGATTCGCGGAGAATGCAGCAGTAGCTGGGACGCACCCAGCACATCTTTAAGAAAAAAGCCAAAATAAACATGCTAATTAATTAGGTGCCGCCCAACACGTAAATGTCAGCCCAGATCAGAGGCGATGCAATCAGCACTGATCTGGGCCAACAATTACGTGCCGGGCGGCACCTAATTAATTAGCATGTTTGGTTCGACTTTTTTCTGAAAGATATGCTGTGTGCCTTCCGGCTACCGCTGGACCCCTGCATGCTTTGCGGATTGGTATCGGTCAGCGGCCTGGAGGGTGGGGGCCACTGCACCACCCCAACCTGCGACGACTCAGTCTAACATACCATCATCAGTGTGCTCGGCGCTGTCCCGATTCCCGTGATACTACACTGTACATACATTATTTCTACTTTATATTGGCTGTGTATTTTTACGTGTTATTTGGTATGATTTGGCAGCTTCATAGCTTAAAGGTTACTGGAGAGAGTGTTTTTGCCATCAGCAGTTGCGTGAGATTTTCGCTATGGAGAACAGTGCAGTAATGATTGTGGAAAAGTATTTCTACTTTATATAGGCTGTGTATTTATCATATCATTCCTGCTCTTACTATATGTTACTGTTATTTTAAGTTTTATGTGTTATGTGGCATGATTTGGTAGGTTACTTTTGGGTCTGCGAACACTCACAAAATTTTCCCATATAAATAAATGGTAATTGCTTCTTCGCTTTACGACATTTCGGCTTACGAACCGTTTCATAGGAACGCTCTACCTTCGGATGGCGGGGGAAACCTGTATATGTATACTGTAATTGATTTACTTATTTATTTATTATTATCATTGCTTTCTTCTGTATTATGTATTGCATTGAACTGCTGCTAAGTTAACAAATTTCATGACATATGCTGCTGCTAATAAATCTAATTCTGATTCTGATCAGGAATAATTAACATGGCAGGTTAGGGTGTTTTTGAGGTTAGCACATATCGCAAATAACTTCAGCAACCAACTTCAGCCACCAATCTTCAAATCTGAATATAGACTGTAGATTAAATTTAAACTGCAGCTCTGAACAATGTGAATCACAGTTAATGGGAAGACTAGACAATACAGATTAAAATGCAGCTAGGTATCAGTGGTGTGGGTGCGAAGTTTGTGTGTAGTTCAAAGGAAGCATTGTAGATGCATTGTAAATATGGAAGTTTTTTTGATCTTTATCATATAAAATGTCATGTAGCATTGGGTCAAGCAGGCCTCTTCCTCCGAAAGGGGTCTCAATATGATACCCGCTGTGTCTCATTTTGTCAAATAAAGAGACTTCTTCAAATGTACCAGTACTTCACTCCAGTGGCTTTGTTTACGCAATGACACGTAGTGCAAGGAGAACCTGCTGCACGAATTTGATATTTTCCTGTAGGCAGGTCACCAGAATTGCATACATTACTCTAAATTCAGCCTCACTGACATCTTGTACAACTATTTGATATAGTTCTCTGAATGAGGGAGAAAGAGGGACAATGAAGGAAATATAATTGATGTATTATCGATGGTCTTTGAAAAGGCATTGGGTAAGTTGCCACATTGTAGAAAGAGTGAAGACAACAGAAGACAAGAGACTGGAACAATATATATATATATACACTGTACGTAGAAACTTGGGTAAGTAACAGGAAACATTGCAGTGAATAGACTTGGGAGATCGTACTGAGGTACTAGGACCACTGCTTTTTGTAATATGTATTAATGCGTGGGACTTGAGTGCACAGGGACCAATTCTCAAATCTTACACAAAACTTACAGTGAACTGTGGGGAGGATTCAGATCAAATTCAGATTTACTTATCATATGTATATTGAAATATACAGTGAAATGCGCCACTTGCGTTAACAACCAAAATTCCCACAGATGTGCTAGGAGCCACACATTCAGGTGCCATAAATAGCATGCCCGCCATTTTCAACACAACGCAGAACACCATGAGCAGCAGCAGCAACAACAACAACAGTATAAGACAACAACAGAAAAACAAGCCCCCTTTCCAGCCTCCTACAGCCTCACACACACAAACCTCTAACCCTGCGACAGGCTGCCTGTACTCAATGGTGGGGAAGGCTTTACCCAGGATGGACAGGGCCAAATCCATTACTCTTTTGTGGGATTTTCCATTCAAGGGCAACTGGTGTTTCCATACTGGGCTGTGATGCAACTAGTCAATATATTCTCCACTACACATCTATAGAAGTTTGTCAAAGTTTTCGATGTCATGTCAAATCTTCGCAAACTTCTAAGTAGAGGCGCTGCCGTACTTTCTCCAGAATTGCAGACATGTGCTGGGTCCAGGACAGGTCTTCTGAAATAATAACACCATGGGATTTAAAGTTGTTGACCCTCTCCACCTCTGATCCCCCAATGAGGACTGGCTCATGTATCTCTGATTTCCTTCTCCTGAAGTCAAAAATTAGCTCCTTGGTCTTGCTGACATTAAGTGAGAGGTTGCTGTTGTGGCATCGCCCAGCCAAATTTTCAATCTCCCTCCTATATGCTGATTTGTCAGCCAACAACAGTGGTGTGGTCAGCAAACTTAATGCCATGATGGAATGGCGAAGCAGACTCGACGGGCCGAATGATAAAATTCTGCTCCTATATCCTACGGTCTAAACAGTCGACATTTGTCCTGATGGAGGGTCTCGGACCACAATATCAACTACTTATTCCACTCCAAAGATGCTGTCTGACTTGCTGAGTTCCTCAAGATTTCCAGTATCTGCAGAATCTCTTGCATTCATGACTAACATGAGGAAAATCTTTTTAATGCAGAGTGGTTAGGGTTTGGGATGTACTATCAGGAATACTAACTACAGTGTTCAAAAGGGAGCTGGATAAACAGGTGAAAGGGAAGAACTTAAGGACATGGGGAGATGTTGGGGGGTATGTGACTAACTGAATAGCTCTTGCAGAAGCTTGATGACTTTATGATGTGCTCTAACCACTTTGTGGTTGTGTGCCTGCAGCCCAAGGAGCAGACTAAACATGAATCTCCCAAAATTCACCTGCAAACAATAATCACTTCAGCTACAAAGCCAAGGTGTAAGACAAACTACAGCATCCTAACATAAACTGCTTCAGGAGGGTTGGAACAGTTTTGGAAAAGGAGGGAAGGTTGAGAAAAAATGAAAGGTTGAGAAAGGGAAAAGTCAAACAGGTTACGGGTGCTGATGACTGATGAAAATTGGATGAGGGTGAGATAGCTTCACCAAATGCATCTAATTCATACTAATCCTTTTGCCCATATGATTGAAATATCTTGGATTATCCATTGTGTAAATTAAATACGCTAGTACTCAGGAAACATATTTAAAATTATTAAAGAGCATGCTATATTTTCAGACTATTTATTTAGGATAAATTAATTAATATATTAATAGTAAACAAACCTATATAAAACCTCCAGCTGTGGTTTCTTGCATTTACATACAGATAGACTGGTACATGTTTTTAATATGACTGCAGTGAGTATTCTGTTACAGCACAACTGTAACCCAACAGAATAGGAATAGGAATTGAATCAGTGTAAGATAATCAAATGTCTCTGATAAAGTACTAGTTGGCACATTGATCCAAACAGAAGATGCAGGCTTTCTTTGTGACCTAATTCTTTTCTGTGCACTGATTCATTAAATAGCAGCCAGTTTCTGAGAGCTTTTAGAAAATACAATACAGACACCTCAGACCATCTGATGCAGAGTGTCCAGATGAATATTTATGTGCAAGGCACAAAGTACACCATAGTTTAGCTGAAGACCACCTGTGACAATGTAGAATTCCATTCTGAATGCCACAAATGGTGATGGTACCAATGGAAAGATGGTGCTAATGGATACTGAATAGCCAAAGGAACATCTTAGAGAGATGTAATTAGGAGAAGAATGAAATATGAAATTACTGAAGAGCAATGAAAAAAATAATGAAATGCTGGGAATACAGGGTAAAAGACTGGAATACTGTAACTGATTATCTGATAGTAAATGGAACACTACAGCACAGCACAGTACAGGCCCTTCAGCTCAGTGTTGTGCCAACTTGTAACCTACTCTAAGGTCAACCGAATCTTCCCCTCCTACACAGCCCTCCAATTTTCGATCATCCATGAGCTTAAGAATTTTTTACTTTCCTCTAATATTCTTCCTATACTTTCCACCAATCATCTTAAAATTGTACCCTCTCATATTAGCCATTTCCATTCTGAGAAAAAGACCAGGCTGTACACTCAATCTATGCCTTTTATCAGCTTGTACACTTCTATCAAGTCACCTCTCATCCTCCTTCACTCCAAAGAGGAAAGTCTTAGCTCGCTAACTTATCCTCCGAAGTCATACTCACAAATCCAGGCAGCATCCTGGTAAAACATTCTTTCTTATAATAAGGTGAACAGAAATGAACACAATATTCCAAGTTTGGTCTAACCAGGGCTTCATGAGCTGCAACATTACCTTGCAGTTTGTTGAATTCAAGTTTCTATGCTGAGTCCAGAAAGCAACAAAATGCTTAGGTAGAAGATGTTTCTTCAGGCTTAATTTCAGCTTTGTTGGAGTAGTATTAGAGACTAATGGAGGACTATATGGGAAGGTAGGGTGAGAATGATTTTGGAGTAGGTTAAAAGGTCAGCACATGATAGTAAGGTCGCAGTGACAGTGCAAAGGTTAATCAAAATAGCATGCTCTGTTCTTCCTTGTGAACTCCTCAATGTTCTAATAAATGTGCGTAAAAATCTGCATTTGATAGTCGGGGTCACATTGTGAGCCGTGAATGTAGTATGATGAATTGGAAGTACTACAAGTTAATCACAAATACAAGAGATTCTGCAGATTCTGGAAAGCTTGAGGAACAACATATACAAAGTACTGGAGGAACACAGCAGGTCAGGCAACATCTATGGAGGGAGCTGATGTTTCGGGCCAAGATCCTTAACCAGGACTGGAAAGGAAGGATGCAAAAACTAGAATAAGGAAGTGGGGGCAGGAGAAGGAGCACAAGCTGGCAGGTGATAGGTGAGAGCAAGTTAATCTTTGCTTCATCTGGATGTGTCTGGGTCTCTGGATGGCCAGATGGGAGGAAGTAAAAGGGCAGGTGTTTCTTCTCCTGAATTTACCAGCATTCCTGGAACTGCTTTTTAACATGTAATCATCTTGACTAGTAAAAACATGGGGCAATGTGGGAGATCTTAATTTTTGTTGAAGTGCTGCTCATAAAAGCCTCCTTCTTTAATTGTAATTATGCAGAAAATGTGAAATCCATTTCCACAATTTGGATGGAATCCCACCTCAATGGAAAGCTAATGCTTTTCCATTCATTTCAGAGGGAAGTGATTTACTGTTCAACATCACCCAGTGGTAAATATCAAGTTATTTTATTTGATTTTCTGCTGCACGTGTGAGAAACACAGCAATAATTAAAAGGAAGCAAAATTAACAGCAGAACTTTAAAGGTACCATCACCAGACTGTGGAAGCCATATTTCCATGAAGTGAAAATTATTAAATAAAAATATTTACACACCTTAAAAAATCTTATCTCCTAGGATTTCCTAAGAACCCCCTAAGAAAGATTTCTTCAATTTCTTCACCCTTTATCTTTTCTACCTATCATCTTCCAACCTCTCACTTCATCCTCCTACCAACCTTTCCCCTCACCTGGTCTCACCTGTCACGTACCAGCTTATACTCCTTCCACTCCCCAAACTTCTTATTCTGGCTTTTGCCCCCTTCCTTTCCAAACCTGATGCAGGGTCTTGGACCAAAATGTTGACACTTTATTCCTTTCCATAGATGCTGCCTGACCTGCTGAGTTCCTCCAGCATTTTGTGTGTCCCCTAAGAATGCTAACTTTAGCTAAATTATAGATAATTGGGCACAAGCAGTCCTTTACTGAGTGGCCAAGTAACAAGTGTGAGATGGATATTTTATTACAAAAAGCATCAAATGTTGAAGTGCACGCAGGGGCATTAACCAGCAGTGATGACTAGACTACAATCAGAATTCTTTTCACTACCCCGACATATTGAAAGGGACAGAGGCCAGACCTAGTACTTACTCTTTCAGCCAGCCAAGCTGACAGCAGGGCAATTCAAAGCAAGCCATTTGAAACCTTCTGGTCTGTTTGGGTCAGTGAACTTATTACTGAACCATTGGGAGAGGTGTTTTGCATTGTTTCTAACCCACATCCTCATTCAGTCCTATATGAAGAGTGACAAATTTCAATGGTTAATCACATAATCTTAAAAGTAACTCCTCTAATTACCGTTCTTCCTTGTCTTTAATATCTTTCCAACAAAGCTGAAATTAAATTTGAAGAAACATCTTCTGTCTAAGCATTTTGTTGCTTTCTGGACTCAGTATAGAAATATGAATTCAACATTAGATGATCAGCTATTCCAGCCCATGTATCCTATGTTTCCAGATGATATATTGAAACATTCTAGAGAATAGTCATGGCATAAGCTCAATGAACAAGCAAGTTAGCTACTCCTTCATTGGGAATTCTGAACTGAATTCAATAAATCTATTGACATAAGATGACTAAAGATGCTGGAATCTGGAGAAACAAACAATCAGCTAGAGGAACTCAATGGGACGAGCAGCCTCTGTGGGGGGGGGGGGTGAAGAAATTGTTGACATTTCAAGTTGAGATCCTGCATCTGGGCTGATTCTGATGTAACAGGACACAGGTCCTGATACAAAATCTTGGCCTGAAATGTCAAAAATTTTTGTTAGTGTGTGGGCAGACAACTAATGAAAATTATCTAACAGCCTCAAATCCAAACTGGTTCGCGGGTACCTTTGAAAGAGAACCCACAACCTTAGTTGTGGGTGGCACTGTAGCATAGTGGTTAGCATAATGCTATTATAATGCTAGTGAATAGCGACTAGGGTTCAATTCGCTATCTGTAAGGAGTTTGTATGTTCTCCCTGTAACTGCATAGGTTTCCTCTGGGTACTTTGGTTTCCTCCCACATTCCAAAGACGTACAATACAGGTTATGGTTAGTGAGTTGTGGGCTCTTAAACTCAAACCCATAGTTGATGACGGCCAATGCATCGTATGCTTTCTTAACCACAGAGTCAACCTGCGCAGCAGCTTTGAGCGTCCTACAGACTCGGCCACCAAGATCCCTCTGATCCTCCACACTGCCAAGAGTCTTACCATTAATGCTATATTCTGCCATCATATTTGACCTACCAAAATGAACCACCTCACACTTATCTGAGTTGAACTGCATCTGCCACTTCTCAGCCCAGTTTTGCATCCTATCAATGTCCCGCTGTAACCTCTGACAACCCTCCACACTATTCACAACACCGCCAACCTTTGTGTCATCAGCAAATTTACTAACCCATCCCTCCACTTCCTCATTCAGGCCATTTATAAAAATCATGAAGAGTAGGGGTCCCAGAACAGATCCCTGAGGCACCGACCTCCATGCAGAATATGACCTGTCTACAACCATTCTTTGCCTTCTGTGGGCAAGCCAATTCTGGATCCACAAAGTAAGGTCCCCTTGGATCCCATGCCTCTTACTTTCTCAATAAGCCTTGCATGGGGTACCTTATCAAATGCCTTGCTGAAATCCATATACACTACATCTACAGCTCTCCCTTCATCAATGTGTTTAGTCACATCCTCAAAATATTCAATCAGGCTCGTAAGGCACGACCTGCCTTTGACAAAGCCATGCTGACTATTCTTAATCATATTATGCCTCTCCAAATGTTTATAATTCCTGCCTCTCAGGATCTTCTCCATCAACTTACCAACTACTGAAGTAAGACTCACTGGTCTATAATTTCCTGGGCTATCTCTATTCCCTTTCTTGAATAAGGGAACAATATCCTTTCCCTGTCTCATTGGAACATACCTAAGCAGAACCCCACACAAATATCCCCTGAACGTTTGCCACATTTGGAACGTACAAAGAATTGCAGTGTGAGATAGAAACCCACCACTTTCTTGGAACAATGAGGCAAAATTTATCCAGACCCTCAGAACTAAATAAAAGTAAGCTTATTAGATGAAGATCTTGGCTGAGATCAGACCCCAACAATCTTTAGAAATACCTGCACTAACCCCTGATTTAATCCTAGCCTAGTTATGGGACAATTTATAATGACCAATTAACTAACTGGTACATTTTTGGACTGTGGGAGGAAACCGGAGCACCTGGAGAAAGTCCATGCATTCCATGGGGAGGACATACAGACTGTTTCCAGATGACTTTGGAATTGAACTCTGAACTCCGATGCTCTGAGCTGTAATAACATTGTGCTAACCACTACGCTACCGTAACTTTTTCACCACAGTACATCTTGCATAAAACGTCCTTCATTCCACATTATGCTTGGTGCCTTAAAAATAGCTCACTTAAACCCGTGCAATTTCCAATTTCAAATTTACAAGGTATCTATAAGAACCAAAGTTCAATACAGTGGCTTAATCCACAAATCTCACTGAAGAACTTGAATTGTATGACAATAAAGGCTTTACCTTGGATTGATTTAATCTACTTTAGGAGGTATAAAAATGCTTCCAATTTTCATCAGCCTCCCAAGTGAATGAAAATTGTATTGCACTTACAAGCTCTGATTTATATTTATGCTCTATCTCCTGTTTTAAAGACGGCATCTCTGCTGAAAAGGGGGCTTTACAGCAGAAATGTAATTAACAAACTCACAGAATGTTGCCACTTAAGATGGTCAGAACTAGTTGTATTTGAATTATAATGGCTGCCTGCCGCTTGATTACAAAGAATGACTTTGAAACAAAAGTGCTTAATACAACAGCAGCTTCAGCTGCCCCAGTGAAGAAACAGTATAAATGAGTATAACAAAATAACAACAGGAGATAAAGTGAGGAGAGGCACAGTATAATTATTATTTACTAGTTCTGTTGGATGCCACAGATATTCTCAACAGCTTGTTCATTGTCAAATCAACAAACAGCAGTGAATAAATGACCTATTGGGAATTATTCTCTGGCTGCATTCCTCCCCCTTGCTAGATGTCATTTAAAATCAGAGAACGCTGCTTCGAAGCTGACAGCAGCTCCCTGAAAGCCCTCCAGATCCCAATTCTTCACCAGATACTCCTGGATCTATCTTCAAAATGAACAGCTTAAAATTAGTGTGGGGTTTCTTGCTTTGCAAGGTTTACTTTTAGATAGCAGAAACCTCATGGGATTCTGAAGAAAAAACAGTGCATTTTATTACATCTTCTGTATGATTTAGATTTTACATGTTTAGAATATGGCAAAACGGCATATCTAGTAGAGCTGTTGCTTCACTGTGTCAGAGACCTGATATCAAGTATTGTCCGGTTTCACCTATCACCTTGTACCTCTTCCTCCCTTCCCCCCACCTTTTCATTCTGAATTCTCATAATTTTTCAGTCCTGATGAAGGGCCTTGGCCCAAAATGTCGGTTTTTTACTCATTTCCATAGATGTTGCCTGACCAGCATTTTGTGTCTGTTGCTTGGATTTCCATCATCCACAAGTTTTCTTGTGTTTGAGATTGTCTGTGTGGAATTTGCTTTGTGAGTGTGTGGGGTTGCCTGCACATCCCAGAAATGCGTAAGTTAAGTGAAATTGGACACCGAAAATTGCCCTTGGTGTAGGTAAATGGTAGAACCTGGGGAAGTTGATGGGAATGTGGGGAAAATTGGAGACCCAGGTACAATCCTGACCTCAGGTGCTGTCTGTGTGGAGTTTGCATGTTCTTACTGTGACCCCTGGGTGTTTTGGTTTCCTCCCACGTCCCAGAAACACATGTGCGTTTAGTTAAATGGGTGATTGATAGTTTCTGTCATATGGGGGAGCACAGTAGCACAGCAGTTAATGTAACACTATTACACCAGCATCTGTATTCAATTCCCGCCATTGTCTGTTCTACCCATGAGCACGTGGATTTCTCCCCGGTGCTCCAGTTTCCTCCCACATTCCAAAGGTGTACAGGTTAGTAGGTTAATTGGTCATACGGGTATAATCAGGTGGAAACAGGCTTATTGTGCTTGAATGTCTTATTATCGTGCTGTATCTCTAAATCAATAAAAATACTCAATGGGGAGAAAAAGTGGTATGAATGTAGGATTAGGGTAAACAGGTGGTTGATATTATTGTGGACTCAAGGGGCTGTTGGTCCTGCTGTAACTAGACTACTGCTACTCATGGAAAAAGTGAATTCACTTTATTAAAAATGCTATAAAAAGGTTAGAGTTTGCATTGATTTCACAGGTAGATGACTTTAAATACCTCAAATGGCTTTTAAAAAATGTACTGTATTAATTCAAACATATTAGGTTTTTAAGTTCAGGCCTCTAAGAGGTTGGTGGATATTATTGTGGTTATTCTTGTATTCAAATGTCTAACCATTCTATTGTACTTGCTAATGTATACAAAACTGAGACCCCATACTTTAGTTAAAAATCATTACCTAACAAAGGGTAAATTGTAAAACTGTAGTGAAGCATACAAATTCCTGAGGAAATGTGAGTTTTGGCATCTTTCTACTTCTAGTGTGATGCAGAATCAGGTTTAACATCACCATCATACGTCATGAAACTTGCTTTGTGGCAGCAGTACAGTCATAAAAAAAACTATAAATTACAATAAGAAGTATATATAAAAAAAATAAGTAGTGCAAAAAGAGAAGAAAAAATACTGAGTAAGTGTTCATGGGTTCATTGAACCATTCAGAGATCTGATGGCGGAAGGGAAGAAGCTGTTCCTAAATCATTAAGTGTGTGTCTTCAGGCTCCTATACCTCCACCTTGCTGTAAAATGATCTAATACAAACTATGGATAGTAAATATAAACACAAGAGAATCTGCAGATGCTGGAAATCCAGAGGAACATACTCAAAATGCTGGAGAAACTTAGCAGGTAAGGCAGCATGGAGGGAATTAAACAGTTGACATTTTGGGTCTAAAACCTTCATCAGGACTGGAAAGGAAGGGGAAGGAAGTCAGAAACTCTAACTTCTATATTCTGGCTTCTTTCCTCCTTTCCTTCCAGTCCTGATGAAGGGTGTCAGCCCGAAACTTTGACTGTTTATTTCTCTCCATAGATGCTGCCTGACCTGCTGAGTTCCTCCAGCATTTTGAACATCAAATATTTACTCAGAACTTCCTGCTGCTGAATTTTTGCTAAGCTAACCGCTGCAGTTAAAAAACTCCAACCATGCACCCTAGTAGAGAGGTAGAGACAAGGACATGGAGGTGAGGCAAAACACAGGGAAGAGTAATTTGCTGCTCTCTGGTTTATTTGGCATTCCATCTTCTCCCTCCCACCTCCCATTCACCACATGATAACTGGCTCAATCACCTCCTATTCCATGAGACGCTGCAAGATACTATAAACTATATTTGATCAGGGGATCCATGATCAGTGCATACAGATCACAATTATTAATCCAAAGGCTGTTACCTGCCAAGACAGCAGCTCTGAAGCACCTGTCGGATTGAAACAGGTCCTTGGAGCTGTGAGACAGCAGTGTTAATGGATGCATCACTCTGCCGCTCAGTGTTCTGCTGAAATGCCCAACAATAACAGATCTTTTTAATGCAGTGACTAGAATTGTTGCTCAACATGCTGATCACATGGAAGGTATTTTATGCAGATATAGGACAATATGATCAAAACCACCGCAAAGAAGTTGTCAAAGTATGACACTCTTAAAGTAAATGGGTTACTTCAAATAGTAACAAATTCACAAAGGTGAATGTGAAGATTTCAATTACAGTGGGATATGGCAAAAATTGTTGGAAACAAGGCAAGCAAGGTGCACTTTTTACCACCTAAAAGCTATCATAGAATCTTATATCCCTCTATACATTCAGTGACCGCTTTACTAGGTACACATGTACACTTGTTTGTTAATGCAGCCAATCATATATCAGCAACTCAATGCATAAAAGTGTACAGACATGATCAAGAAGTTCAGTTATCGTTCAGACCAAATATCAGAATGGGGAAGAAATGTGGTCTAATGATTTTCACCGTGGAATGGTGTCAGATGGGGTGGTTTGAGTATCTCAGAAACCGCTGATCTCCTGGGATTTCATGCTCAACAGTGCCTAGAGCAGAGGTTCCCAACCATTTTTTTATATGCCATGGACTAACACCATTAAGCAAGGCATCTATGGACCCCAAGACCCTCTAGAGATGATAGAGAATGGTTGGAAAAATGAAAAACAGCAGTGAGCAGCAGTTCTGTGGGCAAAAATGTCTTGTTAATGAGAGAGGTCAGAAGAGAATAGTCAGAGTGGTTAACCTACAGAAGGCAACAGTAACTCAAATAACCATGCATTACAACAGTGGCTGCAGAAGAATAGCTCTTAGCACTCAACATGTTGAACCTTGAAATGGATGGGCTACAGCAGTAGAAGACGACGAGTGTCCACTCAGTGGCCACTTTATTAGGTACAGGTGGTTCCTTGATTTTATTCTTTTAAGTCTTTCACCTAATAACAGAACAATCACTTTGTTCTTTCTTCCACTCAGCAAGCTTTCTCTGTATCTTAAATTCAATAGACTACTACCCTTTGGACATAGAGTGGAAATTGCCTTCCAAAAAATGATAAGCTTACTGGACATAATGACCATGAACAAGATTTTAAAAAAAAATTTTTTAAAAAGACTTCTGAATATTTAGTCGTCAGGTATACATATATATGAATTCCTGACTGATTGTGGAAATGGAATTAAGTATTTCAGGCCAAACTGTCAACAGTACAACTGTAAAAAATATTCATTGCAGCAAGGCAAGTCTGATGTCTGGGTTGATGAGTTCCACGTGAAAAGTTTTAAATGTTTGAATAACCTGAATCTTCCTCCATCAGAACATATGTGTGCTCAATGGATATTTCTTCCTGAAGAACACGTGACAACCACTGAAGTTTAAAGCAGTTGGAGGCTTCAAAATTATGTCATGGAATTCATGACCTAAGCCAGCACAGATAACTGTATTTTCATTGTTAAGATATTTTAATTGGGCTGGGTGGAGGGAGAAGCCAGTATTCATTTTGAAAAACATGAGTGTAGAGAAATAGTTTATCATGCAAGTTATTAAACAAGGCTTACATCATAATTAGTTTCAATCTGCTATCAAATCTTCTCAGGTTTCACTGAAATATGAAAACGCTATGTATATATCAAATGATTTCAAGTAAGTGGGACTTACCATGAGCTCTTCAGGTGCAGGCCTTTCAGTTGGTAACTTCCTCATGCTGTGGGTGAACAAACACAGCAATTATTTCACAATCCCTATGACATCTCAAGGACATTCACAATTTTAAGGAAGAATAAAGAATATTTGGGATAAGAACGTAATACTTAGGTATTCTTCCTGGGAACTTGTACCTCATTTCACCTGCCTATTACCTCCACCTTAGTTCCCTCTTCCATTCCTTTCTTCTATGGTCCATTCTCCTCTCCTATCAGATTTCCTCCTCCATCCTTTACCTTTCCTACCCATCTGGCTTCACCTCTCACCTTCTAGCTATCCTCCTTCCCCTGTCCCCACCGTTTTATTTTGGCATCTTCTGCCTTCCTTTCCAGTCCTGAAGAAGGACCTCAACCCAAAATGTCAACTGTTTATTTATTTTCATAAATGCTGCCTGACCTGCTGAGTTCCTCCAGTGTGTTTCTTCTGAAAATCTCTTGCTGAGGTGCATTTTTCAATTATTTACAAACAAAAGAGATTCTGCAGATTCTGGAAATCCAATGCACAAACTCACAAAAGGCTGGAGGAATTCAGCAGGTAAACCAGCATCTATGGAGAGAGAGTTTTAGAATACTAAATCCTGAAGATGGGTCTCGGTCCAAGAAATCGACTGTTTATTCTTTTCCATAGATGCTGCCTGTCCTGCTGAGTTTCTCCAGCATTTTGTGTGTGTTGCTTTCAATTATTTAGTTGTCCAGGGATAGCATTGCAATATCTCAACTCAACACCTAAACTAAAAATTGCTCATTCTTTAGAGTCAATGTCACAGTAATTACCAGTGAAGGTTTCACTTGCAAAGCAACTATCATCTAGTCTTTTCTCTTTTTCTTCAAAGCAACCTGGTAATACGTAATAATGTCTACAATGGGAAAGTAGTTCTTTGATTGCATCACTTTCATGAGCAGAGAAGAGATTAAAAACAGACGAAGTTTTAAAATTGACCTGTTTTACTTTATCATGCAGAGCATAAATACCTGCAGAAACAGAAGTGGAGTTACTACATGTCTAATTGCCAATTAATGTGATTACATGTCAATTAATTTTTATTTTTTATTTATTTGCACAATTTGTCTTATGCACATTTGCCAGTCTTTGTTTATGTATAGTTTTTCATAAATTCTATTGTGAATGCCTGCATGAAAATGATATAGGTACATATAGGTACTTAGATAATAAATTTACTTTGACTTTGAAGTTTTATAACTAGCTCTAACAGAGGTTGGCATCTCCCACAATACTTTTACAACCAGCTCCGGCAGATGCACAACAGGGTCAGCATAATTTTAAGACCATTAGACCATAAGATTTCAGAGCAGAATTAGGCCACTTGGCCATTCCATCAAGGCTGATTTATTATCCCTCTCAACCCCATTCTCCTGCCTTCTCCCCATAACCTCTGACACTCTTTCTAATCAAGAACCTATTAATCTCCGCTTTAAATATACCCAATGACTTGGCCTCCACAGCTGTCTATGGCAATGAATTCCATACATTCACCACCCTCTGACTAAAGAAATTACTCCTCATCTCTGTTCAGAAGGGTTGTCCTGGTATTTTGTCTTTGGTTTTTGTACATTGCCTTGTGATCAATTAGTTATGACGGGGAACTGAAATGCTGGGCACATTCCTGTGATCTTGAACTTTATTTTTGTTTAATTATTTTCTGGACAAGTAAGAAGAGCATGTGTGAAATCAGTTAACAAAATGTCTTAATGATGGATGGCTTAAAAAAGACCATTTCCAAGTTTTCTTCTATAAAATGAGGTTTTGTTTTAAGGTCTCCCTGAATTATGATAAACATGAGCATCCTCAATGGCTTGGTTGACTTTATAGATTAACTACTCTGATCCTTGGGTTGTTTTATTAGCTGACTAATGATAGGGATGGGCATATGTTTGTGTGCTCTTTGTTGTATCAGGAATAACAGAACAATTCCTAAACTTTGCAGGCTTTGCAGAAAACTTTTGGTCACTCACAGCCAGACTCAGACTGCCAGAGAAATTTGGATGGGAGGGTAAAAGAAATCACGTAATTAAAAACTATCAGGGTTATTATCATGTTGTGAAATTTTTTTTTGCCATCAGCAGAACAGTGAAGTACAAAAAAATTACTATAAATTAGAATAAGAAAAATATTTTAAGAAGTGAAAAAAGAACAAAAGTAGTGGGGTAGTGTTCATGAAATCTGATGGCAGAGGAGAAGAAGCTGTTCCTAAAATGTTGCATGTGTGTCTTCAGACTGCTGTATGTCCTTCCTGATGGCAGTGCAGTAATGAGAAAAGGGAATGCCCTGGGTGGTGGGGGTCCTTAATGATGGATGTTGCCTTTTGAAAGTATCCCTGATGCTGGGGAGGCTGGTGTCCATGATGCAGTTAACTGAGTCTACAACCCTCTGCAGCCTTTTCTGATCCTGTGCAGTGGCCCCTCCAAACCAGATGATGATGCAACCAGTTAGAATGCTCTCCACTGTACATGGAGTGGGGTCGGGTGTGGCTACAGAAATTAGTACAGTGAAGCACTGAATTGGTACAAAATTTAAAGACTTCTTTCAAAATTAAAAATTGTGTTATTCATGAGAACAATTAATTGAAACGAGTCTACGTGTGTGCAAGTTTTGCACAGACTGCGAATATGATGAGCTGCAACCCACTTTTTTTTACTTCATTTGTCCTCTACTTATAAGATAATCCAATTTGAGATAAATAGATATGTTGGCCAAAAGCAACATTTACTCCCCCACAACCTCATCAATGCACACAATTCTCATGCATGTAAACAGGATTCAAATAACAATCTTCCGTCTTGTATTCTCAGATTTAACACTGAACAGTATAGCACAGACCCTTCAGCCCACAACTTCTGCACTGGACACGATGCCAAATTAAACTAAATCTTTCTGCCTGCACGTGATCAACATAATCTCTTAACACTACCGTAGCATCTGCTTCTACCTCTTCCCCCGACAGCCTGTTTCAGGCACCAAACAAACTCAAAAACTTGTCCCGTCTGTCTCTTTTAAATTCTCCCCCTCTCAACTTAAATTCATGTCCTCTAGTATTGACATTTCTACCTTGTGAAAAGATTCTGAATGCGCATGCTATCGATGCCTCTCAGAATATTATAAGCTTCTATCCGGCCTTCCCTCAGCCCCCCATGGTCCAGAGAAAACAACAAAGGTTTGTTCAACCTCTCCTTATATAGTTCATACCCTCTAATTGGGCAGCAACCTGGTTAACTTCTTCTGCACCGTTTTCAAAGCCTCTACACCATTCCTGTAATGGGACAACCAGAACAGCACACAATACTCCAAGTTCCTGACCACCACTTTGCCCAAACTAATAGCCAAGGTCAGAAAGTTAACAACAGACAAGACAAAAAAAAATTGATGAGCTCTTTCTCCTTATTGATCTAGGAAGGAGATCTGAAGAACTTTCGTAGTAACAATTCTTATGAGAGACATTTTCTTAGATGCAAAAAAAAATACATGACCATTCTAGTCAAAGCTTATATTGGCAAACAACACCCGTTTTCTTTGCTCCGACATCTCTCTTCAAGATGATTCAACCGATGCCAGCTGGATTCTAGAATAAGCTTTAAATGGTCTATTCTTCATACACCAGTATGTGCTGATGGGCAAAGTGACCATGGGGACATGGCAGACGAGGCCAACTCCATCTTCACAAAAACATTTCAGAGAGATGCCACTGTAAAGCAATTAGAACTGGGAATGCAAGTACAATTTTTATCCTCTTCCTTCGCCCAGGGACACACAAATCAACAGTCACGCTCCTACTGCTGCCCCCATCGAGATCACCAAAGAACGATTAATGCTGAAAGTTGAGTCTATATGGTCAATCTTCACTCTATGGCAGGGGTTCCCAACAATTTTTAATATCATAGATTTCTATCATTAACCGAGGGTTCTAGGGACCTCAGATTTTGAACCTCTGCTCTATGGGGTACTTGTCCACATAGGCTTGGAAACAAAACTTTTCTTTCAAAACTAAATAATATTCTTTGAAAACATAGCTGAAAAGGGATGAAATAGGTACACAAATCTTGCCTCTTAAAACATACTTGCACCCAAATCAGCTAATTCAGTATTATATTCCATTATCTCTGAAAGAACATCAAAATACTTCGGCTATTCTCAGAGATACAAGGAAATTACATCTCCATCTTTACAATTCCTAATTACTCAAAAAATTATAAAAAATTAAATATATAAAATATTGGAACAATTTCTAATCATGACAAAAGACAATTACTAAATTTTCTTTCTGTGTTGTAAAAAATAACATTTACTTAAATTATAACATTTTATTTTGGAGACAGACAAAAAGATGACAGCTGTGATATCACTATTACTACCATCTGCTTTAATTACATTTATTTCATGTACTTGCACTTTACGAGAGGGCTGGGACATGTAAAGGAACAGACTATCTGAGCTGCTTTCTCAATACTGTATTTGTTTATTTTTTTAATCTGATGGGAAAAGGATAATGTGTGTAGTCACTTAGCAGAAAATAACTGTGAATTAAAAATCTAAATTACAAACAAAATTCGCTTCAGCAAACAAAAATCTCTTCAACAAAGCTCTACACAAATTGTTTTAAAAAATCAAGTTTCTTTTTGCATAAAAAGATGTTTTAATGTTTTTATGATACATGGTTTTTTTCTGTAAAGTGCAACTGTCATTTGAAGCAATGTATTCCCATAACATCTTATGCTAATAAAGGATGACACTCGAAAAATTAACAGACTCGAGTACTAAACAAGAAGCATAGTTATAAACCATTAACTATTGCAGAGGACAATTTGCTGTCTCCATAAACAAACATATGCACCTCTGGAATAATGCACCCATTAGCAAGCAATTCAAGCTGTCTAAAGACTTGTTTGGTAACAGTCCTAATCTATGATTCCAAAGTAGCTGCTTCTCAAGGGAAAACAAAGCTATTACCCACCATCATTTAGATTACAGCATGACATCTGTGAACATTTCACACCAGTTACCCCTTCTTCCCCTTTGTAAAACTTTTATGTGACATTTGATAATTTCAGAAGCTGCTCCATGTTACATTGTTATATGACCTTCCATGTAATAACATTCACAGAATTTAAGCAACGGCATTCATTTTCTTTTCTGCTATCCATCTGCTCACGGCCCATAGTCCCTCCCAGTCTATGGAAGGGAGTAGGAATACCATAAGGTCTCCTGGAGTCTGACAGCTAATGGTATGTATCATTTACACTGAGGGGATGGCATGTTTGCAAACCGAGCTTACCACTGAGTGATGAAATGTACAAATGACTCAGAAAACTCTCCAACCGGAAGGACTGGTGGATCCTGGGAAGCAGCAAGACAAAGAATATATATATGAACGAGGAAAGGAAGGAGATGCAGAATGATTAAACAAAAAAAATGTGGTTACTTTCTATGGAATTTTTCAGTTTAATTATCCATCTTTGATCCCAACCTGAATAATTTAGAGGCTGATCAATTATTCTTTTCAATGTTTTTTTGCTTTGTGCATCAATGTTATTATTGACAGAAA
The DNA here is from genome assembly GCF_963921235.1 of Mobula hypostoma. Classification (NCBI taxonomy): domain Eukaryota; kingdom Metazoa; phylum Chordata; class Chondrichthyes; order Myliobatiformes; family Myliobatidae; genus Mobula; species Mobula hypostoma. The sequence goes on from NC_086109.1 coordinate 90,610,067, forward strand.
ATAATCACAAAGGTAATTTACATATTTGCAAAGCCCAAGATTTAATTATTTTGACACTTAAACTCAGAAGCATTTGTTGCAAATTTTTGCAAGTGCCAACTAACAAAAAAGAATTAAAATACACAATGTCGACATTGGAATTGAAAGGAGCTATTTAAAAGAGGAAGGATATTTTAAAACTTTTCACTTAACTTAAAAGTTTGAAGACATAATTGGGACCTGTACCAATCATTAGCATACAAGAAGTAATTTTGAATATTGGAAACATATCTCTAAAAATAATCAACTTTTGGCACACAAATGGTTTACTGCATAAACTCAGGAAAAACAATAAAAAAAGATTACCATTACAATTATCAGTAAACAGTTATTGCGGCAGCAATTTGACGGCAGCAAGCTGATTGCATCTCCCAGTACATATCAAATACCCTTAGATGCAATTCCTTTGCAATTTCGACAAAAAGAGTCAAATCCTACAGAATTATGCGCAGAAATTTCTTAAAATTAAGATCTGCGGGAGTTTAATGGTTGCCTCATCAAATCTGCAATTGCTAAAGAAGAACAGAATATAAAAGGCAGCTGGAAGTGACTGCATTTTCATCTGTTCTCATTTTTTCCATTAAAAATACCTTTTGGCTGCATTCTCCGTGACATCCCTGTTAAAACTACCTTGCAAAGTATGATACATGCACCTATTTAAATTAACAAAGAGATGACTTATTTTAATCTCACAGTGCTTTGGACTGCTTCAGCCATTTGGATGAGCAATATATCATTACATACAACCTTTCAATGCTTCAGGCAAAACTCAATGTGTGTAGCATTTGGTTGGAGCCAAACAATTTCTCTACTATATAACTGTGTCAAATGCACGCATGTATTCATTACGGCAAAAAAAGAAAAAGAAAAAAAACTGTGCAGGATGGTGGGGGCTAGAAAGGTTCAAGAGGCTTTTAAGTGATGGAAAAACAGAGGAGAAAACACCTCTGCAATTTGTGTGCTTTATTATCAATGGCAGCAAATAGATACAATCAGAGCTTCAAATGTGATTAGTAAATATACATGTAATTGCTGTAGCCAATTACAACTTCAAATTATCAGAAAAAATGAGATCAGTAATTACAAGGGAGAAAATTAAGTAGATCTCTCATCTGAGCTTTGTCTCCCATTTATATAACAGGAGGTTGCTGGAAGAATACAATCAAATCAGATAAGTAAATGAAGGGGAGACAGAGGTATGAGTAAGTCAGTGAATAAGAGTTAATTTGACAGTGAGGATCATAGTCCCAAGTCTTTAACACAGGGTCTAATCTTACTCTGGGAATTACTCTGGGAACCAGGAACATCTCCAAGAGCAAGACTGAGGTCATTTTACCAACAGACTTCTACTTCTGGAGCAGTATTTGTAGTCCACTGATATTTTTATTGATTTTTTTGTTGGTTGGTAAGTTATTTAAATCTTTTCTCTATTACTAGAGGCAAGTAATCATGGACTCTGGCAGAACAAGTCCTGGCAGCTGCCAGCACGAATCAAAAGAATATAAAAAAGGCCAATTAAAATTTTTATTGACTATTTTTGATACATGTAGTTTGAGCAGGTGTGAATTTCTTTTAAGCAGGTGGGCCAGGGCCACTATTAAGTGCAGTTACTGTATGGGCAGGGGCACAGTAGTAACATTACCATTCTTTAGTTTCTTGTGCACCAAGGTAAAAAAGGACAAAGAACTTCTTATACTTAAACAGAAAAAGATGTGGGTATTTGTACAATTTAGTGAAAGTTCACAACTTAATTCATGAAAATATTTAGCATAATACACAGAGTACTGTAATGTAAATTTAGTTTCAGAGGGAGCCTGGTAGTGAATCAAAGGTTGACATCATCCCCAAATGTTTCCTGCAATGTAAACTTAAGTAAGTTTAAATTTGTTCAGTTTCAGATTCTGTCTTGGTGGTGTTCGAGAGTCTGTTCCCCGTGTTTAAATTAAAAAAAAAGCTATTTTATCCCTGCAGCAGTCTGGCTCTGTAACCTGCTACTAATGTAGAGGAATGATTCAGTGGTGCAAACACCAGGAAGAGGCTCATGAACACTGTTCCTCTTAAATCCCAATTAAATCAAGGGCAATATAAAAGCAGTTAGTACAAGTGAAGCTTGAGGAGCTAATGACTGGTATGGACCCTATTACCGAGGCATTAATTAAAATTCATCATTAGACATTTGTAATTTTATTTACATATATAGTTTGGTTAAAAACATTTCTAAAGATGAGCATTCTTTACTGACAATTTGGTAAGTATGAAAAGGATAGCTTAAGAGCTAAAAATGAAGACTGTACCTATAAAAGAATCCTTCATTAATTTAGTGTCTTATAATTTCAGAGCATGTCCCAAAGAGTTTAAAACACAATTAACTGCTTTGAAATTAACTATGTAGATGCACACAACAACCATTTAAACACAAAGCATGTAAACAACAATAAGACTGAAATTGAAATAAACGTTTAACATCAATGTAGGCAGTGGGTTTGGATACAATAAATGCACATCCAATCCCTTCAAACGAACAAGGCCATTTTCATTAACATCATAGAACAATATTACTAGTGCTGTCCCACGATCAGTCAAGCACAAGCTTGAGAAGCTAAATTCAGAAAATCCTTTTTTTCAGTCTCCTGGATTCACCCATCATCAGGAAATGAACTGGTTCTTTGGTAAGAAAGACTTCAAGATTCTGTGCTCAATAATGTTGGGATCCATCAACATTAATTCTGTATGTCCATAAGTCTCATGGCATTAGGCCGTAGCAAAGGAAACTTCCTTCTGTTTGTACCTAATGGTGTGCTCAGTCCATGTTGAACGTCATACAGAAGAACCGCTGAGAGAAGATATGGCACAGAATATACTCCGAGTGAGGACTCCAGTGTCTATCACCAAGTATGAATTAGTTCAATAACTTCTGACATATCCAGAGAGGGTTTACGGCAAGTAGTGGGAAAACCAATATCATCTTGTCTTCACTAATCCACTTATTATTCTACTAAGAAAAATCATTGCACAGTTCTTGTTCCATCTTCAAACTAAGGTCACTCTGTTCTGCAACACACACAAAATGCTGGAGGCCAGGCAGCATCCATGGGAAACAATAAACAATTGGCCAAACAACATCCCAGCTATAGCACTGCTGTTTTTTTTTAAAGAAAATAAAATAGCTTTATTTGTCATGTGTACTTTGAAACATTGCCATTGGTTCAAATCAAAACACTGAGGATCGTGGTGGTAATAGGCAAGTGTTGCCACGCTTCCGGTGCCAACCTAGCATACATGCTCTCAACTTACTAACCCGAACTGTTTGTCTTTGGAATGTGGAAGGAGGCAGAAGTTCCCAGATGAAATCCACGTGGTCACGATGAGAATGTACAAACTGGAATCGAATCCCAACTGGTGATCGCCAGCACTGTAAAGCAATTATGCTAACTACTATACTATAAGAAGCCTAACCATCTATCACTTTCAAGAGTATTATCACCATCAGGATAGTGGAGGTAACCATTGAGCAGAAATATAACTGAAGCAGTCACAGAAATACTGCGGCTTCAGCAACGTGTGACCTATCTCATAATTCCCTGAAGCCCTGCTACCATTGACGTAGTACAAATTGGGAGTATGATGAAATATTTCCCATATGCTTCCATGAGTGCCACTTCGTTAACACTCAAGAAGCTCGGCTCCATCCAGTAGAAGACTGCTTGCTCAATTGGCAACCCATCCACTAACCTATATCATCAATCCTTCCATCACCTGTGTGAAGAATTTGCAAATTGCACTACAGCAAAACCTTCACAGAAAAAACAAGCATATGGGAACACCCCTGCTTGCATGTTTCCGAATCAGGCATGCCTGACTTGGAAATCTTTAACACGAGCGATTCTGTAGATGCTGGAAACTTCGAGTAAAACACTCAGCTGGTCAGGCAGTATCTATGGAGGAAATAAACAGTTGATATTTTGGGCTGAATCTCTTCATCAAGACTGAAAGGGAAGGGGGAAGAAGCCTGAATAAGAAGGAGGGGTGGAGGGGTAGGGGTACAAGCTGGCAGGTGATAGGTGAAGCCAGGTGGGGGAGAAGGTGAGCGGGTGGGGATGGGGCTGAAGAAAGAACCTGGGAAGGAATAAGTAGAAGAGGGAAAGGACTGAAGAAGGAATCTGATAGGAGAGGAGAGAGGACTATGGAAGAAAAGGAAGCAGGAGAATCAAAATGTGGAATGAAAAAGAGAGGAGGGTGGAGGAGGAGTTAGAGAAATTGATGTTCATGCTATCAGGTTGGAAGCTACCCAGATGGAATATGAGGTGTTGCTCCTCCTATATGAATATGGCATCATCGCGGCAGTAGAGGAAGCCAATCCTTATTGACGCTGGGTCCAAGTCCTAGAATTTCTTGCACAGAAGCACTAATGAGTAGCGTCAACGAACAGTCTACTTCATCTTAAGAAGACACTATCAATTCATGATGAGTAATATGTGCAGACATTTTCAGTGACACCCATATCTTCTGTGAATGAATAAAGAGATGTACGACAAGACAATATTTTTTCCCAGCTGAAAGAAGAATATTGGTCTGGACACAGGTCTCATTTTCTTCTGGGTCACAGGAACAGGCTGACAAGGCCATGGTTTAAAGTCTCAGTCGAAGGACAACAGTGCAGATGATACAGTGTTCTCTCAGTACTTTACAGCAGAGTGTCACCCTAGCTTAATCTACTTATGTCTTGAAGTGGGACTTGAACCTATGACCTTAGAATCCAGAGATGTCAATGTGACCAATCTGACAAATTCTTCATTAGCACAATTTTAGGAGCAAATAAAGAGCTCATTGATGCACAGGACAACATTGTTATGAATAGAGTATTAATATGCAATCACTTAATTCAGATACCCTCTCTTTTGTATAGATTAAAGCAAGGAGGAAAGAATTTTAGAAATAGATTCCCAGGCATCAGTTCAATGCCTATACATTTCATTAAGAGTTCACCTGTGTTACTAATTTGCTTTATTTTAGGCTCAAAGTAAATGATAGGGGCAATTCTATTTTGGATTGTTTGATAACTCATTTGCCAAACAATAAATGACATTAGTTATTGAAGGATAATTCTGAACAAGATTCTGGAAAAAAACAGGTTTCGGGAGATTTAAAAATGGTAGGTCAAAGAATTGTTAAGCTATCTGATATAAAAAAATTGCTTCAAGCATGGCTAAGCACACGTGAGCATAGTGCCAAAAAGTCACACTTGAATAAGGACACAGATGTGGAATTTTGACAAAATTACCTGCCTCAGTGTATTTTGCTATTTTGAACAAAATGGCAGATAGAGGATACAAACGTTATCCCCTTTCTCAGAGCACAAAATTCACATTATAGAAAACTTCAATTTGCAGTGGCTTAAGCAAACACTTGGTCAGCTTAAATTTAGGTGGCCTACTGAATTCTACGTATGCAGCTAGGGTACAGAGAAGGGCAATGAAAAAATACTTTGAGTGATGCCTTTGCCATGTGAGTAATGAACAGTTCATGGAGGTCAACCCATTACAACTGAAACAGTTTAATTATTAATTACCTGCAATCTATGAGCTAAAGGACAAGTTCAGTATGTTTAGTGTGTGGTAACACCAACTGGACTCTCTCTTGGCATTTGGTGATTAGCACATGTCAGCAAAGTGCTCAGGCATAAAGAAAAAGGCACAGAAGCAACAAAACACACTTAATGTGTATACCGAGAAAAAGACCACAGGAAAAGGCAGAGGGGGAGGGGGTGGTAAAATATCCCTGATGATCTCTTATAGCCTGTGTGCAAATTTTGTTATTTTACAGTGTAATCAATATTCTATTGCCTGAGGGCGAACACAGTTGCAGTTTGCGAAAAATCTGGATAAAAATAATCAAACAATCAAAAATCAAGGGCCGCTGTGGTCATAAAGAGGCAAAGGAGGAGGGAGATGGAGCTAAGCAGAGAGAAAGAAAATATCTCCCTGTGTTTGGGAGTTGGGATAAAAACTCACAAATGATAGAAATTCATTAATATGAGCTATTTATTAACGTAAAATGTCAGTATGAGAACAGAAGAGTTCCGTCACCGTTTAGGGGCTATCTCTGGTCTCTTGTCAATTATAAACTGAGGAGGTACAGCAGCACTCCTTCATAGTGCTGAAATAACCAAGGCAAGGCAGCATGAAACTGTCACAATACCTGTCACACCAAAGGGACCCGATTCAGAGGCAAAAAAAAACCTTGAAATCAGTCAACGTTTCTCTATTTTTTCCTCAGTCTCAAGCTTTTTTTTTATTGCTTTCATAAAATACCACAGCAAATAATCAAGCATGACCACTGACATCCTCTAGATTGAGTTTTAGAGCCATTAAATGAGCTGAGCCTCTTGGGAAGTCTCCCGCTCAGGTTAGTCTAAAGGTAATTATTCAGCAATTCGAGCCATGGCTCTACCTAGTTCCTGTACTGTGCCTGAATGGTGTACATGGATAAGGTCAGCTTTGAGCTCTATACAAGTCTGGCCTGGCTGGGTCTGTTGACTAAGGGGTTGTACTGGGTGGCAGGTCTTAGGAGACTGTTCTGAGCAAAGAGCTTCATTAAGGAAAAAATAATGTGTATATTATATAAATAAAACTTTCCAGGCCATTAAGAATGACTTTAGAAGAGAAAGCACATAAGACGGTGACTCACCTCATCAACGATGCACTGCAATAACTGTAGTGGCTGAAATGGCAAGGGGGGGGAGGGGGTGGAATAGAGAGAAGTATTAGCGTACAAGCAGCCTTTTACAGTAGACTGAGAAAATCATTAATGCAGTAAAATGTTGCAAGATTAATCAACAGCGTGAAAGTCTTATAAAAACATTGACACCCTAGATGTTCTATTATTTCTAATGATACCTAATCTACTACAGGCACTTTAGTGCTTGTTGTAACAAAAATGCAATTTACTAAGTTTAAAGTAAAGCACTCAAGCATGCAAAAAGGCAGCCAGCAGGAAAAAAAAGTGAATTTTTTTTTCTCCGCAAACTCATAAAACCTTACCATTAAAGATCCCTGGTTTTTCTGAATCTGAAAGGCAATATGTAATTAGCATGTCATAATCAAAATGACTCACTTGGACACATTACGATCACTGAGAGAAAATTATTGCATAGCTGGTGGCAATTTGTGGGCATGTGTTAACACCATTTACATAATGAAAATACACAAATGTTAATAGCTATTCTTCTCATTTATAGGGGAAAGTCAGCAGAATGTTAATTTTGCAAAACACTTTTTAGTACCCTCCAGGTTATACAAGTGAGAGGAAAAGAAAGCATAATACAGTTACAGTGCTGTTTACACCATACAATATAAATAACATTCCCTGGTTCTGGTATAAATCCAAGATTAAATGCTGCATTTGTTCCCCTGGAATTCAAATCCAGTTGTTTTCAGATTAAAAGATGTTTCAAAACACAAAACGTACTGGTTGCTTATACCCACTGAACACGAGCACAAATTACAAATGAATTGACCAATCTTCTCCCTCCCAACACGGAGAGAATGTTCAAAGCAGCAATTTTTTTTAATTAGAATCTTCACTCATACATTCTTCCCCTATGAATTAGTTGAAATCTGAACTATGTCAGTTCCAACTGAATACTAGGGAAATTACATTTTTTTTGGATGAAAATTTCTGCTTACCAAGGCAAGGGATATCTGCACAGGGGAGTGGAATTTCCTAATTCCAGTATGCAGTGTTGACACCAAACATTCTGTGGCCCAGCAGTAACCAAGTTAGCTGCATGATAAAGCCTGTTCTGTGCTACCCCACATCTACTACTGATTTTAGTAAAGCTCTTGGTATTGCAGGAGCATTGGAAACGAGACTGACAGTGCACTGATAGAGCTGACACCAGACAGCAGATGCTGGAATCTGGAGCAACACATAAAGATGCTGGAGGAACTCAGCAGATTCATCAACATCTGTGGAGGGCTATGGATTGCCAACAATTTGAGTCGAGATAGTCCTTACCTCCACTTTTTTCATATTGGCTATCTCCGCTCTATCTTTCAATCCAGATGAAGAGTCACAACCCAAAATGTCAACTTACCCTTTTCCTTCACAGATGCCACCTGACCTGCTGAGTTCCTCCAGCATCTTGTGTTTATACCTGATATCCTTTATACCTGATGTCTGTGACTGGAATCCAGGGCTACAATTAATGGAGGAAAGGTGGTCCTCAATGGTAGAGATGCCAAGTCAAGGTGTCTTTTCAGATTCAGTAAGTTGCAAATGAGAACTGTGTGACAATTGTTTCCCCACAACAAAAACAGACATTGACCACAACCATCCCGGAACTCAGGGATTCCTGTAGGCAGTATGGTAGCATAGTGGTTAGCGTAACACTTTACAGCGCCAGCAATCAGCAATCGCAGTTTAATTCCTGCTGATGATGTAAGGCATTTGTACGTTCTTCCCGTGACCGCATGGGTTTCCTCCACAGTCCAAAGACGTAAGGCTTACAGTTAGTAAGTTGTGGGCATGCTATACTGGTGCCAGAAACACGGTAACACTTGAGGGCTTCCCCCAGTACATCCTAAGACTGTTGTCGTTGACAAATAATGATACATTTCACTGTATTTTTTGATATACATGTAACAAATAAAGCTCATCTCTTTTTTTTAAATCTCTGCCTGTTGAAGCAGCAATTTACCTTTAATTCTTCCAATTTAGTATACTGCACTGGGAGCTCACATTTTGGTTCCTTCTACATTGGAGAAAGTACATTGCAAAAAAACACTTAGTTCACAAGATTGACACTAAGCTTAGTCTGTCAGTTTAACACTCCATTCTGTCCTTACTGCTATGGGCCTTTTATGCTGTCCCAATGAAGCCTAATATAGCAACTCTCACAACACGCTGGAGGAACTCAGCAGGTCGGGCAGCATCCGTGGAAATGATCAGTCAACGTTTCAGGCCAGAACCCTTCGTCAGGACTGAAGAGGGAAGGGGCAGAGGCTGTACACTCTGTGACTCACATAATCTTGTATGCCTCTATCAAGTTGCTGCTCATTCTCCTTCATTCCAAAGAGAATAGCCCCAGCTGGCTCAACCTGTAACTTTAACTCAGTTTTTCTCTCTCTCCACTGATTATAACCTGTTGAATATTTGCAGCATTTTGTTTTGATGTCCAGGAATTCATTATTTTGTATCTCACAGTATCATTGTTTTTGCCCCCTCCCTTCTCTCCTCTGATATAGCTCCTTCGATTTACATAGCCTCCAGTTACAGCAGCTACAACAAGCCTTCACCGCAATGCTCAGCCAGCACCTCCACTAAGTCTGTCACCATTCAGACTCTCTTGGTCTCACTGTATCACAATCATTCCTTTGTTTTCCCCACTTCTACTTCTCTACACTTACAATAATGATTTCCAGAGATTAGCTTTACTTGTCACATGTACATTGAAACAGCGAAGCATACAGTAAAACTACTTGCGTCAAATCAAATCAATCAAGGTAGTGCTGGGGCAGCCTGCAAGTGTCGCCATGCGTCCAGCGCCAACAAAGTTTGTCCACAACTCACTAACCTTAACTGTACGTCTTTGGAATGTGGGAAGAAGCAGGAGTAGCCAGAGGAAATCCACATGTTCAAGGGGTGAATGTGTAAACTCCTTACAGGCAGTGACTGGAATCGAACCCCAATTGGTGATCACTGATGCTGTAAAGCAATTGCGTCAAACACTACACTACCATGCCACCTTGAATATGTTTGATGTCTAACTATTACTAGGTCTGAGTTTTACCAGCATGCCTTCTTATTATAGATTTTCAGCTTCAGCAATATTTTTGTGTTTTTCAAGATACTGACGAAGATCACTGGCACCGAACTAGCAGTTCTAGACCAGGGAAGTGACTTGAACTGCATGTTGCTCTAATACAAAATTTAGACAGATTCCATGTGATGAGACCAGATTTCCTGCATCTTTAAAGATGATGGCAGATGTGAACTCCTAGCTGAATAAATGCCCTCCTCATCTGTTTTCTCCAGTAAGAATGGCATTTGAAGTTTGCAAGAGATGCAATTCTGGTATAAGTAACAGGGTGACTGCTTTTGAAATTTCAGGTGTGATCTTTGGTACTGAGTTAAGGCCAGGTGTTTGCCATTAAAAGATAACAGACAAATTGATTTTTTTAAATTATGAGAGAATATTAGGGGTTGGCTTTTGAAGGGACCCAGTGTTCTTGAACACAAATGACTGAAAATTAACATGTTGGTACAACAAGCAGTTTGGAAGGTAAATGGATTTTCTTGCAAGATAACTTTAAGTCTAGAGTAATTTAAAATATACGTGGCCCAAGTGATATTATATCTAGAATATTGTCCACAAAGACTGTTTTCCCTAAGTAAGTCAGAACATACTCATGATAGATAGTGTGCAACAAAGATTACCAAAATGACCCTTGGAACGGTGTTTACAGCTGGGAACATTCCTGTGAGATGAGATTAAGCAAGTTGGGCCTAAACTCCCTCAAACCAGCAAAAGAGAATATTTTTGTGAAGGTTGACGAGATTGATTACTGAAATGCTGTGTTTGGTGTATGTGGAAATATTAAGTACACTGTATCTATATTCTGAATTTCCAAAGAATGAGAAGTGATCTCATTCAACCATACAGAATACTTATGGGTTGTGACAGTGTAGATGCAGGGAAAATGTTTCTGCTGACTGGGTCTCTAGAACCAGGGATCACTCTCAAAATAAAGTGTACAGGACAGCAATGAGAAGAAACTTCTTCAATAAGGGGATTGTGAGACTTTTGAATTCTCTACCCGAGAGCTCAGTTGTACTCCAGACAGAGATTTTAATAGATTTTTGGATTTTAACAGAATTGAAGGATATGTAAGTAGAGTACACAAGTGATGCTGAGGGAAAGATCTTCTGAAAAGGAATCAGAGGCCGAATAGTCTAGTCCTCTTATTTTTTATGTTCTTAATATATAATGTGACCCGGACTGAAGTTTACAGATATTATTTCACATTGTTCTGTTTTGTTGTTTTCTGTATTGTACTGCTGGGCATGCTATATTGGCCTCAGAATATGTGGCGATACCTATGGGCTACCCCCAGCACAGCCTTAGGTTTGTTGTTTGCTAACATAAATGAAGCATCTCTCTGGATGTTTCAATATACAAGTGTTAAATAAATTTACATTCTGAATCTTTTACAAGTAATAGGTGGAAATCTTATCTCTGTAGGTTCAAGAGATTCAAATTTATGCCCTTAGGATGAAAGACATTGACAAAAAAGACTATGTTTTAGCAAAAAGGTTACTTTGCTGCCAACTAATTCAAAATCTATCATTAAAACAAAAGGATCTGCAGATGCTGGAGATCTTGAGTAACACACACAAAATGACGTAGGGACTCAGTGGTTCAGACAGCATTTATGAAGAGTAATAAATAGTCAACGTTTAGGGCCAAGACCCTTCACCAGGTCACAATGAAGGGCCTCAGCCCGAAATATCGGCTCTTTATTCCTCTTCATAGATGCTGCCTGACCAGCTGAGTTCCTCCAGCACTGTGTGTGTGTGTGTGTGTGTATATGTGTGTATGTGTGTTATTCAAAATCTATCAGTCTGCCTGTAATGTCATCTTTCTTAATGAAAATACTTAAATACTTTACGATTGGTCATTTACTCATCACCAACTTGTCCAACCCAAAAGCAGCGATGATTTAAAAAAATGTCAAATTACAATTCTAATGTGATATAATTATTTTCCATTACATTATGCAAAAACACAAAGCATGATCTGAATGTTTCAGTTAAATCTGGCGTTGTTGTAACAGCATAATTGATTCATTCTAATAATTAAGTACAGATGTGTAGTTTTACTTTCCTCCCACTACTCCTGTCCAAGTACTAGAGAGACCCGCTAGTTGGAAATATTAGCTATCAGCTCTCCTTCCCAAAAGTGCATTTGAAATTTTACTAACGTTTTAGAAAAGCCGAATTAGCCAGTTTGGAGGGGAATTTGTACCCCAGCCTCTCCTAAGCAAAGTGGAACATTCTGTTTGCCCACAACTACAATTTATTATAACTGCACATATTCTATCTAAACATTGCTGGATGTTTAGATTGATCCAGACCGGCATTCTATGTAAAGAGTATTAAGAGCATGCTGTGGTCCAATGGTTTCATTATGCATAATTCCCCCATGCTGACACACTGATTGTACAGATTGCCAGTTTGGATTATACAGTTGTTTTTAGTGGTTTTTATTAAACTCCACCTCTTCTGTCCTTTCCTTTTTCCCCTCTCTGTTCCTCCCCCCACCCCAACCTTCTGCACCCCTGCCCGTCACCAATTTGATAAATGGATTAACATGGAGCTGAAAATCTGTCCTATAAAAACATCAACACAACTAATGAGCCCTCTATAAAATATGGCCCAATTAAATTAGAGTATTTGATCAATCTTACACACACATATGTGTGTAAAATGAATTAATATGTACAAAATATTATGATCCTGTTTGTTAATTATCAAGTTGATTGAAATATAATTTCAACAGTTGTTTTACAGACCAGAACTAGAAATCTGTGCAGTAAACATGGGGAAAATACTTCTCTCATTCTACAACAAAGGTGTTAATTGAAGGATAGTCAATTTAAAGGGGAGTCCAATATCATCATATTCACACATACAAATTGAACCAGTAAATGTTTGGTAGGCACAGCATGATTGCTTTAACTCTTACATTTGTGATTTAATTTTAATTATAGGTTTGAGGTAACTACTAATGTTGTATTTATAGTGGGGCAAGGTTTGGCAATGGAGACCAATAGAATTGTAAATGAGATCAACAATAACCTCATGGAATGATCTGAGGCTGTTTAGCTGGCTGTGATTTGCGAACTCCTTACTGGTTTCTCACCTGCAACATGAATATACAAGTTGGCGGTGTTGCAAAGATAATATGATATCATCACTTCAAAACTTAGCAAAGTGGAAAAAAATGGTAAGTATTAGCTACTTCTCTGCAATTTAGTTTGCTTCAAATTTCAGGAATGGACTACCCTGTAGTCAATGAATTAATGCTAGCTTATTATCCTTCTAACTATCTTAACTATTAACAGGAACATGGGAGGGAGTTTAAGAGTTTCTTGACAGCTTATCATTAATACAATTAAGACATAAAATCACTATGAATATAAAAACAAATTCCTCAAAGGCAAAAGCAAAATCAAGAGAGAAATTCTTTGTAAGATAGGTATCCAACAAGAAATTTAAAAAGTTGAAAATTATTTAGTAATTATTTGGTAGAAATGAAATCTTGGCAGATGTGGCTTGAGAATTGTGAAACACTGGATTTTTTTGTGGGTCTGTAATCTATTAAAGTCTGGCACACAGACCAAGTAAATCAGAGATTTCAGTGCCACACTCTACCTGATTATTGGATCTAATCCCAGTTAAAGTGAGAACAGATGAGTTGAATTTTTAATCATCACAGGACTGACTTTAAGATGCTCCCAAATAATTGATTGTGGAGGACTGCTAACATAAGCTTCAGAGTTAGTTAATAGCCAATCCCAACAGCCACAGGAGTACCTAACTAAGGAAAATAAGAAAGGGAAAAAGGCAAGGCACAAATTAAAAAAATAATGTGTTAAACTTCTTGGACATTACATATAATAGTTTTATTTTAAAGAGGTATTGTTTCAGCTAACCATCCTCAAAACTTATTAAGTCTGATTAAAAAATGATTAAGTTATTGAGATAGAACTTCACTTCTTGCAAGTGCTAATGCATAGCTGGTTATGCAGTTGTTCAGTTCCTTACAAGGTTCACTCAGACTGAGAAAGCATAAGAATTGCAACGATACTTCTGTTTTAAGTTTACAGATTTTTCATGAAATTGAGTTAAAAGGCAGAGGTAACAAATTTATGTATTGACAAACGTAACCCCTTTTACTTTCTTCCTCAAAGCAGCCCCACTTCCATTGTAAACAACTTGATATACACTTCTGCTACAGAATTTTGTGAGCTGTTCTGTGGAGGACAAAAGAGTTGAAATTAAAAAGGAATTTTGCAGTTTGCAACATTCTTAAACATGAAAATAATTAGTTATGTTTAGGAAGACAGTTTAATTTGCACCTGTTAGAACATGCAAAATTGAGTGTCACAGAAATCACATCTCCAACCTCTTAAGAATGATCACACTTTATATACTGACTTAGGTGGAGTTAATGGAGCAGTTCAAGTTATTTTTAAATCTGTGTATGATAGATGTGCAGTACTGCACTCAGTTTTTAATTTGTCCATTTTGAGAAAGTATTTAGGTAACGTGCTCATTTTACAGAAACAGTGGGTGAATTGATTTCAACCTCAAATTTGGTTAAAGTTTAAGAATTGGTGTTACCAACTAAAGCTATACTCATGAAAGTATATAGGGAGTGATTTCATCACCTGCTCCAGTTAAGGTCCTGAATTTAAAGTGATATTTTCATAATTCATCTAAATTCCTTAGAATTATTTATTCTCTCATTCTCAAAATCTGTATTCCTTAGTTCTCTCATTCATAATTTGACACTTTTTTTGTTACACATGGTTTCAAATCTGTTGTCTTGATGTTAATTATTCCCCCAACATTTTGTCATAAACCAGGTTTAATATATTCTGTCAAATAAGCATTCCAAAACAACAGGCAAATCCTCAAAAGTGCCAGACTTGGTCACTGAAAGAAGAGAGGCAAACAAACATAGTGGCAGTGCAACAGGAGGCTTGTTGACAGCATTAAAAAGCAAACCTGCATTTGTGAACCTACCACTTCATTCAGAGCTTCCCCAGGTCTTTGTACCTGCCAGTTTAAGTGCAAAAATTATCATTAGAACTATTTTGTTTATGGAGTACAGAGAATTGTATTAACACATTATGGAAAATTATGTTCCATAAGTATAAATGACTATATATTACTTTAAGGTCTCTTTAAATATCAGAGTAGGAAGCTAATTATTATTAAAAAAAATCAAAGCTTCATTTGCTACTTACACATATAATATCAAAAGCATATGTATTTATGTAGCACCAAGTTCTTTGAGCATCTTAAAATGTGTCATAACAAAAACACTTAGTTTCATAAGTATTAATTTCTTCAAAGGCATCTTTGATTTTAACTGGAAAGAAGTTGAAATCAGCCTGTGATTATTTCGTAAGAAATGCCAAGGAAATATGAAAAATTCTTCTATAGAAAAATGCTGTTGTAATTCTGTGAAAATCAAACTTGTCGACTTCAAACTGTTGTCCTTTATGTGGAATCAGCACCAAGTGAAGAGCAGAGTTGATATTTTGCAAGTAGACGATTTTATCAGAGGCACTAGTCCTGATAAGAATGTCTTCTGCCGTAAAATGGTAACACCATTTCTCCCTTCATTTGCTGACAGGCCAGCTGCACACTTCCAACATTCCGGTGCATTTTTTGTTCACATTTTTAAGTGTTTGTAGTTCTGACTTTTTATCATTCACCTTGTTTTCAATGAATCGTGTCTGCGGATTGAGCACTTTGTCAGTTTTCCCGTGGTATTTCACCATTTAATCAAAGCCCCTGGTTAAGGAGCGGGAAGAAAAAAGATGACATTCGCTGTCAGATTTCTTTCTATTTCAGTTGCCATGGTGATGCTTTTTGACAGAATGTGATGATGCAGACCTTCCACCGTTTTCTTTTACATGATTATCAACAGCACAATCAGCGTAGTAAAATGGATTCACCTACCTGAAACGTAACTTACAGAAGAAACCAGCTATAGCTTTCATCTCTCACTTCCACACTGGAATTATGACTTGCCCTAAAGCTCTTCTCAAAGAGATTTACTAGTGACCTGGGTCAGGCCTTCCCGTATCAGTTGACAAATTTTTATCTCTAATATTTTTATCACCTAGTGAAAATTCAGTGCTTTTCAAACTATTGTCTGGTTGTTCTCTGAACAAGCAGCTATTTGAGTGCTCTCTAATTTACTGGTTAAATGTGTGAAATTAATACCTGAGCACTTAAATATCTATCAGAGCACATCCTAAGGAACCTTTCTGAAAAGGAATGATTAAGACTGAGCTTTCAAAATCTGTACCATTCCTGAGCTAGGCTAGCACTCAGTATTCTGGAAATACAACCACAGCTTCAATTTAACAAATTAATTTCGACAATCTAATTTGGTTTACACCTCATTGTGCATAGGAGAATCAAATGAAAAGGACCAATTCAGGTTGTTTGATGATTGAGCAGCAGGAATAAAATATTTAGTCCAAATTGCTGGGGAAGGAGGGATTTAATAAAAAGAGACAGAAAGCACAGGGGTGAGGAAATGTTTTTTTTTAAACTAAGGTACCTCCCCTATCCCCTGTTAGAGAAATTAATAGTCAAGAATTATAAAATGATTTATTTCCTCCTAATCATTGACTTATTTTAATTAGTTGCCTTTATTTACAGCATAGGTTATCTCACTCTGTGACCTGCACTTCCTGGAACCAGTTTGAAGTCCTGGCTCAAGAGGAAAGATGTGTTTCCAGAGGGTGAGCAAAGCACCATTCATTTCTGTTTACATCAGTCTGCCCAGAAATCCATGTGGTGTGAAAAGTGGCAAGGAAAACATAACCAATACAATGGATAAATAACTTGGAGGTTGCGTCAATGCAAATTAGTTTCTTTAAATGAATGTTATTACCTTTGGAAGTTTGGAATTAATTTAACCAAAGCTTTTCAAATTTAACCCATAATTCTGCTGTGATGAATGGATAAGCTTCTAGCTCTGAAAGTAATGCTAAAAGAATGGAAAAATAGGGAAGATGGGAGGGAAGAGGAAAATGAATTGAAAATGAAGATTTCAATTTTTTTTTGTTGTGAATACTTACATATTTCTGTAATAGGACCACTTGTTAAGCATTGCTCAGATATTTTAAATGTTTCCTGTCCCTCAAGATTATCTGAAGTATAATTAAAAAATGGTTGGACCTAGGTATAACATACTGACAAGCTCAAATTTAATGCGGTAAAATCTTATTGTAAAGGTGACTCTGAGCATGAAAGGATTGTTCAATGGCAAGCTGGAACCTTAGCTACATGGCATCCCCCTGTCTGGGTCAGGCATTCAGGAGCATAGGACGTGAAGGGTTATGAGTAGAGGAGGAAAGGTAGAAAGAGTGATGATGTTTTCTGAAGGGAACATTTAAATTAGAAAGGGTGCATAAAAAGAGTTGTTAACTTACGGGAAGTATTTAGTTGTGGAAAGTATATGTTCTGTAGTATGTGGAAGGGTGTGATGGGGTCAGAGATAACAATATAACAAGTCATACAAAGTACATCATCACCAGGTTCAGGAATGGTTTATAACCTTACAACCATCAGGCTCCTGAACTGGTGTAGATAACTTCACTCACTACAAGGACCCTACAACTCATGTTCTTGGTACTTTTTATTTGCAGATTTTGTTTTCTTTTGCTTATTGGTTGTTTGTCAGTCTTGTGTATAAATTGTGTATATTTTTTCATACATTCTATTGTATTTCTTTATTTTTCTGTAATGCCTGCAAGAAAATGAATCTCAAGCTAATATATGGTAACATACATGTACTTTGGTAATGAATTTCGAATAATCCTCAAAAATAATTTGTAGTCAAGATTGCTATGAATTGATGTTGCCCTGTTTCATATACTGCTAGTAGGAAACTCCAAAAAGATTCATAATAGCTGTCCACTTAATCCATGCAAAAGAGGTTTGGAGAACCTGCCAGTACATCTGTAGAAATGCTCTCAAGTGTCCCTTAATTATGTCCATGTAAGTGCACCCAGACACTGATTAGTTAACTATGGACTCATTTGGACTAAAGCATCAATATCCTGCAAAGCTCTCTTGGGATGAAACATACAAAATGCAAAATAATTTGATAGAGAGAAAGAACATTTAAAAGGAAATTGTGGAAAAAAAAACTAAAAGCAAAGAAAAATCAAACTTAAAAAAATCCGGACAGAATTTACAGCTTCAAAACTGTAGGATCAGTAAACTTCTTCTGATTCTTCATCCAGAAATTATACAAGGGTGCAACCAAAAATAGGCTGAACTAAGTAGTTCCTTTGCTTCCATGGCAAGCTATATAAAAATGTACATTAACAAATAGTGGGGTACCGCAAGGCTCAGTGCTGGGACCCCAGTTGTTTACAATATATATTAATGACTTGGATGAGGGAATTAAATGCAGCATCTCCAAGTTTGCGGATGACACGAAGCTGGGTGGCAGTGTTAGCTGTGAGGAGGATGCTAAGAGGATGCAGGGTGACTTGGATAGGTTGAGTGAGTGGGCAAACTCATGGCAGATGCAATTTAATGTGGATAAATGTGAAGTTATCCACTTTGGTGGCAAAAATAGGAAAACAGATTATTATCTGAATGGTGGCCGATTAGGAAAAGGGGAGGTGCAACGAGACCTGGGTGTCATTATACACCAGTCATTGAAAGTGGGCATGCAGGTACAGCAGGCGGTGAAAAAGGCAAATGGTATGCTGGCATTTATAGCGAGAGGATTTGAGTACAGGAGCAGGGAGGTACTACTGCAGTTGTACAAGGCCTTGGTGAGACCACACCTGGAGTATTGTGTGCAGTTTTGGTCCCCTAATCTGAGGAAAGACATCCTTGCCATAGAGGGAGTACAAAGAAGGTTCACCAGATTGATTCCTGGGATGGCAGGACTTTCATATGAAGAAAGACTGGATGAACTGGGCTTGTACTCGTTGGAATTTAGAAGATTGAGGGGGGGATCTGATTGAAACGTATAAGATCCTAAAGGGATTGGACAGGCTAGATGCAGGAAGATTGTTCCCGATGTTGGGGAAGTCCAGAACGAGGGGCCACAGTTTGAGGATAGAGGGGAAGCCTTTTAGGACCGAGATTAGGAAAAACTTCTTCACACAGGGAGTGGTGAATCTGTGGAATTCTCTGCCACAGGAAACAGTTGAGGCCAGTTCATTGGCTATATTTAAGAGGGAGTTAGATATGGCCCTTGTGGCTATGGGGGTCAGGGGGTATGGAGGGAAGGCTGGGGCGGGGTTCTGAGTTGGAGGATCAGCCATGATCATAATAAATGGCGGTGCAGGCTCGAAGGGCCGAATGGCCTACTCCTGCACCTATTTTCTATGTTTCTATAACACTAGTTGCTGAAGCTATATTAGGTTTGTGTGTTTCATTTAGATGCTCTACTAACATTAGGTCTAATGTTCTGTTTTCTTATAATCTAAGAAGAGAACAGAGTATCCTTCTGAACTTTCTCCTAAGCTGCTGGAGTATCATCAGACATGCTCTTCGTCTTCTGTCTCAAAGTCAAAGTAAATTTATCATCAAGGCACATATATGTCATCATATACTACCTTAAGATTAATTTTAAAGTTCAAAGTAAATTTATTATCCAAGTACTTGTATGTCACTATACACTAGAGAGATTTATCTTCTTTTAAACATTCATTGGAAAATAAAGAAATACAATAGAATTTGTGAAAATCTGTACATAAATAAGGACTTTTTGAACTATTTTGCTGCCTTTGTCTCAATTTTTCTTTGCACCTAATTATTACCAATGGTGCTGACATAGAGATCTCTATCAACCTTACAGAAAAGGGTCTTATGGTGTCAGGGATGTCTTAAAAAATTCAGAATTAGAATTTCAGAATCAGGTTTATCACCGGCATGTGTCATGAAATTTGTGAATACACATTTCTTAAATGTTTCAGTTAATGAGGAAGAGTATCTACCAGTACTTCTAATACTGAAGCACTGACACTTCAGTACTTGTGTTAATAATTATCTTTAATGCATTTTTTATCAAAGGCTATAGCGCGCTAAGTTCTGTTATTAATAGTTCCTATTTTCAGCTATAGCCTAATTTCAGAGCTGAAAAAACAATGCAATGAGCTGACTGGTGATCCACTTCTAAAGCCAATTACTTGCTTCCTCATTGGATTTTAGACATTTTTCTAAAGGTGAGGGAAGCAGCATATGTCACAGCCTATTCTGAAAATCCCTCCAGTGTAATTAGCATTTGTAGCTGTAAACAGTGGGGACAACTGGACCCTAAATAACTTGGTATTTCTGTGGTCAGGTGTGAGGAAAGGTAGACTGACCCAAACTCCTTACACTAGCAGGCAAGAACTCAACATTTCATTACAATAAGGTAAAGCAATTAATTGAGTTAATTATTGCCTCAGTTAATATTATAGAAATTTAGTCAGTGCTTATTAATTCTACAGTTGCATATGCCTCACAAATTAAAATCCTTCATGTCAGGAGTACACATAATTGGAATAAAATGGACTCTTGGGAAATAATAAAAATAACATTTGCTTTAGTTTATGTAAATAAAACATTTAAAAAAAATCAAAACTCTTTGTTTTTTACATTGACTTAACAGCATCAGCATCAAGTCTCCCAAGACAGACCAGATTTCCAGTCAAACTAACCTTCGAGTTTCTGTTTTACATGCTTTCTGGTAGACTAAAATTTGATTTTAACGTCTGTTTAACTAGAGTGTTTGTTTCTCAGAGAGATTAAAAATACTTTCTATCTCCACACGAATTTTATGCAGAGAAATGGATTTCAATTGTGGATGTCACCTTGTTTTCCTTTGCAATCCATTCCAAATAGTTTAACAGGCTAAGGAAATGCTGCACTATGCTTCAATTACTTTTAATAGGGCAATCAGAGATATCTAGGAATCAACTGAAAAACTCCTATAGCAATCAATCAGGTGATTTTGTGTTCATAAATACAGGTTTATAAAATCCACACAGTATGATCTTTTAAAAAAACGAAATTAGACTTCACATTTTGATTCCTCTGGTCTTTTTATTTCAATTGACAGTTTTAAAATATAAAGCTCACACTGCATTCTTAATGTGCAGTGAAATTCAGAAAAGCCTTCCTAATTTTAAAACAGAGAATGAGAGTTTTCCAAGATTACATGAAATGGCATTAAAAGGTTAACTTGTTACACTTTAATTTTTAACATTTGTATTTCTTTTCTTAAATTATAACTTTTGATTTCTCAAAGTAGACAAGGATTGTTTGGAAACTTAGTATTCTCAAGTTGTCTTATAATTTTAACAACTCTGGTGAGATATTTCATAATATGTATATAGACAAACTGCAACTGGGGGACTGTAAATTTTACATAATGGCAGAGATTGTAAGACTCCAGTGCTGTTTCGTACCTAAATTAATCAACCTTCCTTCTGAAAAGTATCCCTATATTTAAATATTCATGCTCTTTGTCAATGTTGTAATACAATAAATTAGTTAACTAAAAATTATGACCGAATCTGCAATTCATTCATTTGGAAGTAAATACTTAAATAAGGATTTATTTTAAATTCTTAAAGGAGTCAATTTAACTAGTTTTTTTTTGTTAAATTTGCAATTGCAGCTTCCAAGTCAGACAAGCATTTGAATCCTTGAAAAGTTATCTGCATATGTATGAACATTTTCAGGGCAAGTAGTGTCAATAATATGGATTATGTGTGAAAGAAAAGAAAGAAACCTTGGTACATGCTGCTTCAGGGATAGTCCTGCATTGACTCCAATTAGTACTTGACATCTATTCAGCAAACTTTTACTTTTCATTAAATTAGGACCATATAAAGACCAAAAACATTGTTAAGTAGTAACAGAGGAGACTAACCTCCTAGAGGCTAATGTCAGCTTCTAACATAAATTCCTGTTATTTTATTCCCATTGACATAAAAATAGGGAAACACGAGTTATATATTGTATTCAAAACAGAGCAGTTGCTTAAAATAACTTGGAGAATGAAAGTGCGCTATCAATCAAAACAGCATCTGCCGGCGGTTGTATAAACAGAAGATCAAATAAGATGTCTTCAAGGATTTTCAGTGTGAACCGTAAAAAACTTCATTAACTTCTGACAAAGAATGCAAATTAATCACAACATGGGGTGAAATGAAATTAAAGACTCTTTTCTAATCAATGACAAAGCAGGATGAAATATTCCAAACCTTCTTAATGTGAGGGATGTTTACAGTGTATCCGGGGAAGCCAAACTGTAAGGTTTGAGTACAGTTCCACCTATGGTGGCTATTTAGGCCCCCCAGAGCTATCTGCTTACAAGGAGTACATACATAGCACTGATACACAAACACACTAATCATCCAAATCTCAGGTGCATCCAATTTGTTATTCACACTCTCAGTGCCAACAACAAAAAAAAATGCCTGGTGCAGACAGATGCACCAGGAACCTTAACTGACAGTTTTGGCCTCCGGAAGTGCGATCACTACAGCAAAATCTAGTACAGCCTCCAGGTGAAATGTCTGGAGCTCCATATGGAGCAGGGAAAATTAACAACAAGATGAAAATCACTATTGCAGCAGGGAGTCTGAATTTAAAAAAAATGAAATTTAAAGATGAAGAAAGAGAAGTAATAAATTAATGGGGTGTGAAAACATTCAAAGCTTTACAATACCAGGGGCACTATTTGCACAGAAGTTATTTTTACTTCGGGTCATTCCAATGTAATTTATTAACCCGGCGTGCTTTTGCAGTCTAAGAGAAGTCAGTCATTTTTCCCCCCTCCTTTTTTTTTGGGAAAGGGGAGCAAGATTTCTTATACTTGCACCAGTCGATCTAGTACATCAAACATGAAATATACAATCAATCATACACTTGATTAGTATGCAGACTTGCTACAATCAGCTGAGAAGCTGTATATAATGTGCATCAGTCATTGGGAATCCTTCAGAATAGGCACAAGAATTAGTATTACTGGCATTATTTTTAAAAACTTTTGGGAAGAGGGAACAAAAGAGAAAATAGGTGCAAATCTGATTTGATTATTCAATAACCACATTTGTGACACATAGGCATAATCTAACCATGCATATATTTGTATAATGTAATATAATTCATATTAGCATAATAATAACAGCTAATGGATGCTCAAAGCATGTAGGCCGACAACACTTTAAATCAGATGAGCCAGAGGCTGTTAAGTCTACACAGATAACGGCCTGAGGAAAGGGGGCTGGGAGGACAGAAGAAGGGGGCAAAATGGTTTCCAAAGCACTGGAAAGATAGCACATTTCAATTTAACACTGCAGCTTTATTTTTATGTGGCACAAACTTTTGAGATTGCTCCCTTGCACCTTCATACATAGGGATGAATGTCATGGTGGCAAAAGCCAGTAATGAACAATCTTACCTGAGGATATGGAAACCTCCCAAGAGCAAGCTGCAAAAGGAAATAATATTTGTCTAGTTATAGATCTGCATGTGGGGCAGAGCCAAGACAAGAGCTTGGGTACCAGCATAAAAAAAACAAATCAAATTAACACTCCCAAAAACGTTAATATTAAAAAAGTCAATCATACACAGCCTAATAGTGGATTTTATTTTAATCATGGATAAATTCTAATGCTGATCTATTTTAACAGAGAACACAGAGGATAGTGTGTAATCTTCTAAGAAATAGCCTGCAGATATTTCACTGTACTAAATGTGCTTCAGATTTAATGAAGCTCTAATGTCCTTCTTAATTTTCCCTGTTTCAGTATCACCAGGGGTTGAAAGAAACTGTATCTCCAGAAGGATGCGGCCCTGATGAAAATTATCAACCACCGTTCCGCTTCTGAGTCCAAATCACAGCTTTCACAGACACATGAATACATTGTGTTTCCAATGCTACATGGGGAACAATGCTAGTTTTATCTGTTTTGGTGAAACTCAGTTTAAAAAATATACAACGCTACAGACCATTTTCTGGAATGTGAGTTGCTAAGTAGACGATGCAAGGATTGCTTCAGGAAATGAAGTACCTTGTTGCTGAGTGTGTTTAAATAAGATCATTACTGTACAAGTAATAAGAAATGAGGGAAGTTTTTTTTGTGCAGTGGTTGAAAGCACTCCGTGTTAAGATTAAACAATTTAGCCTACTAATGTGTGGTCATTACTGTTTAGCAATTCTGTAAACTCAAACCCACATTTTATCAAGGCAGAAAAATGCCCATACATTTTGTATTGTAGCTTTAAAATCTCTTAAGACAGCCTTGCACTGCACAGGACACTCTAAAATTATAATGTCCACATTTTTCTTACTTGTACAAGGTAGTAGATAATTAGAAGTAGCATCATTAGGTGTACATCAACTTGCAATGGAGATAAATGGAGAATTAGTTGGGACACAACTCTGTACATTCACTTATTCATTTCTCAAAGACACCTGGAACCATCTCACACAGGGACTGTCAGGTATTTTACCCTGTGTCTAAGCACAAGCAACAAATTCCATTAGGTTACTCAAAAGTTTTGGTGCAATATACAAGGCTAAATGCTATCTTCCTCACGGCCCATACTATTCTCAACAAACAACCGTATTCAGACAGGCAAAGACTTTAATAATATTGCTGATTGCTGAAGTGTACAAACTGAAAGAGGCACTCATTCACCACTCCAATGAGTGATCTGATTTTGTGTATGGGGAGCCACTTGCGTGGGTACATCACTAAATAAGATGTCTTTCAGATTGTCCTAAAGAAAAAAGTAGAGTTGACATTTTGGGCCGAAATCCTTCGGCAGAACGTTTCAGCCCAAAACGTTGACTGTACTTTTTTTTAATAGATGCTGCCTGGCCTGCTGAGTCCCTCCAGCATTTTGAGTCTGTTGCTTGGATTCCAGCATCTGCAGATTTTCTCTTGTTTGTGTTCAGGTTGCCCTATTCAATATTCCTCCCTGGGTTATTATGAAACAGAACTAAGTCAATTAGTATATAGGTCATTTTCTGCTTTTAATTTGATTAAAGTGGCCATATCCCTACCGGACAATCGCAGGTGAACATTTGAAGTAGCTTATCATACAAAGTGCTCTGGATATTTCTAAAAGCCTGATAAAATGCTTTACCAATGTTCATTTCTTCGTAGCTATACATATCAGTCATCCAAAAGCAAACAAAAAACAATGATTTTATATATATAAAATTTTGTATTAATATGTACTACTCATCATATATTCTCATATTTATATTTATAATGGAAATTGCCTAGGTTAAACTGTCTCAAATTAATTATATACCTGCTTAGGCAGCTTCAATGCAATACAACATGTTTCAGGTGAGAGGAAATAAAACATGGTAAATTCACAAATCAATTTCTATTGCAACTGAATCTACCCTCAGCAGCCATTTTATTAACTACACCTGTTCGTTAATGCAAATATCTAATCAGCCAATCATGTGGCAGCAAATTAAATCATAAAAGCATGTGGACAAGATCAAAAGGTTCAATTGTTCAGACTAAACATCAGAATGGCAAAGGAATGAGGTCTAATTCATTTTGACTGTGGAATGGTTGTTGGTGCTAGATGGGGTGGTTTGAGTGTCTCAGAACCTGCTGATCTGGGATTTTCACACACAGCAATCTCAACAGTTTACACAGAATGGTGTGAAAAACAAAACACATCCTGTGAGTGGCAGTTTTGTGGGCGAAAACGCCTTGTTTTTGAGAGAGGTCTGAGGAGAATGGCCAGACCGGTTCAAGTTGACAGGAATAACTACGCTTTACAACGGTGGTGTGCAGATGAGTATCTCTGAATGCACAACACCTTGACCGTTGAAGTTATTGGGCTACAGCAGCAGAAGACCATAAACATGAATTCAGTGGCTACTTTATTAGGTACAGAAGGTACCTAATAAAATGGGCATTGGACATTAGGACAGGATGCATAACCTTAAAAATAGTTAATTCCAAGTGTCTTGATCTAATTATCCTCTTCTGCCCAACACTGATACAACTGAGACCACAATAGTCTTAATTCTCCATGTACAATGCCATATGAAATCAGCCTGATTAAATAAAAATGAAATAGCTAGCATATTTTTACAGTCAACACATTTTCATTCATGTTTTTGAGCCACAAAGTTTTTACAACCTGACCTGTAATTACCCTGAGCTTCTAACTACTGTGAGGAAAGCGCACAAAATACTTTCCACATGACGTGAGGAGCTATGGCGTCATCCTGAGCTCATTTTCACTTCTAAATCACAACTCTTCATCCTTGTTCCAGGATCTTAGTGCATAATTAAACTGCCACTCCGGTGGAATACTACTGGAAATACAGTCTTTTTGGATGAGATATTAAAGCTAAATCTCAGACTGCAGTACTTGAAGGAAATCTTTCATAATTTTGACCATCTTCTATCTATCGACAGAAAAAACAAACACAACTTTCCTCAATTCTTTGTGGGACTTTGCTTTTCTGCATTTGCCAACAAACATGAATGATGTTTTAGAAGTAATTTATTGGCTGTGATGGAACATAAAAGTCTTGAAACTAGTATGCATCTGTCACACTCTAGCCATCACACTTTGTTACAGATGTAAAACAATCTATAAAAAGAAAAGCAGTTATTAACCTGAGGCCTGCAATTTACAACCAATTACAACTGCTCTTTAATTGACCTCAACAATTCACAGAGCAGTGGCCTTAAAGGCACAGTACAGGTTAACAGAACAGCATCACACATGTATTCCAGATGATGAACAGTGCCATAGGAGTTCTGTAAGTATTACATACAATTAAGCTTGGTTCACATGTCTGGATCCACAATGTAACTTGATAATTAATGTTTCATTATACAATTTATTTTAAATGGACAGCGCAAAAGGAAATACATACAGTACAAAATCTGCAAACATCAATATTGAAAGCTAAAAGTTTTACAAAATAATCACGTTTGTTCATAAAACAGCAAAAATTGTAATTATTAATAAAGTTATTGTACATGAATTCGCACTAATGTACAATGGTGTTAGTACTGAGGTCATAGAATGCTTTTCATTTTAAATTTTGTAGGTAACAAAATTAACCAGACATAGTTTGAAAGGCCACTCAACTTTGTTCCAACAGTGTATCGCCTCTTCAATATCAAAGAGCACCTATAACCACACTGGATCATGTTATTCTACCTTCATACAACATAGAACAGTAGAGCTCCTTTGGCCCATGTTGTTGTGCCAACCCTCTAACCCACTATAAAATCAATCTAACCCTTCCCTCTCACATAGCCCTCCATTTTTCATTCATCCATGTGTCAATCTAAGAGTCTCTTAAATGTCCCTAAATGTATCAGCCTTTACCACCGCCCACCATTCACTGTGTAAAAAATCTACCTCTGATATCTCCCCTACTCTTTCCTCCAATCACCTTAAAGTTATGCCCTCATTTCTGCCCTGGGAAAAAGTGTCTTTCTGTCTACTTTATCTATGCCTCTTATCATCTTATATATCTCTATTGTCACCTCTCATTTTCCTACACTCTAAAGAGAAAAGGCCGAGCTCACTCAACCTACCCTCAAAATGCATGCTCTCTAATCCAGGGAAAATACTGGTAAATCTCCTTTGCACCCTCTCTAAAGCTTCCACATCCTTTCTATAATAAGGCAACCGGAAAGGAACACAATACTCCAAGTCTGATCTACCCAGAGTTTTATAGAACTGCAACATTACATTGTGGCTCTTCAAGCCAATCCCCCAACTAATGAAGGCCAACACAGCATCTGCCTTCTTAATTACCCTAGCAACTTGTACTGCAATTTTGAGATGTGGACCCCAAGATCCCTTGTCCCTCCATACTGCTAAGAATCCTGCCAATAACCCTGCACACTGCCTTCAAGTTCGACTTTCCAAAGTGAATCACTTCACACTTTTCTGAACTGAACTCTCTC
The DNA here is from genome assembly GCF_963921235.1 of Mobula hypostoma. Taxonomy (NCBI): domain Eukaryota; kingdom Metazoa; phylum Chordata; class Chondrichthyes; order Myliobatiformes; family Myliobatidae; genus Mobula; species Mobula hypostoma. Next base: position 90,637,855 of record NC_086109.1, read on the forward strand.
TGCCATTTGTCAGCCCAACTCTGCATCCTATTAACGTCCTGTTGTTACTTATGACAACCTTCTACACTATCCACATCACCACCAACCTTTGTGTCATCTGTAAACTCACTAAAAAGTCGACAATTTAAGATTTGAGTGAGATTGACAATTTAATATTAATGTCCTGCCTCACTTATAACTAATATAGAATTTAATATGGTAATTTGCAGTCAGTAAAAAGAAGTAATATTTAAACTATTTGTTTAATTCTTTGCCAGATTAATACATCATATTTAATACTTCAGAATAGGGATGTGATTTACTACTAACATAGCAGCAAGAATCTTAACTGAAAAAAAAATTGAGCACACTTCACCAGTTTTGGCATCATTAAACTGGCTGCCTGTGGCATTTAGGATCAATTTCAAAATACTCTTAATTATATATAGGCTCTGAAAAATCTAGCTCCTCCATATATTTTGGAGACTCTCCCCTTACATCCCTCAGATCTGTGAAGACTGGTTTGCTTAGTGTTCATAGAACGAAGCATAAGAGAACTGGTGATGTGGCCTTTTGCTCCTATGCATCAAAAATCTCGAATACTATACTGACTGAGGTATGCCAGGTTAGCACTGTGGAACATTTGAAAACACCTCTGAAAATCTACTTTTTAATTTGGCCTACTTATAGAATTATTTCATGCCTGTTGATGTTGATTACATTTATATAATTTGGTATATTCGATATAACATTTGTCTTTACTTATGATTTTTAATTATCTCATATTTTTATGACTTTATTGATGTACCTTTACAATCTATGGCAATCACTCTGAGCCTGCATCTTAATGCTTGAAAAGTGCTATATAAAAAGTTATTATTAATCTCAAATAAATTCTTTACCTTCCTAGAACATTACTCAAACAGATTTAAATGCCTTCATTCATTCCCCTGAAGTGAGATCAATCTGCGTATAAGGAAACCTTGAGAATAAAGGGTTATGGCAGTATTTTAAGAAAGTACAGAGTGATACTTTAAGTGATGCTTCTATTAAATGTATGGACTTACTGAGGAAAGACAAGAAATCATAAAAAATTAATTTAATCTTCAGCAGCAACTTCACTATTACATTTGAGAAAGCAGTTCAGGGTTTTAGAGCAAAGCCTTGAACGAGTTTGTGACAGAGGCTTCAATTTTTAATATATAACAGTCATTGGATGGTAACCTGTAGAGTCTACACATTGTGAATCAGAACACATGCAAGTTAAAAAAAACAATGAAGTGACATATTTCCTTCATGTCTCCAATGACAGAAGGAGCTGGGTAACTAATTCCTCATCATAGCTGAAAAGGAATTTGCCTTACATTAGAGTTATAATGAACCAATGCATGAACACTACCTCACTACTTTTGCTCTCTTTGTGCACTATTTATTTAATTTTAAAAAATATATATTTTGTATTGTAATTTATAGTATTTTCAAAGCATTGCTACTGCAAAACAACAAATTTCATGACATATTTCAGTGAAATTAAACCTGATTCAGATTCTGAGGTACATTTTGCACAATTAAAATTACCTTATGATTCAATTAACTACTTTAAAAAGCAAATACTATTGCACTGTAATTAAAAGTATATCTGCCATCTCTTCCTTCACCAGATGCTGTTCAGCTTTTTAAAAATTTCGAATAGGGTAAGAAAAACACTCGCCCTGTAGCTTAACCATATAAATTGTGATTGCCGTTCAGAATCATAGATTTAGAGGTCTCAACCTCCAAATTGTATGTATCCAAATGAACACTTATTTGTTGTTCATATGAAGCTCAGTTCTAAGCTGCAACTAGTATAAGGTTACATCCCAGTGCAGCATGCAGATAAATCATTCTGGAATATTACTTCAGCAAAGTTTAGCCACGACTGGAGCATATGTGCTTCCGAGCCACTGAAGCAAGTGACCATAAAATACACTAATTACTGGAAGTTATGGTCAGTGAGTGATTGATAGCCCTCTGCGAGGCAACTTCCTCATTTCTGCTCCTATGACAGGGCTCATCCGGCACATGGCAATTATTAATTCATGACCCTCCCCTAAGGCACAAGTACCTTTACTCTTCTCATTCCCCTACTTCCAATGTTACTGCAAACTGCAATTAACGGCAGATCACGATTTCATCTGTGTTTTGGCACCTCTGGAAGATGGTGCACCATTGAACTATTTTGAATGTTTGGCATATATCCCTGGCTTTATTGTAATGTATCATTTTGAGGCTTATTGCTGCCAACTTAATTTTAACACAGGCTTTATTTTGCGATTTTTTAACCTTTTGATCTACATAATACTGGCACTTGCAAAAGAGGCTTGACAGTTATTTTGTTTATTGCTGCCCCCAAATGTTAATGTGGATGGCCTCTAGTCGAACAGCTGCTGTTAATACCATGGCCATAGCTATGTATTACAGGCATCTGCTACACTGCAAGGTTGTGCTGCCAGGAGAATTTTTAACCCTTTCTGGTGCAAACTTTACTTACTCTTTTGTCAAAACTACAAGAATTGTTTTTCCACCAAAAACCTGATGCTGCTCCCTTGAAGTATTGAAAAAGTGGGCGGTAATTATTAAAGAATTATCAAAAAAAAGTGCGATCTCAGGCAGAGCAGCTGAACAATTATAAACGGCATCAGTATCCTTATGGGCAAGGTACCAGAGAATGTAAATACCCATAGCACAGCATCTCATCTACTAAAATGTGAACATATTTTAAAGGCAATTACTCTTCTATTTTCAGCTGTAATTAGGAGGTAACTTATCATAATGTGATCAGATTAAACGCGAGATGGCATAAATCCCTGACACAGTTATGTGTTTGAAGAACTTAAATTAGCTCTTATGAAATCAATGCTACACCTTTCCTTAAAGGGACCCAATGCTTATAGTCTAGTATTGGTTACAATGAAGGGAATGTGTAAGCTGTATTCTGGAATGGGGACAAACTTTAGAGTTCATTAAATGTACTGTATTGGTTATTGCCTTGAGGTTTAATTAACTCTCTGTCCCCTATTTCTGACAGAACCATTGCATTTGTGCACTATATTTAGCCAGAACCAACTTAGAAGATGATTAAAATCCACAGTATTAAAAGGACCAACCTTTGCAAAATATCCTATTTGATTTATTAAATTTTTTGTTAAAACAAAGATACTTAATATCTCTGCTCCCCAAGGTAATTAAAAAATTTTCCCTTAAAAAGCAATTTTTAAAAATCTGTAGATCATGATTCTACCTCAGTCTAATTGGACCTGAGGACAGGTAGATGAAAACATGCAGTTGTGCAGAAGAGGAATAAGCTATTTGATCCATTACTTTGTAGACTGGTTTTGTTATACATTGGTAATTAGTTTTTTGTTGTCACATGTACCAAGATACAATTTTACAAGCCATCCACACAGATCACTTCAAAAACACAAGTATATCGAGGTAGTACAAAAGGAATTCTCTTTCGAAGACAGAGTCTTTGCTGTTTCTATATATAACACCAGTTATGACACAAGCCTCTGTATTCCCCCATTTCTATTATGGACAAGTGCCATGCAGAGCAGAATGGACTAGGGGCATCTGCTGTTTGATCTATGGTTTGCAATCTTTCCCATCTTACCTGGGTTGGTAAGTTGCTCTAAGCAATTCTGGGTAAGAGCAACATAGGAACAGAAAAATGTATTTTAAGAATGTGTTCCTAAAAGATAAAGCTGCATACTTCTTACCCAATATTAATGTCCGTAGGCTAAATATGGCAGTAAGAGTCTAGTTATCTGGCATTTTACTATCCAATACACTCTACTAACCAGCACTGAGACCTCTCAACTAAGTAGGCAAATATCTGTGATTTGCTCAATACAGTTTAAAGATTAGTTTTACATGTCACAGGACATTTAAACATTAAAACATACAGTGAAATGTATGCTGGACAGTCTGCAATTGTCATCACTCTTTCAGCACCAACATAACCTGTCCATGACTAACACTAACTTTGGAATGTGGAAGGAAATGAGAACATCCGGAGGAAACCCACGTGGTCGTGGGGAGAATACACAAATTCCTTACAAAGAACAGTGGGGATTGAACCCCAATCGCTGACACTGGTTATGCTAACCACTGCACTCCCATACCACCCTAGTTTCTAGGGTTTGTCAAAGTGCTCAAGCCAACTACCCCCAAGGGAGTGCACTGAGACTTGAAGGAAGTGCGACAAGATCCTGAGTAAATGCAACAACAATCTACAGCAATTTGGACTGCTGCTCCTGCATTATACATTTGGTTAATTGGCATATTTAATTAACTATAGAGTCACAGATTCATGGAAAGGTACAGCATGAAAATATGCCCTTCAGCCCATCAGTCTGTGAAACATCCATCCTACATTTTTCATTCTCATCAATTTCTCCAGATTCTACTACTAACCTATGCACTGGGGGTAATCTAAAGTGGCTAATTTGTGATGTGGGAGGAAGCTCCTATGTCACAGGAGGAACACACAAGATTCACACTGACAGCACCCGAGGTAACGTCTGCAGAGCTGCACTACTCTGCCGCACAACCAGCAGGTATCGAGTCTGACAAGTGCAGATAACCAAGTTTTTAAATTGAACCTGGGAACACTTTAAGACAGTTTCTGTTTCATATTAGAAATGGAGGTCAATGATAATCAGATTCCTAACATCCCCCATTCAATAACTAACTGTCCACATATCCATAATAAGTTGGAGCAGAATTAGGGCATTCGGCCTATGAGTCTGCTCAATCAAGACTGATTTATTTTCCCTCTTAACTCTATTCTTCTGCCTTCTCTCCATAACCTTTGAAGCCCTCACTAATTAAGTAGCTATCACCCTCGCCTTTAAATATACCCAATGACTTGGCCTCCACAATAGTCTGTGGCAATGAATTCCAAAGATTCACTACTCTATGGCTAAAAAAAATCCGCCTCATCTCTGTACTAAAGGGTCATCCTTCTACTCTGAGGCTGTGCCCTCTGGTCCTAGATTCTCTCACTAATGGAAACATCCTCTCCATGTATACTCTAACTCGGCCTTTCCATATCAGGAAAATTTCAATGAGATTCCCCCTTACTCTTCTAACACCAGTGAGTACAGGCCTGAGTCGTTTAATGCTCCTCATACATTTACCCTTTCATTCCTGGGATTTTTCTTGTAAACCTTCTCTGGACCCTCTCCAATACCAAATCATGTTTTCTTAGATATGCGGCCCAAAACTGCTCACAATACTCCAAATGTGGTCTGAACAATGCCTTACAAAGTCTCAGCATTATATTCTTGCTTTTACATTCTAGTCTTCAAAATAAATGTTAACTTGAACAGTTAGCACTTTGACAGGCTACTGATAGGTAAAGGGGCAATCGTTTAAAGTTTACGACAAAAACATCACTTTTCTTAAAGTATATATCTGGCGCATTTTCAATAGCAAAATTCTAGTATGTTTGATTCAACTGCAAAAATTATAAGAAATATTACTTTAAACAAATATGAAGATATAACATGCCATACAAAATATGACAGACTACAGAAAAAAAATTCATTGGCTTTGGATTGCTTTGAAAAACTATAAGGATATAAAAAGTCCTAACTAAATTATATTTTATTTAAATGATGAAGCACTTCTACAAGATAAAGTAATGTAAACATAATATGCACAATACTATATTAGAAAGGATCACTAGCAGCAGTCCGGCAGTGGGTGTGCTGGTAATGAAAATCAGTATGTAATAATGATGTTTATAATATAAGGGAAGTATTGGCTCTATATGCAATCATTGCATTAAAATAGGCTTTCTATTTATAATGAACACTACTCGGATCCTACCAGAGACACAATTGGCATGTTAAAGCTGTTTCCTTATACTTCCACCATTCTTATATTTTTTAATTCCCTTTAACTTGGTCAAAACTTTTAAAAAATCCAATAGAAACGACTTACAAGCTGCAAGTGTAGCTTAGGTGACAGAGTTTCAGCTACATGTTCTAATTTTGATGGAGACAACCTACAAAAGTGCTCTTCATACATTATCTACCATCATTCAGTAAAGAAGCACACAGTTACCAAGAAAAAACAGAATGGGATTATCTGCTTTTCAGTTTACCATTTTATGAACAGACATAAAGGCTTAAAACATATCTGATCAACAGTGGTAACTACTACTGATTTTTAAATCACTAATCAGATTCCAATTTGCCACATCTGGATTCTCAATTTGCCATATGTAGCTAATGGCTAACATATTGGACAGCACTGCACTGAAGTCCGTTAGCGCATTCTCCTGCTCACAACCATCACAGTGGGCTAATAACGAAGTGTTTTATTCTACATTCTATTCAAATCCAGTCTAGGCTTAATAAAATTCAAAGACCAACTCATGAAAGGTTTCTAAAGCTAACAGAGTAAATTTTAAATGCCTATGATGTACTAACTGAATGATCCTCTTCTGCAAGCCAACTTTATAATTTTCCAATTTCAAAGCACCGCCTTTCAAAAATATTTTTAACTTCTATATAGAAGAACACATAATAAATAGGTATTATTCATTTTATATAAAAATTAAAATTAAAAACATGATACCTGGAATTTAGATCCAACTTTTACTCTTATTCTGACAAACACTGAAAACCATACAGTTTAAAAATAAAAAGTCCTGACACCACTGAAAAGATTACATGGTGTAAAAAGAAAAGCATAAACATGGAACAAATATTAAAATTTTGTCACTTTTGTCAGATCATTAGGAAGAAAAACACTCATATTTGTGCTATTTCTTTATGCTAAGCTTACATCAACAAGTCACATATAATTAAATTGCTGGCATTCACTAGCAAACTTGATGTGTGTTGCTTGAATTTCCAGCATGTGCAGAATTCCTCGTGTTTACGTAATTAAATTGAATAATAGTTTTAAATTGAGCTGAATATTTACAACAAAAGCATACAAAAGTCCTTTTAAAAGGTTGCATTAAATCATAAATATCCTTTAACTATACCTTGTATAAGTTATAAATAGCAATAATTGTTACAAATTCATATTTACATTATTTGTAAATTAGTGCCTAATAATGCAATACAGTCAGATGGCATGAAGAAGGAATTTCTGCAAACTGAAGTAAATTTTTTAAATATTTACAGAAAATACAACTTGAATGCAAGACAAATCACAAACAAGAGAAAATCTGCTGATACTGGAAATCCAAGTGACACACACCAAACACTGGAGGAACTCAGGCCAGGCAGTATCTATGAAAGAGCATAGTCAACATTTCAGGCTGAGACTGTTCATCAGGACTGGAGAAAAAACGATGGACGAGTCAGAGTTAGAAAGTGGGGAGAAGGGGGGTTGGCCTGAAACGTTGACTGTACTATAAGACCATAAGACAAAGGAGCAGAAGTTGGCCATTCGGCCCATCGAGTCTGCTCCGCCATTTTATCATGAGCTGATTATTCTCCCATTTAGTCCCACTCCCCCGCCTTCTCATCATAACCTTTGATGCCCTGGCTACTCAGATACCTATCAATCTCTGCCTTAAATACATCCAATGACTTGGCCTCCACTGCTGCCCGTGGCAACAAATTCTATAGATTCACCATCTTCTGACTAAAAAAATTTCTTCGCATTTCTGTTCTGTTCTACTCTTCCATAGATACTGCCTGGCCTGCCCTATTCCTCTGGCATTTTGTGTGTGTTGCTTGAATGCAATACGATGATGAATTTACCTGTAATTATGGAAGTAAAGTTCAGCACAAATGTCTTTGTAAACAACAGACCTTGCATTAAATGGAAAATTACATGTGATCAATAGCTTTCAATATAACATCTGATAAGCATTAGAATTACCAGAGGTCTGCTTTAGTAAAATGGCACTGGAAAGGGCCATTTATGCAGTATTGCACTTGAACTTGAGAGACTAAAAGGATGAATCATGACGTTGTTATATTGTAGATACATAATTGGGATAATCTTGCTTAAGTTGAGCCAAAAACACAAATGATACCACTAATTTTTGCCACAAACAACTAGCCCAAAAACCTCAGCAGGTTGAGCAGCATTGTGGGTGGGATGGGTGGGGGGGAAATTGTTGATCTTTGCAATGCAAACTGTTGGATCCAGCTGATTTCATGATTCAGAGATTCAAAACTTGTTGCTTATGGTCGTTTATTAAGTGTTACAAAAACAAAGAATGTACAAAGGAAGAATAACAAGTTGTGTTGTCTTATAATAAAAGCTAGCTCAGACTAGACATTGATAAGGTGTAACCTATGAAATAACCAGATAAAGTGCAGAAAAATTAAGTGGCTTCTACAAAATACACAATCAGCTAGCCATATTTCAATTACAAGAAAACTCACTGAACAATTACACATGTATAGGTGATTATATAAAAATTTTAAGCAAGCATAGGAAAGAAGCTACAAGAAAATTAATAACCCTAATCTAACAAAACCCTGAATCATTGTTGCATTGGTCTTTAGTCGGGCAAAGGTCTAAAATACTGCTTTGACGCTATTGCATTAGCATAAAGAGCTTTGATCTCTGGCATTCTAATAGCAACTAAACTTCATGTTAATAAAATATTAAAAATAACTTTTATAAGCTGTGATAATTTTAGCATCTTAACAAAGCTAAAGTGGTAATTGATATGCCTAGCACTTATTCTGAGGTACTTGAAACTGACAAATTATGAAACTATTTCTTTTAAGTGTTAAACACAAGAGATTCTGCAGATACTGGAAATCCAAAGTAACACATACAAAATACTGGAGGAACTCCGTAAGTCAGGCAGGGTCTCAGCCAAAACATCAATTGTTTACTCTTTAAAGTGTTGTGGGTTACTAGAATCCAATCTGGTTGACTTAATTTCCAAGGTACTTTATATAATTTATGTTGATACACAGCTGAATCATTTAATTTTTGGTGCAAATGAAATGATTCTGCATCAAAATCCCACAGCTCACTTATTGATAAAGCAATTGTAACTGAACTAAGGCACAATGTTACATTAACAAAACTCATATAAGTAAAATTGCTGAATATTTGTGCTTGATGCAGATGCTTTCCATGTATTGTATCATTAAATCTCTATATTGCATGTTAATTAATCACTTAATCTCTCTCTTGAGTTAAAAGCAATGATATAAATTAAATTTTGTTAACATGATTGTTAAAATTTAAGCAAGGTGTAAGAATCTCTCCTGAAGACAACTAATTGCTTTTTGTTCAATACAGAGACTTTTCTTTTTAGCTACATTTAGTATTGACCAGAGTTTTTTTTTATTTTAAACAAAAGAACAATTTATTTGGTTTATGTTAAGCATAGCCTTATAGATACATAAATCAAACTGATTAGAATAATTTATGACTTTTGCCAGTAAGAGACAGAAAAGGTTTCAAGCCCAGTTCACAGAAAAAAATACAAAAACGATTAATGTGCTCATTAGATTCACTAACTACAGTAACCCTAAGATTTTTATTGCCAAGGACAGGAGGATAGGACACATTATTTTAAGTGCAATACCTCAGAAGTAAGAAAAATGCAGAATATTTTTTCTATCTGTACAGTTATTGGCTTTCACATCTTGTGCTATTTGCAATATTAAAACTCTACCAATGTCCTAGCCCTCATTAACACAAGATACTTTATGCAGCTTCTCCAGCAAAATGATCATAACTGAACAACAGAAATTCGATTAGTTACTAAGGCTAGTAACCAATAGCATTTCTGTTGTTCAGTTATCAAGACATCCTTTTATGTTCATTTATAAAATAAAAAAAGAATGTCACACCTACAAAAAAGATGGAAACAGCTTTTTTTTACATTTATATCAACAGTAAGGCTAAGCTTTGCACAGAGAAAAATATTTTCTAAATCATAAAGGAACAAACTTATGTAGTTATAGACTTAGTTCATCTCAAAAGATCTGAAAGAAAAAAAATCAGTTCCTGTTTCCAAATGTTATTCAGTAAGTCTTACAGGAAAGTGAGTGTCTGTGCATATTGTATGAAACAACTGCGCATTTTATATGAAACAAAATTCTGCAGATGCACTGAAACTGACATATCATTCTGGAAATATTCAGCTAGTTGCCCTAAAACCATTCTTGTTTGACTCCCTTAATTACCTCAACTTTTTCCTTTTGCCAGTGTCCAAAATCTAACCATCATTACTTAACCCTTAATGTGTTAAACCTGCATAGCAATATACAGTACATTATTTCACTGAACATGGCCATCTTGGTCGACATGGTCAAGTTGGGCCAAAGGGCTTGTTTCTGTGCTGTGTGACTCTTATGATTTTAGATATAAAATTAAGCCTTCAATCTGTACACAATGAATCAGGCAGCTTCTCTGGGTGTGAGAGAAAAAGAATTCCCGTTCTAGGCGGATGACCTTTCATTTTATTTTTTAGTTAGAGATGCAGCAGGACAAGCCCTTCCGGCCCAACAAGCAGCACCACCCAGCAACCCATCTATTTAACCCTTTCCTAATCACAGGACAATTTACAATGACCAATTAACCTATTAACCAGTATGTCTTTGGAACATGGGAAGAAACCGGAGCACCTGGAGGAAACCCATGTGCTCATGGGGAGTTCATACAAACTCCTTACACACAGCACCAGAACTGAACTCTGAACTTGATTGCCCGAAGCTGTAATAGCACCATGCTATTTTGATGATGATTGGATCAGACTGTGCAGTGATGGACGTGGAAGCTAAATAGCATGTCAGCATTCATTGGGTAGGCTCAGAAATGAAGAACATCAATTTGGTAAATCCTTTAAAAGCTGTGGGCTTTGTTAAGATTGCATCAGCAAGTATCACAGCCTTTTAGGCAGGGCAAGTGAAAAGACACAAAACTGAAAACGGATCTTTCTAAAAAAACAGTGATAATGTGTTTTCTGTATAGAACAAGCAAAACAAGTTGTGAAAGTGTATGAGAAAACGTGTGCACAAATATTCACGTTATGTACATTCTACAAATTAACATTATTAATACATCAGAAATAACCTGATTTTGGATTTGACTTTTTCTTGCAACCACTCTGCATTCAATTGTCACACTTCAAATGGTAGCAGCTGACATAATGGAATTGACACTAACACGGTGTATCTATTATCTCTCTACCTCAATTGTTGGAATACTTTGATGGTAGTGACCTTGTCAGTCTTTTTTGCCTGTTACTCACCTATCTCAAGACAATTTTTCCTGCTGAAACCTTTGTCCTTGCCTACTCTACTCAGTGTATCACTCAGACTGCTTCAATAACATAACATCATGTTGAAGGGGCCCTCTGAGAAACAACTGACATGCCAATTAACAAAATACAACAAAGCCAAATTGTTCTGTGCACTTTACTCTGGAGACAATGACTTGTGACAAAAATTAAGGGTAGAGAATGAAAGAGGACTGTAAAGACAGAGGAGGCACAGGAGAGATTTACTGTCATATCTGATACTTTCAGTTAAATCAAATGCATTATTTGAATTTCTTTAGAAAAATATATTAAACCAATCTTTGCAGAACAACACTGGGAATAGATGGGAGAAATAAAGCAGCAAAAAAAAAACAATGGACAAGAGAAACTATTAAATAAGTAGCATCCTCCGTTGTCACAAAAGCTGAAAAATTACTGCTTGATATAGTGAGGAACATACACTTAGGAGCCAATATCAAGCGTTATTGATGGGGAAAGGGCCCTTACCTACTGGTTACATATCTCGGGAAATCATGGGTTGTGTGCAAGTGGTTTCAAGATGCATAACAGGCTTGCTATTCAGAAGCACAAACTTTTACTGCATTTGGACCACATTCCCCTCTCAACGACTTTAGTAATCAAAATATTTCAAATAAAATGTGAATGCCAACATTAAATGACAGTATTATGTTGTGTACATAAATATCTCAATTATTTCTACTTTAATGATTTTTGTGGAAATCTAATGGTGACAATGTAAGACTGTGTATGTTTCTATCTAAATATACGTTGCCCTTTTTAAAGTGCATTACATGCTGCAAGCTGAATTTCCAGTTATGCACAGATTTAAGTGTCTTAATTATATACACACACACAGTGGCATACAAAAGTTTGGGCACCCCAGCCAAAATTTCTGTTACTGTGAATAGCTAAGCAAGTAAAAGATGAACTGATTTCCAAAAGGCATAAAGTTAAAGATGACACGTTTCTTCAATATTTTAAGCAAGAAAACTTTTTTATTTCCATCTTTTACAGTTTCAAAATAACAAAAAAGGAAAAGGGCCTGAAGCAAAATTTTGGGCACTTTGCATGGCAGTACTTAGTGACACCCCTTTGGCAAGTATCACAGCTCGTAAACGCTTTTCGTAGCCAGCTAAGGGTACATCCACATTACGCCGGATAATTTTGAAAACAAAGCTTTTTCTCTTCGTTTTGCCCTCTTGTCCACACTGAGCCAGCGTTTTCAGCCCCCGAAAACAGAGATTTTCGAAAACACTCTCCAGAGTGAATAAATCTGAAAACACTTAATATCCGGCGTAGTGTGTACGGGATAACCGGAGAGATTTAAAAACGTTGTCATGACAACACAACAACAATGCTTTTTCTGCTTCTGCTTGGTACTGCGCAAGCTGTTATGACGCACAGTCGGTGTGAACGGCGTGAGAGTTAAATTGTAAAGTGAGCTTTTTTGACTATTTAAAAACACTGTCATGACGTGCCGGAACAGATGTTTGTTGTTTTCTTGAACGCCACCACCTAACAATTTCAGAACAGACGGACGAGACTAAAACCAGAAGGGTTAGAAATGTACTCACCAAATACTTTGACCCATAGCTTACTGAATAAATAAGTATACTCACTTCACCCTGTTTTCTGTCCTTGCTTGTATGGTGGTTTACCTATTTATGCAAGTACTTCTCTGACAATAGATGTGTAACAGCCTAATGTAACATTGTATGGAAATACAAGATAACGCTGATGCAGACGTTTTATACATTTAACAAGGTGCTTTATTAATGCAACAGAGTTAGTCAGTTTTTCAATGTTCGTCGTCGGCGGGGTCATATTGTCCGTGAACTCCCTGTCGGTTGCCTCCATACGCTCCAGTATTTGTTTTTTTTAAGTTTTAAGTCCTTCTGCGCGACAGCCAAGAGCAATTCCTTTAAAGTTTTTCTACTCTGTAACTGGACAAACGTGCACTAAGTATACTGTTTCCTCTTCGCTTGTTTTCTGTGTGTCCTGCGCATGCCCAGTAGGAGGAGATTCGCCCAAATATCTGTCTAATGTGGACGGAGATATTTTGAAAAACGCTTAGTGTGGATGCCTGTCATTTTTACTCGAAACCGGCGTTTTCAAAATTATCCGGCATAGTGTGGACGTAGCCTAAGAGTCTTTCAATTCTTGTTTGGGGGATTTTCGCCCATTCTTCCTTGCAAAAGGCTTCTAGTTCTGCGAGATTCTTGGGCTGTCTTGCATGCACTGCTCTTTTGAGGTCTATCCACAGATTCTCGATGATGTTTAGTTCGGGGGACTGTGAGGGCCATGGCAAAACCTTCAGCTTGCACCTCTTGAGGTAGTCCATCGTGGATTTTGAGGTGTGTTTAGGATCATAAGCCTGTTGTAGAAGCCATCCTCTTTTCATCTTCAGCTTTTTTACAGACGGTAGGATGTTTGCTTCCAGAATTTGCTGGTATTTAATTGAATTCATTCTTCCCTCTACCAGTAAATGTTCCCTGTGCCATTGGCTGCAACACAAGCCCAAAGCATGATCGATCCACCCCCGTGCTTAACAGTTGGAGAGGTGTTCTTTTCAAGAAATTCTGCACCCTTTTTTCTCCAAACATACCTTTGCTCATTGTGGCCAAAATTCAACGTCAGAAATTTGCAAAGGAACATCTAAACAAGGCTGATGCATTTTGGAAACAAATCCTGTGGAATGATGAAGTTAAAATAGAACTTTATGGCCGCAATGAGCAAAGGTATGTTTGGAGAAAAAAGGGTGCAGACACACACACACACACACACACACACACACACACACATTTATTTGATCCATAAAGCTGGACACTTCCAGTGAAATAGTGCACTGGGTATAGCTATGCAGGTTTGACACATTAAGGATTAAGTTTTAGTTTGAGGTTGGACACTGCACGCGAATAACTTGAGGTACTACTACTACGTTGACTCAGGCCTAGGGGGCCGGCGCCGTGCACAATGACAGACTCTCCACTTCTCCCTCTCCCTCATCAGTGTGTTCAGTTCATCTACATTAGCCTTGCCGATGTCTTCTAGCAGCATGTTGACCATAGTCTTGGGAGGGCGCCCAGGGTTCATCCTCCCATGCTTGGGCTCCCATATAATGACTAGGCTGGCAGGTAGCTCAGGGTGGCAGAGACAGTGCCCCGCTAGTTGCAGCCTTCTCGCCTCGATTTTAGTGGTGAGCATCGGTAGTTCATCATAGAGCTCGAGGTAATTCAGGAAAATTAACCAGAATGATTTTAGGACAATGTTTAAATGGCTAGATTGAAGTGTATTTTTCATGTATTGGTTTACTGGTACCAATAAACCAAATAAATTTACTGGCAAACACGATAAAAGCGCAATCCTGATTCTCTTACATATCCATCCTGGGGCATCTTTCATTAAGAAAGTTCCTATGAGCATAGAAGATAAGGACGGCAAGATTCAGGAATCTTGGAAGATAAGAGAGATTGTTGTAAATTCAATTGAAATGAAAATGGACAAGGTACTTTGAGAAATATGCAGGATTCAGGAAAGAACATAAACAAGGAATTAAGGTGGCTAAATGGGGCCATGAAATATCCTTGGTAAGTAGGGAAACTCCAGGACATTATTTCATGTATATGTGAGCAAGAGGGTAGTTAGGAAAAGGATAGATGCACTCAAGAACAAAGGAGAGAATTCATGCCTGGAGCCAGAGGATGTGGGTGAAGTCCTAAATGAGTACTTGACTTAAGTATTCACCACGTAGAAGGACATGGTTGACGAGGAGATCAGGGAGGGTTATGTTGCTATTCGAAGCCATATTAACACTGAGGAAGAGATTTTGGGTGGCATGAAAAACATTGAAGTATATACACCAAGCACTTGATGGAATCTATCCCAAGATATTAAAGGAGAGAAGGCAGGAGATTAATGGGGCCTTGGCAAAGACCGTTGTCTTTTCTTTGGCCACTGATGAGGTCCCAGTACACTGAAAAATAGATCATGCTGTTCCTGTAAGGAAGAACATGAGTGTAATCCCAGAAAATGATAGTCCAGCAAGCCTTACATCAGTGGTAGGGAAATTAGAGAAGGAAAAGGATTTACTAGTATTTGGAGAAACATATATGAAGGATGTTCAACAAGCTTTTGCATGGAGGCGATCCTGTCTCATAAATTTGGTTGAACATAATACAATATGTGCCCTATGGCCCATGATGCTGTGCTGACCTATATAAACCTACCTCACACTCAATCTAACCCTTCCCTCCTAAACAGCCCATTACTGTCCACTTTTCTTCTATCCATGTGCCTATGCAAGAGTTTCTTAAATGTCCCTAATGTATCTGCTCTACCACCAGTCCCGGCAGTGTGCTTCAGGCAAAACTTTTTTGATTAGGTGACAAAGATGAATGAAAGGGGACAGGGCAAAGGATCTTCTTACATGAACTTCAGTAAAACATTTAATCAAGCTGGTCCAGAAGACAGAAAAGCATAATGGGTTTCACACCAAATTGCTAGCAATGTGCCATATCAGTGCTGGCACTTAGTCCCTCCCCTCAAAGTATCAGCATTATCGGGACTCCTGGAGATTGATGTCTGCCCATGTGTAGGAGAGAGTGGGAGGGAGGATGAGAGGGGTGAAAGGGGCTTGCTCTGCTGTTGTTGTTTTGTTGCTTGTTGTAATCTGTTTTGTTGTGTTCTGTGTTGTTCTGCCAAGCGTTGTGAGAATGCTATGCTGGCACCAAAATGTGTGGTGACACTTGCGGGCTGCCCCCAACACATACCTAGGTTGTGTTGGTTGTTAATGCAAATAACACATTTCACTGTATGTTTTGATGTACATGTGATAAATAAATCTGAATCTGAGTCTAGCAGGAGATGCGCAACACTAATAGGGCAAACTCCTGACAGTTTGGACTAATAAAAAGGGTACGATTACTACCTTGGAAATTGGTAGTCAGAAGTTAGCTGCATGGACTAAATTTTGAAGGAAGATGGAAAGCCTGGTTAGCCAGGATTGCATACAATCTCCCTCTCCCACGTGACATCTAGTTAACATGGACTTTTGTTTAAGTATAAGGCTGTTATGCTGCCTGCTCATGTAAATGCCTCAAGGCAAATATAAATCAAAAATAGAAGAGGAAAATAATTTTAAGCATATTTATTCACACATGTAGGACAACTTTTTTTAAATTAGAATGTGAAAGAAAACCTGGATTATTGGCAGATTTGAAGGGACTAATTATTCTCTTCTTGTAATGTGTTTAATTGGCAGGAGGCAGCAAGTTGATAGAATAGTCAGCAATTGTATCCTGATTAATTTGAATTTGTCAGTTTATTTTGAAAGCCTTAACATAAAGTTTTAAAAATAACAAACGATAATTCATGTTTAACCTCCAATCCGATAGTGATTTTGAAATACCAACTTTTAACTGGAGTGTCCCCAGACAACTTTTGTCCATCTAGGAGATACCACTGGCAGGATTGATGAAAGGATTGTTACTGCAGTGTGGTTGACATGATGAATGTATATGGACTTCCATAAATCTCTCTCTACACTCATGACTGTGTGGCTGGACATAGCTCAAACGCCATTTAAAGTATATTCATCTATGACACAACTGCTGTTGGTAGAATCTCAGATGGTGATGGGGAGATGTACAGGAGTGAGACAGGTTGGCTGGTTGCAATAACAACTTTGTGCTCAATGTTAGTAAGACCAAAGAATTAATTGTAGACTTCAGCAAGGGGAAGTTGGGACACCAGTCCTCATCGAGGGGTTAGTAGTGGAAAAGGTGAGTGGCTTGAAGTTCCTGGATGTCAAAGTCTCTGAAGATCTCTCCTGGCCCCAACATATTGATGCAATTACAAAGTACAGCAGTAGTTGTATTTCATTAGGAGTTTGAGGAGACTTGGTACGTCACTGAAGACTAGCAAATTTCTAAAGGTGTACTATGAAGAGCATTGGTCTGACTGGTTGCATTACTGTCTGGTATGGAGACACCAGTGCACAAGATCTGAAAAAGCTCCAGTGGATTGTAAACTCAGCCAGCTCCATCAGGAGCATTAGACTCCCCACATTGAGGGCATCCTCAAGCAATGCCTCAAGAAGGGAGCATCCATCGTTAAGGACCCTCACCATCCAGAACATGCCCTCTCTCATTACCTTCATCAGGAAGGGGGTACAGAAGCCTGAAGACACATACTCAGCTCTTTAGGAACAGCTTGTTTCCCCCGGTATCAGATTTTTGAATGAACAATGAACCCATGAATACTACCTCATTATTTTGCTCTCTTTTTGCACTACTTATTTTTAAAAAATATCTTACTGCAATTTATAGTAATTTTAATGTACTGCATAAATACACTGGATAAAATTCTGGATAATAATAATTCAAGAGATATTAATAATATCTTAATACAACTTCAACAGATAATATGTGGGATATTAAAACTGATCTATTTTTATTCAGTTCTAATCAGTGCTCAATAAGAAACAAAACAATAAAAATTAGAATAGGGAGATATAAGAGAGTGCAGATGCTAGAATCCAGAGAAATTCTGGTTCAGGCAGCATCTTTGGAAGGAAATGAACTTAAGTGGATCAGGCAGCATTTGTGGAAGGAAAGAGACAGAAGACATTTTGGATCAAGAACCTTCATCAGTTCTTTCATAAACCTCAATGAAGGGCCCAACCCAAAACAATGACTTCCCATCTGCCTCCACAGAAGCTGCCTGACTCGCTGAGTTCTTCCAACTTCTTTGTGCGTTGAATGAAAATTAAAAGACATGTTGACTGAAGAGAACTGCAGTATCTCATCAGAATTACACTATCTCAGGGATTCTCAACTGGGAGTCCACAGACCCTTGCTTATTGGTACTGGTCCATGGCATAAAATAAGGTAAAGAACCTCTGCACTATCTGAAAACACAAGACAGAATGTTACATGGTTTAGTCAAGTGAAAATTATAAGTTGTGCGTTCTTTATAATATAGAGAAGATTCCAATACGAAGGGTGATTGATAAGTTTGTGGCCTAAGGTAGACGGAGTCAATTTTAGAAAACCTAGCACATTTATTTTTCAACATAGTCCCCTCCTACATTTACACACTTTGTCCAGCGGTCGTGGAGCATATGGATCTTGGACTTTCAAAAAGTGTCCATAGCAGGAATGATTAATAAGTTCGTGGCCTAAGGTAGAAGGCGATGAGTTATTAACTTCAAACTTAATCACTCAAAGCATTGAACTGCATGTGCATGTAACAAGAGCTGTATAACTCATCTCCTTCTACCTTAGGCCATGAACTTATCGATCACCCCTGCTGTGGACACTTTCTGGAGGTCCAAGATCCGTATGCTCCATGACCACTGGACTAAGTGCGTAAATGTAGGAGCGGACAATGTTGAAAAATAAATGTACTAGGTTTTCCAAAATTGACTCCTTCTACCTTAGGCCATGAACTTATCAATCACCCCTCGTAACTTATACCTGCAAACACCTCCAAATTCAAGCTATACTAAATTGAAAATATGACTTTGTATCCCAGTTTCATTGTCAATGTCCTTGAGATTTTAATATGAAAATTTCTAACTATTTGATACACTATCCACGGTAGGCAATGGCTCAACCAAATTATTCTAATACAAAAAACAAAATTCTAATGCCATTTCCACATAACACTACAAGAATTATAATGTAAAAGAACTAACACCAGAAAGTGTACTAAGCCTGAATATCACAGCAATGTTTCAAGTTTGAGCACATATGTGGAAATTATAATTCGTTAATAAGGGCTTGCCTTAGGATCATAAACAGGCACTTAACATTAATTAGTATTTTAAATAAATGCTTCCTTTAATGTGATTTATGAAGACAAGAAACATGCTAAAACAGACTCGGAAGGTGAACTTCTGGCTATTTTTTGCCTTAGAACTGTAATCAATCTATTAGCCTGACGGACTGTAATTGCCTGATTTAATTTCAGAAGAATATGAATTCTGCTACCAGTGGACAGGAATGTACAAGACAAACTCAAATGGTGCAACTCTACAGAATAAATAAAGCTGATATAAAGATGCTCAGCTTTTTATTGAGTCCTATTAGGGCACCTAAATTACTAATAACCACCATTTTGTGTCAGATGAATGGAACAGTACCACAGATTTACTATGTGCATCACACATGTAAGTATACAGACAAATCAGTGAACTGAAGTGTAGTATTTTTTTTTAACTGAAAGGTTCAATGCCCTACAATAAATTAAAATATTAGAAACAACTGAATTTGAGATACTCTAGAGATACCTGACATTTATGCACAGCAGTTCCAGCGAAGGCTTTAAATGGCTGGCAGACATTGCAAGAAATGCAAAATCCTGGGTAAATTTGATGCAATTTGTTTATTTTCCCTTAAGATTAACATTATGCAGCAGCTGTGAACTACTTTGCAAAATACAAAGCAAGTATTTCTCCAAGATCCATACTTGGCAGTGAATCTTAATTCAGTTCAAACTGAAGAGATCCTTCTCTGCTTAATTGGGATTTACAATAAACAAGGTTTTGAAACTAAATACTCTATGCAACCTCATGCCAAGTTTGATGTCAAAGTTTAGATTCAGACTTTACTCCCTCAGTTTATCCGCTGCCTTTGTTACCTCTAGTCATCCATTCCATAAGATATGGGAGCAAAATCAGGCTATCAGGTGATTCAAACCTGCTCCATCATGTCTGATTTATTATTCCTCTCAACCCTATTTTCCTTCCTTCTCCCCATAACCTTTGACATCCTTACTAATCAAGAACCTATCAACCTCTGCTTTAAATATACCCAATGACTTGGGCTCCACAGCCATCTGTGACAATGAATTGCACAGATTCATCTCTCTCTGGCTAAAGGAATTCCTCCACAGCTCTGTTCTTCTATTCTGGGACCATGCCTCTGGTCCTAGACTCCCCCATTATAGGAAACATCCTCTCTACCTCCACTCTATCTAGGCCTTGCAATATTCAATAGGTTTCAATGAGACCCTTCCTCATTCTTCTAAACTCCAGTGAGTACATGCCCAGAATTATCAACCTGTCCTGATATATTCACCTTTTAATTCCCAGGATAATTTTCGTGAACCTCCTCTGGACCCTCTCCAATGCCAGTAAATCCTTTTGTGGATAAGGGCCAAAAACTGCTACAACACTCCTCTCCATAACTGCAGGCTCATTCAAAATTCCACCGCCGAACTTGCACCAAATTTGACTTCTCCTATATACCGATCTGTCATCACCTTTGATTCAGACTACCATGGTGGTGACGTGAGGAAACTAAAATATGGCCTGGGAGCTGTGCTTAGCCACGTTGTCACAAGTGCAAAGCAAGTAGAGCAGGGAGCTACGCACACAGCCTGTGGTGCACCTGCGCTGATGGAGATCGTGGAGGAGATGTCCTTGCCAATCCAAACTATCTAGGGTCTACAAGTGAGAAAATAGAGGACCCAATTGCATAGGGAGGTATTGAGGCCAAGGTCTTGAAGCTTATTGATTAGCTTTGAGGGGATGATAGTATTGAATGCCAAGATGTAGTCAATAAAGATGACCTTGTTGTCCTGATGTTCCAAGGGTTGAATGAAGAGTCAATAAGATGGCATATGCTGTGGACTTGTACCAGCAAGCAAATTGGAGTTGATCGAAGTCACTTCTCAGGCAGGAATTGATATGCTTCATCACCAACCTCTCAAAATATTTCATCACTGTGGATGTAAGTGCTACTGGATGATAGTCATTGAAGCAGGTTACCATGTTCTTCTCAATCACCGGCATTACTGAAGTCTGCTTGAAGCAGACGGATACCTCAGACTATTGAAGTGAAAGATTAAGGACCTCAGTGAATACTCCAGCCAGTTGATCAGCACAAGTCTTTAGTACTTGGCCAGGTACCCCATCTGGGCTAGATGCTTTTCGTGGGTTCACTCTCCTGAAGGCCACTCGCATGTCGGCTTTAGAGACTAAAATCACAGGATCATTGGGGGCGGTGGGAGTTCATGATGGTTTCTCCATGTTTCCATGTTTTGTTGGTCAAAGTGAGCATAGTGAAGCCCTGCCAGGAACTGTTCATGCGCAAATGTAATTGTTCTGTTATTGTCAGTTACATTTTTAGATTATGAGAACACTCAGTCCTCTTTTATTGTCATTTAGAAATGCATACATGCATTAAGAAATGATACAATGTTTCTCCAGAGTGATATCACAGAAAACAGGACAAACCAAAGACTAACACTGACAGAACCACATAATTATAACATATAGTTACAGCAGTGCAAAGCAATACCATAATTTGATGAAGAACAAACCACGGACACGGTAAATAAAGTCTCAAAAGTCCCCGAGTCGATCGACTAGCAGGCGGCAAAAGGGAGAAACTCCCTGCCATAAACCTCCAGGCACCGTCAACTTGCCGATGCTTTGGAAGCAGCCGACCACAGCCGACACTGAGTCCATCCATCCGAAAACGTCGAGCTTCTGACCAGCCTCTCCGATACAGCCTCCTGAGCGCCATTCTCTGCCGAGCATCTTTGACCTCACCCTGGCCGCTGAAACATGCAAAGCCGAGGATTTCAGGGCCTTCTGCTCCGGAGATTCCAGTTACCACAGAGTAGCAGCGGCAGCGAAGCGGGCATTTCAGAAGTTTCCAGATGTTCCTCCGTACTCTCACGTCCGTCTCCATCAAATCAGAATTGTGCACAGTCCCCTACTTGACAGATAACAGACATCACCACCGAAGTGGCTGCGCACGCTACCTCTTTTCCACTATTAAGAAACACCTTCAACCAAAGTTTTGGTCATTTGCACAAAAATAGTCACAGAACACCAGCACAGAAACAGGCCATTCAGCTCATCTAGTCCATGCTTCAATTTATTGTTTGATATTGAACTTGCAAAGCTCTTTGGGACTCTTTGATAAGCCATAGGTAGTTAATTATGCAATAAAAGTTGCTCCATTACATAATAAAATGAAATAATGAACCTGCATTTATTTAATATCTTAGCCCATTTCTTAAGGTTTTCCAAAATAGTGCACATACAACAAAACCTCATAATGCCACACAGGAGGTTCAACATGAATGCTGGCTTTTGAGCTTGTCTAGATAGTATTGGAATAAGAAGCCGTAAGATTCCAACCCTGTCCATGGGTTAAGTGCAGAGAAAAATCAAGAACTTTCTATAGTATTCACTCATATACCGGAGGTGGATGAAAAGCACAGAACTAATCTAACCTGTGCTCAGGCACCTACTAGTAGACTGGCTACTTTGTCATTTTTCATGTAAGGCTTTGTTCTGTAATAGGGAACAATTTCACAACACACTCATGTGTCCTGTGATTTACCGAGGTAAACCATACTTACTCACAGCCTCCATCAGTGCTGCTCAGCCAAGGTCCAGCTGATAACAATTGTGCAGTTTAAAGGCAGGATAGGAAATGGTGTGAATAAAAGGAATAGAACAGCCTGGTTCTTAGATGTACCAGATAAACACACATTTCACCTACCTCCATAAATGAGATCCCAAAACTCCACACATCTGAATGTATTCCGTACTGTTCACCCGCTATTCTTTCTGGCTATAAGTGAATATAATAAAACAGTTTAAGAATTACATATCTGAACCATGATCAAAAATCTAACTAAATTGATTTTATGTATTTCCATTTCATTTAAATATACACCCTGTGGTCACTTTATTCGGTACAAGGCTTGTTAATGCAAATATCTAATCAGCCAATCATGTGGCAGCAACTCAATGCATAAAAGCATGCAGACATAGTCAAGAGGTTCAGTTGTCGTTTAGACCAAATATCAGTATGTGGAAGAATTGTGATCTAAGTGACTTTGATTGTAGAATGATTGTTAGTGCTAGACAGGATGGTTTAAATATCTCAGGATTGCTGATCTGGGATTTTCACACACAAATTTCTAGAGTTTACAGAGAACGGTGTGAAAAACAAAAAACAAGCAGTGAACAGCAGTTCTGTGAGTGAAATCATCTTGTTAATGAGTGGTCAGAGGAGAATGGCCAGACTGGTTCAAGCTCACAGGAAGACAAAAGTAACTCAAATAACCATGCGTTACCACAGTGGTGTGCAATGGAGCATCTCTGAACACTCAAGAAATTGAATCCTAAAGTGGATGCGCTATAGCAGCACAAAACCACCAACAAACATTCAAAGGGCAATTAATTAGGTTTAGGAGGTACCTAATAAAGTGGCCACAGAGTACATCAATTCTCCTATTTAATAAAGAAAGCATGACCACACAAATTGAGTTTGCTTCATGAGAAAAATCAAGGAGACCACACACTTACAGTCTCCACCAAAGCTGCTGTAATCCCAAGCACAGTGGCAGATGAAAGAATACTTTTGATTTTACCCTTTCAGGAGGTACCACAGAACTGTGCCCCATTATGCTGCAGAGGTAACAATAATCAGGAACTTACATGGCATTCAACTAAAACTACCACATTAAATTCTGAATGCAGTTCATCTAGGAAAATGAATGTGGAACTCAAAATATAATACAAATGTTACCAGTGAAGATTTTGAAAACTTGGATTAAGATCGGCTTCATTTACCGTGCCTTGTAGAAGTCTTCAGCCCCAAACCCTTTGTTCATATAAATGACCATAAGACATAGGAGCAGAATTAGGCCATATGGCCCATCAAGACTGATCTGCCATTTCATCATGGCTGATCCATTTTCCCTCTCAGTTCCAATCTCCTGTCTTGCCCTCGTATCCTTTCATACCCTGACCAATCAAGAATCCATCAAGCAACACACATCAAAGTTGCTGGTGAACGCAGCAGGCCAGGCAGCATCTCTAGGAAGAGGTACAGCCGCCGTTTCAGGCCGAAACCCTTCGTCAGGACTAACTGAAGGAAGAGTTAGTAAGAGATTTGAAAGTGGGAGAGGGAGGGG
The DNA here is from genome assembly GCF_963921235.1 of Mobula hypostoma. Lineage (NCBI taxonomy): Eukaryota > Metazoa > Chordata > Chondrichthyes > Myliobatiformes > Myliobatidae > Mobula > Mobula hypostoma. The sequence continues at coordinate 90,662,048 of NC_086109.1, forward strand.
GAGATCCAAAATGATAGGAGAAGACAGAAGGGGGAGGAATGGAGCCAAGAGCTGGACAGGTGATTGGCAAAGGGGATATGAGAGGATCATGGGACAGGAGGCCCGAGGAGAAAGACAAGTTGGGGGGGGAACCCAGAGGATGGGCAAGGGGTATAGTCAGAGGGACAGAGGGAGAAAAAGGAGAGTGAGAGAAAGAATGTGTGTATAAAAATAAATAACGGATGGGGTACGAGGGGGAGGTGGGGCATTAGCGGAAGTTAGAAAAGTCAATGTTCATGCCATCAGGTTGGAGGCTACCCAGACGGAATATAAGGTGTTGTTCCTCCAACCTGAGTGTGGCTTCGTCTTTATAGTAGAGGAGGCCGTGGATAGACATGTCAGAATGGGAGTGGAATGTGGAATTAAAATGTGTGGCCACCGGGAGATCCTGCTTTCTCTGGCGGACAGAGCGTAGGTGTTCAGCAAAGCGGTCTCCCAGTCTGCATCGGGTCTCACCAATATATAGAAGGCCACATCGGGAGCACCAGACGCAGTATATCACCCCAGCCGACTCACAGGTGAAGTGTTGCCTCACCTGGAAGGACTGTCTGGGGCCCTGAATGATGGTAAGGGAGGAAGTGTAAGGGCATGTGTAGTACTTGTTCCGCTTACAAGGATAAGTGCCAGGAGCAGTGGGGAGGGATTGGGGGGGGGGACGAATGGACAAGGGAGTCGTGTAGGGAGCGATCCCTGTGGAAAGCGGGGGGGGGGAGGGGAAGATGTGCTTAGTGGTGGGATCCCGTTGGAGGTGGCGGAAGTTACGGAGAATAATATGTTGGACCCGGAGGCTGGTGGGGTGGTAGGTGAGGACCAGGGGAACCCTATTCCTGGTGGGGTGGCGGGAGGATGGAGTGAGAGCAGATGTGCGTGAAATGGGGGAGATGCGTTTGACAGCAAAGTTGATGGTGGAGGAAGGGAAGCCCCTTTCTTTGAAAAAGGAGGACATCTCCCTCGTCCTGGAATGAAAAGCCTCATCCTGAGAGCAGATGCAGCGGAGATGGAGGAATTGCGAGAAGGGGATGGCATTTTTGCAAGAGACAGGGTGAGAAGAGGAATAGTCCAGATAGCTGTGAGAGTCAGTAGCCTTAAATATGCATAAGGACTTGGCCTGCTCATCTGCCTGTGGCAACACATATTCCACAGATTCACTACTCTCTGACTAAAAAAGTTCCTCATCTCCATTCTAAAAGGGCGTCACTCTATTCTGAGGTGGTGTTCTCTCATCTTAGACACTCCCACCACAGGAAACATCCTCTCCACATTCTCTTTATCAAGGCCTTTCATCATTCGATAGGTTTCAATGAGGTCACTCACTGTTCTTCTGAATTCCAGTGAATACAGGCCCAGAGCCATCAGATGCTTTTCATATGACAAGTTGTTTAATCCTGGAATCATTTTTGTGAACCTCCTTACAAAACTCCCCAGTTTCAGCAGATCCTTTCTAAGATAGTCACACCTAGGTTGCCGGAAGCAGGTCGTTGGGTGACAGTCAGAGGGGGGAAAGCGAAGGTCAGTAGACAGGTAGTGCAGAGCACCTCTGTAGCCATTCCCCTGAATAATAAGTATAGTGTCCCAGATACTGTTGGCGGGGATGACCGACCAGGGATAAGTCATGGTGGCAGGGCCTCCGGCACTGATTCTGACCCTGTGATCCAGAAGGGTGGGATGGAGAAGAGGAGAGTTGTCGTCATTGGGGACTCCATAGTCAGGGGAGCAGACAGGACATTTTGTGGATGTGAGAAGGACACCCGCATGGTTTGTTGCCTCCCGGGTGCCAGGGTCCAGGATGTGAAAAAGACTAAGGAGCTGGTGGTAGACCTGAGGAGAACTAAGGTACCGGTGACCCCTGTTTCCATCCAGGGGGTCAGTGTGGACATGGTGGAGGATTACAAATACCTGGGGATACGAATTGACAATAAACTGGACTGGTCAAAGAACACTGAGGCTGTCTACAAGAAGGGTCAGAGCCGTCTCTATTTCCTGAGGAGACTGAGGTCCTTTAACATCTGCCAGACGAGGCTGAGGATGTTCTACGAGTCTGTGGTGGCCATTGCGATCATGTTTGCTGTTGTGTGCTGGAGCAGCAGGCTGAGGGTAGCAGACACCAACAGAATCAACAAACTCATTCGTAAGGCCAGTGATGTGGGGATGGAACTGGATTCTCTGACGGTGGTGTCTGAAAAAGGGATTTTGTCCAAGTTGCATGCCATCTTGGACAATGTCTCCCATCCACTACATAATGTACTGGTTGGGCACAGGAGTACATTCAGCCGGAGAGGCATTCCACCGAGATGCAACACAGAGCGTCATAGCTAGTCATTCCTGCCTGTGGCCATCAAACTTTACAACTCCTCCCTTGGAGGGTCAGGCACCCTGAGCCAATAGGCTGGTCCTGGACTTATTTCATGGCATAATTTACATATTACTATTTAATTATTTATGGTTTTATTACTATTTATTATTTATGATGCAACTGTAATGAAAACCAATTTCCCCCAGGATCAATAAAGTATGACTATGTCTCTGACCGGGTGCACGACATCCTGGTACGACAGGGAAAGCAACCAGAAGTCCTGATACATGTTGGTACCAACGACATAGGCAGGAAGAGGGATGAGGTCCTGAAGTGTGAGTTTCGGGAACTAGGCAGAAGGCTGAAGAACAGGACCTCAAGGGTGGGGTTCTCAGGATTGCTGCCAGTGCTATGTGATAGTGATGGTAAGAATCAGAGGAGATGGCAGTTGAATGCGTGGCTGAGGAGTTGGTGCAGGAAGCAATGTTTTAGATTTTTGGATCATTGCGACCTCTTCTGGGGAAGGTGGGACCTATACGGACAGGATGGGTTGCATCTGAACTCGAGGGGGAGCAATATCCTTGCAGGTAGGTTTGCTAGCATGGTTCAGGAGGTTTTAAATTAATTTGCAAGGGGATGGGACCCGGAGCGATAGAGCAGTGGAAGAAGTACATGGAGTAAAACCAGATCTAACACATAAATAGGCTTTGGGGAAAGAGAAGTAGAATAAAGAGTGTAAAGGTAGTCAGGTAGAAGGGCTAAAGTGCAAGTACTTCAGTGCAAGAAGCATCAGGAATAAAGGTGATGAACTGAGCTTGGATACATACATGGAATTATGATGTAGTGGCCATTACAGAGACTTGGCTGGCACCAGGGCAGGAATGGATTCTCAATATTCCTGGATTTCAGTGCTTTAAAAGGGATAGAGAAGGGGGGAAAAGGGGAGGAAGAATGGCATTACTGGTCAGGGATACTATCACAGTTACAGAAAGGGTGGGTAATGTAGCAGGATCCTCTTTTGAGTCAGTATGGGTGGAAGTCAGGAACAGGAAGGGAGCAGTTAATCTATTGGGAGTATTCTATAGGCCCCCTAGTAGCAGCAGAGATACTGAAGAGCAGACTGGGAGGCAGATTTTGGAAAGGTGCAAAAATAACAGGTATATGGAGGAATTTAAGGTGAGGGGTTATATGGGAGGCAGGGTTTGAGGGTTGGCACAACAATGTGGGCCAAAGGGCCCGTACTATGCTGTACTATTCTATGTTCTATGTATAACAGGGTTGTTATCATGGGTGACTTTAACTTCCCTAATATTGATTGACACCTGATTAGTTCCAATGATTTAGACGGGCCAGAGTTTGTTAAGTGTGTCCAGGATGGATTCCTGTCACAGTATGTTGACAGGCCGACTAGGGGGAATGCCATATTAGATCTAGTATTGGGTAACGAACCGGGTCAGATCACAGATCTCTCAGTGGGTGAGCATCTGGGGGACAGTGACCACCGCTCCCTGGCCTTTAGCATTATCATGGAAAAGTATAGAATCAGAGAGGACAGGAAAATTTTTAATTGGGGAAGGGCAAATTATGAGGCTATAAGGCTAGAACTTGCAGGTATGAATTGGAATGATGTTTTTGCAGGGAAATGTACTATGGGACATGTGGTCCATGTTTAGGGATAAATTTGTCCCGGTGAGGAAGATAAAGAATGGTAGGGTGAAGGAACCATGGGTGACATGTGAGGTGGAAAATCTAGTCAGGTGGAAGGAGGCAGCATACATGAGGTTTAGGAAGCAAGGATCAGATGGGTCTATTGAGGAATATAGGGTGGCAAGAAAGGAGCTTAAGAAGGGGATGAAGAGAGCAAGAAGGGGGCATGAGAAGGCCTTGGTGAGTAGGGGAAAGGAAATCCCCAAGGCATTCTTCAATTATGTTACGAACAAAAGGATGACAGGAGTGAAGGAAAGACCAATTAGAGATAAAGGTGGGAAGATGTGCCTGGAGGCTGTGGAAGTGAGCGAGGTCCTCAATGAATACTTCTCTTCGGTATTCATCAATGAGAGGGAACTTGATGACGGTGAGGAGGTGTTGGAGTTGTTAAAATATATTAGGACAGGTAAGTCCCCAGGGCCTGACAGAATATTTCCCAGGCTGCTTTACGAGGCGAGGGAAGAGATTGCTGAGCCTCTGGCTAGGATCTTTACGTCCTCGTTGTCCACGGGAATGGTACCGGAGGATTGGAGGGAGACGAATGTTGTCCCCTTGTTCAAAAAAGGTAGTAGGGATAATCCGGGTAATTATAGACCAGTGAGCCTTACGTCTGTGGTGGGAAAGCTTTTGGAAATGATTCTTAGAGATAGGATCTATGGGCATTCAGAGAATCATGGTCTGATCAGGGACAGTCAGCATGGCTTTGTGAAGGGCAGATTGTGTCTAACAAGCCTGATAGAGTTCTTTGAGGAGGTGACCAGGCATATAGATGAGGGTAGTGCAGTGGATGTGATCTATATGCATTTTAGTAAGGCATTTGACAAAGTTCCACACGATAGGCTTATTCAGAAAGTCAGAAGGCATGGGATCCAGGGAAGTTTAGCCAGGTGGATTCAGAAATGGCGTGCCTGCAGAAAGCACAGGGTCTTGGTGGAGGAAGAACATTTGGATGGGAGGGTTGTGACTAGTGGTGTCCCACAAGGATCGGTTCTGAGACCTCTACTTTCCATGATTTTTATTAACGACCTGGATGTGGGGGTAGAAGGGTGGGTTGGCAAGTTTGCAGACGATACAAAGGTTGGTGATGTTGTGGATAGTGCAAAGGATTGTTGAAGATTGCAGAGAGACATAGACAGGATGCAGAAGTGGGCTGAGAAGTAGCAGATGGATTTCAACCCAGAGAAGTGTGAGGTGGTACACTTTGGAAGGACGAACTCCAAGGCCGAGTACAAAGTAAGTGGCAAGATACTTGGTAGAGTGGAGGAGCAGAGGAATCTGGGGGTAAATGTCCACAGATCCCTGAAAGTTGCCTCACAGGTAGATAGGGTAGTTAAGGAAGCTTATGGGGTGTTAGCTTTCATAAGTCGAGGGATAGAGTTTAAGAGTTGCGAGGTAATGATGCAGCTCTATAAAACTCTGGTTAGGCCACACTTGGAGTACTGTGTCCAGTTCTGGTCGCCTCACTATAGGAAGGATGTGGAAGCATTGGAAAGGGTACAGAGGAGATTTACCAGGATGCTGCCTGGTTCAGAGAGTATGCATTATGATCAGAGATTAAGGGAGCTAGGGCTTTACTCTTTGGAGAGAGGGAGGATGAGAGGAAACATGATAGAGGTATACAAGATATTAAGAGGAATAGATAGAGTGGACAGCCAGCGCCTCTTCCCCAGGGCACCACTGCTCAATACAAGAAGAGATAGCTTTAAGGTAAAGGGTGGGAAGTTCAAGGGGGATATTAGAGGAAGGTTTTTACTCAGAGTGTGGTTGGTGCGTGGAATGCACTGCCTGAGTCAGTGGTGGAGGCAGATACACTAGTGAAATTTAAGAGACTACTAGACAGGTCTGGAGGAACTTAAGGTGGGGGATTATATGGGAGGCAGGGTTTGAGGGTCGGCACAACATTGTGGACCGAAGGACCTGTACGGTGTTGTACCATACTATTCTATGTTCTATATCAGACACAAAACTGCTCACAACACTCCAAGTGAGGCCTCACCAGTGCTTTATAAAATCTTAATATTACATCCTTGCTTTAATACTCTAGTTCTCTTGAAATGAATGCTAACATCACATTTGCCTTCCTCACCAGAGTCAACTTGCAAATTAACCTTTAGGGAATCATGCACAAAGACTCCCAATTCCCTTTGCGCCTCAGATTTTTGTATTTTCTCTCCATTTAGAAAATAGTCAACCCTTTCATTTCTTCTACCAAAGTACATGACCATACACTTCCCAACACTGTATTCCATCTTCCACTCCTTTGCCCATTCTCCAAATTTGTCAAAGTCCTTCTGTAGCCTATTTCCTCTAAACTACCTGTCCCTCCACTTGTCATCATATCGTCTGCTAACTTTGCAACAAAACCATCAATTTCATCATCCAGATCACTGACATATAATGTAAAAAGAATCAGTCCCAACACACCTCCTTATGGAACACTACTAACCAGCAGCAGCCACCAGAATAGTCTCCCTTTATTCCCATTCTTAGCCTTCTGCCAACCAGCCATTGCTTTATCCATGTTAGAATCTTTCCTGTAATACCACGGGCTCGTAGCAGCCTCATGTGTGGCACCCTATCAAAGATCTTCTGAAACTCCAAGTACACAACATCAACTGATTCTCCTTTGTCTATCCTGCTTGTTATTTCTTCAAAGAATTCCAACAGGTTTGTATGGCAATATTTTCCCTTGAGGAAACCATACTGACTACGGCCTATTTTATCACGTGTCTTCAGGTACCTCAAAACCACATCGCTATCAATTGACTCCAATATATTCCCAAACACTGAGGTCAGACTACACGAGGACCTTTCTTCTGCCTCTCTCTCTTCTTGAAGAGTGGAATGACATTTGCAATTTTCCAGTCTTGCAGAATCTAGTGATTTTTGAAAGATCATTACTAAAGCCTCCACAATCTCTTCAGCCACCTCCTTCAGGACCCTGGGGTGTTCACCACCTAGTCCAGGTGACTTATCTATCATCAGACTTTTCTATTTCCCAAGAACCTTCTCCTAGTAATGGTAACTTCACACACTAGATGACTCCGAACACCTGGAACTTCCACCATAATGCTAATGTCTTTCACAGTGCAAAATACTTACTCAGTTCGTCCACCATTACTACCTCTCCAGCATCGTTTTCTAGTGGCCCGATATCCACTCTTGCCTCTCTTTTATATTTTATGTATCTGAAGAAACTTTTGGTATCTTCTTTAATATTATTGCCCAATCCGCTTACTTCCCGCTAATTTTTGCTGTATTATATCCCCTCCCCTTGGCTTAAGCCCAAAAACAGGGACAACTGTAAAGCATGAAAAGCTAAAAATTCAAAAACTGAAATGTCAGCAGTTCAAAAGGATTCATCTCCCTTTGCTCAGTACTTAGTTGAACCATATCCTGCAGCAATTACAGCCTTTTTGGATATCTTTGCACAACATGATGGAGCAAAATTTGCTCATTTCTCCTTGCAAGATTGCTCAAGCTGTGCCAGGTTAGTTGGGGAACAGTGGTGGACAGCAATCCCAAAGTCTTTCCAGAGATGCTCAATTGGGCTAAAGTCAAGACTCTGACTGGGCCACTTAAGGACATCAACTTTCTTCATTTGAAGCCACTCCATGGTTGCTCTAGCAGTGTGCTTTGAACCACTCTCCTGCTGAAAGATGAACTTCCTCCTTAGTTTAAGCTTTCTGGCAGAGGCTACAGGTTTTTAACCAGGATCTCTCCGTATAGCAGCATTCATCTTTTCATCAATCCTGACCAGACTTCCAGCTCCTGCTGGTGAAAAGCATCTCCATAGCATGATACTACCTCCATGGTAATTTACAGTAGGGATGCTGTTACCTGGCTGATGTGCAATATTAGGTTTATGTCACACCTACAACTTAGTGTTGAGGCCAAAGAGTTCCACTTTAATCTCATCCCACCACAATAACTTCTTCCACATCTTTACAGTACTTTCCAAGTGATGTTTTGCAAAGTTTTTAAAGGAAAAGATATACTTTTTTTAAGCCAGGTGTTTTTCCATAAATACCTATTTTGTGCAAGACCTCAGAGATTGTGGAGCTATGAACTTCATCTCCAGTTACTGTTACTGACTTCTGCAGCTCACTGGAAGTGACTTGGTGTGACAGTAGCCTCTCTTACAAGTGCCTTTCTACCAGAACATAGTTTAGAGGGTCTGCCTGATCTAGGCAGTGCTGCTATGGTTTCATATTTTTTTCACATTTTCACAATGGACTGCAATGAGCTCCAAGGTATGTTCAGTGCCTTTGAGATGATCTTGTACCATTCCCCAGATTTATGCTTCGCTGTAACTATGCTTTGCTGAGTTGTCTTGAATGCTCTTTTGTCCTCATTTTGGTCTGTTGAAAATCTACCATACTGTTGGAAATTATAGAGAGAGAGAGGGTATTTATTCTTATGAAATGATTGAAAACAGGCGATCCTCCAATTTTTTACATCAACAAATTGGGTGAGTGAGCAAGGTAATACATAGCACCTAAGGAAAGTTAGTGTAGTAATTACAAAGGAGATGAACACTGTTTCAGCCTAAGAACTTTGGTTTTTAATTTTTAGTATATTGTTGACAGGTTTTAGAATTTTTCTTTTGATTTGATGTGATGCAGAATGTTTTATAGATTAGCTTAAAATCCTACTTCAATATATCTTAAATTTAGAAAATGAGACAGTAAAATGTGAAAATAGTTGTGGAGGCTGAATACTTTTTCAAGGCACTGTCTTATTTTTCAAAACTGTGGTCATTAAATCACATTATTAGAAGTGGACTGATATCTGCAACCCAAGACATGACCTCTTCTCATTCCTACCACTCTGGAGGAGGTACAGGAGTCTAAAGGCACACCCTCAATACTTTAAGAACAGCTTCTTCTTTTATGTGTTGCACTGTACCTTTGCTGCAAAACAACAAATTTCACGACATATGTAAGTGACATTAAACCTGATTCTGATTCTGAAAGTCAGGCTTAAAATAATCAGTGATTCATTAATGATTTAAGTCTGACTTGTAAAGGAAAACTCTTTAAATCATCCCCAGAAGACTCAAATTTCTCAGGGATGGGCTAAAATCAAACATCATCTTCAAGCATTGACAAATAATAGGTTGATTGGGAAAGGTTTGATTTTTCTTTCTAATAGATTCCACCCCCTTCATTCTGTCAATTTTTGTAAAAGCATTCATTTGTTATTTCCAATTAAGAATCTGGTCAGTGAATGGTTATTGTTTTCTAAAAGTGTATCAGAAATATCCAAGTAAGAGAATAAGATGCCTGTGCAGTGATAAAAAAATCAAATTAGATCTACGGTTTTACAAGGAGGATGAGAAAATATGCAACCAGTTGTAATTATAGATTCTCCTACTACAGAGTACCTTCAAAATCTAATTTACATTAACCTTCAGGTTATATGATTAAATAAAGCAGTTTTTCCCATTCAATTACACAGTGATAATTGGCTATAATCAACAGTAATGAAGGGCAAAAGGGTAACCCAATAAATGCAAAACTACATTTTAAGTTCTTTGGAAGTATTACAAAAACACTCAGCAATCAATTGTTAAATGGAAGAGTTTAGGGGTTCTAACATCTTCAATTATCCTTCAATTTTCTTGTGCGAAACATATGTTTGAAGAGAGGTTGTAATTCTATTGCTATTCTGTGTTGGAATGAGCGATTTCCTACTTCAAACCCAATCTAAATTTGGCTGATTCTATTCTCCCTTCATTTTTAATCCAGATAGATCACAGTTTGCCTGCTGTTTTTTTTCCTACAGAGGTTTTACATTTATGTGGTGCTCAGGCACATGATATTATTAAGTTGCTATAGTAGAGGACAAATTAAATATGAATTACTTTAAAAATCATAGTCATTCAGCATGGAAACAGGTTCTTCAGCCCAGCAAGTCTGCATTGACCATCGAGCACCCAATCATATTAATCCCATTATTATTCCCTCCACATTCTTATTAAATTCTTCCAGATCAATATGGGCACGCTATGCTGGCACCAGAATGTATGGCAACACTTATAGCCTGCCCTAAGCACATCTGCAGGTTGTGTTGGTCATTGACAAAAACAATGCAATTTACTGAATGTTTCCATGTACACGTGATAAATAAATGAATCACAAATCTGAAATCTGACAGAAATGAGTGAATTCACGCTCAGAGTTATGGAGATTTGGAATACTCTATCCCAGAAAGCAGATGAGGCTGAATCATACTGAAAACCCAGACTCTCAAATTTTGGTGTGTAGGACATTCAAGGGTAATAGAGAGAAGGCAAGAACCTGCAGGTAGCAATAAGATCAGATCATTACTCAAAATATAAGGATTAGGAGCCCTAATACTTATGTTCTGAAGAATGATTCGAGCTGATGGCTTACCACCATCTTCAAGGGCGTTTGGGAATGGGCAATAACAGCCAGACTTTCCATATATAAAGATTGACTTCATTTGTCACATGTCCTTCAAAATCATCTTTGATTAAAATACAATAAGATTTTTGGACAAATTAATATTAAGTAAGCAGAGGTTGAACTTGTTTGATACACCAGTATTTGACAAAGAAAATGTGTGCAATTTGATTAATGAGCAAAGGTACCTTTAAGCTGGATTGTCATGAGCTATTCTTCACTCAAAGCACAAAATAAATTCCATCCAATTAAGACATTGCTGCAAAAGCCAATGTACAAAAAGAGACTTATGTGTTTGAAGTAAGCTTTACAGACTTGCCCAGCTGTGCTTTTTTCCTTTAATAAACAATATTAGGATTAGATTGTTAGAAAGTCTATTCTTGGTATTTGCATAAATGAGCAGTGACAGAAAACTATCACTTAATAAATATATGCCTACGTGTAACACTTAGGCCTTAAAACCAATTAAACATTCTGAAAGATTTGGTCCTATCAAATACAGTGCCAATAAAAAATATTCACCAACACTGGAAGTTTTCATGTTAATCACGGTGGATTTAATTTGGCTTTTTTAAAAACACTGATTAAGAGAAAAAGACTCTTTCGTGTCAAAGTGAAAGCATATCGCTGCAAAGTGATCTAAATTAATTACAAATATAAAACACAAAATAACTGATTGCATACGTATTCACTCCCTTCAAGTCAATATTTAGTAGATGCACTCTTGGCAGCAATTACAGCCTTGAGTCTGTGTGGATAGGTCTCTATCAGCTTTCCACTTCTGGACACTGCAATTTTTCCCATTCTTCTTTACAAGACTGCTCAAGCTCTGTCAGGTTGCATGGGGATTGTGAGCAAATAGCTCATTTCAAGTCCAGCCACAAATTCTCAACTGGATTGATGTCTGGACTCTGACTTGGCCACTCCTGGACATTAACTTAGTTGTTGTTAAGCCATTCCTGTGTAGCTTTGGCTTTATGTTTGGGGTCATTGTCTTGTTGGGAAACAAATCTTCTCCCAAGTTGCAGTTCTCTTACAGACTGCATCAGGTTTTCCTCCAGGATTGCCCTGTATTTTGCTGCATTTATTTTACCCTCTACATTCACAAGCCTTCCAGGGCCTGCTGCAGTGAAGCACCCCCACAGCATAATGCAACCACCACCATGCTTCACAATAGGCATCACACATCAAAGCTGCTGGTGAACGCAGCAGGCCACGCAGCATCTCTAGGAAGAGGTACGTCGACTGTACCTCTTCCTAGAGATGCTGCCTGGCCTGCTGCGTTCACCAGCAACTTTGATGTATGTTGCTTGAATTTCCAGCATCTGCAGAATTCCTGTTGTTCGCAATAGGCATGGTGTTTTTCTGATGACGTACTGTGTTTGGCTTATGCCAAACATAGCGTTTAGTCTATTGGCCAAAAGGCTTAATTTTGGTTTCATCAGGTCATAGAACCTTCTTCCAGCTGACATCAGAGTCTCCCACATGCCTTTTAGCAAACTCAAGCCGAGATTTCATGCGAGTTTTTTTTTCAACGGTGGCTTTCTTTGCCACTCTCCCATAAAGCTGTAACTGGTGAAGCAGCCAGGCAATGGTTGCTGTATGCGCAGTCTCTCCCATCTCAGCCACTGAAGCTTGAAACTCCTCCAGAGCTGCCATAGGTTTCCTGGTGGCCTCCCTCACTAGTCCCCTTCTTGCACGGTCACTCAATTTTTGAGGACGGCCTGCTCTAGGCAGATTTACAGCTGTGCCATTTTCTTAACTGACTGACTTAACTGTACTCCAAGGGATATTCAGTGTCTTGGAAATTTTCTTGTATCCATCTCCTGACTTCTGTTTTTCAATACCTTTTTGTGGAGTTGTTTGGAATGTTCTTTTGTCTTCATGGTGTAGTTTTTGCCAGGATACTGACTCACCAGAAGTTGGACTTCCAGATACAGGTGTATTTTTAATACAATCAATTGAAACAGCTTGACTGCACATTGTCATCTCCATTTAACAAATTATGTGATTTTCAAAGCCATCTGATTGCACCAGTGATGATTTGGTGTGTCATATTAAAGGGGGTGAATACTTATGCAATCAATAATTTTGTGTTTTATACTTCTAATTAATTTTGATCACTTTGTAGAAATCTGTTTTCAATTTAACACAAAAGAGTCTTTTTTTCTGTTGATCAGTGTCAAAAAAGCCAAATTAAATCCACTGTGATTCAATGTTGTAAAACAATAAAACATGAAAACTTCCGGGGGGGGGGGGGGGACTGAATACCTTTTATAAGCATTGTATATTTGGGGTAGGTTAATCTACTAATGTAGTGCTGTAACATGATTCTCTGGATAGTGCTGAGGTATAGTATTGTCTTCAGATTGTGATCTTAGATTAGATTAGCTTTAATTGTCACATGCACGTCAAGACATACAGTGAAACGTATCGCTTGTGTTCGGGATGTGCTTTGGGCCACCAGCAAGTGTCACCACGCTTCTGGTGCCAACATAGCACACCCACAACTTACTGACCCTACCTGTACATCTTTGGAATGTGTGAGGAAATCACAGCATCCAAAGGGAACCCTTGGGAGTCATGGGGAGAACATACAAACTCTTTACAGCGACCCTGATCTTACAACTGCAGTTGCACTAACTGCTGCACTACTGTTGACCACCAGATTTCTGTCAAATTTCTAGCTGAATAAATTTGTTCCCACCACCCCCGCACATACAGAGGGCAAAAGAAAACTTGTTTTTTTTAATTTCAAGTGTTACCTCAGTCTTGGATCTAAAGGCAATGCTCACTCTGAAATACCCAAGTATCTAAATAGCAAATACTTACATCTACACAGACAGCAATTTAATTGTGGGGAGACATAATAACTGTGATTTGAAGTTTACTTTCCAAATGGACAGCGGCTAGAAATCATGATCAGGGAGGTATAATGGATTTTCCATTCTATATGCAAGGGTCAATCGCTGTACCCCTGCTGAGAGAAGTCAATACAGCCTGGAGACTGTATATTGAAATCTTCCAGTAAATACTGTAAATATTAAAGCAAAATGTAATGCTGACACTTTAAGGCATTGGTCAGACCACACTTGGATTACTGTGGACACTTTTGGGCCCCATATCTAAGTAAGGATGTGCTGGTATAGGAGAGGGTCCAGGGGAAGTTTATGAGAATGATCCTGGGAATTAAAGGGTTGACATATGAGAAGTGTTTGACGGTCCTCAGCCTATACTTTCTGGTGTTTAGAAGAATGGCGGGGGGTGGAATCTCATTGAAACCTATTGAATATTGAAAGGCCTAGATAGAGTGGATGTCCATTTACAACAGAGATGAGGGGGTATTTTTTTAGCCAGAGGGTGGTGAATCTGGAATTCATTGCCAGAGTTGACTGTGGAGGCCAAGTCATTGGGTATATTTAAAGTGAAGGTTGGTAGAGTTTTGATTATTAAAGGTGTCAAAGGTTACGGGGAGAAGGCAGGAGAATGGGGTTGAAAGGGAAAATAGATCAACCATCACTGAAAGACAGAGCAGAATTAATAGACCAAATGGCTCAATTCTATTCCTATGTCTTATGGTTTTATAAAGCTCCTTGGCTCTGGATAAATATGCTGAGGCATGGAAAAGAGCCAGAGATGCTTAGAAAAATAGAACAGGAAGATCACTTGGCTCTTAACATCCTCCAATCAGTCTGTCTTAAGGTTCCCATATTAAATTGCACATAGCATGTTTAACCATGTAGAATGCAGAATTATTTGGATAACGCAAGAGATTAAATACTAATTCATTAAAAAGAGGCAAGTGTGAGAATACTTCGTTAAAGCATAGGGTAAAATAAACAGATTGTCAAATTCTCGTAAAAAAAAATTGAAAGTGCTTGCAACATTCACATGCCCTTGCATTTTGAAAGGGACCTATAGCCTCAAACATCTACCAGGCATAAACTTTGGAGATGTTGGAAATCCAAAGCAAAGCACACAAAATGCTGGAGGAACTCAGCAGATCAGGCAACATTCATGGAAGTGAACAAAAAGTCGTTATTTCAGGCTGAGATGTTTCATCAGGACCGAAAAGGAAGGGGGAAGATGCCGGAATAAAAAGGTGGGTGGAGGAGAAGGAGGATAGCTAGAAGGTGATAAGTGAAACAGGCTGGAGGGAAAGGTAAAGGGCTGGAGAGGAGGCAATATGATAGGAGAGGAGAGTGGACCATTGGAGAAAGGGAAGAAAGAGGATCACCACGGAGAGGTGATAGGCAGGTGAGAAGAGGTAAGAGGTCAAAGTGTGGAATAGAAGAAGAGGGCAGGGAATTTTTTTAAACCACAAAAAGTATTATTTTTTCATTTTAATTCAGAGAATTGCATTATTCAGATTTATTTCAAAATGTATCATTCAAAAAAGGTAAATTTACATAAACTTGTTTAAAAGACTTAATAAGCTATACCCATGTAGCCATTTTGTGGCCAGTCAATGCAATTACACCTAAACAGCTGCCATAGAAAATTTAAAATGGAAATTATCTTCACAACAAAGTATATTGGCAAATGGGAGAAAACTCTAAAACAAAACTATGATAACAGAAAGAATAACACATTATGCAAAATGCTTAATAATAGAAAGACAAGTGATAATACAGTATGGTTTAGATTTTAATATACAGGAAAAAGACAAATTTCAAATCAGCACGGTTGACTTTTTCCAAGACCATAAATCAGAACGAAACATCTGGAAAAGCAATCCCTATACAGTCTACACAAGGACAGTGGCAGAGGATGTATATTCTTTTAAAAAAATGATTTATTATTAATCTCTCTATTCTATTGCTTTCTTGGGTCACTGGTCAGCAAATTTGAAAATGTTGCAAGCGCACGAGAAACTGACAGATCATTCACAGATAAAAACTGCATTATCTTCAACGCTCCAGTCTCCTGGCAATGAAATCTGTAGAAACACAGTTAAATCCAGAAAAATACACAACCTGTGTGCACAAGATTTGGATGCCCACACAGCATGCCTCTGCAAATTAGTTATGTATTTATCAGGGGCTGATTGCACTTCTTTCTAGCATTTATATATGACTATTAAATTTTGCTTGTTAAGAGTAGCATACAGAGTTAGAAAATAAATTGAAACGATGTATTTTGTGATTGCTTTAAAAAATACAATATTGTCCAATTTATATGGGCATTACTGGGAAAGGCTCTATTCTGCAAAACTACTGACATTGGTGGATTTACTCACCGCCATATACGCATTTGTTCCCACGTAGGTTTTAGCTATTGAATTCACCAGCTGTAAGAGAAAAGGAAAGTGGTGTGATGATTTAGATAGAAATTATCAATGATTCTGAGGAATATTATCAAGTTTAAAATAGGGTGACTTAGCTCAGCCACATTTATGGAAAGGTGCTATGAAACCACCCTGCCCACATTTGGCCTAATGCCACAGGAACTCAAGGGGTCCAGAGTTAATGTTAAACAACCTGAGGGCCATTTCCTCCTGACCAGATATTATCAGGCTCCCACCTCTGGTAAACCTGTTCCCACCTAGCAAATGTGATTGAGACGTGCAACATTGTAAGTGTATGGTATTTTGAACAAGGCTGTTGCTTTGTGTTGTTTTGCCTTTCACAAGTTTCTGCACAATTTATTTTGTTGCTCCCTGATATTTTGTCAGCAAACTGTGGATAAGGGTCTGGAAGCAATTGAGTTTTATACAGCTGAGTTTTAGATCAGTTGAACATTGTGCAGGATGGTACCTGGCCCCTCTCCTGGTCACAATCCTAATGGAGAAGGTGCAAGGTTGAGTCCTACATGGTCATGGCAAGAACGTACAAATTCCTTAAAGACAGCTGAAGCACTTTTCGGCATGGAGTAGGGAGGCTGAAGGGTTTGCTTCTGTGCTGTAGTTCTCTATGACTCTATGAATGTCACAAGAAAAATCAGTAGCTGATTGCAAATTAGCTCGCCTTGGACAGCATTTCACACACTCAACCAACAGGAGCCATGCAGCATCTATAAAATCTACCATAACAGGCCCATGTAACCTTGGCTTTTCCATAGGAAAATTAAGTACTGGTTTGATCGGGCAAAAATGATTCAGGAGCTAATTAACTACAAACATAAAGAATTCTTGGATTAAAAGCTTTAAAGAAAGAGCTCTTTAGGCACCTAAAGGCAGAGGGCCACAAGCTAAAGAGTAGAGGATATAAAAAACTGCAGGAAGTTCAAAAACTTGCATACAGTTATAACATAAGTGAGTTCTTTGAAGCTCTCAAAGCTTACTTACAGGGCCAAACGCTCAAGGTCCCACTTCATTAAGAGCATTATACCCACTAACTGATTCCCCGCACCATCCCCCACTGTATCACACCACCCTCCATCATTGAAGGTTGCATAGGAAAACTGTTGATGTTGGCTTTGGAGTGTACAGCTATTGTGATAATTAATATAGGTGGCATGTTGGAACATAGCGGTTTATAGTGCTAGTGATCACCAGTCGAGGTTCAATTCCCATCACTGCCTGTACATTCTCCACTTGGGTGTCCTCTGGGTCTTCCTATTTCCTTTCACATTCCAAAGACGTATGGTTAGGTTCAGTAAGTTGTTGGCACGCTATGTTGCCGGCAGAAGAGTGGCGACACTAGTGGGCTGTCCAGGACAAACCTCGCTGATTTGATTGGATGCAAACAATGCATTTCATCGTATGTTTCGGTGTCCATGTGACAAATAAAGCTTATTTTTATCTTAAATGGACAACTGAATGAATGGAGTCAGAGATAAAGGTGCAGGATGGGAATTGGGTAGGATGGTTTTAGTCGCCAAAATAATGTATTTGGTGTATTGGCATTTTTCACTTTTGATATTTTGTCATAGGAACCTAAAATCCTTACCACCTCTGGCACAACAGAAAGCAGGTTATGCTCAGTCTCATGACAGTACTAATAAATGAGCACATTCAGTCATTTAAGGAGATTGCTGGCATCAACATTAGAGCAAACCAAGATTCTTTAACCTTAGCTACATGAATGGAAGTTACTGGGTTGTGTACTTAAGATACCAAGTTGCAGAATGGTTACACACAACAAAGATTTTGGAGCCAGCTATTATAAAACATCTTCCTATCCAAAGGTCTTCAGCTTCAGATATTGATGTAATAGGTATTGTCAGCAGCCCATATTTTCAATCATGAAATTCTGTTTTGTTCAATGTAATGCAATTGAAAGTGAACAATTTCCAGAGTAAAATACGACAATAACTCCTTCTGTGTTGATTCATCACATCTGGAAACTCAATCATTCACTTTCTCATTTGCCGTATTGTGTCCGATGCAATGCCATTCATGTGAAATGCTTTTTGATTTGGAGACATTAGACTGCATTGTTCCAAGACCACTGACAGCCTGGAACAATGAGGTGTGAATTGTGCTGAACTGGGGTGGGATCCCTCTAAGATTAAATCTCAAATTTATCTTCTAGTATCACCTCAACACGCTATCATTCACGGCACTTGCCCTGATCGCTATCTGCCATGATCTGTCGTTGCTCTGGATGCTTGAATAGCTTCGACAGACAGCATCACCACAGGTCCAGAATCTGCAAAGATTCTCTAACAGTCAAAATCCTCAAACAGTCAGCAAGGTGCCAGCAGACACCTATCTGACAACAAAGTCTCCATTTATCTGCACTCCATTATAATAGATACACCTCCATCTTTCAGGTCCTGATCCTCTGATGGTTTGTTTCTCTCAATCTCTAACAGCCCTGGATGAACAAAGCCCCTCACCATCTAGACCTCAGATGTTCTAATACTGAAACCCTCTTTTGCCTGGCCACAAAAATAACTTCTGTTTGCTTTTAAGGCTCTTATTCTCTGCACATAGAGCTGAGCTTGGTCTTGCACAGAACTTTTTTGGTGCTTCTGAAGATCATACCAGTGGACCTACAATTGTAATGATCACCGAGTGGTCATTTGGCATGTCTTTTACAGTGCAATGTGATTTCCAGACCAGCATTTTTGACATTCATCTGAGTCTCATCAGAGAAATATAACTGAAGAGGGACATAAGCAATTTTCCTCTGTATCCACCTTCAAAATCAATACCCAATGAATCAGATAACAGCCATTCAACAGCAGGAGGCTTTGTTACATATTTCTCACAATGGTCTGGAAATCACTAGAGCTCCAAAGTACTTTGCCAGTAGCTTTTGACAAGTAAAAGCATCGAATCCCTACCAAACTCACAGAAAATCTTCCAATAAATTAGATTTTACACCCTGTAGCAAAATAACACAATCTTCCAGTACTGCAAAATTAAGTTGTACATTTTCCAGAATTTTTGAAATCAATGGCAGAATACATGAAAGCAGAAATAATTCCATGACCTTCAATTCAGTGTGGTTATATAAAAAAAACTTTTCACCCCGTTACAAAAGCTAGGATATCGTTTATACCAAAGTCAGTTTTCTGAACATCTCAGTCTGAACAAAATTTTCAGTCACAGGGGACCAGCATACTATCATGACACGAGCTGTCTGCTTATACATTGACAAAATGGAGAACATAAAATGCACTGGGGAGAATAGACTTTGACAACTTTTAATATACCACTGACCTTCTATTTCTTCAAAATCTTTGACTGAGTAAAAAGGGCGAACGCAATTCAAATCAACACCAAAGCAAGCTCACAGGTCACCACCACAACTGTCTCAAGGGCCAAAAATGGAAATTAATTAAATTTTGTGCATCGCCTTGTAAATGCCCGCCACTATTGTTGATCTCCACATTAATTTTTATTGCAGGCCTCCACAGTTCCCTAGACACGGCATGCGCTCTGCCCTTCCTATTGTCTGGCCAAACATTTCATATCAAATACGCATTTCAATGAACTGCTCTATTTTTAAATAGTAATTACAATATCAGCATTTTTTTCTGTCATTAAACAATGAACAATCATACTCTGATGAAGGAAAGTCACTCAGAGATTAAATGTGAATAAGTCTCTCCCTGAGCTGGGTGCCTCTGTTGTGGATCTCTTTGACTTGTGGCCAGGTGATTTGAATAAGGATGTCCCCATGAGCATACCTGTGTGCTCACTCCAAAATCGCACAGCTTGACCTGTCCTCGTGTGTTCACCAACATATTAGAGGGTTTGACATCTGCAGAGGGACAAAAATAGGAGGCAGAAACAATTTCTTTTAAAAGCACCTCAGAATTTAATGATTCTGTAATTACAGCTATGACTCAGTAATGCCGAGGATGAAAGCAACACAAAAGCTACATAGATTAGAGCGACAAGCTTTGCACCTGCTGCACATATTTACAATGCTCCTGAATAACAAGTGTAAGAAAAGGGTTTTCACATAACCAAATATTCTCATTACAACACAACCACTCAGCATTTATTCGCAAAACAAAAAAAAATCAATTAATTAATATCATTGTTGATGTAACCAAGAAAGATGAATCCTGCATCCTTAAAAAAAATGTACATTTTTATAATAAAATTATCACCGAGCTCTGCTGGAGGTCCTTACCTCCGTTTCGGCAGCATCTCTCTCCTGCAAGGCATTGGCTCAACCACAGTATAATGCAGGAGGGAGCTGTCAATTCTGAGCTAGGAACTTTCAACAGAGCTCTAGAAGCAGGAGTAACCAATGACCCTTTTTTAAAAAAAACAGCTTTATTAACAATTATTAAAATATTGCATCTTTTTTTTCAAAGGGTACAACTCACATTATCATCAGTAAGTGGCTTGAACTCTTTGACTAAGCTCAATACGATGAGGCAACTGAGATAATCAGATGGCGTCATTAACCCCAAGTGCTTCAATTTTAACTCTGCACGTTAATTTAGCACTTTCACATGTGGCAGAGGGATAACTTTAAGCTGATTTTCCTATTGTGGTAGCCATTTCAATAAAGATATCAAACAATAAGAATGCTCAAGCTAATGGTAGCTCTTTATAGCTGATAATTTTTCTAAAGGATTCTGCTGCAGGGAAACACATTTTTAAGCTTTATTTACTGATAATAAAGCACAAATAAGGTAAGTTCACTAACCCATAGTTTACTTAGATTTAATTTTAAATTACCAGTTCTCCCTCCCTCCAACCCTGCAATATCCAGTGAATAAGTGCTTCCAAGGTAGAAATAATCTTACTTTGAGGGTGCGTGTCTGGTTGGGAGTAAAAGTACTAAGCATGAGTAGAATGTACAAACAACCAACAGTGCAAGGCTAGGGAGCAAGATGAGATTCCAGCGACTATAAACTTCATAAACACAGCATTTATGTAAGATGATTTAATTCTTTGGCTATTTTACCCAGATTTTCACTTATCACTGTCTGTTTGTCTCTGAATACTGACAATACAGCAGCGAGAATTAAATATCTTATATAGAAACTGGTGGATCTTTTGACTGTTGAGATCTCACCATACACAACTTTAGTCATTTTCTTTTCTGGGATAAAAGGTGAGGACATTAGGTGATTTCCAGCAACTTTGATGTGTGTTGCTTGGATTTCCAGCATCTGCAGAATTCCTCTTGTTTAGGTGATTTTATTTATTCATTTAGAGATACAGTGTGGAACAGGTCCTTCCGGCCAAACAAGCCATGGCACCTACCAACCCACCTATTTAATACCAGCCTCATCACAGGACAATTTACATTGACCAACTGGCCTACTAACCACTACTGTGGGAGGACACCGGAGCACTCGAGGAAACTCACATGGTCATGGAGAGAATGCAGAGACTCCTTACAGCCGGTGCCCGAATGGAGCTCTGAGGCCCCAAGCTGTAATGGTGTTGTACTATTCGCTATGCCACCATGGCACCCATTTTCCAAGGCCTTCGCCAAAATCATACAATCACCTGTAAGATGCACCAGCTTTATTCTAATTCTTGCCCCTTTGTTTGGGCATTGGCCAGTACCTCTCTACATTGTTGTGGTTAATATGAGTATAAAGCATTGCTGAGGTACGCTGTTGCTCCACTGATGTACAAACCCCATTTCCAGAAAAGTTGGGATATTTTCCAAAATGCAATAAAAACAAAAATCTGTGATATGTTAATTCACATGAACCTTTATTTAACTGACAAAAGTACAAAAAGATTTTCAATAGTTTTACTGACCAACTCAATTGTATTTTGTAAATATACACAAATTTAGAATTCGACGGCTGCAACACACTCAACAAAAGTTGGGACAGAGTTAAAATAAGATTGAAAGGTGCATAGAATATTCAAGTAACACCGGTTTGGAAGACTCCACATTAAGCTGGCTAACTGGTAGCAGGTGAGGTATCATGACTGGGTATAAAAGTAGCGTCCATCAAAGGCTCAGTCTTTGCAAGCAAGGATGGGTCATGGCTCACCCCTTTGTGCCAAAATTCGTGAGAGAATTGTTAGTCAGTTCAAAAGGAACATTTCTCAATGCAAGGTTGCAGAGAATTTAGGTCTTTCAACATCTACAGTACATAATATTGTGAAAAGAGTCGGAGAATTCAGAGACATCTCAGTGTGTAAAGGGCAAGGTCAGAAACCACTGTTGAATGTGCGTGATCTTCGAGCCCTCAGGCGGCACTGCCTAAGAAACCGTCATGCTACTGTGACAATTATAGCCACCTGGGCTCGGGAGTACTTCGGAAAACCATTGTCACTCAACACAGTACATCGCTGGATCCAGAAATGCAACTTGAAACTGTATTACGCAAGGAGGAAGCCATACATCAACTCTATGCAGAAACGCCGGCGAGGTCTCTGGGCCTGAGCTCATCTCAGATGGATCAAAAGACTGAGGAACCGTGTGCTGTGGTCAGATGAGTCCACATTTCAGCTAGTTTTCGGAAAAAACGGGCGTCGAGTTCTCCGTGCCAAAGATGAAAACGACCACCTAGATTGTTATCAGCGAAAGGTGCAAAAGCCAGCATCTGTGATGGTATGGGGGTGCATCAGCACCCACGGCATGGGTGAGTTGCATGTATGTGAAGGTACCATTGACTCTGAGGCGTTATTAGGATTTTAGACAGACACATGTTGCCATCAAGGTGACGTCTCTTCCCTGGACGTCCATGCTTATTTCAGCAGGACAATGCCAGACCACATTCTGCACGGGCTACAGCAGCGTGGCTTTGCAGACACAGAGTGCGTGTGCTTGACTGGCCTGCTGCCAGACCAGATCTATCTCCTATTGAAAATGTATGGTGCATCATGAAGAGGAGAATCAAACAATGGAGACCATGGACTGTTGAGCAGCAAAAGTCTTATATCAAATATGAATGGACAAAATTTCCAATTGCAAACCTACTACAATTAGTATCCTCAGTTCCAAAACGATTAAAAAGTGTTATTAAAAGGAAAGGTGATGTAACACAATGGTAAACATGCCTCTGTCCCAACTTTTGTTGACTGCGTTGCAGCCATCAAATTCTAAATTTGTGTATGTTTACAAAATACAATTAAATTGGTCAGTAAAATTATTGAAAATCTTTTTGTACTTTTGTCAGTTAAATAAAGGTTCACGTGAATTAACATATCACAGATTTTTGTTTTTATTGCATTTTGGAAAATATCCCAACTTTTCTGCAAATGGGGTTTGTAATTGGATATCTGAGAACACCATCAAAGCTATTCCACTTTTAAACTGAAGTAGCAATTATTGCCAACTTAGAGGCAGCACGGTTACAAATCAGTTAGTGTAACACTTTACTGTGCCAGCAATTGGGATCCAATTCCGCCACTATTTGTATGTGCTCCCTGTATTTGCATGGGTCTCCTATCACATTCCAAATGTATGGGTTAGCGTTAGTATAGCTGTGGGCATACTATGTTGGTGCCTGAAGCATGGTGACACTTACCGGCTGCCCCAGTACATCCTGGGCTGTGTTTTATGCTGACGCTAACAACACATTTCACTCTATGTTTCCATGTACATGTGACCAACAAAGCTAATCTTTAAATCTTATTAATTTGTTTTTCCTCTGTATTTATAACTTTCAAGACTATTTCACAGGACAGTAACTAGTTTGATAGTTGTTCTGATGACTACTTCACTGCATTAAATCATACTAATTCTGCAGTGAACTCAGCAAAAGTTATTTAAAAGAATACCTGAAATCTAAGTCACTTGTATCAGAAACTAAAGGGAATTCCAGTAGAACAGAATCACTGAAAATATGCTTTCTGAAACCAAAAGCTGAAGTGTAGTAAATATTCCCTACTGCTCATGAAGAATAAAGATTTGGAAATTTGAAAATCAATGAAATATCTCCCCATCTCTGCTGTACACTACCAAGAAGGCATTGCCTTATATTAAATAAGGAATTAAATTTTCATTTGATGCTAACCATGTCCAGTTTTAAGTTAAATGTGTGAAAATAAATCAAGTATAATGAAATATTGCACAAATATTAACACATAGCAAAAAGAGAAAGAGAATTAAACACACAAGTTTTTAAGAGACTCATCACCTAAGGATGAAACACGGTGGTTTTGAAAGCTTGTAACTATAGCTGGCGCCATTTGATGGAGATGTGGCTAATGTGGAGGATTAGATCAATACTGATGGGCTTCGATTAATGGGAATGATCTGATAAACGAGAGAAGTTCATTTCTACCTAAGTGTCTCAATTAATAGGCTTCAAATATAAAATGATGGTTGAAATAAAGCCTGTATTTAAAAGTCTTAAGAGTTGTACAACACAGAGGTGGGTCCTTTGGCTTAACATGTTCATGCAATGTTACTGCCTATCTACACAAATTCCATTTAAGACCATAAAACCCAGGAGCAAAATCAGATCATTTGTCCCATCAAGTCTGTTCCATCATGGCTGATATATTATCCCTCTTAACTCCATACTTCTGCCTTCTTCCCATAACCTTTGACACCCTTACTAATTCAAAGAAATAGCTCCAAATTCTATTAGAATTATCACACTTTTGCTTCCCTGCCTGTTCTGCCAAGCTAAACTGGAATGCTTAAAACTTTGCCCTGAATGAAGTTTGTTTGAAAGTAAATAATCTCTTTGTTAAACACAAGAATTGGCTGTTTGGCCCTTTGCACCGTCTGCCATTTAATATGATCCTTTACCTCAGATCAATTTTCCTGTATTATGTCCATACTTCTTGATTCCCTATATATCCAACTCATTTCTGTGCTCTACATCGGTGGTGCTGCATAAATGCAGCCTGTCACTTACACATCTCTTGGCCTGGCTGTACTTGTGGAAAGAGAAAAAGCGTTAAATTTCAGGTCAAAGGCTGCCCATAGTACACAGAGCAGAGAGAGCGGTACTGAAGCCTGCCACACTTCTCCGCATAACAAGAGGAGGTTTGGGATGGGTACATATTTCTGTTTATTCTTAACCATTATGTGACAGGTAATGATAAGATTAGGATAGTTTGTGATTTCTGTCATAGTCCATCGGCATTCCCTGTCAAGTTTACAGTATTTGGATAAACTGTAACACTCATAAACTGACTAGACCATCGTGCTGAATGCAGGGGTATAACATAGTACAGAAACAGACCCTTTGGTCATATAATCCTCACTAACTATTTTGTTCCACCAAAGTTTCCATCAACTCTCCCCAGATTCCACCACACATCTCAATATCTGGTGTAGTTTACAATGGCCATCAACCTACCAAACTGCAATTAGTTCTTTAAAATATGGAGGAAACTGGAGCAGTCATGGAAACTATCACTCCCACTGGCTCCCCATCTCTTTCCCTTTATTCCATGGTCCACTGTCCTCTCCTTGCAGATTCTTCCTTCTTCAGACCTTTCCCTCTTCTACCTGTCACCTCCCAGCTTCTCATGTCAGTCCTCTTCATCCGCACCATCACCCCCCACCCCAACTACCTTCCTCATGTCACCTAGACTAACTGTCACCTGCCAGCCAGCAGACGACACAAAGATAGGTGCTCTAGCACCTCCCACTATCTTTTATATTCTGGCTTCTGCCCTCTTCCTTTCCAGTCCTGATAAAGGGTCGCAGTCTGAAATGTCGACCGTTTATTTCCCTCCATGGATGCTGCCTGACCTGGTGAATTCCTCCAGCATTTTGCGTGTGTTGCAGCCACGGAAACCCATATAGTCACATGAAAAATGGGCAACGTCCACATGGACAGCACCAGAGGTAAGGACTGATCCTAACTCACTGGAACTGAGGTAGCAACTCTGACAGTGGCACCATTTGTTGCCCTAACATTTTTAATCAAAACATTAATTTATTGTCCAACATCAAAATTCCACTATTAAAATAGCTTAGCATGTGGCAAAAAAAAACTGGTTTAACTGTGCATTTGATTATCCAGTAACTCCAAGCAAAGGTATCTGAGATTGCTGACATCAGAGTTGAAAATCCAGTTTTATACTTATTCACATGAATGACTCTAATCTTTCAGAATATTTGCTATCCAGAGGGCTTAGAAGGACATCCCTTTAGAACAGAGATGAGGATGAATTCCTTTAGCCAGAGGGTGGTGAATCTGTGAAATTCACTGCCACAGATGGCTGTGGAGGTCAAGTACTTGGATATACTTAAAGTGGAAGTTGATAGGTTCAGAGGGTGTCAGAGGGTATGGGGAGAATGGAGGTGAAAGGAGAAATAAATCAGCCATGATGGAATGGCAAAACAGACATGATGAGCTGAATGGTCTAATTCTGCTCCTATCTCTTTTGGAAATGAATAACTAAAGTGTTAACAAAAGGCATTACATACCTCGATGCAAAATCTTTAGGCTCCACAAGTAGGTAAGGCCTTTTACAACCTGGAAGATGAAGAAAGGAGAGAACATTACAAATTGCACACATATTCCTAATGATACAGAATTTAATAAACCCAAATTCTGCTGTAACTGCAGGAAATACTTAAGAGTTTCATCAGATCAAAATGAAGACTGCTTAGTTTCATTTGTAATTCTAGGTCCAAATCTGTAAATAACCTTCCCTAAATCCAGAATAAGTGAACAAATGAAAGGATTGTACAGGAGGAACTTCTTCAGTCCTCGATGTTCCATCTACAAAAATACATTAAAAAATAAATTACTGTTTCTTAAACAGCCAGAATTCCAGACTGAATTTTTGACTTAGTGAACTTATATTTGATTTTTATTTTTTAATTTAGAGATACAGCACAGTATCAGGCCCTTCTGACCCAGCAAGCCCACGTCACCCAATTCCACCTACTACAACGTATGTCTTTGGGATGAAAATGTGGGAGGAAACCAGAGTACCCAGAGGAAACACACACAGTCATGGGAAGAACATATAAACTCTTTACATACAGCAGCAGTAACTGAACCCAGGTCGCTGGTGCTGTAATAGCGTTAAAATAACTGGTACGCTACATTGCCGCACCACACGTTACCAAGCTGACATCCATATTTTTTTCTTCTTTACATAGCAAAAATAAAGTCAAGATGCTATGAATGCATAATGTTACATTGCTTTTCTGGACACATAAGTTTGATGGGCTTTGAGAAGAGCTGATGCCCACTTAGTGTTGATATGTTACTCTGCTAATTTTGCAATGTCACTTACGATAATCATATCCAGGTCTGTGCTGTGAAATATTAGAGATTTGTTCTCTGAAATGATCTAAATGATCTCAATGGCTGAGTGTGTTTTGATTAAGCCAGACCTTACTAAATAAACACAGCAACTCTATACAGCCAACACAGCAAATGTTGTGACACATTCTAGTAGGGTTAAGTGACATCTATTTGATGTAGGTTAAAGCAAGCTTGATCTGGCAAGATTCCAGTGAGGCAGTACAGAACACTGCTTGACCTTTTATGCTATGGATGAAGCTGAAACATCCAGATCGTGCTTGTTTTGTCATACATTTTATCTCAGGTGTGCCGAAAAAGCATATTCTTCTAAAATTAATTTTAAACATATTATAAAGAGTTATATCCATTTCTTCTCCTTTTACATTTAAGAGAACATGCCAAAAATGGCTGATGAAAATTGGCAGGTTCATCTAACTAAAAGATTTAATTTCCTAAATACTTTGTCTGTTGGCAATTCCTTTACTCTTAGCAAATCAAGGTAAATATACACTGCTTTCTGATAGATTCACTCTATCAATAGAGCAGCAATGCCAGAGAAGCTCTGAAGAGTTGAGGACACACCTCAGCACATCATGGGAACAAACCTCCTCTCCATGGACTGTCTACACTTCCACCCACCCCAGACATATTCTCTTCTCTCCTCTCCCATCATGTAGAAGATACAAAAGCCTGAAAGCATATACTGTCAAGCTCAAGGCAAACTTCTATCCCACTCCTATGAGATTATTGAACAGTTCCTCAGTACAATAGATCCTTGAACTCACAATCTACCTCATTATGGCCTTGCACTTTATTGTCTCACTGCACTTTCTCTGTAACTGTAATACTTTATTCTGCATTAATATTCAGATTTTTTTTATCACATGCTCACCGAAACACACAGTGAAATGCATCATTTGCATTAACAACCAACAGACCCAAAGATGTATGTACTGGAGTCAGCCTGCAAGTGTCATTGCACATTTTGGTGCCAACATAGCATGATCACAATGTTCAGCACAACTCTCTATTCTGTCATTGTTGTTCCTTGTACTACTTCAATGCATTATGGTAATGAAATGATCTGTATTAAGACTGTAAGACACAGGAACAGAATTAGACCATTCAGCCCAGCAAGTCTGCTTCAACATTCCATCATGGGTGTTTATTATCCCTCTCAATTCCGTTCACCTGCTTCCTCCCCATAACTTCTGATGCCGGCTAATCATGAAACTTATCAACCTCAACTTTAAATATATCCATTCTATCTAAGCCTTTCAATATTCAATAGGTTTCAATGAGATTGATCCTTGAGTACAGGCCCAGAGACATCAAAGAATTAAACTTTTCATCTCTGGAATCATTCTCATGGACCTCCACCAGACCCTCTCCAACGCTAGCACATCTTTTCATAAATAAGGTGACGAAAACCGCTCACAATACTCCTAGTGCAGTCTGACCAATGCCATACCTTAGCATTACATCCTTGCTTTTATATTCAAGTCCTCTTGAAAAGAATGCTAACATTGCCTTTCTCACCAGCGACTCAGCCTGCAAGTTAACCTTCACAGAATCGTGCATGATTCCCAATTCCCTTTGCACCTTAGATTTTTAAATTTTCTCCGTTTAGAAAATAGTCTACGCCTTTATTCCTTCTACCAAAGTGCATGACCATACACTTCTCTGCACTATTCCATTTGTCACTTCTTTGCCTATTCTTCTAATCTGTCTAGTCTTTCTTTTAAAAGTTGAAATCAAAACTGCATCCACCCCTTGCACTGGCAGTTCGTTCCACACTCTCACCATCAGCTGAGCAAGGAAGTTTCCCCTTATGTTCCCCTTAAACATAATCCCCTTGATATCTTTCTTCCTTAATCCATCACCTCTAGTCTCACCCAATCTCAGTGCAAAAAGCCTGCTTGCATTTACCTTAACTATACCCTTCATAATTTTGTATACCTCTATCAAATCTCCCCTCAATCTTCAATTTTCTAGGGAATAAATTTTCAACCTATTCAATCTTTCCTTACAACTGACCTCCAGTCCAGGCAACATTCTTGTCAATTTTCTCTGTACTCTTTCAACCTTTTTAACATCTTTCCTGTAGGTAGGTGACCAAAACTGCACATAGTACTCTAAATTAGGCCTCAATAACATCTTGTACAACTTCAACATAATATCACATTGCCTTACCTTCATCAACTTTCCTGGTAACTTCCTCAAAAAACTCTGTAAGATTGGTTAGACACAACCTAACATGAACAAAGCCATTTTGACTATCTTTAACCAGTCCCTATCCATCCAGATACTCATACATCCAGACCCTTAGAATACCTTTCAATAACTTTTCCACTACCGATATCAGGCTTATCAGCCTACAATTTCCTGGTTTATTCTCAAAGTCTTTCTTAAACAGCGGAACAACATTAACTATCCTGCAATCCTCCGGTACCTCACTTATCGCTAAGGATGATTTAAATATCCGTGCTGGGGCCCCTGCAATTTCTGCACTAGCATCCCACAGGGTCTAAAGGAACTCCCCATCAGGCCCTGGAGATTTATCTACCTTAATTTATCTCAAGGGAACAAACACTTGCTCCTATGTAATCTGTAAAAGTCCATGACCTCGCTGTTGCTTTGCCTCACTTCCATAGACTGTATCCATCTCTCAAATAAATACAGATGCAAAAAATCCATTTGAGATCTCCCTTATGGTTCCAGACATAGATTACCATTCTGATTTTCCAGGACCAATTCTGTCCCATTCAATCCTTTTGTTCTTAACATATCTGTAGAAGCCCTTAGGATTCTCCATCACCTCATCTGCTAGAGCAACCTCATGCCTTCTTTTAGCCCTCTTTAATTGTGTTTTTAGTGTTCTCTTGCATTTCTTATACTCCTTAAGTACCCCCTTTGTTCCCATCTGCTATGTACCTCCCTCCAGGTCCTCAATATCTCTCAAAAACCAAGGTTCTATAAATAACTTATCCTTGCCTATATTCTGATAGGTACATACAAGCTTTGTACTCTCAAATATTCACTTTTGAAGATCTTCTGCTTACAACTTTATCAGAAAACAGTCTGTTCCAGTCAAAGTTAGTCTGTCTCCAATTTGGAATCTCAACCGAGGATAAGACCTATCCTTTTGCCATGATTACCTTGAAACTAATAGCATTATGATCGCTAGATTTAAAGTGTTCCCCACACAAACTTCTGCCACCTGCCCTGTCTCATTCCCTAAAAGGAGATCAAGTATTGCACATGCCCTCTTTGGGACTTCTGTGTACTGACTAAGGAAACTTGCTTGAATGTATTTGACAAACTCTATCCCATCTAGTCCTATTACAGTATGGGAATCCCAGTCAATATGAAGAAAGTTAAAATTATCTACTATCACCTTATGTTTTTTGCAACAGCCTGAGATCTTTCTACAAATTTGTTCCTCTAAATCCCGCTGACTGTTGGATAGTCTATAATATAGCCCCATTAACGTGGTCATACCATTCTTATGCCTCAGTTCCACACATAAAAGCCTCACTATATGAGTTTTCCAATCCTGACTGAGCACTGCCATGACATTCTCTTTGACTACGAATTGTTCCCGCTCTGACGCATCTAAGACAACAGAACCCTGGAATATTGAACAGCCATTTCTGTCCCTCTTGCAAGTCTCACTAATGGCTACAATGTTATAATTCCATGTGTTGACCCACACCGAGCTCATCTGCCTTTCCTACAATATTTCTTGCATTGAAATATACGCAACTGAGAAGATTGTCCCACCATGCTCAACCTTTTGATTCCTGACTTGTCTGAGATCTTAACAACATCCGCCTACTCCACTATCTGTTCTGGTGCTCTGGTTCCAATCCCCTTGAAAGTCTAGTTTAAACCCCACTCTCCGTGCAGTACTTTTGTTCTATTTACAGAAAAGCAAAAGGTACTAAAGAGTCAATTAAAAATTACACACAAAGACTAACAGCCAATGTGCAAAAGAAGACAAACCGTGCAAAAAAAAAAGGGTAAAAAAGTTAATCCCGAGAACATGAGTTGCAGAGTGCTTGAAAGTGA
The DNA here is from genome assembly GCF_963921235.1 of Mobula hypostoma. Lineage (NCBI taxonomy): Eukaryota > Metazoa > Chordata > Chondrichthyes > Myliobatiformes > Myliobatidae > Mobula > Mobula hypostoma. The sequence goes on from NC_086109.1 coordinate 90,693,140, forward strand.
GTCGGTATCCGTTCAGAGTTGAGGTGAGTGAAGTCGTCCAAGCTGGTTCAGGAGTCTGATAGTTGAAGGGTAATAACTGTTCCTGAACTTGGTGCTGTGGGATCCAAGGCTCCTGTACCTCCTTGCCAATGGCAGCAATGAGAGGAGAGCATGGCCTGGATGATGGGGGTCCTTGATGATGTGCAATGGGAAATATGTTAAAAGTGTAGGCAGACATACGAGCTTCAATTTTATAGTAGCTCTATTGGATTCCCACAAAAAAACTCATAGCTAATCTCTAAAAGCAGCTGAACTAAGGAGTTGCAAAAAGGAAATCAATGGTATTTCAACATTTATTCAAAATACTGGATGAAAAGCTTCCTTTAAAAATGATATCAATTTTTCTACCATTAACTTTGATTCTTCATTGAGTTCCTTCAATTTGTAATGGTTAACTTTATGTATATCAAAGAGAGCTGTGTAACTTTTTAAAAATGGGCAATAGTAGAACATTACAATGGAAGTTCTTTACTCTACTGAAACATACAATGTAACTTGACTGAAGAGTGAATAAACTGCAGTCTGGAAAGAGAAAGATGATGTAAGAATACGACAAGCAAATAAGACAATTAGCTAGACCTACTGTGGGGGGAAAGACCCTGTTTGGAGTAATAGCCTTTTCTTGTGCAAAACTTATTTTGCCTGTTTAATATCCAAAATTCACTGATACAATCTCAGGACAGTTTAACATAATAAACTAGATGCATTAGGCGAAAGGAACACAACAAAACTGACAAATGTCCATAACAATATCATTTACCATAATGGCCAACTACTACTTAAGAAGGGTGAGTTGACATGGGACCCAAACCAGCATGCTTCATGTTGTTTTTGACATTCTACTGAGTTATGTGAAATAAGAAATTCTTTAAAAGTTGAAGTAAATGGAATTCAACCATCAAGGTCATCTTTAAATGGCAATGACTCAAAAAGGCTGCAAGCGTCATTAAGGATCCCCACCACCTAGGCCATGCCCTCTTCTCATTCCTATCATGAGAGAGGAGTTACAGGAGGCTGAAGACACAGACTCAGTGCTTTAGGGGCAGTTTCTTCTCTGCTGCCATCAGATTGCTAAACAGTTCATAAACGGAAGAATATTAACTCACTGTTTTGCTCTCTTTTTGGTCTACTTACTAGCGCATTTTATGTACTGATGCTGCAAAACAACAAATTTCATGACATGTCAGTGATAATAAACTTGATTCTGATTCGTAGCAAAGGAATACTTAAACTACCAAGTGGTTAGTATCAGAGTTGGGAATATGCAAGTCTAATTTATGCCTGTATTTTCAATAGTAAACCTAAGGAACAATATACACGTTTCTCAAGGAATTCCACATAGTTTCCCAAAAACACCATGCATATGGCAGGGAATGGCACCAACGCACACTGGGTTATTTGCTTGATGGTCATTGTGGATTTTTTAATGAATTTTTTTTGTTTACTTTGGTGTCAGAGAAGAACTTCCCAAGTTTTTCCCCCCAAAATTATTTTTTTAAATCTGTTCATTTAGTTCTCCCAGGGGTTACATGTCTGGAGGTGGGAACAATATGGATAATAATGTCTAATTGTAACATGACTGTATAAGACAGGCCCGATGGACCATCTAGTCTGCTCCAGTCCATCACATTTTTAGGTTCAATAGCTTATCATCTTGGTCAGAAATAGCTATGCTTTTGTATTCAAAATTCAAGATTGTTTAATGTCATTTCCAGTACATGTGTAAAGGAGAACAAAATAATAAAAAAAACACAATAAATATAAATACATCTACCTTATATGCATAGATTGGTTGTATGATGTCATGATGCAAATTTCTGCATTCCTTTGTGATATATTGTAGAAAATAGAGCTGGAGCAGACTGAGCAGAAAATGCAGTCAAAGAAAATTCTGCATTGCAAATGAGATGGAAATTTGCCTAATGTTGAACTGACATTTATTAATAAATTCCCAAAGCAGAACACTGCAAGTAGAATGACTAGGGAACAGTTTGGAATAGTTCTTGGTACTGCAAGCTGTGTAAAATAAACAAAACCAGCAAGTAGGTGGAAATCATGAAATTAACATCAAATGATAAAAAAAAGCACAACCCTTGTACTTCCCAGCACAATTTATGGACAATACAATATTTTGAAAAGTAGGCACTGATGATGCACATATTAAACTTTACCAAAACCACTTGTGGGATTTAGACGGAAAATTTCCCTGGATTAAAGCACACTGAATTTGTAGGCTTAGAAGAAACATTTCATGAGGAAGCTTATAAAAAACTAGCCAATCCTGAGAAAGACCTTCTTTTGTTCATCTTGTACTATAACTAATGTCCAGCGATATTCATCTTCAATCCTCTCTCCTCCTTTCTTGGTGTCAAATACTTCCAAAACTTAAGTGATAGAAATTGTTAGGAAAGAATTTATTATCAAATATTTTCTAAAACCACTGCTTGACCTGCCTAGTATCTCCAGCATTTGGTGTGTGTTGCTCTGGATTTCCAGCATCTGCAGAACCTCTTGTGTTTATGAATTGCTATAGCAAACAAGTATGAAGGGGAGCATAAACACTCGCATTTCTTAACACAGTCTTTTCAGCATGGAAACAGGCCTTATGGGCTGAAATGTCTGTTTAGCTGTTTATTCTCCATGAGTAAATCTTCTTCATCTACCTATTCTCAGATTTGCCAAGTATGCCCGCAGAAAAAGAATCTCAGGATTGCAAGTGGTGACATGTATGTTCTTTGATAATAAATTTTACTTTGAAATTTAAACGCATTTCTATTTCACTTTCTCAAATGCACCTGCCTAAATTTTTTTTGTAGATGCCTAATCTATTTACCTCACCACTTCCCGTGGTAGAAAGTCCCATTGCAACAACAATTCTCACTATGGGAGGTTATTTCTTTCAAGGTTTCATTAGTAATTACAATGTGTTTGTCTCCCTTTGTGTTGGGTTCTGCCAGTACTGAAAATATTCTCTTAACCTCCCATGTCCACAATTTTATAAGATACAGTGCCTACAAAAAGTATTCAATCACCCTTCCCCCTCCGGAAGTTTTCATGTTTTATCGTTTTACAACATTGAATCACAGAGGATTTAATTTGGCTTTTTTGTCACTGATCAACAGAAAAAAAAAACTTTTATGTCAAAGTGAAAACAGATCTCTACAAAGTGATCTGAATTAATTACAAATATAAAACACAAAATAATTGATTGTATGAATATTCACCCTCTTCAAGTCAATATTTAGTAGATGCAACTTTGGCAGCAATTATAGCCTTGAGTCTGTGTCGCTAGATCTCTATCAGCTTTGCACATCTGGACACCGCAATTTTTCCCCATTCTTCTTTACAAAACTATTTCAAGCATGGGGATCGTGAATGAACAGCCCTTTTCAAGTCCAGCCACAAATTCTCAATTGGATTGAGGTCTGAACTCTAACTTGGACATTAACTTTGTTGTTTTTAAGCCATTTCTGTGTAGCTTTGGCTTCATGCTTGGGGTCATTGTCTTGCTGAAAAACAAATCTTCTCCCAAATTGCAGTTCTCTTGTAGACTGCATCAGGTTTTCATCCAGGACTTCCCTGTATTTTCCTGCATTCATTTTACCCTTTACCTACACAAGCCTTCCAGAGTTGCTGCAGTTAAGTATCCCCACAGCATGATGCAGCCACCACCGAGTTTCAAGGTAGGATGGTGTGTTTTTAATGAAACATAGCGTGTCGTCTGATGGCCAAAAAACTCAATTTTGTTTTCATTAGATCACAGAACCTTCTTCTAGCTGACTTCAGAGTCTCCCGAATGCCTTCTGGCAAACTCAAGCTGAGATTTCATGCGAGTTTTATCAACAGTGTCTTTCTCTTTGTCACTCTCCCATAAAGCTGTGACTGTTGAAGCACCCGGGCAACAGTTGTATGCGAGTCTTTCCCATCTCAACCACTGAAGCTTTTAACTCTGCTAGAGCTGTCATAGGTTTCCTGGTGGCCTCCCTCACTGGTCCCTTTTTTGCACAGTCACTCAGTTGTTGAGGACGGCCTGCTCTAGGCAGATTTACAGCTGTGCCATATTCTTAACTGACTGACTTAACTGTACTCCAAGGGATATTCAGTGACTTGGAAATTTTCTTGTATCCATCTCCTGGCTTGTGTTTTTCAATAACCTTTTCTGTGGAATTGCTTGGAGTGTCCTTTTGTCTTCATGGTGTAGTTTCTGCCAGGATACTGACTCACCAGAAGTTGGACCTTCCCGATACAGGTGTATTTTTACTACAATTGATTGAAACACCTTGACTGCACACAGGTCTCCAGAAACAGATCTCCATTTAACTAATTATGTGACTTCTAAAACCCATTGACTGAACCAGTGATGATTTGGTGTGTCATTTTAAAAGGGGGGGATGAATACTTATGCAATCAGTTATTTTGTGTTTGATATTTGTAATTAATTTAGTTCACTTTGTAGAGATCTGTTTTCACTTTGACACGAAAGTCTTTTTCTGTTGATCAGTGTCAAAAAAGGCAAATTAAATCCACTGTGATTCAATGGTGTAAAACAATAAAACATGAAAACTTCCAAGGAGGATAGCTTATGAGCCCACTAGGGGATCGGCTGTACCGGATTGGGTATTGTGTAATGAACCGGAGGTGATTAGAGAGATTGAGGTGAAGGAACCCTTAGGAGGCAGTGATCATAATATGATTGAGTTCACCGTGAAATTTGAAAAAGAGAAGCCGAAATCCAATGTGCTGGTATTTCAGTGGAGTAAAGGAAATTATAGTGGTATGAGAGAGGAACTGGCCAAAGTTGACTGGAAAGGGACACTGGCGGGAAGGACGGCAGAGCAGCAGTGGCTGGAGTTTATGCGAGAAGTGAGGAAGGTGCAAGACATGTATATTCCAAAAAAGAAGAAATTTTCGAATGGAAAAAGGATGTAACCATGGCTGACAAGAGAAGTCAAAGCCAAAGTTAAAGCAAAGGAGAGGGCATACAAGGAAGCAAAAATTAGTGGGAAGACAGAGGATTGGGAAGTTTTTAAGAGCTTACAAAAGGAAACTAAGAAGGTCATTAAGAGGGAAAAGATGAACTATGAAAGAAAGCTAGCAAATAATATCAAAGAGGATACTAAAAGCTTTTTCCAGTATATAAAGAGAAAAAGACAGGTGACAGTAGATAAAGGACCGATAGAAAATGATGCTGGAGAAATTGTAATGGGAGATAAGGAGATGGCAGAGGAACTGAACAAGTATTTTACATCAGTCTTCACTGAGGAAGACATCAGCAGTATACCGGACACTCAAGGGTGGCAGGGAAGAGGAGTGTGCGCAGTCACAATTACAACAGAGAAAGTACTCAGGAAGCTGAATAATCTAAAGGTAGATAAATCTCCCGGACCATATAGAATGCACCCTCGTGTTCTGAAGGAAGTAGCTGTGGAGATTGCGGAGGCATAAGCGATGATCTTTCAAAAGTCGATAGATTCTGGCATAGTTCCAGAGGACTGGAAGATTGCAAATGTCACTCTGCTATTTAAGAAGGGAGCAAGGAAGCAAAAAGGAAATTATAAACCTGTTAGCTTGACATCAGTGGTTGGGAAGTTGTTGGGAGTCGATTGTCAAGGATGAGGTTACAGAGTACCTGGACGCATATGACAAGATAGGCAGAACTCAGCATGGTTTCCTTGAAGGAAAATCCTGCCTGACAAATCTATGACAATTTTTTGAGGAAATTACAAGTAGGCTAGACAAGGGAGATGCAGTGGATGTTGTATATTTGGATTTTCAGAAGGCCTTTGACAAGGTGCCACACATGAGGCTACTTAACAAGATAAGAGCCCATGGAATTACAGGAAAGTTACATACGTAGATACAGCGTTGGCTGATTGGCAGGAAACAGAGAGTGGGAATAAAGGGATCCTATGCTGGTTGGCTGCCGGTTACCAGTGGTGTTCCACAGGGGTCCATGTTGGGGCCGCTTCTTTTTACGTTGTACATCAACAATTTGGATTATGGAATAGATGGCTTTGTGGCTAAGTTTGCTGATGATACCAAGATAGGTGGAGGGGCCGGTAGTGCTGAGGAAACAGAGAGTCTGCAGAGAGACTTGGATAGACTAGAAGAATGGGCAAAGAAGCGGCAAATGAAATACAATGTTGAAAAGTGTATGGTTATGCACTTTGGCAGAAGAAATAAATGGGCAGACTATTATTTAAATTGGGAGAGAATTCAAAGTTCTGAGATGCAACGGGACTTGGGAGTCCTGGTGCAGGATACCCTTGAGGTTAACCTCTAGGTTGAGTCAGTGGTGAAGGCGGCGAATGCAATGTTGGCATTCATTTCTAGAGGAATAGAGTATAGGAGCAGGGATGTGATGTTGAGGCTCTATAAGGCGCTAGTGAGACCACACTTGGAGTACTGTGGGCAGTTTTGGTCTCCTTATTTAAAAAAGGATGTGCTGGCGTTGGAGAGGGTACAGAGAAGATTCACTAGAATGATTCCGGGAATGAGAGGGTTAACATATGAGGAACATTTGTCTGATCTTGGACTGCATTTCTTGGAGTTTAGAAGAATGAGGGGGGACCTCACAGAAACATTTCGAATGTTGAAAGGCATGGACAGAGTGGATATGGCAAAGTTGTTTCCCATGATGGGGGAGTCTAGTATGAGAGGGCATGACTTAAGAATTGAAGGGCACCCATTCAGAACAGAGATGTTAAGAAATTTTTTTAGCTAGAGGGTGGTGAATCTATGGAATTTGTTGCCACGGGTGGCCGTGGAGGCCAAGTCATTGGGTGTATTTAAGGCAGAGATAGATAGCTATCTGAGTAGCCAGGACATCAAGGATTATGGTGAGAAGGCGGGGGAGTGGGACAAAATGGGAGAATGGATCAGCTCATGATAAAATGGCGGAGCAGACTCGATGGGCCAAATGGCCGGCTTCTGCTCCTTTGTCTTATGGTCTTATAGGCACTGTATCTATTTTTCATTTTACTTTCTTTGCCTCAGCTGTATTAATTATCTTCCTAAGTTTCTATCACTGAAATCATTTTCCTATTTTCTTTTGGTTAAAAACTGAGGAAGAATAGTTAAATACTTCAAGCATTTCTCTGCAAGCTTATATTGCTCATTCTATTGCAGTCCCTCAATTTCCATTTGTTATTTATGTGTCTATGAGACAGTTTATTTCTTAATATTCTTTGATAAAGTAATTTTTCAATTTCTGTTTGCCTATCTAATAGTACATTTTAAATATGTTTTTTCTAAGTTTCTTTTATTCCATTTTCAACTATTATGTCTTTTCCTATAGATTTGACATTACTGAACCTGCACTGACTTGTATCACTGTAGATCTAATCATACTACATTGTGATCAATATTATTACGATGCTCTCCTACTCTTCTTACAGGATCTTTGTGGACCTTGGCAGACCTCTAGCATTTTTGAGCAACAAATCATTCTACAAATGGACATTAGCAGAAGATTAGATCCATATTTAAACCTTAAAAAAGTATGAAGAGTTTGAATGGTGCGCACAGAACTCATAAGATAATGCATTTTCCAAATTCACTGATCTTTTAAAAACATGAAAATTTGAAGTAAATAGTTTGGTTTGTGAAAATAAAATGCAAATGTTACCACTCTACAACTTCATAAAAGAGGATTATATTGTATAAATCATTCAACTGCTTTTAGGCCATAAGACATAGGAGCCTCTGCTCCGGGACTTACCCAGTATAGGAAACATCCTCTCCACATCCAGTCTACCTCAGCCTTTCAATATTCTATAGGTTTAAATGAGATCTCCCCTCTCATCCTTATAAACCCCAATGAGAACAGGCCTAAAGCCAACAAACGCGCCTCATACATTAATCCTTTCATTCCCCGGATTATTTTTGTGAACCTCTTCTGGACACTCTCCAATGCCATCTTTGTTACCATAATTTGGACAAGTAACTCATAATAAAATATGCTTAGCAAAAATACTTCTGGTAAGGAAATCAAATCTTTTTCTGTGCTAAATTACTTACTAAAGACATAACTTTCACAAAATGTGCTTTGTTTGATTATTTCTAGTTATCAACTGTCATTAGAACATTAATTATATGTCACCACATATTACCTTGGGATTCATTTTCTTGCGGGCATTCACAGTAGAGCAAAGAAATACAATAGAATCAACAAGAACTGCACACAAACATTGACAAACAATGATAGCGCAAAAGAAGACATACTGTGCAAATACAAACTATAAATAGAAAATAAATAAATAATACTAAGAATGTGAGCTGTGGAGTCCTTGAAAGTGAGTCCAAAGGTTGTGGAATCAGGTTAGTGTTGAGATGGGTGCAGTTATCTACTCTTGATTATTCAAGTGATCAATCCAAGAACAGGATGGAAGGGAAGCACATTAAAGTAAATAGAATGAAGAGACAGTGAAAGCTCTTGTGCAGTCTTCTAATGACTTGAGTCCTTTTTTGGCTCACAGCTCTCATACATAATCACAGTCAGCCCTGTGAAACTGCCCAAAGATGTCAACAGAGAGAAACAAAACAAGAATAGCACCTTAAAAAAAGAGTTTACCCAAAAATATTTAATGTGAGTATTGAGGTGGTAATTGAGATTCACAAGTAAGATGCACTGATGCTCAAACTTTTGTTTGTCGACTCAATAATCAATATGTGTATTTAAATACTTCCATTTTGGCTGTGCAAATATATGATCTCATAAAATTATACATTAAATTACTGCAGTAACAAGCAAATCATGACCAATTTACTGACAAAAGCCAATTTTCAAAGGGAAGCTCCGTCGCCTTGGGCAGTTTCCAAAGATAATTACAGGACTTTGTGAAAATGAAGGTCTGTGAATTAGAATGAGCTGAGACTAATAGCTGTCGATGTTTGATCACTTGGATTTAAATTAATTGTCACTACAAGGGATAATGAATGTCAGAATAAGACTGCCAATGTGGAAAAAAATGCAACCTATAATTAAGTGCTCTAAATTGCAGAGCTTTTCCCCAATCCTTAGAATTATCACATCTTCTCTTATTAAAAATAAAACAAAAAAAACTAGATGAAAGAAAAACCAATGTAATGGCAAAGTCTTTTAGATTTTAGTTTTATGCCAACTGGTTATGAGAAAATGTTTTCAGTATTCAAACTATGAATAAAACTATCTCAAAACATCTTTAAATAAACCACAAAGCTAACTCTGTATAAAAAAACTATGCAGTATTCTACTGAAGCAAAATAATCGGATAGAAACACTTTCTGTAAATGATTTTTAGAAAAGACAGGCAATTTTCTTCTATTTAAGTCCTCTTTCCCTGAGCAAGACTTGATTGGAAGTCATTTGTATATGTATTAGTCAGAGCTGCTCATAAATTTTATTTTTCAAGGTATAGTATTCCCCTTTGGTGACCTAGGCACCTGAGCTAATACAACCATCCAGCAATCAGAAGTGTGATTGGCCAGACAGAAAAGCATGATGAACAGAAAGAAGATACTGAGAGAAAATGAAAATTTTAATCCAGAATTATTTTAAATGCATATTTTTTCCAAAAATGAAAATTCTTCGAGGTGAGAGCAAAGGATAGCATGAAATTTTAAGTTATTTGCTTCACCGTGTGATAAGCTCAGCAAACCAATTCCCCAAATCAAGTGCTGTAAAGCTACAGTAACTTTGTGTTCCACTGATGGATTCCATGAGAAGTCTAGCAAAAGACCACAGTTGAGAAATCGCTAGCAAATCTGGACCTTTACATGGAAATCCCGAACATTCTGGCACCTAGGCAGAAAAACGCTAGCTGTTCAGCTTGGAACTATTGTCACTACTTGAAATGGCTTCCCTTTTATAAATCTTTTGGGATTCTGAACACAAGTATAGTCACAACTTAACCTTTCTTTCTGCTCTAAGTTTCCATAGTTTCTCCTTTTAAGTAAATTTTCAACATTCCAGGTAAATTCTTCTTGTATTCCTTGAAGTTCTTGGTATCCTTCCTAAATATATTATCCAAGCTTCACTGCTTAACAAAAACATATGCATGACATTTTAAATAAAATCAAACTTCCAGAAAGTTGAGAGAAACGTTCTTGCTCTGTAATCTATGACTGATTTGTAAAACCAACAATCCCATGTATGGATTAGTGATTTTTGTTTAAATAATGATTCAAATCATGCTTGATTGGGATTCTTTAACAATATTAATAATGAATGCCTTAACATGTTTAAATACACAAATCCATTTTTGGCAAAAGAAGTTAACCTGAAATAAGCAGCAGAGGAATGCTACAATATTTTTGTTCTAAATATCATAAATCAAGCTTTCATCCCACGTTATATGTACTACATGCCAATGAAGTAAACTGGGGAAGGAATTCGCTGAAGGATTCCTTGTCTGGCACTTTGTATGGAAATTATTTCATTTCAAATTGAAGAACCATATTACTTGAATGCACAATAAATCACAATTACTTTAATACAAAAAAAAAACAAGCTAAATGAACACTGGTGAGCTAATTCCATTCTGCCAGAAGAGAAACACTGGAAGTAAGAATGGATTCAAGATTCCAGATGCAACATTGTGACCTTATCTCCCACATATTTTTTTTATAGTTTCCCTCTGTGAATTATGCTTTGCTGAGATAGTGTTTATCTTCCCATCTATACAATACCACACAAGAATTCCCAATTTGTTCTAGACGATCCGATGGAAAAAATAATCCGATCGAATGTGATCACAGGTAGAAATGGCCAGTTCTGAGCAAGCAAGAAAGTGTAGAATTCACTACTGAGCCCAGGATTTGTTGCCGTCTGTGGCCCTTTTCTGGAGAGGCGGTTATTTATGCTTTGCTGCTTTGAGATCAGATTGAGCCTGGATCCTGTGCCCTTTGTGACTGACACACTCACCTGAAGAATGGGTGTTTTTTTAAAATCCAAAGTAAAGATATTCAAATTATAAAGAACTTAGCGTGGATTGAGAGTCTACTTGTTTCCAAAACGATCTATTCTTCACCCAAGTCTTTTGTAAGGTTTGTGGAAATTATCAAATCAAACCAAAGCTTTTTGTGGGTTATTAAAAAACTGCTTAAAGTTACAATTTGTGTACCTGTTTTAATTATATATTACTGTTTATTATATAAACAGTAAATTTAATCTTAACAAGCACACAGGAGGGTGTTTAATTTATAGACATGAATAAATGGTCAACATTTCAGGCCAAGACCCCTCAACAGGACACGCAGTCCTGATGAAGAGTCTCGGCCCAAAATATTGTCTGCTTATTCGTTTCCTTTGATGTTGCCTGACCTGCTGAGTTCTTTGAGCATTGTGTGTGTGTTACTCTGGATTTCCAACAAGTACAGAGTCTTTAATATGTTTAATTTCATTACTTTTTAACTACTGAAATCTTAAAAAATAACACAGGAACAAAAAGATTGTAAGGTGACATATATTTGATGAAGCAGAGTAAAAAGATTGACTTACATTTAAGAAGCATCTTTGAAGGATTTAAATTACTATTGTAATTTAAGCATCATAATATCCAAAGTGAGTCTGAGACTCCTAGATAACTGGGCCTCTAACAGACCCTGCAAACAGCTAAGCATTATCACATAGTAGACAGCTGGGAGATTGGGAATTTGCAGAATGGCAAATCACAAGCATAAATAAATGTCCTAACACCCTGAAATGCAGAATCCCTTGAGTACATTTCACCTTGTAAAGCCAGCCAATGAAATATTATACTAAAATGTCTTTAAGTTCTAATAATAAGTCACACTTGTACCTGCTGTTATGGGTTCTTCAGCAAATGAAGAGTTCAGATGTAGGCAGAAAAAGGTTTTAAAAACAAACTCCATTAGGATGTCCCCAACCAGCCCAGAATTATAGAAGTGTTACATCTAATTACTTTTACAAGACTTACCTGTAATCTTTAGCCAGTTAACCATGTCTACAATTCCAAACATCCCCTAGGCCATGATATTATGCAAATTGCAATTTGTGTCTGTCACCCAAGCTTCTTCTGGGTGTGTATAAAGATATGATATATACAAAATAAATGACTCAATAATATCTGATGTCATGACATTTTCCCACAATTAACCTTACTCAAGATAAAATTAATGCATATTTCCAAAATATGTTAACGTAAATTTCAAAAAATATTTAAACTTACTGCAACAGAGATTCTGCCTAGTACGTGCTCAGGGATTTTTCTATATACATCCAAAGAGCCTCCTGAACAAAATAATAACATAAGAGGGAAAATATCAGTTTAATAAATATTATTACAATCAACTGTGCATTTCTTAAATTACCTTTGTGCTGTAACTGAATAATATACCAGAAAACTAATTGGTTCAAGATGAAATACAACAAACAATTACTTAAAGCATAAAGTTACTTAAAACAATACTACAATTGCAATTTCAGATAATTAGCAATTAATTTCTTGTCCCTAACCAAATCCAAATTAGATTTATTGTTCCTAACTAAACCCAGCTTACTGACATATCTAAAATTGAATAGTCACTTTTGAAATACAGTGGATTCCGGTTAATTGAATCATAATCAGCTTTAATATCACTGCCCTACAGTAACATGTAAAAAGACTTAGGCACATGTAAAAAAAATTGTAAAGGGAAGATGCTTTCAAAAATAATGAAGTGAAGTTGCTAAATATTAAAAAAATTATAATAGCAGTAAACAGTAAAAACTAACTCAAATCAATATTTGGTATGATCACCCTTTAAAACTGCATTAATTCTCTGAGGTACACTGTTGTGCAGTTTTATAAGAAAACTGGCCGGTAGATTTTTCCGAGGATTTTGGAAAACTTGCCACAGCTCTGCAGATTTTGGCTGTCTTGCTTGCTTCTATCTCTCCAGGTAACCTCAGACAGTGTCAATGATGTTGAGATCAGGGCTCTCTGGAGGCTACACCATCTGTTGCAGAATTCCTTGATCTTCTTTTTCCTGAAGATAGTTCTTTATAACCTTGGCTGTGTGCTTGGGATCATTGTCCTTCTGCAGAATGAAGTTTGGACTGATCAAACACCTCCATGAAGACATTGCATGATGGATGAGAATCTGCTTGACCTAACTAATTCTGACAAGATTACTAACTCCATTTGCAGAAATACAGCCCAAACCTGCAGGGAATCTCCAACATACTTCACTGTTAGCTGCAGACACTCATCTACGTAGTGCTCACCAGATCTTCTAAAGACAAAGTGCCTCTTATTTGAGCCAAAAATTTCAAATTTTGACTCATCACTCCAGAGCACCTGCTGCCATTGTTCACTGCACTGTTTTTGCGTGCAGGTGAACCCAAAGTCTTTTGCATCATGGAAGCAATTGCCACATTTTTGGCTTTTTGCAACATTCAGGGACATTTTGTGCATTTCACATTCTAACCTCCTTTTCTGTAGTTCTGCTGCATCCTTTGCTGCAGTCTCTAATGACACTGCAATGGCCAATGCCTGTTCTAAGGTTACATCTCTTTCTGACAGTAGCCTCTTCTGAGTGCTTTGACTATGCATGTCACATAAAAGCCTGTCCCTTAATGCATCAGAAAGTCCATCTCTAAAGTCACAGTACTGGGAAAGTTTGTGCAGTTCTGCAATGTACTCAGAAAGGCTTTCATCTTTTGACTGGTTTCTTTTGTAAAATCTAGATTTGTTAGCTATTACCAGCAGTTTAGTGCTCAGGTGATTTTGTAAAATTGTAACAATTTCATTGAACGACTTGCTTGCTGGCTTTTCAGGGGTTACTAGGTTGCGTAAGAGACTGTACGTTCTTGGGCCCATTAAGTTAAGTATAGGGGCTTTCTTTTGCTCCTCCACGTTGTTCACATTACAATAGAGCTCAACCCTCTTCATATACGACTCCCAGCCTTCATTAGCGCTATCATATTCATCAACTTTCAAAACTGAAGCCATCACCACATTATTTTCACTTTAAATTCAGCTCATCTTTCATTGTTACTATGCACTGTACTCATGCATTCCTTGGTTAGCATGCATGATGGCTTTCTGGTGCTGTTTAACTCTTGCTGTTTTGTCCCACAACTGTTGGTGCAGTTTGTGATATTTTCCGACATTCAGGTTCGTATTCATTGTCAATTTGTTGTGTCTGTGTACAACTATATATCAATTAATTAACAGCATGCACGCGGGAGATGGCTTTAACTGGTGTATTCACATTGTAGTGAGTGAGAGAAAAAAATGCGCATGCACAGACAACAGTGCACGTGCACACAACAGATCAAGTCGTAGTGCAAAGCGGGGGGGGGTCATTGTTCTATAAGAAATAGATCCATACATTACAGCTGTTATCAATAAACAGCATAGGTATTACTATTGTCCAAGTAATCCAAGGCCGAGTAATCTATTAGGCAAATTGTAGCCTATTGTGGCCCAATGCAGTACAATTAGTACACTTCGGCCCAATTAAGCAGCTGCCCAATTAGCAGAAGTTTCATGGAAATGGTTAAAAAGGTATAAAAAAGACAAACTACTGAGTAACAAGTCATTTATTTAAATAAAATACAGAACAACTTAGAACACTATGAACACCACCACAGTGGTATAAAACTGTTTTTTTTAGTTCCTAATACTTATCAATGGAGGAATTCATCCAGTGTACACATTCTTTTGACTGACTGTAAATGAACAAACTCAGCACAGACACCTAGTGAACATAATGGACTGTCTTCATACAAATTCTTAGAAAGGATGTACTGATGTTGGAGAGAGTTCAGAGAAGATTTACGAGGATGATTCCTGGAATGCAGGGGCTAACATATGAGGAGCGTTTGTCAGCTCTTGGACTGTATTCATCAGAGTATAGAAGAATGAGAGGGGATCTCATAGAAACATTTCGAATGTTGAAAGGGTTGGACAGAGTAGATGTGGAAAGGTTGTTTCCCTTGGTGGGTGAGTCCAGGACAAGAGGCTATAGTCTTAGAATTAGAGGGTACCCAGTTAAAACAGAGATGAGGAGAAATTTTTTTAGCCAGAGGGTCGTGGATTTGTGGAATTCGTTGCCACATACAGCTGTGGAGGCCCGATCATTGAGGGTGTTTAAGGAGGAGATTGACAGGTATCTAATTAGTCAGGGTATCAAGGGATATGGGGAAAAAGCCGGAAATTGGAACTAGATGGGTGAATAGTTTAGCTCATGGGGGAGCTGTGGAGCAGACTCAATGGGCTGAATGGCCTACTTCTGCTCCTTTGTCTTGTGATCTTGTGAAATCTATCAATGATAGCACATTCCAAATCTTTATTTTCATTGTAACGTTCAAGATGATTGTCAATACCTTCTAATTACTCGTAGTTACTAACTTGTTGATGTAGTGAAATTATTTAATTTTTACTCATGGCCATTTCTGGCATCGCCAAGCTTGAATGCTTGAAACTGCTGTGAACAAAACTGTCCTAAGCTGTTTTACTACTTATTTCTCACCAACCTTCAATGACAAAAATCATTGCTTTTTGAACACAAACACATGCAATTGATACTACTTAAAAATTGTTCAGTCTAAGCAGAGTGTGGCGTCTAACAGCCCCACAAGTGCATGCATCTGATGCTAGTTAGAAATTGTTTGGCAACAGTCACGTCACAGTTAAGCAGCATAATTTTCCAAATAAACAAATGTAATCCTGGCCATCTCTTTGGTTAGTTTTCGTTCTTTAAGTATTGTCCTAAATAAGTGGCTGACCCAATTAAATGGTGGCCCAATTAACTGGAATCCACTGCATTTATTTTATGTAAACATTGCTAAACCATCAGTTTCTTGAATAAAGGCATAACAATCACACAGTTATGCTGCCAATCAACTTAGTTGTAGAGTCATAGAGCGCTACAGCCCTTTGGCTCATCTAGACTGTACCAAACTGTTATGCTGCTTCATCCCATCAATCTGTACCTGGACCGTAGCCCTCCGTACCCCTCTCAATCATGTACTTGTAATGGGATATGTGTAAAAGCAGTTATCGTAGATCAGACAGCACACTTCTATGATTGAAGGAATACGCATGATAAAAGTAATCTATTAGGAATGCTATTTCAATATAACTGTAGATTCCATTTAATTAAGCCATCAGTTAATCAGGACAGCAGCTTATTTGGGACAACTCCTTAAAGAACAAAAATTAATGGAAAAAATAACTGGGATTTCCTTAATTTATTTGGGACACCATGCCACCTAATTGGGGCAAGAGACTGCTGCTGAACAGTTTCTAAGTAGCATCAGATGTGTACATTTGTGTGGCCGTTAAGATACTACATCGTGCTTAGAGCAAACAGTTTTTAAATAGCGTCAGTTGTGTGTACTTGTGTTCAAAAAGCAGTCGTTTTTGTCACTGAAAGTTGGTGAGAAAGAAACTGTAAGACAATTCAGAATTGTTTTGCTCACTGTGGGTTCAAGTATTCAGACTTGGAGATGCCAGAAACTGCTAGGAATGAAACAAGTTAAAGTTCAAAATACAATCATTATCAAAGTATGTATACAGTATACACCCTTGAGATTCATTTTCTTGCAGGCAAACACAAAACAAAGAAATACCATAGAACATGTTTAAAGAAAAACCCCACACAAGACTATCAAACATGCGGGAAAAACCCAGTAACACAGAGAACATTAAACATCAAACTGCAGAATCCCAAAAGTGAGTCCAGCCATGAGCCGTCGAGGCGAGTGAAGCCAGTCCAGGAGCCGATAGCTGCAGCCATAGCCATCAACCTAGTGCTGTGTCCATGGCTGCAGGCTGCACTACTATGAAGAATTTGAAGATATCGACAATCATCTTGAATGTTACAATGAAAATGAAAATTTGGAGAATGCATTTGTCAAAAGCATGATATGAAGGCAGTTCATTATCTATGCTAGGTTCATTTACAGTCAACCAAAAGCACACAGCAGCATATACTGCACAAATTCCTCTGTCGATAACAGTTTTATAGTACTATAATAGCATTGATAATGTTTGAATTTGTTCTGTATTTTATTCAAATACATAATTTGTTACTCAGTTATTGGTAGTTTATCTTTATATACCTTTTTTCATGAAACCGGCTAACTGGGCAGCTGCTTTATTGGGACAAAATGCGCTGGTTCTGATGTGTCGCAAATAACTGGAATCCACTGTACTTGGATATTAGGGGGAAAGAAACTGGTCTTCTCCAGGTTATGAATATCCAACTTATGTATAGCCATATGTATGAACGAATGTTTGCGAGACTGGCAGGATGAACTAGCTCTCTGCTGTGAAACTGCAGCCATCTTATGCTGTGTGGAAATTTGGTTTGTGACAATATCTGAATAATTGAGGTAACTGCACACTAGTTTAAGAGCACATTGTCTTTGGTTGACCTATGTTTTTATTTAAATATATTGCTGGGGAGCCACACTTCCGACTTGAGAACTGTTTGGATTACGAACAATTCTCAGATATGGAACCCTGTCGTAACCTGCAGTGGATCTATACTCTAGACAGTTAATCTCTCAACAAAGATTTAAAAAGTAAAAGCCAAGTGAATGATCAACCTATTGTTGTCAGAAATTAATAAATTATCACTAAAGAAGATAAGGGCAAGACACCATTCTTTGAAGGTGCATAAGCATGAACATCTGTGGGAAATCCAGTTTAATTGCAACTAGAGTTTGGAGGTAGGTAGTCTTTAAAATCCACACTTGCAGTGTGTGGATTCACCTATGGAATGCCTCTTGCATTGATCATTGCCTATGGAGTGATCACTCTAATACAGTGTAGGGCACCACAAAATCATAATCAGAATCTGATTTATTACAACTGACTTATGAAATTTGTTGGTTTGCAGTAGCAGTACAGTGCAAGACATAACAATTGCTACAAGTTACGATGGATGGATGGATTGAGCAAAAGACGAATAGCAAGATTGTGTTTATGGAGCATTCAGATACATGATGGAGGAGGGGAAGAACATTCCTAAAATGTTGAGTCATACTCCAGACTTGAGCTACTGCCCCTGGAACTCTAATTACACACAAAAAAATTCAGTGCCTCTGAAGTAATGCTCTTAGCATTGGTTGTGGCTTTGAAATCATAATTCCAGTGTGGGTTTTACTTGTGAAACTGTAGTCCCAGCATGGGTCAGTACCCGTAGAGCCACATCCGCAGCATTGTTCAGTCCTATTGAAACCATAACCTTGGTGTTTCAGAGTGCCAGTGAGACCACGCTCACTTAGATTAGATCAATGACTCAATGGTGAACAAATGACCCAAACTATTGGAAATCCTGTCTAACAAAATAATTACTTTTTATCTTTACTAATGCCCAAAAATATTTTAAAAATGGATGAAGCTCAATTATATGACTGTTTTGCATGTTATTTAGCAGTTTAACTTGAATATAACACCTACCGGTACTCATTAAGTACTGATATCATTTTGTATGCCAAATGCAGAAATCCACACAAGCCTAACCAACCTAACCTGATTTGAATCTGATACAACCATCAAACGTTTTATGAATCCTTTAAGCTATATTCCAAATTGAAATGTTGCCTATTTGCCATCTAAATCAGGTTTCAGCTAATAGTTCAAGTGGCATCACATCAAGCTAGATTCACTGATAAATCCACAGCAGCTCCGCAGCTTAAGTGTAACAAGTTATTGCTGATAAAGTGAAAAGCATTTTCACAGGAGGTCGCAATACAGAATCTGGGGTTAGATTATCTTTTCTCTATTACATTATAATCCTTCTGGTGCCCTCATTTATTTTCCTATTTTCATTTACATACCTTGACAGAAAGGAACATTTCATGAATTTCCACATGCCCAGGAGCTTGCAACACAAACAAAAAACAATACCCCTATTCATTTGGGACCTTACAAATATTTTAATTTTAAAATACCCTCAAACTCACCATCCATGAACTCTGTACATATTGATATCCTGTTTTCCACAAAAAATGCGCCGTAAAATCCTATTATATATGATGAGTCACACTGTAATCATTTGAATGAAAAAACAGAACATTATACTAAACAGTATTACAATGTGAATGATTTAAAAACAAAGTTAAATTTAGCAGTCTGGTGCTGCAAAATTACCTTATAAAGAATTTCTAATTCAGACATAATTTGTTTCTGAAGCTCCAGTGTAATGTCTAAGGGAATAACCTGGAAGAAAATTTTAAAAAGTTAGTCAAATGGTGATTTCCTAAAGTTGTTTCTTTAAAATAACATTAGTTAGAAATTCTAATGCATCCTGATAGTGGCTGCAGCATCACACTTCCAGTCATGGGCCTGCCTCTCCAAACTTCACCATCAACCTTGGGTACCACTGAAACAGCACTAAGTATTTCCATATTTTAAGATCCCTCCTGGGACCAAGGCTGAGTATGGAAGTTTAGTATGAGAGATGATTGGGAGCTTTCCATTGAACATTGTGGTAAGAAACACACGATCTGCTGAACAAACATAAGAGGGTGGGAAAGGAACTATCAAAGCTTCAGGTCAAAATTCTGCATCAGGACATCAAGGTGGTTCTTTATAAAGATTAATTTTATTTGTCACACATACATTGAAATAGATAGTGAAATGCATTGTTTGCAACTAATCAAATCAGTGAGGATTGTGCTGGGAGCCCAACTGACACCAACACAGCATGCCCACAACTCACTAACCGTAACCCATACATCTTTGGAACGTGGGAGTAAACCACAGCACCTGAGCAAAACCTACATGGTCAGGAAGAGAATGTACAAACTCTTTACAGACAGCAGCAGGAATCAAACCCTGATCTTACAGCAAGTGAAGTATAGTGATGTGCTAACACTTTGCTACCATGCTGCCCCTGGCTTTTGATGGAAACATTTCCACTCCAGCTCCGTGCAGCTTGGATGAGGAGTCCTGAGTGGGATTCTCTGAATGTGGGATTCAGGGATAAGGTGTGTGGGTGATTGCTTACTGTTCTGCCCTCCAACTTGGCGAGTCTGGAGGGAGAAACCCAAAGTTCAAAGCCCCTGGGTTGGCTTGTCCAGAAGTCAAAGGTCTGATGTCTGCAAGTTTGGGCAAGGACTGGAGGTTGGAGGTCCAATGTCTGCGAGTCTGGAGCCCAGCGGTCCTGGGGCTGAAGTCCTATGTGTGTGTGATTGGGTAGCTGGGTGGGTGGGAAAGGAGTTGATCTTGCTGTTGTCTTATTTAGTTTTATTGTTGTTGCTCTGCCGAACATTGTGGGCGAGCTATGATGGCACAAGAATATATGGTGACTCCTGCAGGCTTCCCCAGCACATCTTTGGATGTGTTAGTTGTTAACACAGTGTATTTCACTCTTTGTTTTGATGTACATGTGATAAATAAATCTGAATCTGAAAATGACTGGTTGGGGGATTAATTGAAAGTGTGTCTGACTGACTGGGACTAGGAAGTTAGATGGTGGGGGCGTGACCTGACTGAAAGACTGGGACGGGGTGAGGTGCCTCACTGAAAGATTTGACTTTGGGTAGTGAAGGAAGAAATCATTAGAAACAAGAAGCAGGCATTGTGCTGGGGTGGGGGGGGGAAGGGGAGGGGCTAAAACATTGGTAGAATTAGGGGCAAAGGAGGAACGTCAAGAGCCTGATGGGAGTGAGTAATGAGCCTAAAGAACCAATGGTATAGTTGGGATTTAGCTTAGTGATATCCCAATTTGGTGTTAAGGTATTTAATTTGATTTATCTCAGGAATGCCTAACAATGGTCAATCCCAAATCAAGGGTCTGATTTTACCATTCCATGAGGAGTGGCATCATCCTATATGAAAAGCACTCTGGAAATACTCAGTTAATTTTTCAGATTTACACAGAAAAGGAAAACAAATGAATTTCTCGGCCTAAGCCATCAACAGTAATTATTTACGTCTGTGATATTGGGTTAATGTACTTTGTATGAGGAGTGTTTGACACTTTGAGCCTGTATTCACTGGAGTTCACAAGAATGAGAATCGTAGAATCCTATAAGAAAATCGCTTAGTACAAACCTTGTCAAAGATTGTGGCATCCTTTTCTAGGCATTTAGCAAATGTATAGTCCATGAGGAGATGGGTTATTGGCCTTTTGCTGGCAATATACAACAGGAGTGAGATGCTAGCTGTATAGGAAGGATCTGATGAGGAGGGCCTCTCTCAATGCTAGCCAAGTGAGGTCTTTGTGCTGGTTTGCAAGTTTAGGCAATGAAGTAATCTACTGAATGACGTTGACAGAGGGCTCAGGAAACCATCTCTCAGAATCCACTGTGTCATCCTCCTGGGCTGCAGGTCATTCTGTGCTGACCACTGCCTGATGGACTAAGATAATTTTTTTTGAAACAAAGGACAAGTGGTGCTGCAAGGTCGAACTGAATAGAGCATTGCATTGCAACAAGATAAAGTTATCCTTTGCAACACTCAAGACAGGCAGAAGCTCTTTTGGTCTTTTGTACTTCAGTTCTTCAGTTTTATCTGCTTGATGCAGATAAATACAAGTGTGACCATCAAGATGAAGATCATATTGGGCATGTTTTCTCCGTGACTCTGGAGACCAAAAAGATATGATCCATCTGGATTTCCAAACGAAACAGCGTTCTGTCTGGATTCATAACAGCTTGGTATGGTAACTGCTCTGCACGTGATCACAAGAAACAGCACAGGATTAGGGGCAAAGGAGGAACGTTGAGAGCCAGATGGGGGTCAGTATTGAGCCCAAAAAACCAATGATATACTTGGGACTTAGCTTAGTGATATCCCAATTTGGCATTGAAGTATTTAATTTTATTGCCTCCCCTCTACGGTCTCTTCTATACTTCTTGCTGCCTCAGTAAAGCAGCCAGAATAATCAAAGAACCCTAGACAATCTCTCTTCTCCCCTCTGCTACTGGGCAGAAGATACAAAAGTCTGAAAACATACACCACCAGGCTCAAGCATAGCTTCGTTCCCTCTGTTATCAGACTCTACCTCGTTGTGAACGTGCACTTCATCACTTACCTGCACTACACTTTTTTGGTTGTTATTGTTTTACCATATTTTAGCCCCATGCACTGTATAATGAGCTGATCTGTGTAAACAGTATGCAAGAAAGCTTGCATACTGTGTATGTATGAAAGAAGGGTAAAGCCTTCCCCACCATTGAGCATATTTATACAGAGCGCTGTCGCTGGATAGTAGCATCCATCACCAGGGACTCCCACCACCCAACTCATGCTCTCTTCTCACTGTTGAGGAACAGGAGTCTCCGGGCTCTCACCACCAGGTTCAGGAACAGTTATTACCGCTCAACCATCAGGCTCTTGAACCAGTGAATATAATTTCACTTGCCCCATCACTGAACTGTTCTCACAACTTATGGACACACTTTAAAGGACTCTTCATCACATATTCTCAATATTCATTGCTTATTTACTTATTATTATTATTTCTTTTTATTCTTTTGTATTTGCACATTTTTGTCTTTCTCGCATTGGTTGTTTGTTTGCCCTGTTGGATGCAGTCCTTCATTGATTCTATTATGGTTTCTGGATTTATTAAGTATGCCCACAAGAAAACAAATATCAGGGCTGTATATGGTGACATGCATGTACTAAAATTTTGTACTTTATATCATAGTCATAGTCATACTTTATTGTTCCTGGGGAAAATTGGTTTTCGTTACAGTTGCACCATAAATAATAAATAGTAATAAAACCATAAATAGTTAAATAGTAATATGATATAGTAATTTGTAATATGTAATAGTAATTTTGTACTTTATATGTACTTTAAATTTACTTTGAACTTTTTAACTTTTCAGTGTATCTTGGTACATGTGACAATAATAAACCAATACCAAGGCGTTTTAGGTGACTACCACAGCACAGGAACAGAATATAGACCACACCTGTGCCACGTACAACAAATGTGAGAACATCTAATGCCTGATGATTAGGTTCTTGCCTGCTATTGAGAGGGTGTGTCACACTCATCATTTCTGTTTCAGCTTGTCCATCTGCTTCAGTCAATTCCTGTCACATGCTCCATCTCCTCTGAACCAGCTACCCGATTCCATCAGGTAGCCAGACTTGACAGAGCAAAAGATAAGAGTATTGGTTGGGCCAAATGTCAAAGAAACAAGGTCACACATGCTGTGATTGACTCCAGTACCAGAGACCAGTTCAAACTGGTTACAGATACAGATGAATATGTGAAAAAATTGTGAGGCCAAACAGAAGATGGAGATGTCATCGTGTACAGGGATGTCCTTTGAAGGAGACTGTTAAAGCAACGTCAGGAAAATATTTCACAGAAACACAGCTGTCAGTAATTCAGTCTGAACTGGGTACACAGGAACAGAATTGCAAGCTAGTTCTTCCACTTAAAATTTGCTGAGGCAAATTAATTTCTGTTTCAGCTAAGTTCAGCTCGACTATGAATCAAACCCGAGGCCGTCTGCACTGTGTAATTTAATAGGAGGCACTTTTACCCACTTGGTCAACAGAATCAGCAGGAATTATATCACAATGTCTCTTAGCATGGCAAAGGCACATCACGACTGAGAAATTTCTTCATGTAACTCCAAAGAGGAACACTGCTGTTGAAAATTTGGTTAGCTTAAAGTGGAGCTATTCTGAACCAATTTCTGAGTGACTTAGTGCCAAATGGGAAATTCAATACATGTCTTTCAAGACAATTATTGATCTAGCATTTTTTATCAAAGATTGGGATGGTAGTGTAGCAGTTAGCATAGTATTAGTAGTGTGATCATCTGAATCAAGTATGATGCTCTCCTAAGGGATTGTCTATTGGTGGGTCCTCAGGTGACTGTAGAGGCCAATCCGGTGCAGGGTGGGCAAGAATAAATGGTGGCTGTGGTTAGTGGTTGGGTCTTTTGGTTGTTCAATCTCTCCTTTTCCAGATTCCGCTTCTGTGCGGCACAGTGGAGGGTGTTTTCATGTAGCACAGCTCCCTTTTGAACAGATTTCCTTGAAGTCTATCTATTGAGTGTAATGTCTTCCCAGTCTTTAGATGTAATTTTGAACTTCTTCAGGCTGATTGTGATGTTATCTTTGAAGTGTCTCCTTTGCCCAACCAGGGGCTCACACTGACCTTCTTTCTACGGCTGTAAAGGATTTGTTCGGGGAGACACGAGTTAGCCATCCAGATGACATGAGCTATGAATCAGAGTTTGTATTGCTTTATCATATCGGAGGTATAGTTCACGTTGGCCTCCTATGCTGATGTAGTACATACTTCCGTCCTTCCAGCTGATCCTCAAGAACTTTCACAAGGACCTTTGGTGGTATTGTCCCAGGGCTTTCAGGTGCCTACTGTAGGTGGTCCATAATACAGTAGACTGTCAAGCTCTCTGGTGTATACTATCAAGATATGGTGGCCCTTACAAGTGCTTACCACAACACTTTAGCACCAGCTGTAAGATTGGGTATAAGTACTCCCCAGGACTGTGTGGGCTTCCACTGGGTGCTCTGGTTTCCTCCCACATTCCAAAAATGTAGGGGTTAGTAAGTTGTGGGCACTGGAACCATGGCGACACTTGTGGGCTGCCTCAGCATATCCTCAGACTGTGTTGGTCATTGAAAAACAATGAATTTAACTGTATGTTTCGATGTTTCAATGGACATGTGACTATTAAGCTAATCCATTTAAATTTCTTTACATGGATGCCCACAGTGGTATTAATATTCAGCATGCAAAATTTAAATGTAGCATAATTTACAACCATACTGGTCTGAAGAACAAATATTATTGTTATTCACAGAACAATCAACAGTTACAACACTGTTTCAGATTTATAATCATGTTTATTATCACTGAGATACAGAATGTCTTGAAATTTGTTGCTCCGCAGTAACAGTACAGTGCATTACATAAAAAATTACAGCAAGTTCTAAGTATATATAAAAAAAATAAATAAACAGCGCAAAAAGAGCAAAATAGTGAGGATCTGTACATCAGTTTGAAGGCGGAGAAGAAGCTGTTCCTAAAAAAATTGAGTGTGCACTTTCAGACTCCTGGAACTTCTCTCTGATGGTAGTAAGAGAAGTATTGGATGGTGAGAGTTCTTCATGATGGATGCTGCCGTCTTGAGGCATCACCTTTTGAAGATGTCCTTGATGGTGGGGAGCCTAGTGCCCATGATGAAGCTGGCTGAATCTACAACCCTCTATAGCTATTCTCAATCCTGTGCATTGGATCCTCTATACCAGGCAGTGATGCCACCAGTCAAAATGCTCCCATGATACATCTGTACAAATCTGCTAGTCTTTAGCTTGCCTGATTACCCTGAAATCAGAGTCATACAGTACAGAACCAACTTGTCCATGTCAATCAAGGTGCCCATCTAAGGTAGTCACGTCCCGCTAAACCCTGTCTATCCACAATAAAGCAATACCAAATCTGATGGATAGATCATGTCATCCAGATGCCTAACGCACATCTTCCTGAGCATATCCTTTATTCCCGGCTGAAGAAAGGTCAGAGTGGGTCTGGTGGGCAAAGGAAACATTTCATAGATAATATCAAAATCAGCCTGAAGAAATTCATCTAAAAACGGGGAAGACACTGCATATGGAGGAAATCTGTTCAAGAGCAAGTTGCACTACCTGAGAATAACCTCTGCTGTGCTGCAGAGAGGAAGTAGCAGCTGCAAAATGAGAAACTGAACAATCACCTCTTGCCCACACTGCACCAGAATATGTGGTTCCCAGACTGGCCTACAGCCACCATTAAGGCATCCTTGCGAGACCATGGATCTGCGCCTGGAAAGTCTTCACTCTCCAGGGTGCAGGCCTCAGCAAGGTTGTATGGAAGAGCAGCAGTTGCCCATGCTGCATGTCTCCCCTCTCCACGACACCAATGTTGTCCAAGGGAAGGGCATTAGGACTCATACAACTTGGCACCAGTATCGTCGCAGAGCAATGTGTGACTAAGTGCCTTGCTCAAGGACGCAACACATGTTGCCTTGGCTGGGGCTCGAACTCACGACCTTCAGGTCATTAGTCCAATGCCTTAACCACTTGGCCACGTGCCCACCAGCCACCTAAGGATCCACCAATAGATGACCCCTTAGGAGAACATCATACTCAACTTGAGTGATCGCATTACTATTCTCCATGTAACCTGTCTTTTAAATATTATTACTGGACCCATCTCAACCACTTCTCTGGCAGCTTATTCCATAATAGCAATATGCTCTGCATGAAGAATTTACCCCTCAAGACCCTTTAAAAATTTTCACCTCTCACTTTAAAACTATGTCCTCCAGTTTTTGATTCCCCAATACTAGGAAAAAGACATTCACCCTAACATCATGAAAGGCAGTGATGCTTCACTCCCAGACGAGCTCAATGCCTTTTATGCATGCTTTGAAAGAGAGAATACAACTACAGTTATAAGGATCCCTGTGATCTCAGTCTCAGAGGCCAACGTAAGATTGTCTTTTAAGAGGGTGAACCCTCACAAGGTGACAGGCCCTCATGGAGTACCTGATAAGACTTTGAAAACCTGTGCCAACCAGCTGGCAGGTGTGTTCAAAGACATTTTCAATCTCTCATTGCTATAGTCAGAAGTTCCCAACTGTTCCAAAAAGGTAACAATCACACCGGTGCCCAAGAAGAGCAGGGTGAGCTGCATTAATGACTATCGTCCATTAGCATTCACATCTATGGTGATAAAGCGCTTTGAGAGGGCTAGTTATAGCTAGAATTAACTCCTGTCTCACCAAGGACCCGGACCCACTGCAATTTGTCTACTGCCACAATAAGTCTCATTGGCTCTATACATGGCATTGGATCACCTAGACAATGCTAATACTTACGCCAGAATGTTGTTTATTGACTACAGCTCAGTGCTTAACACAATCATTCCTACAGTTCTAATCGAAAATTTCCAAAACCCGGCTCGTTGTACCTCCCTCTGCAACTGGACCCTTGACTTCTTCACCAGAAGATCACAGTCTGTGCCAATGGGAAATAACATCTTCACCTTGCTATCAACACTGACGCACCACAAGGATGTGTACTTAGCCCACTGCTCTACTCTCTCTACACCCACGATTGTGTGGCTAGGCACAGCTCAAATGTCATCTATAAATTTGCTGATGACACAAGTATTGTTGGCAGAATTTCAGATGGTGACGAGCAGGCGTACAGGAGAGAGATGTATCAGCTGGTTGAGTGGTGTTGCAACAACAACCTTGCACTCAATATCAGTAAGACCAAAGAATGGATTGTGGACTTCAGAAAGGGTAAGATGAGGGAACACACACCAGTCCTCATAGAGGGATCAGCTGTGCAAAGAGTGAGCAATTTCAAGTTCCTGGGTATCAACATCTCTGAGAATCTATTCTGTCCCCAACATATCAATGCAGTTACAAAGAAGGCACAACAGCAGCTTAGGAGTTTGAAGAGATTTGGTATGTCACCAAAGACACTTGCAAATTTCTACAGATGTACTGTACAGAGCATTCTAACTGGCTGCATCAGTGTCTGGTATGAGGGTGGGGGCCTATTGTACAGGATTTAACTCAGTCAGTTCCATCATGGGCACTAGCCTCCGTAGCATCCAGGATATTTTCAAGGAGCAATGCCTCAAAAAGGTGGCAACCATCATTAAGTACCCCCATCATTTAGGACACCTCTCTTGTCATTGTTGGAGATATAGGAGCCTGAAGATACACACTCATCGATTCAGAAACTGCTTCTTCCCCTCTGCCATCAGGTTTCTGAATGGACATTAAAGCCATGAACACTACCTCTCTCCTTTTTTTGCACTATTTATTTAGTTTAACTATGTAATATATATTTCACAACATATACCGGATATATTAAACCTGATACTGATTCTCAGTCTCCTGCAGTCAAAAATTAAAGTCCTAGTTTGTACAACTTCAGGCCCTTAAAAGCAATTTTTAAAGGGCCAAGACATAAGCTGTGTTCATTGTTTTACTGAAATGTGTGACATCCTGCAACCTCAAATGCAATGTCACATGCATATTGTCTGCCAGTGGAGGTAACTGTCACTGTCACTCTCAGCTTCAGGATCAGCCCAGGCTGTTGTAGTTGATCCTTGTCAGTGTATTTCTCACTGCTGCGTTAGCGAGGTCACCCAGATAGCACGCTCAAGGACTTTTTGTTTAACCTTCTGGTCACAGAAATTGGCAATGCGGACAGAAGAATTTGACAACATCACAGGCTTTCTCAAAGCACCAGCGGTCAGGGACTGCACTCGCTGAGTTACTCCACACAGAATCCTTACTGACAACCTCCTATTTGGCCATATCCTTGAAAGGCCTTTACAGCCCCTTGCTCAAAGAACATGCCTCTTGCAGATTATGCTCTTTATCAGCATGTACTGATCCCTCTGGCACCAGGAAGAACTTTTCCAATGCTTTCCATCAAAGGAGCTTCTATTCATGAGGTAACTGCAAATGAAAATCCAAAAATGCTGCAGTTGCTGGGGAATCTGAAACAAAATCAGAGAATGTTGAAAAAACTCAGCATCAGTTCTCTCTGTGTATGTTCTCCCGGAGACTGCGGGGGTTTCCTCTGGATGCTCCAGTTTCCGCCTTTATTACCGAACTGTAGGTTAAATGGTATTTGTATAGTGTCCTGTGATTAGGCTAGGGTTAAAATGGATGGGTTGCTGGGCGGTGCCAGAATGGCCTGTTCCATGCTGTATCTATAAATAAAATAAAATCCCAAAGATACGCAAGTTGAAATACGCTACTGCAAATTACTCCTGGTACGTAGGTGAGTGGTAGAAGTTGGTAGGAAGTCAATGAGAATTGGGGAGAACGGAAATAGGGAGTAATGTAGGATAAGTGTGAATTGGTGTTTGATGGTCTGTTTGGGCCAAAGGGCCTCTTTCCTGTTTCTCTCTAGGACTGCTCATAACAGGAATGCTGATAATTAAAATGCAAGCTTGGTTCCAGATGATAGGCGACATGATGGTTGAACTAATGCCAGAAAGTACCTTGTAATTAAAACACAATTAAAACTTAAAATAGAAAATACATCTGACCTAAACAAGAGAGCCAGCACATTACTGGTTAACTTGACATACAAAACCTTCATTTTTTTTAAATGGTGGGGAACATATTTGAGATCATGTGAAAACCCATTTTTTACCTTGCTGTAGGGGGATTTATAAAAAGCAGCTCCAAATTGACTTGTAACTGTAATATCCTGCTGCCAAGGAAAATTTAAAACCATATACTTGTGAATCAATAGTCATTCGCCAACAAAATTCAACTCAGGGTCTCCCGGTGTAAAAAAAACATGGAATAATTCACCTCCACACATCCCAATGTCCCTCAATTAATCGGAATAGCGTTTAAGGCTGAGAGTGGAGTACCTGAGTAAATTTGCTCAGATTACCAATACACCTCCAGGACAAACAAGGCTGAGTTGTCAAGTTAAATACAAGCAGTCAACTGACTGAATTATAATTTACTCTTTGAGCTCAACTTAAATTAGTGCAAGGCTATTAAAATATACAGTATAAATAAGGCAATTCATCACTGGCTGACATGGATGACTTCGTCTATTTGTAGGAGCAGCACACATTCCACTTAAGGGAAGCAGTGCAGAATCACAGGTCAAATTCAGCCACTATTCCAGTTTAATTTACTGATATAATCCCTAGTCGATACTATTGTCTTTATATGGACTTTTGCAGCATCTGAGACACATGATTATGATACAAATGATTAATCAAATTACACATTAGAAGCCCAATTGTGGTCAAAGCAAGTTACTAGAGGACAGCATGCTACTCATATCTGCATGTGTATATTAAAGATTAAAGATCAGCTTTATTTGTCACACGTAAGTTGAAACATACAGTGAACTGTCTCATTTGGCATCAAATCAAATCAGTGAGGATTGTGCTTGGTACCTCGCAAGTGCCACCACATTTTGGCACCTTCAGAGCATGCCCACAACTCACTACCTCTAACCTGTAAGTTGCAACGTGGGAGGGAACTGGAGCACCTAGACCAAACCCCCACATGGGAAGAACGTACAAACTCCTTACAGACAGCAGTGGGAATTGAAATCCTCATATATATGTAAAAAGAAAAAATATTTAAGGAATTTTGGTAAGATTTAATTTTACCTACTTAGCTTTAAAAAAAATCAAAACTTTTAAGTGAAGCACATGAAAAGCTGGAGGAACAAGGCAGATCAGGCAACATGTATAGAAGGAAATACTGATTTCACAACAAATACCGGTGATATTAAATCTGATTTTGACTTTGATTCTGAAATGGACAGTTGATGTTTCAGGTTGAGATGCTTCACCTGGATTACAAAATAAAGAGGGGCCATACCATTATAAAAATGTGGACAGAGGATGTGGTGAATCAAGTGCTGGCGGGTGATAGGTGGATCCATGTGATTGGAGTGATACATAGGTGAGGGAGGGGAGGGAAGAGGGTACACCTTTCACCTCCAAGCTTCTCTCCCCCTTCTCAGCTCTTGCTCCACCACTTTGCCATCCCCCTTTTATACTGACAGTCTCCCTCTTTCATTCCAGTCCAAATGGTAGGTCTTGACCTGAAACACTGACTGTCCATTTACTTCCACAATTGCTGCCTAACCTCATGAGTTCCTCCAGCCTTTTGTGTTTTGCTCCAGATTTCCAACATCTGCATTCTCCTGTGCCTCCAAAGACTTTTAAGTGAATACTTTCAGATTAAGCTCTGTAAATGTCATCTACAGTTTTTACTTAGTCTAGTAAACACACATTTTTACATTTTCTGAACATCAGATTTTGAAGTAAATGCTGAAACCTATATTCAAAATAAAGGAAGAATCAAATATTTCTATTTAAGAGAAGGTAAGGTTATTTGTTATAGAGTTTAGTATAAGAAGATCACACTGTATAAAAAAACAGAACTTTAGCGAAGTTAGGTACTTCAAAAGAACAGATTTTTACTACAATGAGAAAATTCAAAGCCATTTGCTTTTAGTTTCCATCTTTAGTTCAGTGCAGCAGTTGTCAAATATGGTTCTCTTACTATATAAATTAATCTAGATTCTACTTTCTTTCAGGTAGTACACAAATATTTAGTTAACTGAAATACAAACGTTTGTATATTTTCAGTTTTGGTTTTTATTCAGTTCTATTTTACACTGATATTTGCCTTATGAAAAGAAACAATTTATGGTTTTGGTAGAGTGTATTATCAAGTCTCAATTTCAAGTTTGTATTTTAAAAAAATGCAGAGCGTTCATTTAAAAAAAAAGCAAGCTAATCAAAAAGAAATTTGAGTTTAAATGCCTTAAATCCAGCACATTGAAGCAGTTACAAGGAAAGCGAGCCAGCGCCTCTATTTATTTAGAAGGTTAGGGAGGTTTAGCATGTGACCGAATACTAACAAACCATTACATATGCAGTACTGCAAGTATCCTGACTAGTTGGATCATGGTCTGGTATGACAATTGAAATGTGCAGGAATCTATTGATTTACTTATTGAGATACAGCACAGAGTAGGCCCTTCCAGCCCCTTATGCCGTGCCACCTAGCAACTCCCGATTTAACCCTAGCCTCATCACATGACATGCATGAAGCTGCAGTAGTGGATCCTGCCCAATACATCAAGGGTACATCCCTCCCCACTATTGGTGGTTTCTACATGAGCTGCTCCCTCAAGAAGGCAACGTCCATCATCAAAGACTCCCAGAGTCTGGACCATGCCATCTTCTTGCAGCTATCAATAGGCAGGAGATAAAGAAACCTGAAGTCCCACACCACCGGGTTCATGAACAGCTATTTCCCTTACGACCATTTGATTCTTGAATTAACCTGAACAACCCTAAGCACTATCTTAATATAGAAGCAAGATGTCTCTTCACTACAATGAACTTTAATTTTATTCTAATCATGTTCTTTCTTGTACAACTTGTTTTCATTGTGAGTCTTGTTCACCTGGACAATAGTTATATCTACATCAGACTACTGTTTATTGATTACAGTCCAATGTTCACACAATCATACCTTCCGTTCTAATCAACCAGCTCCCAAGCCTGGGCCTCCATACCTCCCTCTGCAACTGGATCTTTGATTTCCTCTCCAGGAAACCACAGTCCATGCCGATTGGAAATAACATCTACTCCAGGCTGACAAACAACTCTGGTGCACAAGGATGCATGTTTAGCCCACTGCTCTACCCTTTCCACATCCACAAACTGTGTGGCTAGGCACAGCTCAAATGCCACCCAAGTATTCAATGGCACAACTACTGTTGGCAGAATTTCAGATAGTGGAAGAGCCATACAGGAGCTAGATAGATCAGCTGGTTGAATAGTGTCACAACAGCAGTCTTGCAATCAACATCAGTAAGACCAAGGAATTGATTTGTGGACTTCAGGAAAGGGAAGTCAATGAACGCACACTAGTCCTCATCGAAGGATCAGCAGTGAAGAGGGTGAGCAGTTTCAAGTTCCTAGGTGTCAGCATCTCTGAAGTTCTATCCTGGGCCCAACATATTGATATAATTACAAAAAAGGCATGGCAGGTGACACAAACGTTCGGGATTGGCCGAGGTGCCACAAGTGAAGGAGTGAGTGAGGGGATTGGCTGAGAAGGCGCGGTCGATTTAAAAAATGGTCAGGACCAGCCAGCAACACAAACGTTCGAGGTCGGCTGAGGTGCGACAAGTGAAGGAGTGAATGAGGGGATTGGCTGAGAAGGAACAGTTGATTTAAAAACCGGTTGGGACCGCCTGCAACACGAATGTTTGAGGTTGGCTGAGGTGTGACAAGTGAAATGAATTAGTCAAAATATCAGCCAATATAATCAAGGTTTGCTCTAGGGGAGCAGCCTTGTTGAGGAAAGTGCCTTGTGAGAAAAGTGCGAGTCTTTGGCTCAGGAGTCTTCGGCGAGGAGGCTGAGGGAGGAGACTACGCCACAGTTGGAGAGGGTGAGAAGTGGTGAAGAAATGACAGGTCAACGGATTCAGTGTGCTGCTTGCATGATGTGGGAGGTCAGGACGTTGATGGTGCCTCTGGCTGCTACAAGTGTGGAAAGTGTGTCCAGGTTCAGCTCCTGAAGGACTATGTTGAGGCACTGGAGAAGCAACTGGATGACCTCAGGTTCATCCGGGAAACCGAGGATTTTCTGGACAGGACCTACAGCGAGATTGTTACACCGAAGATACCGAAGAGAGAAGGGGGGGGGGCGACGATGAGGAAGGGATGGATGCTTGGAGTACAGGAGACCCCGGGGAATGTACCTCTTGATAACAGGTTCACCCTCTTGGAAGCTGTCGGGACAGAAGACAGTGCCAGTCTGAGAGGTTGAACAGGTCTGCAAGTCAAAAATTGGCACTGACACAAAGCTGAGGAGACAGAAGTCAGGCAGAGCCGTGGTAGTAGGGGACTCCATTGTGAGGGATACAGAAAGGGGTCTCTGCGGCAACAGGCAGGATTTAAGGATGGTGTGTTGCCTTCCTGGTGCCAGGATCCAGGACATCACACACCGATTGCAGGGCATCCTCAAGAGTGAAAGTGAACAGCTGGAAGTGGTGGTGCATGTCGGCACAAATGACATCAGGAGGATGAGGAAAGAAATTCTGCAGCGTGACTTCAGAGAACTCGGAAGAAGGCTGAAAAGCAGGACCTCCAGAGTGATTATCTCCTGTTTGCTTCCAGTTCCTTGTGCTGGTGAGGACAGGAACAGGGAGATAGGAGATCTGAATGTGTGGCTGAGGAGCTGGTGCGGGAAGCAGGGGTTTAGATTCTTGGACCACTGGGATCTGTTTTGGGGTAAGTATGAATTGTACAGAAGGGACAGGTTGCATCTTAACAGACGGGGGACCAGCATTCTGGCAGACAGGTTTGCCACTGCTACAGGGGTGTGTTTAAACTAAGTAGTGGGGGGGAGGGGACAAACTGGAAATATAAGGATGGAGTTAAAGGGAAAGAGAGAATAAGAACAGTTAAGAAAGACAACAGAATTAACGGGACAGAAAGCTCAGGAAGGGGTCGGAGAGTATGGCCAAGTGCAATAGGGATCCATGTGAAAGGTGAGGGGAGTAAAAGTATTACTTTAAATGGATTGAAAGTATTATATATGAATGCACGGAGTATAGGAAATAAAGTGGATGAGCTTGAGGCTCAGCTGGAAATTGGCAAGTATGATGTTGTGGGAATAACAGAGACATGGCTGCAAGAGGACCAGAGCTGGGAAACGAATATTCAGGGATATACATCCTATCGAAAGGACAGACAGGTTGGCAGAGGGGGTGGGGTGGCTCTGTTGGTGAGGAATGAAATTCAGTCACTTGCAAGGGGGGACAAAGAATCAGGAGATGTAGAGTCAGTATGGATAGAACTGAGAAACTGTAAGGGTAAAAAGACCCTAATGGGAGTTATCTACAGGCCCTCAAACAGTAGCCTGGATATAGGGTGCAAGTTAAATCAAGAGTTAATATTGGCATGTCGCATAGGTAATACTACGGTTGTTATGGGGGATTTCAACATGCAGGAAAACTGGGAAAATCAGCTTGGTACTGGACCCCAAGAAAGGGAGTTTGTGGAGATCCTCAGAGATGGATTCTTAGAGCAGCTTGTATTAGAGCCTACCAGGAAGAAGGCAATTCTGTTGTGTAATGAGCCAGATTTGATAAGGGAACTTGAGGTAAAGGAGCCATTTGGAGGTAGTGACCATAATATGATAAGTTTTAATCTACAATTTGAGAGGGAGAAGGGAAAATCGGAAGTGTCAGTATTACAGTTGAACAAAGGAGACTAGGGACCCATGAGGGAGGAGCTGGCCAAAGTTGACTGGAAAGATACCCGAGCAGGGATGACAGTGGAACAACAATGGCAGGTATTTCTGGGAATAATACAGAAGGTGCAGGATCAGTTCATTCCAAAGAGGAAGAAAGATTCTAAGGGGAGTAAGGGGCGACCGTGGATGACAAGGGAAGTCAAGGACAGTATAAAAATAAAAGAGAGGAAGTATAACATAGCAAGGATGAGCAGGAAGCCAGGATTGGGAGACTTTTAAGGAGCAACAGAAGATAACTAAAAAGGCAATAAGGGAGGAAAAGATGAGGTACAAAGGTAAGGTAGCCAAGAACATAAAGGATAGTAAAAGCTTCTTTAGGTATGTGAAGAGGAAAAAATTAGTTAAGACCAAAGTTGGGCCCTTGAAGACAGAAACAGGTGAAATTATTATGGGGAACAAGGAAATGGCAGACGAGCTGAACAGGTGCAGTTTAATGTGGATAAATGTGAGGTTATCCACTTTGGTGGCAAGAACAGGATGGCAGATTACTATCTAAATGGTGTTTCAAGTTAGGAAAAGGGGAAGTACAACGAGATCTGGGTGTCCTTGTTCATCAGTCACTGAAAGTAAGCATACAGGTACAGCAGGCAGTGAAGAAAGCTAATGGCATGCTGGCCTTTATAACAAGGAGAGTTGAGTACAGGAGCAAAGAGGTCCTTATGCAGTTGTACAAGGCCCTGGTGAGACCCCACCTGGAGTATTGTTACACATGCCCTTACACTTCCTCCCTTACCACCATTCAGGGCCCCAAACAGTCCTTCCAGGTGAGGCATCACTTCACCTGTGAGTCGACTGGGGTGATATACTGCGTCCGGTGCTCCCGATGTGGCCTTTTATATATTGGTGAGACCCGACGCAGACTGGGAGACCGCTTTGCTGAACATCTACGCTCTGTCCGCCAGAGAAAGCAGGATCTCCCAGTGGCCACACATTTTAATTCCACATCCCATTCCCATTCTGACATGTCTATCCACGGCCTCCTCTACTGTAAAGATGAAGCCACACTCAGGTTGGAGGAACAACACCTTATATTCCGTCTGGGTAGCCTCCAACCTGATGGCATGAACATTGACTTCTCTAACTTCCGCTAGGCCCCACCTCCCCCTCGTACCCCAGCTGTTACTCATTTTTATGCACACATTCTTTCTCTCACTCTCCTTTTTCTCCCTCTGTCCCTCTGAATATACCTCTTGCCCATCCTCTGGGTCACCCCCCCCCCGTCTTTCTTCCCGGACCTCCTGTCCCATGATCCTCTCGTATCCCCTTTTGCCTATCACCTG
This sequence comes from Mobula hypostoma, assembly GCF_963921235.1. Taxonomy (NCBI): domain Eukaryota; kingdom Metazoa; phylum Chordata; class Chondrichthyes; order Myliobatiformes; family Myliobatidae; genus Mobula; species Mobula hypostoma. The sequence continues at coordinate 90,729,242 of NC_086109.1, forward strand.
TCCAGCTCTCGGCTCTATCCCTCCCCCTCCTGTCTTCTCCTATCATTTTGCATCTCCCCCTCCCCCTCCAGCTTTCAAATCCCTTACTCACTCTTCCTTCAGTTAGTCCTGACGAAGGGTCTCGGCCTGAAACGTCGACTGCGCCTCTTCCTATAGATGCTGCCTGGCCTGCTGCGTTCACCAGCAACTTTGATGTGTGTTGCTTGAATTTCCAGCATCTGCAGAATTCCTGTTGTTTGCGTTTAAATTCACTACTGCGAAGCCTCTTCCGGTGATGCCTACACCGAAGAAGTTTAGATCCTCTCTTCGACGGGAGTTCAGTGAAACCATCTCTCACTGCTCCCCATCTGTAATTTCTTCGGCTCTTCAACTTTTCGACCACACTTTGACTCAAACTCGCTATCACAGCCATGTATCCTTTCTTGGAACGTGCCTCCGTCGCCAACTTACTCCAGTTGGCTTTAGGATTCGTTTCCAAGCCTCTCAATTTGGACCTTCTGAGGATCCCAGGTACTCACATTTTATTGACTCTGCCTCTTGCCGCTTCTCCCGTCAAGCTCTGAAGGCGACGCTCTCCGCCATGAGGAGGTACTTGGTGTCCCTATCCCAGACCCTTCCACACCTTCGGGACACTTTCTTCGCCGTCTGTAATGGTCCTACCCGTTATTTCATCCTCCGTCGGATCCACGCCTGTAATCGCCGTTTTTTTGACTTTGTCATGTTAGACAAAGATCGCAAGATCTTACATCTACGGACTCCAGAGCCTGCCGGCCCTGACGCTAGCAGGCATGAACTTTCAATTGCGGCCCCTGCCATTGATCTCGGCGGCTCCAACACCTCAGGACATATTCAAAACCCGGACTCCAGCAACGACCATGGACACATTCGAAGTGATTGCGCAACCACCAACTGCGACTCCAGCCTTGAACTCCAGGCCGGGTCTTTATGTGCTGCTGTTGTGACTCCCGTCTCCCCTTCCCCCACCACCACTCCGCAGCCCCGTCTTCCTCAGATCCCGTCAACTCCTGGGCCCTCAGAGGCTCCATCTTCCTCTCACCCCAACCCTCCCCTCTCCATTGACACACCCAGCCTCCCCCCTCCCCCCTCTGATCCCAGCTCTCATCCATGCCGGGTCTTTACCATCCCCTCCGACCTTCAACTGTCGGAGGCAGAACACTCTGTTCTCAGTAAGGGCCTCACCTTTGTCCCCCTTCGCCCACACCTCAGTGAGTTCCGTGTTCGCCATGATGCGGAACTTTTCTTCCGCCGTCTCCGTCTCCGAGCCTACTTCTTCGGCAAGGACTCTTCCACCCCCACCGATGACCCCTTCTCCCGTCTTCAACCCTCCTCTTCTTCATGGACACCCCGCTCTGGTCTTCTGCCTGCTCTGGATCTCTTTATTGCCAACTGTCGACGGGACATCAACCGTCTCGACTTCACCGCACCTTGTCCCCATTCCAACCTCACTCCTTCGGAACGCTCTGCTCTCCACTCCCTCCGCACTAATCCTAACATTATTATTAAACCCGCTGATAAAGGGGGTGCTGTTGTAGTCTGGCGTATTGACCTCTACCTTGCCGAGGCACAGCGACAACTCGCGGATACCTCCTCTTATTTACCGCTCGATCGTGACCCCACTAAGGAGCACCAGGCCATTGTCTCCCACACTATCAATGACTTTATCCGCTCAGGGGTCTCCCATCCACTGCTACCAACCTTATAGTTCCCACACCCCGCACTTCCCGTTTCTACCTCCTACCCAAGATCCACAAACCTGCCTGTCCTGGCCGACCTATTGTCTCAGCTTGCTCCTGCCCCACCGAACTCGTTTCTGCATACCTCGACACTGTTTTATCACCCCTTGTTCAATCCCTTCCGACCTATGTTCGTGACGCTTCTCACGCTCTTAAACTTTTCGATGATTTTAAGTTCCCTGGCCCCCACCGCTTTATTTTCACCATGGATGTCCAGTCCTTATATACTTCCATCCCCCATCAGGAAGGTCTCAAAGCTCTACGCTTCTTTTTGGATTCCAGACCTAATCAGTTCCCCTCTACCACCACTCTGCTCCGTCTAGCGGAATTAGTCCTTACTCTTAATAATTTCTCCTTTTGCTCCTCCCATTTCCTCCAAACTAAAGGTGTAGCTATGGGCACCCGTATGGGTCCTAGCTATGCCTGCCTTTTTGTTGGGTTTGTGGAACAATCTATGTTCCGTGCCTATTCTGGTATCTGTTCCCCACTTTTCCTTCGCTACATCGACGACTGCATTGGCGCTGCTTCCTGCACGCATGCAGAACTCATTGACTTTATTAACTTTGCCTCCAACTTTCACCCTGCCCTCAAGTTTACCTGGTCCATTTCCGACACCTCCCTCCCCTTTCTAGATCTTTCTGTCTCTGTCTCTGGAGACAGCTTATCCACTGATGTCTACTATAAGCCTACTGACTCTCACAGTTATCTGGACTATTCCTCTTCTCACCCTGTCTCTTGCAAAAATGCCATCCCCTTCTCGCAATTCCTCCGTCTCCGCCGCATCTGCTCTCAGGATGAGGCTTTTCATTCTAGGACGAGGGAGATGTCTTCATTTTTTAAAGAAAGGGGCTTCCCTTCCTCCACTATCAACTCTGCTCTTAAACGCATCTCCCCCATTTCACGTATATCTGCTCTCACTCCATCCTCCCACCACCCCACTAGGAATAGGGTTCCCCTGGTCCTCACCTACCACCCCACCAGCCTCCGGGTCCAACATATTATTCTCCGTATCTTCCGCCACCTCCAACGGGATCCCACCACTAAGCACATCTTTCCCTCCCCCCCCTCTGCATTCCGCAGGGATCGCTCCCTACACAACTCCCTTGTCCATTCGTCCCCCCCATCCCTCCCCACTGATCTCCCTCCTGGCACTTATCCGTGTAAGCGGAACAAGTGCTACACATGCCCTTACACTTCCTCCCTTGCCACCATTCAGGGCCCCAAACAGTCCTTCCAGGTGAGGCATCACTTCACCTGTGAGTCGACTGGGGTGATATACTGCGTCCGGTGCTCCCGATGTGGCCTTTTATATATTGGTGAGACCCGACACAGACTGGGAGACCGCTTTGCTGAACATCTACACTCTGTCCGACAGAGAAAGCAGGATCTCCCAGTGGCCACACATTTTAATTCCACATCCCATTCCCATTCTGACATGTCTATCCACGGCCTCCTCTACTGTAAAGATGAAGCCACACTCAGGTTGGAGGAACAACACCTTATATTCCGTCTGGGTAGCCTCCAACCTGATGGCATGAACATTGACTTCTCTAACTTCCGCTAGGCCCCACCTCCCTCTCGTACCCCAGCTGTTACTCATTTTTATGCACACATTCTTTCTCTCACTCTCCTTTTTCTCCCCCTGTCCCTCTGAATATACCTCTTGCCCATCCTCTGGGTCACCCCCCCCCGTCTTTCTTCCCGGACCTCCTGTCCCATGATCCTCTCGTATCCCCTTTTGCCTATCACCTGTCCAGCTCTCGGCTCTATTCCTCCCCCTCCTGTCTTCTCCTATCATTTTGCATCTCCCCCTCCAGCTTTCCAATCCCTTACTCACTCTTCCTTCAGTTAGTCCTGATGAAGGGTCTCGGCCTGAAACGTCGACTGCGCCTCTTCCTATAGATGCTGCCTGGCCTGCTGCATTCACCAGCAACTTTGATGTGTGTTGCTTGAATTTCCAGCATCTGCAGAATTCCTGTTGTTTGGAGTATTGTGTGCAGTTTTGGTCTCCAAATTTGATGAAGGACATTCTTGCCATGGAGAGAGTGCAGTGTAGGTTCACTGAGTTAATTCCAGGGAGGCGGGAATGTCATATGTTGAAAGATTGGAGTGACCGGGCTTGTATACACTGGAATTTAGAAGGATGAGAGGGGATCTGATTGAAACATATAATATTATTAAGGGTTTGGACACACTAGAGGCAGGAAACACGTTCCCGATGTTGGGGGAGTCCAGAACCAGAGGCCACAGTTTAAGAATAGGGGGTAGACCATTTAGAACGGAATTGAGGAAAATCTTTTTCACACAGAGGGTTGTGGATCTGTGGAATGCTCTGTGGAGGCCAATTCTCTGGATTATTTCAAGAAAGCGTTAGATAGAGCTCTTAAAAATAGCGGAGTCAAGGGATATGGGGAGAAGGCAGGAACAGGGTACTAATTGTGGATGATCAGCCATGATCACAGTGAATGGCGGTGCTGGCTCGAAAGGCCGAATGGCCTACTCCTGCACCTATCGTCTATTGTCTATTTCATTAAGAATTTGAGGAGACATTGGAATGTCACCAAAGGCACTCACAAATTTCTACAGATGTATCGTGGAGAGCGTTCTAACTGGTTGGATCACTGTCTAGTGAAGGGGTCACTGAAAAGGATCAGAAAAGGCTGCAGGAAGTCGCAAACCCAGCCAGCTCCATTTTGGGCACTAGCCTCCCAAGTATCGAGGGCACCTTCAATAGGCCATACCTCAAAAATGTAGCATCCATCATTAAGGACCCAGGACATGCCCCCTTCTCATTGCTACCATCAGGAAGGAGGTACAGGGCCCTGAAGACACACTGAGTGTTTCAGGAACAGTTTCTTGCCCTACGCCATCAGATTTCTGAATGAATACACACATGTACATATATATATCAATTAACTGCTGTTGCAAAATAACAAAATTCACAACATATGCCAGCAATATTAAACATGATTCTGAGTTTTGTGAATCAAATATCATATGCCTGTGATGCTGTGAGTTTTCCTTTGCACCTGTGCATATATGTACTTGTGTATGTCAATGAACTTGACCTTGACTATGACTTTAAATAATGAATAATTGTACTAAAAACCATATATAAATTGAAAAGGCTTTTAATTCTGTATGCTTTTTAACAAATCTTATGCATGACCAAGATGGCATGCAAAAAAAATGTTGGTATGTGGCATGCAGTGCAGCCCCTTGAGCCTTTGAATTCCACCCATAATAAAAAGATACATAATGATCAACTTGACTGCCAAATGAAGCACTGAATGAGTTTTTACAACCTGAGAGCAGTGAGATGTTTTCACATGAAATGTCTCATGTGGCTTGGCACCAGCTAGATGGTTAAGAGAACACGGGATGTTGGATGATACATTTTGAAATCCTTGCAGACCGAGTGTACACATCAGTATTTGGATAGTAAATGGTTGGGCCAGTTGGCATTGGCTTCATTTTCCTTCTGTTGTTTGTAAGTGATCATAATAGTAAATACTGTATGTAGTTTAGTACCGCCATGAATATTTTTCAAATGCATTTTTAAAAGATCAACATTAATAATTTTTGAACAGGTTTTCTGTAATGCTTCATTTGTTTCAATCTGTCTCTGTTATTCTTTTATTAATAGTAAAACAATGAATACATGTAAATAAGCAACAGGACATTCTTTTTCCTTAAAAAGTCCATAATTATTGTTACTAATTCATTAATCAATGACAATCTGTACTCAAAATTATCATGGCATGCAAGAGAATTTTTTTTTAAAAACTATTACGGCCAATTTGGGCACACACTCTGCCACCCCTGCCTTATTATATGACTTTATAAGTTGTTTTCCATAACCTCACAACTTTGCCAGCACATACACCCTAAGAACTTGTTCCCACCTTTCAACAATTGACCAACTCATTCACCTTTGCACCTGCTCCTCATATGCCCTGATTTCCTGTGTGTGAAACTCAATCGATCACATTCTTCAAGAACAAAGCAGACACAGCTCTCACAAGAAATTTTTCCAATTCTCAGCACCAAATGGCCAACATTTTGTCCCCTTGTTCAAAAGTTTCAAACTCAAGAATAGACTCCACTGGTATATGGCCATCAAAATCACTGACATTAAAAAGTAAAATCCTATCTTGAATTTGTAAGCAATAAACTATTGCACTATTTCACAATATTTTATTTTATTTTCCTGCACATTTATTCTTACATTAAAACACTGTGGAATACAGGCTGTATAATAAAATTATGGGACACTACAAAACGATACAACAGAAACATTTTTTGAAAAGACTTAAGATTTTCCCCCATACATAACTTTATAAGTTAACAGACATAAACGTATTTGATTTAATTACATTTCCAGGACTCAGTTCATGCAGGGGAATATGTCACGATAAGAACTCACCTTTGCCTTAATATTCTGAAATATTACTTGTGGTGTTGCTGTGTTATTTTGAAAACATAATTGCTTATCTTGTTGGCCACTTTGCAAGGAGATGAGAAAAATGGACTGAGAACTGTTGGAGTTTGCAACAAGATGATCACTTCTTACAGTGCAGACAATAAACTTCCCAATTAAATTGATTCATATTTCAGTAGTAGAAATCCAACTTATAATTCTTAAATACTAAGACCAGTGCCACAGCTAAATTTATTTCCAAAATATATTACTTAAAGTCTATACAATATTGCCTAACTATGACTCCCAGATGACTTGGTGAAGAAAGCTGTCAGCTGGTTTGGCACTGAGTAACAGCAATCACAAGGTCACAATCAATCAATCAATCAATGCCAATTTAGATAATGTCACTGGAAGAAAGTTGGCTTCAATACTTCTGGCTATGAAGGTCTATACATTTAAAGTAAATTAAAACTATTTAATATGTGAAATAAGCATTTGAAAAGTAAAACAACATAAAAATAATTATTTAAAAAATATTCGTAAAACAAAATTTTCATCTTACCTTAACGGCTAATATTTTTCCACTTGGAACATGGTAAGCTCTGCGAAATTCAAATAAATTCACTGATTAACCAAAATATGAAATACAGTACATAAGAAAAACAAATTGCAAATACCAAGCAACGTCTGATATTTACATTTGCACACTTACAGCAAAAATGGTTTGTAAGTGACTCGAGTACGACAACAGATGTAAAATAGTGATTGTTAATTTCCTAGGTTTACAGCCAAACAAGGTGATATAGTGGTAACAGTTCAGCATTTTTCATTGTTCTTTATCTCACTCCACAGTTGTAATTAATATTAAGCAAACCAAAATGTTACGCCAATAAAATATTTAAGTCTCATGCTCTCTGACTATGCCCACAGGAAAATGAATCTCAAGGTATTGTACTTTGATAATAAAATTTATTTTGAACTTTGAATTGTACTCAAGCCAATATACCAGCAAGGCAACTGAATGTACATAGAAAAATATAGCAGAATCAGGAAAGCTCTAATAAAAATAAAAAATGCTGGAAATACGTTGAAGGTTAGGTGATTTCTGTGGAAAGGGAAACATTTAACCTCTCAGGTCTGGGAAACCTGAGATCTGAGAGGTACTGTAGAGAGCATTTGAACCAGCTGCATCACCGCCTGGTATGCCGGCGGTGGAGGGGGGGGGGGTACTACCACACAGAATCAAAATAAGCTGTAGAAAGTGTGAACTCAGTCATCTCCATCATGGGCACTAGCCTCTCCAGCATCGAGGACATCTTCAGGGAGTGATGCCTCAATAAAGCGGCATCCTTCATTAAGGACCCCCATCACCCAGGACACGCCCTCTTCTCATTGCTACCAACAGAGGGGAGGTACAGGAGCCTGAAAGTACACACTCAACAATTCAGGAACATCTTCTTCCCCTCTGTCATCAGATTTCTGAATGGGCATTGAACTCACGAACACTACCTCACTATTTTTTCCCTCTCTTTTTGCACTACATATTTCATTTTATAACTGTGGTAAGACTGCTGAACGGATCCTGACCTGGATCTGGGCCATACCCTCCAAATATCCGGACCTGCCTCTCGGTTTTTTTTGCACTACCTTACTTCCCATTCTTCTATTTTCTATTTATGATTTGTAATTTAAATGTTTGATATTTACCAATTTTAACTATTTTTAATATTTTTAATATTTAATATTTGTAATCCAGGGAGTGTGAAGCGCAGAATCAAATATCGCTGTGATGATTGTACGTTCTAGTACCAATTGTTTAGTGACTATAAAGTGTGTGTGTAATATATATACACACACACACACACTTCTTACTGTAATTTACACCTTTTATTATGTACTGCAAAGCACTGCTGCTGCATAACAACAAACTTCATGACATATACCAGTGATATTAAACCTGATCCTGATTCAGATTCAGATTCAGATTCAGAACCCCTCATTAACCTGAATAGTTCCTTATTCTTTTCTCTGTTTTCTCACTTTGCCAATAGATGGAGAACCTCAAAGCTGAAATGTTAACTGTTTCTCTTTCCACAGATGTTGTCTGACCTGCTGAGTATCTTCAGCATTTTCTGTTTTTATTTAAGACAAATGATTGATTAGGAAACATTGAGTAATTGTCCACAGAACCTGGGACCTCTTTGAACCTCCTCACTTCATTAACATTTTATGAACATGTGACTTGGGGATGTGCAGCTTTACTCAGGCATTGATAGTGGGAAACATACCACCTAATTTAAATATATTTGCTTAAATAAGGGCATACAGTATATATTTATCATCAGCTGTCACTTTCAGCAGAACTCTGCCCCCTTCTCCTCCAACGAAAAGCACTTCTCAGTCCTGACTCTCCCAGCATCTCATCTCAAAAACACCACTTTATAATAGACATTATTAAAGTACAGCAAGTATTTATATTGCCATTTTCAGGTAATACTACATTGTGATGCTCGCTAATCAAATTAAGTTTTGACCAACGTGTTATAATTGAACATCAAGCAACATAAAAGTCCCACTGTGCAAAAAATTGTCCTGGTCTGACATTGTCCCCCCTTGGAAATTTCTGGCGAAATACAACTGATATTTAAGTACCTGGTGTGAATATGTAATTACATGCAGGTATGGAAATACAAATATAAAGCATATGAATATGGATGAAGGTAGCAGGGTTAATCATTTATAATGGTCTACAAAAGTAAGGCATGATAATAAGTGAGAAGCTTTATATACATAAACATGTATTTACATAGTCAACTGGGAAAAAAGAAAGCGAGACAGAAGATCTGCACATTTCCAATAGTTTCTGCAAATAAAACCAAGTGGATGGGAGACCCAGGTTATGTACTGTATTTAATTACCTCAAACGTATTGCCAAACTTCACAGGATCATTAATCTATTGATAGCTTGAAAGGACTAGATACAGTGGACGTGGAGAGGATATTTAGTATAGTGGGGAGTCTAGATCCACAGGATATAGCCTCAGAATAAAAGAATGTCCATTTATAGCAAAAATGAGGAGGAATTTCTTTAGCCAGAGGGTGATAAATCTGTGGAATACGTTGCCACATACAGCTGAGGAGGTCAAGTCATTGGGCATATTTAAAGCAGAGGTTGAAAGGTTCTTGATTAGCAAGGGTGTCGAAGGTTACGGGAGAAGGCAGGAGATTAATGCATGTATATATGTACTTATTTGTTTATTTAGAGATACTGTGTGAAACAGGCAATTCCAGCCCTTTGAGCTGTGCCGCCCATCAACCTACCAATTTAACCTCAGCCTAATCACAGGTCAATTTACAATGACCAATTAGCCGGTGCATCTTTGGACTGTGGGAGGAAACTGGAGCACCCAGAGGAAACCACATGCACACAGGAAGCAACGTACAAACTTGCTGACAGAGGATGCCAGAATTGAACTCTGACTCCCCGAGCTGTAATAGTGTCACACTAACCGCAGTGCTACCATGGAGCTCAGGACCAATGAGTCGCAACCCTAGCCTAATCACAGGACAATTTACAATGAACAAATAATCTACTAACTGGTATATCTTTAGGCTGTGGGAGGAAACTGGAGCACCTGGAGGAAGCCGGCATGGTCACGGAAGAAGAAATGTACAAACTCCTTACAGACAACATCTCAATTGAGTTACAATCTCCAATGCCCTGAGCTGCAATGGCGTCATGCTAACCACTACACTACCATGGAGTGCCAAAATAGGTTAAGCAGGATAATGAATCGGTCATGATTGAATGGCGGAGCAGATTTGAGGGATTGAATGGTCTAATTCTACTCCTATGTCTTATGGTAAAAGTCAATCTTGCTAAAGACTGGTGAGGAACCAAGGCTAGCATAATAATAAACACGTTTTTAATGGACTGGCACACAAACCATGACTAAATTAAAGCGTAGCACACATACAGTGGTGCTTTGTGAACCCTTTAGAATTTTCTTTATTTCTGCATAAATATGGCCTAAAATGTGATCAGATCTTCACATAAGTCCTAAAACTAGATAAAGAGAACCCAATTAAACAAATAACACATAAACATTATACTTGTTCATTTACTTATTGAGAAAAATGATCTTATATTACATGTGTTTGTTCGAAAAAGTATGTGGACCTTTGCTTTCAGTAAATGGTATGATCCCCTTGTACAGTAATAACGTCAACCAAATGTTTCTGGTAACTGTTGATCAGTCTTGTTCAAGGCTTGAAGAAATTTTAGACCTTTCCTCCTTACAAAACTGCTTCAACTCTGGGATGTTGGTGGGCTTCCTTGCATGAACTGCTTGCTTCAGGTCCTTCCACATCATTTCTATAGGATTAAGGTCAGGACTTTGACTTGCCATTCCAAAATGTGAAATTTCTTCTGCTTTAACCATTCTTCAGTAGACTGACTTGTGTGTTTAGGGTTGTTAGCTTGCTGCATCATCCACTTCCTCTTCAGCCTCAGTTCACGGATGGATATCCTGTAGAATTTGCTGGTACAATTCAGAATTCATAGTTCCATCAATGATGACAAGCCGTCCTCGTTCCAAGGCAGCAAGGCAGGCCCAAACCATGACACTGCCACCAGGTTTCACAGATGGGATGCTGGAATGCAGTGTTTGTTTTTTCCCCAAACATAATGCTTTTCATTTAAGTCAAGAAGTTCTATTTTGGAATCATCCATCCACAGAACATTCTTCCAATAGCCTTCTGGCTTACCCACATGGTCTTTAGCAAAGTTTAGATGGGCAGCAATGTTCTTCTTGGACAGTAGTGGCTTTCTCCTTGCAATCCTACCATGCACACCATTGTAGTTCAGTGTTTGCCCAATGGTAGACTCAGGAACACCTACATTAGACAATGCAAGACAGGCCTGTAGCTCCTTAGATGTTACCCTGGGGTTCTTTGTGACTCCCAGGAATATTACATGCATTGATCATGGAGTGATTTCTCTTGGTCAGCTTCTCCTGGAAAGAGTAACAACAGTATTGAATTTCTTCCATTTGTACACCATCTGCCTGACTGTGGATTGGTGGACCCCAAACTCTTTAGAAATGGTTTTGTATCCTTTTCCAGTCCAGTGAGCATCAACAACTTTTTTTCTGAGGTCCTCAGAAATCTCCTTTGATCAAGGCAAGGCACACTTCCAAAAACCTGTGTGGTGAAGATCAGACTTTGATAGTGAAGACCTACGTTTATGTTCTTTAAATAGGGCAGGGCCGCCACACTCACACCTGATTGTCATCCCATTGATTGAAACACCTGACTCTAATTTCCCCTTTAAATGAATGGATAATCCTAGAGGTTCACATACTTTTTCCAATAAATATTTGTAATATTGGGTCAGTTTTCTCAATAAATAAATGAAAAAGTATCACAAACAAGAGAAAATCTGCAGATGCTAGAAATCCAAGCAACACACACAAAATGCTGGAGGAACTCAGCAGGCCAGGCAGCATCTATGGAAAAGAGTACTGTCGATGTTTCAGGCCGAGACCCTTCAGCAGTATATATTTTTTGTGTTATTGGTTTAATTGGGTTCTTTTTATCTAGTATTAGGACTTAAGTGAAGATCTGATCACATTTTAGGTCATATTTATACAGAAATAGAGAAAATTCTAAAGGTTTCATAAACTTTCTAGCACCACTGTAAGATGCAAAACCAAGGTTCTTTTCTAATGTCTCAAGCTTGGCTTGACCTAAAAAGCCACCAGTGGCATTTCAAGTTTCCGTATCAGCAAAATTCTGGGCCACTTGTATGCAAGTCCCAAATTACAACTACTTTGCTTAGAATAAAAGCCAATAAAAATTCTGAGACACAACATTTTCTCCCTACAGTCAATATAAGAAAGAAGACTTTATCAGATCAGGTAATTTGAGGTCTCTACAAAGAATTCTGGTTGAACTATATTGACTGTGACCCCAGATGCCACAGGTAACTGACCCATTTCACTGCCACTGATCAGATACTGCAATCAGAAGTGTCTGTGTGATTTAGTACCCTGCAAGACAAATTACCAATCTACCATGGTAGGTTTCCCAGTCTGGGATACATTCAAACCTAAAAGCGCCAGCGATCAGTGATCGGTGTTCAATTCGCATCGCTGTAAGGAGCATGTACGTTCTTTCTGCAACCATGTGGGTTTCCTCCGGGTGCCCTGGTTTCCTCCCAGATTCCAAAGATGTATATGTTAGGGTTACTAAGTTGTCGGTATGCTATATTGGCACCGGTAGTAGGGTGACACTTGTGGGTTACCCCCAGCACATGCTCAGACTGCGTTGGTCTTTGACACAAAACAACACTTTTCACTATGTGTTTCAATGTACATGTGACAAATAAAGATTACCTTTAATCTTTATCCTTTGAGTGAATGAACTATTTTCTCACCCATCATACCAGCTTCCAGGAAATCAGACAATTTTAAAGAATGGTCAAATCGGTATAAGTCTATAGCCAATTAAAGGACAAAATCCCTATATACCATATCTATTCAGTCCTATTACAGCTAACTGATCAGGCTGTTTTATATCATAACCCACTTACTGAATTCCCCAAACACCAAACCACTTCCTATTCCCCTAATAAAGCCCATTTGAGGTCATAAATGTTTCTGGAGCCTATTTATGCCAGGGCCTGCAGCTGTTCTGCTTCAAATTGCTCCAGGTCTTGGCCAGATTAACTTTAAAGGGTCATAATGTAAAACATACTGATGACAAAGCATTCTGCAGTATTCTTACTATTTCCACTTCAGGTCCAGTTGTCGGTTTACACTGGGGATACCAGTCTTAAAACAGCTTTGCCTTAGATGAGAGGGGTGAATTTTAATACCAGATTTATATCAGTGCGGTTTAATTCTGATTAAATTTAGGACAGATTTATACCAATACAAAGTCTCCAGTGTAAATGGAGACTCTAGGTTAAATCACCTCAATTTGCTCGTTTAACATATAAAAGCATCAAAAAGCTTTTAACACCTAGTATAAGTGTGAAATTCCCCATCTATCCTTTTAGCATATTAGCTTTAAACAGGTATGACTAGTGAATTAAATCATTTAACTTCACTAAATGTCTTCTGTAATATTTCTATGATCTCAGCTTTACATTTCCATTAAAACAAGTGATTCTGCAGATGCTGGAAATCCAGAGTAAAACAGAAAAATGCTGGAGGAACTCAGGAGGTCAGGCAGTATATATGTTAAGGAATAAACAAACTAGGATTTGGGATAAGACCCTTCAGCATAACTTCAAGGTTCTTCACCTCCAACATGTGTTTGCCTTCTGTTGGGCAACTGTTCATGGCACCGTTGTGACATCATCCAGTACCTTTCTTAATTTGCTTTCAATTGACTTGATTACAGGGAATGTACAAATTGTGGATGGCTCTCCAAGCAAGTTGTAGTTGTCTCAGACAATCATGGCCCTACAATGCTGGCCCTCCTATTTTTACCAAATACAAGCCCAATGAAGCTTGTGGTTGTTGTTTTTCACTGTTACAAATGTCATTCCCACAGGAGTCATCTTTGGTCCAGTACAAGTTCTTAGTCAGACATCTGCAGGCTTCGGATTAGTATCTTTGAAATGCTGTTCAAACTCATTTTGTGGAATGACAGAAACAGCCGAGCCAGTGTCCAATTCTAATTTAACTAATTTGCCATTCACTTCTGGTGTAAGCCACATTGCTTGTTTATTGTTACATTTTCATATTGTAAGTCTCAAAGCTATCCAGTCCTGTATCACTCTCATCATTATCAGATTTTTCACCAACAGCCTGAAGTTTAGTGCTCTTTTTGAAATTGCAAATTGACTTATTATCTTTATCTCTTCCCTGTGCAGTTCATTTATGTTTGCCCAACATGCTCTTTGTATGTGTCCTACTTTGTTACATTTTCTGCATTGGTCTGGTGTATGTGAGCCCCTGCTACAATGGTGACACAATTTGTTTGGCCAGGCAGGTTTCTGTTTAGACAATGCAATTTTGTTCACATTCACTTTCATTCTTGACTACTACTCAATTGCATCTCTATCTGCAAATTCCATTGAAACAGCAATTTCAACTGATCTTCTAAATGTAAATTATGCTTCCATTAGGAGCCGTTCTTGAATGCTTTCTTTTAAGATTCCACAAATAAAAGGATCTGTTAATGCATTATTAAGCCCAATACCAAACAGAGAATGCTCAGACAATCGCTTCAATTCAGTCACATATGCTGAAATGGACTCTTCCTTTTGATTCTGCTTATGAAATCTAAAGTGTTCAGCGAACAACAATGGTTTTGGTTCTATATGTTCCTGCATTACTTTCACGAAAACACCAAAGCTAATTTCAGTTGGTTTGGTTGGAGCAACATATACTGTCTGGGTTCACACATTAGAATCTCATTCACAAACATGAGAGATTCTTCAAATGCTGGAAATCTTGGCAACACACAACACGCTGGAGGAACTCAGCAGGTAAGGCACCTCCTATGGAGAGGAATAACAGCTAATGTTTTGGACTGCAACCCTTCATCAGGACCTGTCATTTAGTACTGATGAAGGATTTTGGCCCGAAACGCAACTGAGTATTCTTCGCCATAGCTATTGCCTGACCTTCTGAGTTCCACCAGCATTTGCGTGTTGCCCGGAAGGAATCTCATTCACATTGTGACTCTAAGGACAACCTGCTTCCTGTAGCTCAAATATTGCAAAAAAAAGGATAGGAAAAATGTTGAAATAAAAATACTTAACTACATTTTTAATACGTGTTAAATGAAAGTTGCACATATCAGTCATTTTTATTTTTAAAATTGCAAGGGATAATATACACATGCAACTTTTCTGTCGTAATTAAAGTTTTGCAGATCAACAACATAAATAAGAAATTGCATCCTATTCTGTAAATAAAGATAAACCTACAGTAAATAAGAAGTCATTACCAGCAGATCACTAGAAGATAAGTAAATGCATTGAACTTGTATACTTCATTCTGGCAGTTTTAAATGCTCTTCCAATGTATGATCTCAACAGGTTAATTAGTATGTCAGTTACTTGACAAGAAAGATGATCTTCCTGAAATAACAATGGGTTACTGTTACTAACTGAACAATATAAGAATGCTTGATGATTTAATTATGATGCACGTTAATTCATCCATGAAGACTTGGTTTGAGTTTCCAATGAAGATACTGGCTTTGTCTACATTTATAAAGCATTGTCTTCCAGTTTACTATGCCAAATCAGCAGTTAATTCTCATTTGCAGAGGAACATCACGAACTTGTCCAAGGGTGAGTGCCAGTCTCATTCTCTTTCTTTTGCCAAACGTGAGACTTGATGAAACAGAAGTAACTCTCCTACCTCATACAGATCTTGGGTGCTCAACTGTCTGTGCTATCAATACATTTCACCACTTCAGCTACAAAGTGATCAATGCATTTTTTTTGCACAGAGGTATGGTTACACTAGAATATAATCCTACACCAGCAAAATGTTAATTAACAGCAAATTGAAATTAGTGACAGCTGCCATTCTAATATTCTCTATTAATGATCAACTCCATTCTCATCCACCTAACAATATTATCTGGGGATAGACAGAAGGTCAACTGTGGCTTACTTACCTTGTAGCCGCACATACAGGAAACCTGAGAATCTGACAGGTACTGCATTCAACTTGTTTTCTTTCATGCCAAGCCACGAGCTAATAATATATTCATGTGCATAAGGTCAAAAGATTTCCAAAGTAATTTGTTTCAAGCCTATTCAATGCTTGATTATTTTTTTGGAGTTTATATTGCCTCAGCACATATCTCCTTACAGTAGAATTATATTATAAAAGGGCATCCATATCTCCAGCCGATGCACATCAAGGTTGTTGATGACTAACTTACAGTTCACAGTAATTTTGTATACCTTCTAATATGCCAAACTTTTCCATATTCTCCAAAGTACAGTTTAAGTCATTGGAACAGAATTAGGCTATCGGCCTATTGAATCTGCTCCACCATTTTATCATAGCTGATTTATTATCCCTCTTCACCGCATTCTCCTGCCTCCTCCCCATATCCTTTGAAAACCTTAATAATTAATAACCTATATTCACTTTAAATATACCCAATGACTTGGCCTCCACAGTCATCTATGACAATGAATTCCAGATTCACCACCGTTTGGCTACAGAAATTCCTCCTCGTCTGTTCTAAAGGGATGTCCTTCTATTCTGAGGCTGTACCCTCTGGTCTTAGGCTGCCCCACTATAGGAAACATCCTCTCCATATCCACTCTATCTAGGCCTTTCAATATTCAATAGGTTTCAATGAGATCCCCTTTCCTTTATTTTTCTAAACTTTATCAAGCCCAAGCCACCAAATGCTCCTCATATGCTATCTCAGAGTAAACCTCCATTTTGCAAGTGTTTAATTTCTTCTTCAAGTACCTTCAATTTGTTTACAGATCTATCTTTTCACTTGTCCTAATAGTGTGATCAACAGTGTTATCTAATTTACTTGAGCAGGGAGGCTCAGCACCCCACAATGAGAACACATGATTGATGCCTCTCTTCCCAACCCCAACATCAACTGA
This sequence comes from Mobula hypostoma, assembly GCF_963921235.1. Lineage (NCBI taxonomy): Eukaryota > Metazoa > Chordata > Chondrichthyes > Myliobatiformes > Myliobatidae > Mobula > Mobula hypostoma. Next base: position 90,746,025 of record NC_086109.1, read on the forward strand.
AAATCTAGTGCAACAACACACATAAAAGTTGCTGGTGAACGCAGCAGGCCAGGCAGCATCTCTAGGAAGAAGTGCAGTCAACGTTTCAGGCCGAGACCCTTCGTCAGGACTAATTGAAGGAAGAGTGAGTAAGGGATTTGAAAGTTGGAGGGGGAGGGGGAGATCCAAAATGATAGGAGAAGACAGGAGGGGGAGGGATGGAGCCAAGAGCTGGACAGGTGATAGGCAAAAGGGATACGAGAGGATCATGGGACAGGAGGTCCGGGAAGAAAGACAAGGCGAGGGGGGACCCAGAGGATGGGCAAGGGGTATATTCAGAGGGACAGAGGGAGAAAAAGGAGAGTGAGAGAAAGAATGTGTGTATAAAAATAAGTAACAGATGGGGTACGAGGGGGAGGTGGGGCATTAGCGGAAGTTAGAGAAGTCGATGTTCATGCCATCAGGTTGGAGGCTACCCAGACGGAATATAAGGTGTTGTTCCTCCAACCTGAGTGTGGCTTCATCTTTACAGTAGAGGAGGCCGTGGACAGACATATCAGAATGGGAATGGGATGTGGAATTAAAATGTGTGGCCACTGGGAGATCCTGCTTTCTCTGGCGGACAGAGCGTAGATGTTCAGCAAAGCGGTCTCCCAGTCTGCGTCGGGTCAGACATGACAGAATGGGAATGGGATGTGGAATTAAAATGTGTGGCCACTGGGATATCCTGCTTTCTCTGGCGGACAGAGCGTAGATGTTCAGCAAAGCGGTCTCCCAGTCTGCGTCGGGAGACTAGTGCAACAGACTACTTGTGGATACATTAGGGGTGTTTAGAGACTCTTAGACAGACACATGGATGACAGAAAAATGGAGGGCTATGTATGAGGAAAGGGTTAGAATAATCTGAAGAGTTCTTATTTTGAATTGCAGTTTGTCTTCCCTTTTAACAATAATAACTATTTATGTAGCACCTTTCATAATTAAGATGCAGGCTCAAAGTGCTTTACTTAGATTGTAAAGATACATCAACAGTCATAAAAATACGAGACAAAATTAAAATCGTAAGACGTTATATAGAATAAAATGTAATCAAATATACCAAATTATATAAATATACTCAACATCAACAGGCATTAAGTAATCCAATAAGTAGGTCAAATTCAAAAAGTAGGTTTTTAGAAGTATTTTGAAATGTTCCACTATACTATCTGCTGTATCTCCGTCTGTAGAGTATTCCAATTTTTGGTGCATAAGAGCAATAGGCCGCATCACCAGTTCTTACGTGCTTGGCTCTAGGAATCCTAAGCAAATCAGTATTTGCAGATCTAAGATTACAATTAGAGTTGTAAGGGGATAGACATTCGAAAATATACAGAAGAGCTAGATTATTCCTATATATAAATTAGACATAATTAAATAAAAATTGATCCTAAAGGACACAGGTAACCAGTATAATGATGCCAAAACCAGTTAAATCTGCTCAGATTTTCTTTTTTTTGGTTAAGATCCTTGCTGCTGCATTTTCAATAAGTTGCTACTGATTTATATCTTTCTTAGGCAGTCTTGATGAGTGCATTACAGTATTCTTTTGCACATTGGTTGGTTGTCAGACTTTTTTTGTGTGTAGTACTTCATTAATTTTATTGTATTTCTTTGTTCTACTGTGAATGCCTGCAAGAAAACGCATCTTCGGTAGTATACGGCAACATACAAGTATTTTGATAACAAATTTACTTTGCTCTTTGAGTGGGTTAAAAGGTCAGCACAATGTCGTAGGCCAAAGGGCCTATATTGTACTGTAATGTTCTATGTTCTAACAAGGCAGCTTGCAGATTGGAACTCTTGACTGGTCCCACATTATGTTTGTTCTGTATTTCAGTCTTTATTAAGCAGAGTTACGGTGAGAGAGATTAAGTTCAAAGGAGTTGTGAGGGGTAAGTTGTTTTTACACAGAAAGTGGTGGGTGCTTGAAATGCACTGCCTGGGGTGGTGGTAGAAGCAGATACATTGGAGACTTTTAAGCGATGTTTAGATAGGCACATGAATGTCAGTGAAAAGGAAGGATGTGGAAATTGTGAAGGCGGAGGGATTAGCTCAGCTGGATATTTGATTACTAATTTAACTGGTTGGCACAGCATTACGGGCTGAAGGGCCAATTCCAGTGCTGTACGTTCTATATCCAGCAGACCAGTCTTTCAACCTACCTATTATTAAAATTACACTAAATCACTCTTTCAAATATAAACATAATGGAACAAATAGATAGGTACAACTCACAATGCAAAGCTAAATTTGGATGAGTTTTCAAAACTGACAGTCAGCCAGACTTAAAAATAGTGTTGCTGAGGAAAAGTGTTAAGATATTAACTCAATTTTATATGAATTCCTTTGAAATTCTTCTGTAGAATTGTACAGTCAACCCTTTCCCCTACCTTACTGAAAATGTTGGCTCTTGCTGGTTCAAAATTGCCCAGAGATGTGTAGCTCTTTCTCATCTGTTGTGCCTTTATGTGTGAGCAGGCATTTTCACAAATGTATCTCTAGATAATGGCAGTGTCCCAGCCAAGCTCACCACTGTCAAGCATTTCCTTAGAGAGGGGGTTTCCAACCTGGGGTCCATGAACCCCTTGCTTAATGCTATTGATCTATGGTATAAAAAAAGGTTGGGAATCCCTACCTTAGAGGTATGTTTTATAATTAGAAGCTTCAGCGCTTGTAACTTACTACTCATCTTCCATGTTATTTTGTTTCTGTTGAACTACATTTTAATCACAATAGCTTGATCACAACAGTCCTGCTGGAAAGAAATGTCGTAGATATGACACACCTGGACTTCAAAAGCCATATATTTCATAATCTTCAGTCACATAGACCGAAAGCCATGAAATAAACAAGGCTAGAGCAGCATGGAGAGAAAATTGACTAAATAAGAAACAGACCTCCTGATAGAAAGATCATTGGTGACGCAGCTAAAGATGGTTTAGCCTACGACACTGTCCAGATGAATTTCTGTGATTGAGATGATGGGCATCCAACAAGCAAACCAGCTTTGTGTAAAGTACAAGTCCAGCTATTGTTTTAACTCCCGAGCTCATTAACTTCAATTTTGTCAGTGTTATCTGATGTTACACATTGGGATGTGTGTCCTGACATCATGGCAGTCATTCTTAATTCACTTTAGGAATTCAGCTCTTTGATCTTCTTTGGATCAAGTCAACAATAACTTGTGAGCCAAGTGGTTCAGAAAAACACCCAAATAGGTTGTGGTCTTATTGGTCACTCAATGTAACTGTTACTTAAAAGTGCCATCAAAAACATCTCTCTCTTCAAATGTCCAGTTGGGCTGCAGTTAACCAGATTGCACTTAATCTTCTTCTTGTGAATGGGATGAATCTGAGCAATTTTCCATATTATTGGATGGATATCAGTGTTGCAACTTTACTGGAATGGAAACAGTTAATTTTGGAGCCCAGATCTTCAGTACTGCAGCCTGGATGTTGTCTGGTGTCACAGGCTTAGATTTATTCAGTACTTTCTGCTGCTGCTTGACATCACATGGAGTGAATCAAATTAGCTAAAGACTGACTGTAACAGCAGGAATCTCAGAAGGGGGTAAAGCTAGATTATCTGTTTGGCATTTTAGCTGTTTTTGGCTTTAGCCTTACTGGCACTCAATAAACTGCATCCTACAATTGGAGAGGCTGGAGATGTCGTTAGAGCCTCCTACTGTTTTGTTTTAATTGTCCTTCGCCATTCACAAGTGCATGTGGCAGGGATTCAGAAATATGATTTGACCCATTGGTTGAGTGATTGATAATTCTGTTCTTGCTGTCCATCATGCATGTCAAGATGAGTTGGAGCTGATAGTTTTAATGTTACTAATTTGGGGAATAAATAACTTTCTCTCTCTGCAGATGCTGTTTGACCTGCTGAAAACTTTCAACACTTTCTCTTCTAATTTTCAGCAAGTTTCACTCTACCCAACTCAAGTTCTTTTTACATGAAAAAATCAATGCAGACGATTAACGATTTGCTTTATTTGCCACGTGTACGTTGAAACATACAGAGAAATGTGTGTTTGTGTGAATGGCCAGTACAGCCCAAGGATGTGTTGGGGGCAGCGCGCAAGTGTCCACATGTTTCTGATACCAGTATAGCATGCCCACAATTTACTAACTTTTACTAACTTGTACGTCCTTAGAATGTGAGAGGAATCCAAAGCACCTAGAGGAAACTCTCACTGTCTCAGAGAAAACATACAAACTCTTTACAGATAGCAGTGGGAATTAAAACCTAGAGAGTTGGCGGTGTAAAGCATTATGTTAACCACTACACTACCGTGCTGCACTAATTTATTTCCATCTATTTTTGAGTTCCAGAGAAATCATCTCTGGTTTCTGTTTTAATCTGTAAACTATGTCATTCTGTAATATCTACGCTTCATCTTAACACCATAAGAGATTGGAGCAGAATTAGGGCATTCAGCCCACCGAGTCTGCTCCACCATTCCATCATGGCTGATCCCAGATCCCACTCAACCCCATTACATCTACCTTCTCGCCATAACCTTTGATGTCCTGACCAATCAGGAAACTATTAATTTTCGCTTTAAATTGGCCTCTACACCTGTCTGTGGCAGAGCATTCCACATATTCACTCTACTCTGACTAAAGAAAAATTCCCCTTACCTCTGTCCTAAAGGGTCACTCCTCAATTTTGAGGCGGCGCTCAATGGTTGTGGACACCTCCACAATAGGAAACATCCTATCCACATACACCTTATCTAGTACTTTCAACATTCGATACGTTTCAATGAGATCCTCCCCCCACCCACTTTCTTCTAAATTCCAATGGGTACAGGCCCAAAGCTGCCAAATACATCTCATATGTTAACCCCTTCATTCCTGGAATCATCCTCATGAACCTCCTCCGGACTCTCTCCAATGACAACACATCCTTTCTGAGATATTGGGCCCAAAACTGTTGACAAAGCTCCAAGTGCGGCCTGACTCGTGTCCCATAGAGCCTCAGCATTGTCTCCTTGTTTTTATATTCTATTCCCCTTGAAATGAATGCCAACATTGCACTTGCCTTCTTTATCACAGATTCAAACTGTAGATTAACCTTCTAGGAGACTTTTAATCTATCATTCCTGAGGGAAGTCTGCAAAAGTGAATATTATGTAAGTGGAGGATATTATGTAGCCAATAGAAACATTTAACCTGTTATGCAATATATTGCTAGAAAAAATATTTAGTATCTCCTGGATCAAGTTTACAGAAATCATTATAAGCACTAGGGACAAAAATACAGTATCAGATTTTGTCCCCTCTGTACTGAATTCACAAGTTATTTTGAGACACAACATATATGATTTTATACTATAATTGTACAGTTCATTAAAAGCATTTCTTTATCTTTTCAAGCTGCATCCATTAAAACCATCAAGTTTTGCTGTAATACCCCCTCCTCAGGCTCTTCTGAGAACTATTTTTAAAATCCCAAATTTTTTGATTTTTACTCAATGTCTTCTAAAGAAGTTGATGAAAGGAAAAGATTTGAATTTATATTTTACCTAATTATGATGTCACAAATAACTTGCAATGGATGACCTTTAAAGTAACATTGGTATAATACTGATAATTGTACAACCTACTGACACATCACAGGACTACACAAGTAACAAACAGGATGAAAAATGAGCGGATTAATTTTTGTTTATGTTGGTCAAGGGCTGAATGTTTGTCAGGCCAATGGTTCCTTTCTGAGCTTCCTTTAATAGTGCTGCAGATCGTTGCGTTTCAGCCAATCATACAGACATGATTCATTTGGAAAATGGTGCCCATGCAGAACTTCCTCCATGCCACACTCTATTCTGACCTCAATTCTTCAAAGCCAAATCGTGTTTAAAATGCTATAAATTATACCAACTCAATTATGCTGACATCATTTTATGAAATAAGGTTAGGGCCAACAATCATTCAAATTGACAGCAAAGATAGTAACAGTGCCAAGGGTTATGCTGAATACGGGGCAAGTATACTTAACAAATACCATTATAACAATTCAAAATAAAAGATAAATTGAATGATAATTTGCAGTTGATCAAAAAGAAATTGAGGGCATCCTACACATTATCAATGGGCATTGTGAAATGCTTCTGAAGCATTACTGGCAGAAAGGAGCTTGATGGGAAAGGTATACCAGATGGATAATTAAAATGTAGAAATGACTGCATATAATTACTACTGATGAATAATTAATTACATTGTTTTACTTCATTAGTTATGCATATAACCCTTTACCTGTGATCAGCATTAAATATAGAATGTGATAGCAGGGAGTGATTACCAGGCTGTAACCTAATCAAGGTTGCTCAGCCAAACAGGATAAATCGCAAGAGTGAAACTTGAGCAGTTTATGAACATCCACCCGAATCTACAGATTAGATAACGCTATGAAATCACTCCCTTGTATATAATATTCTACATCAGGAAGTCTTTATTTCCAATGCCTTCCAGGTCCAGTGAAGACTTGCAGAGAAATTATCATGCACTACAAGGTTACAGGCAACTATTTAATGTGGTTCATTCTTGCTCAGGAACATCAAGGAGGGTTTAGAAAGACTTTAATGATTTAGATATGATGCATATTTAATCAATGATATTTCACAACCTACAGAAAAACATGAAAACCTCTAAAATTCCAAAAAAATCTCCCTTGCTTGAAATGCAGTGACATGCTTGCACAGGATGGATATACTCGAGAGTAGATAAAATGAAAACTGAAAAACTGAGCAGGAGTTAAATATACTGAAGCTAAAGGTAACAAGAGAAACAAGTTAGAAATAGGAATGTGCTGCCACTAAATTTTCCTTTCCAGAAAATTGTGTGAACCAATGAACAATCACACAGATGAAGAATAACCTGCACGGCACAATTGCCAAACAAAACTCTGCAAAAGTTTCAAACAGCATGGAAAGCAGTGAAGTAGCCTAATTAAAATATACTATGTTACTTCTACATTCCTGAATATACTAAGGCAGGTTTGCTTTAAATATCTGATGACATCTTACTGAACCAAACAATTAAACTGTTTTTTTGGTAGATATATTTTGTCTCCTGACAGAGATGTGTATGCCATATTAGTCAAAATTACAGAACATGGAAGGTGCGTACAGAAACCATTCCAAATTATTTTGTAATTCTTGCAATTATGATAGGACAGAGCTCCTCAGTAGCTTGGCGAAATTTTAAATTAAAGAGCTGAGCCAATTATTCTGAAGCCAATTTACTGTTCTCTTCGTTGCTATGTTGGTTAATCTCTTTGGTGAGATTAATTCAAACCCCAAAATGGATGCTTCTATTTATTAAATTCTGAGGATTAGACCAGGATAAAACTGTCAAGTTTGTCACTGAACTTTCTGCATTTCTCACCTAAGTAGTGGTAAGAATCAGGTCTCCTGCTCAAATGCAGAAGCCCTGAACATACTACCTGAGATCAGCCAGACACTTCTCAACTGTACTTCAGTGCCAGACTCCATGCGCAATCTAGAGTCCAGGGCAGGAACTTACTGAGAATTAACTGCACTTACACTGAAGAATCTGTTCTTGGATCTTACGTCATGTTAGTCAAATGTAGAGGATCACAACTATTCATTTAGATGGCAAGGACATTCAGAAACATTTTTAAAAAAACCTTCAACCTTTGACAACCAACAAAGCTGGGAGTGAGGGTTAGCTAAATTTTTTTTTTAATTTTATTTTTATTTGGATAAGGAATTCACAAATATCATGTACTTTTTCACACATATAACCTTTTCCATTTTTTTATATGTATAAAACTATAATTATTTATACATTCTTAAGTACACATTGAGATGATATAAAAGGAAATTAGACACTTAAATAGATAATTATGTACTGTGGTAATTCTAATCTATTAGGCTAAGTAATGGTATTAGTTGGTAAGAAAAATGGTAATAATAGTTTCCATATAACTCTTCTGGACCATTTCCACTGGTCCAAAATGTTGTATATAAGCCTATGTAACAACCATTGTAGGTGTTTATATCCTAATTTGTTCATGCTTGCTCCTGCCCACAGACATAATTATCCAATCCCTATGTATTTATTTACTTAATTTTTCCATTTTTTATCCCTTTCCCAAATCTTTCCCTTAACTTGTGTTAATTCTCTATTTTCCAAAAAAAACAAAAAAAAAGACATTTAGACTAGGGGTGCTTACGTTAGCAATATTACTGTGTTGATGAGAAGAGCAGTATAAATCATTAGGAGAGTCATCTAAAGTCTGCTCGCATTGGGGTTATATATACAATCCATTTATTCCAGATTTGATAAAATTTTTCTTTTTGAATTCTCAGGGAATAAGTCAACTTTTCCATTTTAAATATTTCCAAGATAATTTCGTGCCAATCTTCTAATGTAGGTGGTATTGGATTTAGCCACTTTCTAGTGATTGATTTCTTACTTGCCGCTAAGAGGGCCTGCAGCAACTTTATATCTTCCTTCTGTTCAAGAAACAATACATGCCCCAAATAGAGCGTCTCAAAGTTCAGAGGTATCTGGGACCTAAGTACCTTAACTAATGTTCTATGAATACCTTCCCAATATAGACTTAATTTAGAGCAATCCCAGAAAATATGAAAATGATTTGCCTCCTTGGAGCCGCACCTTCTCCAACACGTCACGTTTGTATCTTTATATTTTTCCTGATATGGGGTCTTGAAGTATCTTATAATGTTCTCTCCAAGTCAAAGAATTAGTCGAGGACCATTGAAAGCTGCAGATTTTCCCCCAAGCCTCCTCTGAAAGTACCAACCCCGCTTCTTTCTCCCACTTCTCTTTAATATACAGTATATTTACATTTTTAGCATGGGAGAGTGCATTATATACTCGAGAAACTGATTTACTAGGTATTGAACTGCAAGCCGAATTCAGAATCTTGAAAAATTCTAATTCTACTGTTGTTAGGTCTGTATATCTACAACTCTGGTTAACATAGTTTCGTACTTGAAGGTACCTAAAAAAGTCATTATGTTCTAGGCCATGTTTGTCCTGCAGGATTTGGGAACTTTGTAATACTCTTTTATCTATAAATGAGAGGTAGGTTGTAAGACCTTTCTTTATCCATAACTCAAATCTTTTAACTCCTCTGTTGGGAAGGAATTCGGTATCATATGCACACCATCTAAAGAGTTTTAACATGTTATTAATTCCACATGAATTAACCACCTTCTGCCATACTTTTAATGTAAGATTTATCCAACTGTTTTTAAATTTTTCCAACTGGGCCATCAATCCTTTGTCAGCTATTGAAGCCTGTAGAGGAAAACTGTCAACTAATCCAAATTCTATTTCCTTCCATCTAGCCTTATATTCCCTATTACACCAATATAACAGAGGGGTTATCTGTGAGGCATAAAAATAATTTCTCAGGCAAGGAAGAACCATACCTCCTCCTTCCTTCCCTAACTGTAAGGTGTTATATCGAATTCTAGGTTTCTTTCCTTGCCAAATGAAGCGGGAAATCCATTTGTCCCATTCCCTGAATTGATTATCATCCACCTCCACCGGTAAAGTACGGAAAAGATACAATAACCGAGGAAGAATATTCATTTTTATAGTATTTATCCTCGAATTTAAACTTAAAAAGGGGATAAGATTCCATCTATGCATATCTGCTTTTATCTCTGAGATTAATGGCCCATAATTTACCTGTGACAGTGTTGAAAGATCCTTCGGCAGGGTTATTCCTAAATATTTTAATGATTTAGCTTGGGTTAGCCAAATTTCACCAGTTTCCAGAAAAGATATGGTTTTCTGGCCACTGAAAAGTCTTCCCGTGCCCTCATTGCTCAACTTCGAAGCAGTCTGGGTAAATGGACTGATGAGGTGGACAAAAAACTGTCAAAAAGAATGCAGTGAAGTGTAAATATGATGTATTTGGGTAGAGCAAAAAAAGGAAGTACATGTTAAATTACTGAATACCAATGTGAAACCATAGAGAACTCTTAGAAGTTCAAATACAAAGACCTCTGACAACAGCAAAATGAGTCCAGAGTTTGAGGCCTGGTGTTCGGTGATCAGTGGGTTCTGTGCTCGATGCTGAAGATTGAGGCCCGAGGGTTAAATCAGAAGTTTGGAAGAAAATTCTATTGGCCAGAGCCCTGGGTATGTGAAACTTTGTGAGTCTACTGGGGTAATCGAAGGCCCAATGTCTGTGTGCTCTTGACCGAATCCAAGACTGCTGGAGGAAGTGGCTGATTAGAGGACTGTGTATGTGTATGGGTGGGAGGAAGGAATGGGACTTGTGATGCTGTTGTTGCTTTATTGATTGTTGTTCTGCTTTGTTGTATTCTGTGCTATTCTGCTGAGCAGTACGGGCATGCTGTGTTGGCGCTGGAATGTGTGACGACACTTGAGGGCTGCTTCCAGCACACCTTTGGGTGTGTTGATTGTCAATACAAATGACACATTTCAACATTTCATTGTATATTTTGATATACATGTAATAAGTAAAGTTGAATCTTGAACCTTAAAGAAATTGAAGTGGTGTACTGGATACTGACAGCTTGTCACTTGAGGAACAGAATACAACTGTAGGGAAAGCATGCTGGAGAACTGTATATAGATCTCGTCACCACAGTACAAGAAAGATGTGACAACATTAGAAAGGGTGCGGAAGAGACTTACAGAGTGTTGTCAAAGCTGAAGAGTTATTGTTATGAACAGATACCGACTACTGCTGTTGTTTTCTTCGTACAATAGGAGAGATTTAAAATTATAACAGATTTATACAGGTTGAACAGGAGGAGTCTTAATTCTCTGGGAGAAAAAACCTTGAATCAGAATCAGATTTAATATTACTTGCATATGTTGTGAAATTAGTTGTTTTGTGGCAGCAGTACAGTGCAATACATAAAAATATATTACAATAAGAAATGTACAGTATATATAAATTTAATTAAGTAGTACAAAAAGAGAGCAAAAATAGTGAAGTAGTGTTCATAAGTTGTTTCATTGTCCGTTCAGAAATTTGATGGTGGAGGGGTAGAAGCTGTTCCTAAAACATTGAATAAGTGTCTTCAGGCTCCTGCATCTCCTCTGAGATGGTATTAATAAGAAGATGGCCTGGGTGGTGGGGGTCCTTAATGATGGACGCCACCTTTCTGAGGCACTGACTTTTGAAGATGTCCTCAATATTGGAGAAGCTTGCGCCCATGATGGTCAAAGAATTAAGGGAAAAAGAGGCAAAGCATTTTGCAAGAAAGGAGAAGACAAAATGATCATCACATTTAAACAGGTAACTGGGTGATCACAAGGCATTGGACCAAGTGCCAGGAAATGAGACATCCCCCCTCCCCCTGAAAGGATCAATTTTTCCCTGGGCATGGACACAATAAGCGGAATGGGCTCCTGGGCTCCTTCACATGGTAAACTGCCAGTAGATGATGATTCCACATTAAGGAGCATGGAGACTATAGATGGTAAGTCCACATCTATGAAACCTGGGCCACTAAGTTCAGCTATTATGGAAAGCTGCTTGCATCATCCACTGTAGAGTTTAAAATACTTGGCTGTATCTAAAATGTTCTGCTTCTTACTTGAAACTGATGTACAATTTAAATTAAAGAACAGTGACTTTTGTTTGCCTCATTGTTAACAATTTGGGCCAATATTTATTTTAAAGTCCATAGTCATTTAAATATAACCGTGCCTTGCCTGTTTAAACATTAAATTGCCATTCACCTCTGGGACCTAAATTCAATCCATCCTGGACAGTCTGTTTGCAAAAATCCCACACATATGAAAAGCTCTTTTTATGTTGACTATATGTGTGAAAGCAGTTTCAATACATTTCTTAAAAAAGTTATGTAACAAATGAAAAACTGAAACAAAAGTAAATTGGCACTGTAAGTAAGTACATAACTTTTTGAAAGGAGAATATAAAATTATCATATTCAAGTGCTTTGCTGAGGCGGCTTTGCTCTACTAGATCTGACTCCAGGGTACTTGATATTGACAGTGATTGTCTGAAACCAAAGAAGATTTGTTTTTCAGCAAGAACATCCCTCGATAATCTGAAGGAAGTACAAAAAATGCAAATGCTACTAAAGTAGAAGAATAGCTCTTCAACCAAAAGTCACATATTAAGTTCATTAATAGAACTGAGACCATGCATATATTACACACAGGGTTCTTACAGCCAGAAGGAAAGATTTCAGTCAATTGGCTTGGCCTAGATTCAAAGCTAGAAATGAGAGCATGGAGTTAACTCAGTACATTAATCAGTACCCATTACAGAATACATCAATTTAATGTCCTCTATCTAAACTGTTTACAATCCACGGTGATTCATTGCACATTAGAATGTGGGCAGAAGATATTTTAATCCCTTTATATAAAATATCTCTGTCCCAAAATTAACATTTAAAAATATGTATTTGTAAACAGGGTACTAGAAACATAAATAACCAAAATTGCTAACATTTCAGTGTCAAACAATGCAGCTAGATCTGAGATGTAAAACATTGGATCTGTTATCTTTGCGCTCACAAACAATTGATGCTTTAATTTTATATGGAGCAAATAAATTATAGAACAGGGTAAAATGTATCACTTCTATAAACACAATCTTAACCAAGCTATAAATGAATACTCTCATTATTACCTCCGGTACCTATATCAAGTTGCCACTTAGTGTATGTTTGTGGTCTGCTGCTGCTGTAGCCCATCCACTTCAAGGTTCAACATGTTGTGCATTTAGAGGTGCTCTTCTGCACACTGCTGTTGTAATGCATGGTTATTTGAGTTACTGTTGCCTGCTTGTCAGTTAGAACCAGTCTGGCCATTCTCCTCTGACCTCTCTCATTAAAAAGGTGTTTTCACCCACACAAGTGCCACTCACTGGATATTTTTCTCTTTTCACACTATTCTCTGTAAACCCCAGAGATTGTTATGCACGAGAATCCCAGGAAATCAGCAGTTTCTGAGATAAGCAAACTACCCATTCTGGCACCAACAATCATTTCACGGTCAAAGTAACTTACATCACACTTCTTTCCCATTCTGGAGTTTGGCCTGAACAAGTGAACCATTTGATCATATCTGCATGTTTTTATGTATTGAATGGCTGCAACTTGATTGGCTGATTAGATATTTGCATTAATGAGCAGGTGTACAGATATACCTAAAAAGCGGCCACTGAGTGTGTTTGACAAAACTGAACACAAAAAACAATCAGGTGCCATTGGACATAAAGTCATTTAGGTGTATTTCTTAACTTATTTTACAAAGTTAAATTTCTTATTCAGGAAGATGAGAGTCATTAAAGCTGCCAGAAGTAAAGAAGATGGTATACAAAACAGGAATATAAATAGTATATCTTAATTCCTCTGGCAGGAAGTAGCTAGCTTTGACTTCTGGTACATAATATAGTCGTGCTTATATATGTAAATTGGTTTCATTAGTCCTGTAACCATGAAACAAATCTGAAACAAAACAGAAAATGTTGCTAAGACTCAGCAGGTCAGGGCACAGTGTGCTAAAAGGTCATAAATCCGATATGCTAACTCTGTTTCTCTCTTCACAGATGCTGCCTGACCTACTAAGTATTTCTAACAAACTTTAAATTATTTTATTAGTCAAGACTTGTGGAAATGTTCATTAAGACTTTTTAAAAACTGTTACATCTTCCTTAATCTAGTGGGCTATTAGGACTCTCAATATAAACTCCAACACAAATAAGGAAGTGTATCTAGTCTCCTTGGAACAGCACATGAGAGGTGCAGAGGAAGAGATTATGAGTGGAGTTGACAAAGCACATTAATTGTTAATTAAAATTTTCATCAGCATACATTGAAAATGCAGCAATCCAACTGCAAAAAAAGGGTTCTGTTTAGCAAAGGTTTTGGGGAGGGGTGTTAAGTTTTCAAAAAAGTCTATATTTGGAAAACAAACATTCCTCCAATCATTACAAATTTATGCCCCCTTCCATTATCCATTTCCGCCCTGGGAAAAAAGTCTCTGGTTTTCTATTCAATCTATGCCTCTTATCATCTTGTACACCTCTATCAAGTCACCTCACATCCTCCTTTGTTCCAAATTCTAAAGATTAAGACAAGTGCCCCAAATATTTTTCCAAATGGCCTTATCAGCCTCTTCTAAAGTTATCAAAGAAATGTACAATAGTTATTATGGAGATGTACAATTGAAACAATACTTAATTTAAGACCAGTATCTCATTTAATTATGTTCCTTATCTTCCTGATTTCTTTACTATAAAGTAATATAGAACACTCATGAGTAGGTTACAAGTGCAACTTTATTACTGCAAGCCATGCATGTGTCTTTTGTAGATACCATGGACCTGATGCAACATAATGCTAGCTTGCCTTCAGTGGCACAGAGACAGCTGGAAAACTGAATTAAAAGCTACAAAGAAATAAACCAATGTAATTAAAAAGATAACAGATACTGCACTACAAAGGGAGTTCAAGGCTGAAATCTATTCTCAGGGCTCAGATGGTTATGAAATGCTGCAGTTTTGCTCTCCTGATTTAGGATATCTGAACTCTTTCATTAGATTACAACCTTATATCTCACTATGAAGTATCCATTGTCTATATATCTCACTAGGGGAAAAAAAGGTCATCGCTCTTGACAGGTTCACCTCTAATATATTAGAGAGTGAAAGCAACACAATCTCAGCAGCAAGAAAAGGAAAGGAAAACTAAGTGCTAAGGCTTGAAAAATGTCTGGAAAAGAAAAACTAGACAGCCAGCATCTCAAAGAGAAAAATTCCACTGAAAAGAAATATAGCAACAAAGGATAGAGAAAACAGTACATCATCTAAATGCTGCAGAAGGAGATTTCTACAATGTATAGAACTTCTTTTCATGCTTTAGTATTTTATTTTTATTTAGAGAGACAGCATGGACGCAGACCCTTCCGGCCCCTAAGAACCTGTGCCATCCAATTACACCCATATGACCACCTGACTTACTAAGCCATTCTTCTTTGGAATGTAGGAGGAAACTGCAACTCCTGGAGGAAACTCACATCGTCATGGGGAGAACATACAAACTCCTGACAAACAGTGTTCCATTGTGCTAACTGCTACACTATTGTGCTGCCTCAGGTTTTGACAATACTGCCATATTTTCCTCTTTTTTGCCATCAGAGTATTTGCTTCTGATGCAGTTTGGAGCTTTAAAGTAATTTTATTTGGATGTCCTTGTATGCAATGTAATGTTATCAATTTACTTAACGGTGAAAAAAATCATTAACCTCCATACAATTAAAAACAATCTTGTTGTAAGTCTGTACTCTTTCTCTTGCACAATTGTTACAGATTATATACAATGACTAAATGATTAAAATGAGTTATTGCACAGCAACAAATGTTCAAAAAGCTAACATTAAATCACTGGAGTTTAGAGTTTCATAATCCTTTGAAGGATGATTTATTTGCCTTTATTAACCCAAAATCTAAAGATCAAATACAAAAAAACTGAGATGAAATAGTATTTTCCAAATTTTGAGATTTCATTAGTATTCTTTTATTTTGCCTTTGTTAATATTGAAAGCCGATCCATCAATGAGTTAGTAAAGATATTTGATACAATATTAGTTCTTAGGATCTGACCTTGTATTATGCTATTGGTGGGAAATTACTACATAGAAAATCAAGAATGGAGATTTTTCAGAAAACACCAACAGCTCAAATTACCAGTCAGTAGTGGGCTGCCAAATATGCTGTTAAACTATGAAATAAAAAAGGATACTTACTTCTCATGATACTCCTGATGGGAGATTGTTGACAGAAGCTACTCTGATCTCAAAGAGTAACTGCCTCATCACTCCCCCTCTCCCCTTCATACTGACCATCCTACCTCAACATTCGGTTCTGACAGAGGGTTTTGATCTGAAAGGTGAAACAATTCCTTTCCAACCATAGATACTCCTCAACCAGCTGAGTTCCTCCAGCAAGTGGTTTGTTGCTGCCTTCGACTAACTGCCTACACATTGTTATGTAAGGGTGATAAGGGAAGAGTAATTCCTGTCCAAAAAACAGCTGAAAAACACTAACAACTGTTTAAGTGACTCTCCCTCATTTTGTCAGTTATAGTCACACAGCACAGAAACAGTCACTTCCACCTAAATGGTCCATGCTGATCAAGATCCCCACCTAAACTACTCCTACTTGCCTATGTTTGGCCCATAACCCTCTAAAACTTTTTTTTCTATCTATGTTTCTAAGTACTTTTTAAATATTGTTAATGTACCTACCTCAACCATTTTTTCTGGCTCATTCCATATACTGAGCACCCGCTGGGTGAAAAATTTGTCCCTGAGGTTCCTATTAAATCTTTCCCCTCTCTTGAAAAGCATGAAACAATCAAGCAAAAAAATTAAATCAAGTGAAACATCAATATAAACTTAAGAAATTTGGATCATAAGTCCAGAAGAGACACAGCAAAATTAGGCCAATCAGCCCATCACGTTTGCACCACCATTCCAACATGGCCGATTTATTCTCTCTCCCATACCCATTCTCCTGTCTTCTACCCATAACTTTGATGGCTTGACTAATCAAGAACCTATCAACCTCCGCTTTAAATATACTCAATGACTTGGCTTCCACAGCTGTCCACGGCAATGAATACAGTTTCACCACCGTATGGCTGAAGAAATTCCTTCTCAACTCAGTTGTCCCTCCATGCTGAGGCCCTCTGGTCCTAGACTCATCCACTATAGGAAACATCCACTCCACCTCATCTCTATCTAGGCCTTTCAATATTCAATAGGTTTCAATAAGATTCCCGCCTCATTCTTCTAAACTCCAGTAAGTACAGACCAGAGACATCTAACACTCCTCTTACATTAACCCATTCATTTCCAGAATCATCTTTGTGAACCTCCTCTAAACCCCTTCCAATGCAAGCACAGTGTTTCTTAGATAGGGGGCTCAAAACAACTCATAATACTCAAAGTGCAGTCTGACCAATGACTTACGAAGTGCCAGCATTATATCCTTGCTCATATATTCTAGTCCTCTCGAATGAATGCTACCATAGCAATGTATTACTTCTGCAAATCAACAAATTTCACAACATATGATATTGAACCTGATTCTGACTCTGATTCATGCAGGGTTCCCTAAGGGTTAACTTACAGGTTCAGTCCATGCAAAGGAAGGCAAATGGAGACAGACCAATTCAAACCAAACTCCTAATGAAATACAGCCGCTGTCATGCTTTCTTTATAAATGCATCAATATGTTGGGCCCAGGATAGATCTTCAGAGATGATGACACCCAGGAACTTGAAACTGCTCACCCTTTTCACTTCTGATCCCTCAATGAGGACGGTGTGTGTTCTGTTGACTTTATCTTCCTGAAGTCCACAATCAATTCCTTGGTCTTACTAACATTGAGTGCAAAGTTGTTGCTGTGGCACCACTCAGCCAGCTGATCTATCTTGCTCCTGTTATGCCTCCACATCACCATATGAAATTCTGCAAACAATAGTAATATCATTAGTAAATTTATGAATGGTGTTTGAGTTGTACCTAGACACACAGTCATGGGTGTAGAGAGTAGAGCAGTGGGCTAAGCATGTATCCTTGAGCTGCACCACTGTTGACTGCCAGGGAGGAGATTCTATTTCCTAATGCACAGACTGTGGTCTCTCAGTGAGGAAGTCTAAGATCCAGTCGCAGAAGGAGGTACAGAGGCCCAAGTTCTGGAGCTTAATGATTAGATTTGAGGGTATAATTGTGTTGAATATTGAGCTGTAGTCAATAAACAGCTGCCTGACATAGGTAATACTATTGTCCAGGTGACCCAAGGCAGAGTGAAGAACCAGTGAAATTGCATCTGCTGTAGCCCTATTTTGGCAATATGCAAATTACATTGGGTCCAGGTCCTTGCTTTGGGTGCCACTTGGTGACAGTCGTTGAGGCAGCTCAACTTACTCTTCTTAGGCACTGATATGTTTGCCGCCTTTCTGAAGCAGGTGAGAACCTCCAATTGCAACAGTGAGAGATTGAAGATATCCTTGAACACTCCCACCAGTTGGTTGGTACAGGTTTTCAGACCCTATCAGGTACACCACCAGGGCCTGATTCCTAGAAAGAAACTCTGACATCAGCCTCCAAGACAGAGATCACAGAGTCACCTGTGCAGGGATTCACAGAGGTGCACAGATTCACAGATTCTCCCTTTCAAAGTGTGCATAAAAGGGATTGAGCTCATTTGGGAGTACAGCATCACAAACATTCATGATGTTAGATTATGCCTTGTATGAAGTATTGCCCTGCAAACCCTGCCAGAGCTGAAGTGCATCTGATTCCATCTCTAACCTCAATTGGAATTTTTTCATCTTTAAGATAGCCTTCCATAGGTTGTACCTGGATTTCTTGTATAGTTTTAGATCACCCATCTTGAATGCAACAGTCTACCCTTAGCAGACTATCTCCTGGATCATCCATGGCTTTTGGTTTGGGTATGTCTGGTATGTTCTCAAAGGCACACACATATCCACACTGATCTTGATGAAACCGAAGACAACTGTGGTGTATTCATTCAGACTCGAAGATGAATCCCTGAATACTGTCCAGTCCACTGACTCAAAGCAGTCCTGTAAGTGCTCCTCTGCCTCCCTCTACTATGCCTCCTTGGTCCTCACTATTGGTGCTGCAGTCTTGCATCTCTGCCTATACGCTGAGAGTACAAGTACAGCCAGCTGATCAGATTTTCCAGAGTGAGGTCGTGGAATGGCAGTAAGTATTCTTCATGGTGGTATAACAGTGGAGAATTGTGTTGGCTCCTCTGGTTCCACAGGTGATACGTTGGTGGTAGTTGTTCAGAGACTTATTCAAGCTGGCCTGGTTGAAATACCCCACAATGATAGGGAAGGCATCAGAATGCATTGTTTTATGACTGCTGATTATGTTGCTCAGCTCCTCAGTGCCTGCCTGACATTAGCCTGAGGTGAAATGTGCACTGCTACCAGGATGATGGCAGAAAGCTCCACTGGCAGATTTTATCGCCAGATGTTCCAGGTTGGATGAGCAGTATTGAGAAAGAACCACCATATTTGTACACTACAATGAGGTAATAATAAAGCATAATTTACTTTCCTTGCCTTTAAAAGACTGAGTTGTCATTACTTTGCAGAGAATGGTGAAGATATCGGGCTGCAACTCTGCATCTGAAATTGCCGGTGTGAGCCATGTTTCCATAAAGCAGAACTCACAGCAATCCCTGATGTTCCTCCAGTACAATAATTTTGCTCTGAGGTCTTCAATTTTATTTTCCAGAGACTGTACATTCACCAGCAGGATAGACAGGAGCATAAGTCTAAAGCACTAGCACTTCAATCATACTTGTAGACCAGCACAGTTTTCTCGCTTCTGTATTCTGAACGACAACTGCACTCACGACCTAAGTCTGCCTTCTGAGGTTCGACGATTTTGAGTATCAATAGTTTTTTTAAACATCTTAAAACAATGCCAGTTACAAAGTAGCCACGGCTGTGGCTGTGGATTTCAGCAGTAGTGGTTCAAAACAGGAATATTTGATGATTCCCATTAGAAATGCACACAAAGAATCGCCACTTAATGGCACCACCTTACTGAAAAGGGACTCCTGAGTCTCTTTGTGCCCCTGACTTTTGAATTTTCTTCCCATCTAGAAAATAATCTATGCCTTTATTCCTTCTACCAGAGTGAAAGATCACACACTTCCCTATACTATATTCCATTTACCACATCTATGTCAATTCTCCCAAGCTGTCTAAGTCTTTCTGCAGATTCACTGCTTCCTTAACACTACCTGCCCCTCCACCTATCTTTGCATCGTGCTTAAACTTGGCCACAAAGTTATCAGTTCCATTAACCACAGCATTGACGTATAATGTGAAAAGAAGTGGTCACAACACCGGCCCCTGTGGAAGACCACTAGTCATAGGTAGCCAACCAGAATTCACCCCCTCTCTTCTCACTCTTTGCCTCCTGCCACTCAGCCAATCTTCTTCCCATTCTAGTATCTTTCCCGTAATACCATTGCTCTTATGTTGGTAAGCAGCCTCTTATGCGGCTTCTTGTCTAAAGGAAAGGAAAGGTATGTTGCATCCGGAGTTTCTCCGGTTAGCGGACGATTTCCCTCCACGCCTCTCTGACGTAGTGGGGAACCGCATACGAGGCAAGTTACAGCAGCGGTTTGCCATTGCCTTCTGCCGGGTGGGTTTCCAAAGAGATCACCTGCTCGTAACCCAGCACTGAGGGCAAGCGTGCAGGGGAGCCAGCTGGCTGAATTCAAACTGGGGACCTTTCGTCCCGAAGTCCGACGCTGATGCCACTACACCACCAGCCGGGGCTTGGCCTTCTGAAAATCCAAGTAAACAACATGCACCAACTCTACTTTTTCTATTCTGCCTGTTATTTCCTTAAAGAATTCCAACAGATTTGTCAGGCAAGATTTCCCCTTAAGGCAACCATGCTGACTTTGCCCTAAGCTATCATGTGCCTCCAAGTACCCCGAAACGTCATCTTTAATAACTAACTCCAACATCTTCCCAATCACAGAAGTCACGCTAACTGGCCTGTAATTTATTTCCTTCTGCTTCCCTCCCTTCTTAAAGAGTGGAGTGACATTGCAATTTTCCAGTCCTCCGGAACCATTTCAGAATCTAGTGATTCTTGAGTGATCATTACCAATGCCACCACAATCTCTTCAGCTACTTCTTTCAGAACCTCGGGGTGTAGTCCATCTAGTCCTGGAGACTTATCTATCTTAAGACTTTTCAGCTTCCCAAGCACTTTCTCCTTAGTTATAGCAACTACATTCACTTCTGCCCCAACACTCTTGAACATCTGGCATACTGCTGGTGTCTTCCACAGTGAAGACTGAAGAAAATTATTTATTAAGCTAGTCCGCTTTTTCTTTGACTCCCATTACTACCTTTCCAGCGTCATTTTAAAGCAGTCCAATATCGGTTCTCATCTCTCATTTACTCTGTATATATTTGAAAAAACTTTGGTATCCTCTTTCTTGTTATTGGCTGGCTTACCTTCATATTTCATCTTTACTCATGGATTTTTAAGTGCCATCTGTTCGTTTTTAAAAGCTTCCCAATCCTCTAACTTCCCACTAATCTTTGCTATATTATATGCGCTCTCTTTGGCTTTTATGCAGTCTTTGACTTCCATTGTGTCTTTCTCCCTTTAGAATACTCCTTCATCTTTGGGATACATCTTTCCTGTACTTTCCAAATTGCTCTCAGAAACTCAAGCCATTGCTGTTCTACCTGCATCCCAGCATTATCTAAAGGGGTATACTTGAGGCTGAGCAGAATGGCCACGAGGAACCTTGCACTGACTGGTTACACCCCTTCCTTCTCCTGGTGATCACCCATCTACTATCTTAAGTGTGCATTCTGGGTGTGACCACCTCAGAAAAAGTCTCATCTATGAGGTTTCCAGCATTCCAGATGGTTCTGAGTATATCAAGCTCCACCTCCAGGTTCTTGACTTTGTCAGTCAGGAGCTGAGTTGGGTGCACTTCCTGCAGATGTTGCCATCAAGTTGTTAGGTACCCTGCAATCCCATTTCTTACAGGAAGAACATTCCACTGTCCTAACTACCCTCCTGTCCACAGTTGTTATTCCTCTTACTTCTCAAACTTAAGTTCTAGCCTGTGCCTCATCTTGCCTAAGCCTGATGAACCAAAGCCTGGCTACTCTAACACTGGCCCACTCCACAATGGCCACTCTGTTTACACCTCACTTCTTTTTATTGGCCCCTGCTGACTGCCAAAGAGATTGTTATGATTGCAGCCTGCCAAAAAGTTCTGGAGGGCCCCAACTCTTTTTAAACTTAGTATTACATCACCCACAAACTCGCAATGATTGAAGCCTGCCAAAAAATCTAAAAATGTAAACATCTAACAGTATTCTATCCTTAGTTGATCCAAACTAAGTAAAAATTAAGTTAAAGAAAATATTTAAATAGACAATTGAAAAACCTATGTATCCTATCTTCAGTCTTTACAGCCTTGATCTGCCATCTGAAATCAATGGGAAAGAAGCTGCATTAAATCTAACTTGACAGAGCTGTTTGAACAGTTTCCACAATGAATGGTGGGGATCTGTTTCACTCTTACTGAAATACAGTTGTGAAAAATAAGAACATCTACCAACAGCTAGAAGACTTGTGTATGCATCCAGAATTTGATTTTAGATACCCAGCAAAATCTGGAATACTGAATATCATATGGATATTTCTTAGCTTTGAAGATTCAAAATTAACTTTATTTGTCAAACATATATCATAACATTTAGGGAAATGCCTCATTTGCATTAAAACAAACTAGCAAGGATTGCACTGGGCAGCTCGCAAGTATCATCACACTTCCAGTGCTAACATAGCATGCCCACAATTTACTAATCCGAATCCAGACATCTTTGGAATGTGGAAGGAAAATGGAGCACCCAAAGAAAACCCACGTGGTCATGGGGAGAACCTACAAACTCCTTACAGACAGCAGTGGGAATCAAACCCCACAGCTTGGGCTGTATTAGCATTACACAAACTGCTTTGCAACCCTGCCATCCCTTGGCTCAGTAACTATGTACATAAACTTAACCAGACATAAAAGTTATATTCACACTGTACAACGCTAACATTAATATCAGATTATGCCCTGTTCCACAATCTGAATATAAAACAGCTGAGGAATATTAACACTAACAGGGAAGAAGGGAGGAGCTTAGGAGGATTCTTTTGCTTGCATCTTTGGAAACGGCTCTATTTCTATCTTTAATATCTCAACTTTTCCCTTTCAGGGATCTCTTGAGGACCCTGACCTGGAGTTACATGCTGACTTCGGTCCTTTGCGGGAATGGAACCCGCTCTCGGGGGTCTCACGACTGGCCGCTATTCAATGTGCCAAGGACGCGGCCTAGAAGATTAGCATGCTTTCAGGGTTCCGGGATTTTGTGGCTCTGGAGGTGGGTGGACTCAAGGTCAGTGCCTCCACAGGAAACTGATGTGACATGGGAGTACACAGAAGATCGAAAGCAGCAAGATGATGCTGGCTGTGTGCCCAGAGACCCAAGCTTTTTTGGGCTCAGAGCTTGGAAAAAGCGACACAACAGACTTTTAACATCATAAATCAGCGAATTGTTTGATATGTCTCCCCTCTCACTGCGAAATGGGGATACCTCTTTTTCTCTTTTTAGGGAGAGAGAGAGCTTGTGGTATTTCGAATTACTGGGTGAAAGAGTAGTCTTTGGGGTACTGCAAGTCTTTATTGATACTTTGCTGCACACTTGAATGCTCGGTGGGGGGCGTTGATGTATTTTTTGCCGGTGGGGGAGGGAGGATCATTGCTTTGTTGCTGCTTAAGCATGGGGGGGGAGCTGAGGGGGCTTTGGGGATCTAACTTTGAACTGTCATTCATTCTTTGGGGCACTCCTCTGTTTTTGTGGATGGTTGCAAAGAAAAAGAATTTCAGGATGTATATTGTATACATTTCTCTAACATTAAATATATCTTTGAAACCTTTGAAACCAACTGAAAAAAAGGTAGCTGTATCTAGGCACAGCAGTTTAACATTTGAATTCGAATTGCTCCACACAATTCACTATAAGAAACTACAAACATCAAAGTCAAAGTAAAATTTATTCTCAAAATGTCATCATATACTACCTTGAGATTCATTTTCTTGCAGGCATTTACAGGAAAATAAAGAAATACAATAGAATTTATGAAAAACTATACATAAACAAAACCTGACAAACAACCAATGTGCAAAAGAAGACAAATTCTGCAAATAAAAAACTAATACTGAGAACATAAGTTGTAAGATAGTGGATCTTCATGCCGAGTTGTGGTGAGTAAGGTTACCCAGGCTGGTAGCAATAATTGTTGCTAAACCTGGTGGTATAGAGGATCTAAGGCTTTTGTACTTCCTGCCTGATGGTAAAAGCACGAAGAGAGCGTGATTTGTAATGGTGGGGGTCCTTGTTGATGGATGCTGCTTTCTTGTGGCAGCGCTCCATGTATGGATAAAAACACAGACAATGCTGGAAAGACTCAGACGGTCACTAGAATGAGTCTCATTTAGTGTAAAAGTATCTAGAGACTGAATTCCATTTATGTAGAGCCTCATCAGGTTTCACTCGTTTGTACATGCAAACCAAAAGTACAACTTGCAGATCAGATTCCAATAAACCAATGTGACAAATGACCAATAAATGTGTTTTTAAGGTGTTACCTGAATGAGTAATATCAATCAGGAACTTGCACCTGCCACCTATCTATCAGAGTGAATGACCTTTGGTTTAAAATGTAATTTAAAGAAAGCACTTCTAACAATTTAGCACCCTCTCAGTCATGCACTTTGGTGTGAATTTAGATAATATAACAATGTTAAATAAAAACAGATGATGTAAACTTGAAAATATATATTTTTAAATCACATTTCAACAATGCTTCAGTTCTGGGCCTGGAAGCTATTTCCCTTAACCAGAAGAATTAATTTATCTGTCTATTTATTTACATAGGGAGTTTGTCTTTAGTGCAAATGGGAAAATTGGATAATTTGTTGTTTAAATATTTAAAGAAGAAAAATTTTAAGCTTCAATAGCCTGGCAAACTGCCCAAACATCTAAACAAACAGTAAAAACCCACTGTAAATAACATTTCTTTTAAACATCAGCTAAATACACACTTCAATACTGCTTTACAAAGTCTTCTGCAAAATTACTGTAACTAACAAGCAGAAATTTATCAGCTTCAGCTAAAATCAATTGCTTAAATCAATTCTAACACTGCTAGTGTGTAAGAGGCCCACTGGCAATTTAGGTAAATTACACCATGTAAATGCTTTTGCCTTAATTGAACAGTTTTATCAAGCTGGCTCTCAATGCTGTCCACACAGCTTACACTGAATCTGTCTACATCTAAATATAAACACATTCTATATCTGGATGGAAAGGTTTTGTTTAAACTCGTCACTTGAAAGCTTCACAACTGATTACAGTGTTGCTAAAATAGTTCCATTAACAGCTAGATAGATAAACAGATGGAATATGTGCCTCGAAAATTGAAAATAAATATAAATCAGCCCTAACATGGTCATAACCTTCATTTGAATTAAACTGCCTCAAAACTTGAAGTTTAAAATTTATTGTACTCTTAAATTCTGTTCCGGAATTATCATACAAACAGAAATGGAAATGCTGGAATTTGAAACAAAGAGAAAAACATCAGAAGGACTCAGCCAATTAAATAGCATCTTTGGAAATTTCTGCCAGCTCCAACGTGATCCTGCT
Organism: Mobula hypostoma; assembly: GCF_963921235.1. Taxonomy (NCBI): domain Eukaryota; kingdom Metazoa; phylum Chordata; class Chondrichthyes; order Myliobatiformes; family Myliobatidae; genus Mobula; species Mobula hypostoma. The sequence goes on from NC_086109.1 coordinate 90,771,367, forward strand.
GCCTGTCATATTCCACCCCCACCTCCCCGCTGCTCACTTTGAGACTCCCGTGTCTGTTCTTCGGTCACCATTAAACATATCCACAAGAAAGCAGCATCCACTATCAAGCACCTTCGCCATGCTCTCTTCTCACTGCTGCCATTGGGAAGGAAGTACAGGAATCTTACATCCCACACAACCAGGTTCAGGAATAGTTATTACCCTTCAGCCATCAGGCTCCTGAACCAGTGTAGACAACTTCACTCACTACAACAATGATCTCTGAACACAACCTAGGTCTCTAAAACCTAGCACTTTCAAGGACTCTACAACTCAAGTTCTTAATGTTTATTTTCTTGGTATTTGTGCAGTTTGCCCTTTTTTTGCACCTTGGTTGTTTGTCAGTCTTTGTGTAGTTTTTCATTGATTCTATTATATTTCTTCGTTCCACTGTGAATGCCTGCAAGAAAATTAATCTCTGTGTAGTATATAGTGACATATAGGTACTTTGCTAATAAATTCACTTTGAACTTTGACTCTGAACTCATCAGTCCCCATCCTGTAACACTTTCCCACACAACAGGAGGAGATGCAATGTCCGCTCATTCACTTCTTCTCTACTACCATCAAGGTGCCCAAACAATCACTCTTCTAATCTGATCCATTACGTGCACTACTCAGCGGAGAAACCAAAAGCTGATTGCTTCGCAGAGCACCTGCACTCCGTCTGCCACTCTTGTTGTATGCCATTTCATAATTCACACTGCCTTTCCGACCTATGTCTATGACCTCCTCCACTGCCAACTGAAACTAGTAGAACATCCCCAACAGCCCATGATGTTATGCTGAATTTAACAGCAGAGAGGTTATGCTGCAACCATACAAGGTATTGGTGAGGCTGCAACTGCAGTACTATGTGCAGTTCTGATCTCCTTACTTGAGGAAAGATGACGCAAACACGAGGAAATCTGTAGATGCTTGAAATTCAAGCAACACACATAAAAAATGCTGGTGAACGCAGCAGGCCAGGCAGCATCTATAGGAAGAGGTATAGTCGACGTTTTGGGCCGCGACCCTTCATCAGGATTACAAAGGGTCTTGGTCCGAAACGTCAACTCTACCTCTTCCTATAGATGCTGCCTGGCCTGCTGCGTTCCCCAGCATTTTTTATGTGTGTTGCTTGAGGAAAGATGAGCTGGTTTTGGAGGCAGTGCAGAAGAGGTTCATGAAAAAAAAGCTAGTGTTTGATTACATGATAAATATATAAAAAAGAACAATTCTTGCATACTAGCATAAGAGCATTAGAGGTAAGTACTTTTAAAACAAAAACAGAAGAGATTTTGCAGTTTCTGGAAATCTTGAGTGAACACAAAATGCTGGAGGAACTCAGCAAATATGGCAGTGTTATAGAGGGGAGTAAGCAGTCCATTTTGAGCTGGGCCCTTCATCAGGTCTGGAAAGGAAAGGGGCAGAAGCCAGAATAAAATCATCTTTGTAGTACCCTGTGGTTCATGCCTGATGATCTGATAATTTAAACCCCATAGACACACTTCATACAATTCAGAGTTGGAAAAGTTCCTATCAATCAGTAGAAACAATATATATGTGGTGAACTGCTTGTTAGTGGATCAAGGATATAGACTAATCAACAATCTTCCAACTTCAGTTGTCAGCAAGCAAGATGCAATGAACCCAGAATTGATTAGAGTTTAAGGTAAAAGAACCCTTAAGGACAAGTGATAATAATATGATTGAATTCATCCTGAATTTTCAGAAGGAGCAGCTAAAGTCAGATGTATCAGTATTACACTGGAGTAAAGGGAATTAGAGGCATAAGAGAGGAGTTGGCCAGAATTGATTGGAAGAGAACACTAGCAGGGATGACGGCAGAGGAGCAATGGCTGGAAGTTTTGGAAGCAATTCGGAAGGCACAGGATATATAAATGCTAAAGAGGGGAAAGTATTCTAAAGGAAAGTTGACACAATCATGCTAACAAGAGAAGTCAAAGCCAACATAAAAGTCAAATAGAGGGCATATAATAGAGCAAAAATTAGTGGGAAGATAGAGGATTGGGAAGCTTTTAAAAACCAACAGAAGGCAATTAAAAAGTCATTAAGAAGGTAAAGAGGGAATATAAAAGTAAGCTAGGCAATAATATTAAAGAGGATGCCAGAAGTTTCTTCAAATACATGAAGTGTTAAAGGGAGGTGAGAGTGGGTATCAAACTGCAGGAAAACAATACTGGAGAGGTAGTAGTGAGGAACAACGAAATGGTAGACAAACTGAGTAAGTATTTTGAGCCAGTCTTTACTGTCGAAGTTTCAGGTGTAGGGGTCATTATGAAGTTACCATAAGTAGAGAGAAGGTTCTGGGAAACTGAAAACTGAAGGTAGATAAGTCTCGACCAGATGGTGTACACCCCAGGGTTCTGAAAGAGGTGGCTGAAGAGATCGTGGAGGCATTAGTAATGAACTTTCAATAATCACTAGGTCCTCGAAGACAGGAAAGTTGCAAATGTCATTCCAATCATCAAGAAGGGAGAGGGGCAGAAGAAAGGAAACTATAAGTCAGCTAGCCTGACCTCAGTGCTTGGAAGGTATTGGAGTCGATTACTAAGGATGAGGTCTCAGGGTATTTTGAGGTACATGATAAAATAGGCCATAGTCAGCATGGCTTCCTCAAGGGAAAACCTTGTCTAACAAATCTGTTGGAATTCTTTGAAGAAATAACAAGCAGGATAGACAAAGGAGAATCGGTTGATGTTGTGTACTTGGATTTTCAGAAGGACTTGGGCAAGGTGCTACACATGAGGCTGCTTAATTAGCTACGAGCCCGTGGTATTACAAGAAAGAATCTTGCATGGGATAAAGCAGTGGCTGATCGGCAGAAGGCAAAGAGTGGGAATAAAGGGAGCCTTTTCTGGTTGGCTGCCGGTGACTAGTGGTGTTTCACTGGGATCTGTGTTGGGACCGATGCTTTCTAAGTTATATATCAATGATTTGGATGATTGAATTGATGGCTTTCTTGCAAAGTTTGCAGACAATATGAAGATAGGTGGAGGGGCAGGTAGTTTTGAGGAAGTAGAGAGGGTACATAAAGACTTAGACAGATTTGGAGAATGGGCAAAGAAATGGCAGATGGAATACAGTGTTGGGAAGTGTATGGTCATGCACTTTGGTAGAAGAAATGACAGGGTTCACAATTTTCTAAATGGACAGAAAATACAAGAAACTGAGGCGTCAAAGGACTTGAGTCCTTGTGCAGGATTCCCCGAAGGTTAATTTGCAGGTTGAGTCTGTGCTGCAGAAGGCAAATGCAATGTTAGCATTCATTTCGAGAGGACTAGAATATAAAAGCAAGGATGTAATGTTGAAACTTCACAAAGCAATGTGAGGCCTCACTTGGGAGTATTGTGAGCAGTTTTGGGCCCCTTATCTTAGAAAGGATGTGCTGAACCTGCAGAGGGTTCAAAGGAGGTCCACAAAAATGATTCCAGGGTTGATGGCTTGATATATGAAAAGCATTTGATAGCTCTAGGCCTGTATTCATTAGAATTCAGAAGAATGAGGGGTGCCTCATTGAAACCTATCGAATGGTGAAAGGCCTTGATAGTGTGGATGTGGAGAGAATGTTTCCTATGGGGGTGGGGGGGAAGAGTCTAAGACCAGAGAACACAGCTTCAGAATAGAGGGGTGTCCTTTTAGAATGGAGATGAAAAGGAATTTCTTTAGCCAGAGTGTGGTGAATCTGTGAAATTCATTGCCATAGGCAGCAATGGAGGCCATGTCTTCTATGTATATTTAAGGCGGAGGTTGACAGATTCTTCACTGGTCAGGGTATGAAGGGATACAGGGAAGAGGCAGGAGACTGAGACTGAGAGGAAAATTAGATCAGTCATGATGAAATAGCAGAGCAGACTCAATGGGCCAAATGGCCTAGTTCTGCTCTGTTATCTTATGGTCTGATGGTATTTGCATTAAAGGTGGAGGGGAAGCCCAATGGAGAGAAACTCAATAATGGGATTCACCCGAATGCAATCCCAGCCCAGACTGGTATTATTAAAACCTTGTTGTTCTGGCAGAGTCTATCAACAGATGCACCTCTGAACAAGGCCAATTATTTTGTTACTAACAATGTTATTTAGTGCATGTCTGATGTGGAAATCATGTCAGATATGGAAAGTGTTTTGTGACCTCAGGTACCCAGTCAAATTTCCATCAGCCTTAAGGTTTTATCTGGTAGTAAAACCGTAAGACATAGGAGCAAAATAAAGCCCATAGCTTTTGACACCCTGACTAATCAAGAACCTATCAACCTCTATACACAAAAACTTGGCCTCCACAGCCATCTGTGGCAATGAATTCCACACATTCACCACCCTCTGGCTAAAGAAATTCCTCCTCATCTCTGTTCTAAAAGGACATCCTTCTACTCTGAGACTGTGCCCTCTGTCATTTGACTCCCCCACTATTAGAAACATCCTCTCCACATCCACTCTCTCTAGGCATTTCAACATTCAGTAGCTTTCAATGAGATCCCCCTCATTCTTCTAAAACTCTCACAATTACTGTCCTAGAGCCATCCAAAGCTCCTCACATCAACCATTTCATTCCCAGGATCACTCTTGCGAAATTCCTCTACACCATCTCCAATGCCAACACACACCTTCTTAGACAAGGGGCCCAAAGCTGCTCACAATACTCCAAATGTGGTCTTACCAGTGTCTATAAAGCCTCAGTCCTTGCTTTTATATTGCACTTGTGTTTCAGTGTAGGGGAGAAAACCAAAAGCTTCTCAATTTCCAAGCCAAAGCTTTAACAATTATTTTACTACAAAAAAAAATCAGTTAATTCATTTTGAAATATTATTTTAATCTCACAGAGGCAGAAATCGTCACCAGACATTTCTCAGTGAGCAGGTTCTCCATTATGGTACATGCAGAACAAAGTTTCTAACTGTCATCAGCAAAAAAAGTATACATGCAATTATTGTCACAGATCAAGCTATTTAAAGCTCACTTCACTTCAATTTGAAATGAACTAAAACATGGGAAAATAAACGTGTTTACTTTGTGCTCAGGTTAGAATAATGAGGCAATTGGTTTGGAAAAAGATAACTCCTTAGCATATGGAAAATTATATATAATATTTGCAAGTTAATAACCCAAAACTCCTCCAAGAGGACCACGACCTTGTCATGGTTTGGAGGCCTGCATGTCTCATGACCCAGAGAGCTCTGCAGGCTGGAGACCTTACCTATGCTTTGGCTCTAGGTAGGGTCACCCATGCTAAATAGGTCAAAGGGTGGAGGCTAGACTAAGAGTGGTCCACCAATCTTCCAGGCATGGCACTTCAGCTCAGGAATAACAAACTTGACTGGTCAAACAAAACGCACGGAAACAGCACTGAAAAATCCTTCTACATTGATGGTGCTCGACAGCAACTCCTTCCAGCTCGTCTGAAAAAACAACTTAATTTCAACCTTTAATGTCTCTGTTTTTCCTTGCCAAGGAGGATGGAGTTCTATCGATGACTTGGACGTAGAGTTTCAGTTCTTTGCAGTAGTGGGACCTGCTCTCAGGGATCATCAACTGGCCATTTTTCGATATCCCAAATACATGGACAGGGATACAAGCGTGCCTTCGGGTTTCCAAGGCTTTGTGGCCTCGAGGACAAAATAATTCTATGCCGGTGCCGCTGAATGAAGCGTCATGGGAGAAACAGTGAATCAGCTATCGTTGGCTCTGTACCCGGTGAATCATGCGCTCTCTTTTTAGCATTGGTGGGAGAGAACTTGCTGCCAATTCTCGAGTTGGGAACTCAGGGAAAAAAAAGCGACGTGGTAGACTTTAACACCTCAAATCAACAAGCTGTTTGTCTTTGTTAGTCACTTTATTGGGGGGAGAGAGAACGCTCATAGTATGTCAAATTGTCAGGTGAACAATTCGTTTTTATTGTACTGCAGATCATGGTTCTTCTTGGGGGCTTTGCTATTGCTTGCTTGGTGGGTTGAGGGTGCTGATGCTTTTTTTTGCTGAAGTAAGTTGGGAGGGGGAGGGTCACTGCTTCACTGCTGCTTGTGCATGGAAGGGGGGCGTAGGGGGCGATTTGGGGTTCTAACGTTTTTACTGTCACTCATCCTTTGGACCACTCTTCCGTTTTTGTAGATGTCTGCGAAGAAGAAGAATTTCAGGTTCTATATTGTATATCTTCTCTGATACTAAATGGAACTATTAAACTATTGAACATCTGTGTGGGATGGTATCCCTGAGTCTCTGCCTGGGTCTTGCAAGACTGACAGTAAACCAAGTGGAAGCTACTGACACTATGAAAGAAGCCGTAAATGCTGCCAAAGATGGAGGATCTCATTGCAGTCCTAAGTGCCAGTGATATAATGGACAAAAGAAGAAGAAACCAAAACTTTATGAATTGTGATTTGTCCAGTTTTTAAACACTGCAGCTGTAAAATAGAATTCATTATTGAATGATGGTACAAATTCTCCAGAACTTATACAGATCTACTGTTCAAAGTATCCTGACTGGATGCATCATAGTCTGGTACAGCAATTCAAATCACAGGAATGTAAGAAGCTGCAGAGAGTAGGGGACTCTGTCCAATATATCATTGTCACAAACTTACCCCCATCAGTAATACCAACAGGAGGCACGGCCTCAAGAAGGCAATATCTATCATCAAAAATCCCAGTAGCCAGACCATGCCATCTTCTCACAGTTACCACTGGGAAGGAGGTATAGAAGCCTTTAGTTCTACAATGCCTGGTTCAAGGACAGATACTTCTCTTCAACCATTTAGTTCTTGAACGAACCAGTAAAACCATCATCACCATACACAAAATGCTAGAGGAACTCAGCAGGCCAGGCAGCATCTATGGAAAAGAGTAAGTCGACGTTTCAGTCCAAGACCCTTCATCAGGACTGGAGAAAAAAAGATGAGTCAGAGTAAGAAGATGGGGGGAGGGGGCGAAAGAAACAGAAGGTGATAGGTGAAACTGGGAGGGGGGATGGGGTGAAGTAAAGAGCTGGAAAGTTGATTGGTGAAAGATTTACAGGGCTGGAGAAGGGGGAATCTGATAGGACAGGAGAGAAGGCCATGGAAGAAAGAAAAGGGGGAGGAACACCAGAGGGAGCTGATGGGCAGGTAAGGAGATAAGGTGAGAGAGGAAAAAGGGAATGGAGGAATGGTGAAGGAGTGGGGGGGTTATTATTGGAATTTCGAGAAATTGATGTTCATGCCATCAGGCTGGAGGCTACCCGTACGGAATATAAGATGTTGCTCCTCCAACTTGAGTGTGGCTTCATTGTGACATTAGAGGAGACCATGGGCTGATATGTTGGAATGGGAATGGGAAGTGGAATTAAAATGGGTAGCCACTGGGAGATTCTGCTTTTTCTGCCGGATGGAGCATAGGTGCTCAGCGAAGCTGTCTCCCAGTCTATGTCAGGTCTCACCACCCATTCTTAGTTTCACCTATCACCTTGTGTTTCTTCCTCTCCTCCCCCCCCACCCCGCCCCCGTCCCCTTACTCTGACTCCTTATCTTTTTTTCTCCAGTCCTGATGAAGGGTCTCAGCCTGAAACATCAACAATACTCCTTTCCATAGATGCTCCCTGGCCTGCCGAGTTCCTCCAGCATTTTGTGTGTGTTGCTTGTATTTCCTGTATCTGCAGATTTTCTCGTTTGTGATTGGAAACCCCTAATCACTACAGCTTAGCAACACTTCACACTAACATGGACATTGTGTTCTTTTTGTTCTAAATATATATAATTTAAGTTTAATTTATGGTGGTGGGGGGGGTAGATGTAGCATTTAGCACAGTTACAGGGAGATTGGTGGGGAAGAACAAGCAGACAAGCAAGTCACAGAAAGAGTGATTCCTGTGGAAAGTGGAGAGAGGGTGTGAGAGAAAGATAGGCTGGGTGGTGGAATCCCGTTGAGATGGCAGAAGTTGCAGAGTATGATGTGTTGTTGGCGATTACAGCTTCTGCCATCTCCAATGGGATCGCACCAGGCACATGCCTCACACCACCTAAGCATTTTCAGCAGGGATCACTCTCTACACAACTCTGTTCATATCATATATAGTATGTACATTACATACGCTTTATATCCATTGCTCATTTAATGGAGAGAGACAGCCAAAACCTTACAAGAAAACACATTTACAAATAGAGTGTTAGCACACTGAGAAAGGAGGGGAAAAAACCTGGGAGTGATATGGATGAACAGAAGATAAACATTTGGACTGTTACTCATTACTGCACCAAAGCTGCTGATTTCATGTCTCTTGTTCTTTTAAGTGTAGTGAAATTCCGGGACATACAATAAGCTATGACTATTACTGCCAGATTAATTTCAAATCATTTCTTGTTTATATCTCATTATAAATCCAATATCAATAAAAATTAAGCAATGCATATTTAAATGTTTTCTGCATTATATTTTGAAAATCCTTCATTTTCACTGGGCTTACACTTTGAGGACTTTGGCAGTGTCTCTCTACTTAACCACCAGGAAGGACACAAACGATTTGTTGCTCCTTTCAATATGAAACTGCCTTGTTTTTGCTCAATACTGCTGCTCCACTGCGAAGTGCTATGATAAAGGGCATAAACAGCAAGCCTGCTGTGTTTTAAGACCATTACTGTGCCAGCTCATTGTGCGTCATTCGCTTCCCTTGTTTATTTTCACAAGGAAAGATATTGGTGGATATTAGAGAAAATATAGTCATTAAAAAACCCGACTGTATTATGCAACCATTTACATATAAAAGCCTTTCAACTGCAACATGAATACATTTGCACAACAACTACTAGTGTCTGGCATGAACATATAGTCAAGTGTGTCATTTACATTCAAAGCAAGAAAGTGATTAAAACTGCCCACGTACTGGTGATACTCAATTGCAGAAAGTATTTGATAAGGAAGATAGCAAGTAGAAAATTCAAGTGTTTGTTCTTTACTCCTCATCACATCCTTTGTTATTTGCTCTAATAAGCTAAAACGAGTCAGAGAAACTGAAAATATTACACACCTAACCTATTACCTACACAAAACAAAAGGAGCATGGTTGATGCAATGAAATTTTACTCACTACCATATACAAGATAGATTGCTGTGTGGACTGATTGTAACTGTACTCAATTGAGTGAAAAGCTATTTGCGCAGCATAATGGGCATCTGGGAGGGCGATTACATAGAAGTGTTGAGACAAGAACCTCAGTTTTCGGTTAGTCTGGAAGCCGTACTCACTAACAGTATGCAAGCTTTGACTGCTTGGTAAGCCCTAACCACTCTTACCATACACAACCCCAACATTTATTTTAAAATCCTTTGTCAATTAATGTTTGGAGCTTGTAGACTGATATCCGGGTACTTGAGGAGTGTGATCGGTTTGAAATTAAAGAGAAACAACAAAGTAATTCAAACCAGCGCAATAAAATTTAAGTGGTTGTAAAAATAAATGGGTTGTTTTTTTTATATACAAGTGCAAACCAGAGTAGACAGTCTCCCTTTAAGCCAAGGTTAGTGCAAACAGTGATCAATACCTCAATCTCAATAAACTATTTCAATAATAGTTGATTCAGGTGGAAACAGGAGTTGAAATTTCTGTTCATCGACCTGTGTCACCTTGTCATGTTTGCTGAACACTGATAATACATCATAGCTGTAATGGAAATGACTAAGTGTAAAGTGTACACAGAAAGGCACCCACAGAATCGCTTTCATTCTTCAACATCAAATCAATATGATATGCATGCCTTCAGCCAAAACCATATGATGGATGCTGGGAGGACATTAAAAAACCCTTTACCAACATTTCTCAATGCATTCTGTGGTAATAGGTAGAGGCAGATACTCACTTGTACACTGTCCCTCCATTGCCATGACCGAGGATATCTCGATACTGAATGTCCTGTTCATTCATCTAAAGGAAGGAAAGGTGGAAAAAAAACTAGTAATGTCAGGCAAGCGTATAGAAATGTCAAGGAAAAGTAACTCAAGGCCATAAACAACATGCATCCAGGTCATTTCAAGTTCAACAGCAAGTGGGGAAAGATCAATACAACATTTGCTGTTCAATTTATAAAAGACAATACCAAGGGACAAAGTGATGGAAAGTTTAATGACAATTTGTTTGCCTGGGTCATTTCATTAATGTTTGATAAAAGATGTCAAAACTGAATGATATAACATGGCTGAGGTGGGTCAGTGTGAGGAACCTAAATAGTTGGGCCGGGGGTTGGGGGAGAAGAGGAAGAAAGCTGACTGGCACCACTTAAACCCTGAGGGCAGTACAAAGGCAAAAAATGAGAATTCGGTATAAAATCATGCCATTCTGCCTCAAAACTGAAACAATTTAATTTAGCTGAGAGTGGCTTTGGTCTTCATTACAAACAAGTAGGAATGCAGCCATCCTTCAAAGTGTATGTCAGTGCTGTCAAAGTCTGTAGCATTCAATGCCAGTCACATAGAAACTAGAGACAGGTGCTGCTGAAGTGTTAATGTCAAAGACTTCAATTGTCAACTTGGTAAGAGAGTTAAGAAATAACTTCTATGGCATTTTTTCATATAGTTTAAAAAAAGCATACAGAAATAAAGTTTAGTTTTCCCCTTTCTGTTTTATTCCCACACCTTCGCTCCTCTTCGTACTATCACATGAAGGATTTCTAGTAAAGAAGCAGCAAAACCAGCTTCTGTCTCACTTTAAGCATTTTAACTAATCACCTAAATAGATAACTTCCACAAAATCCTAGGAAAGCCAGCAATTCTACGTCAATGTTCTGGCATTCACCCCTGTCAGTGGAGATACCACTGTAAATGCTAAAGTCTCAAGCTTACTGGTCTCTTTAGACAGTGTTTTCCCAACCATGCTCTGACTTGGAAGCTTGCTGCAAATAGCCAGTAAGTTACACTGGAGAATGGATACTGCAGATCTATTGTAGAAACAGCAAGTTTATTCAGTTCAATGGAGAAGAGATATTTCTCAAGGAGAAAGATATATAACAGTTAGTTCATTTTTAAATAAAATGTTTAGTTAATTGCTTTAATTACTTTTATGTGTGTTTTTTCACTTTAAAGTATTAATTATATTTATCATTTATAGTCCGTTAGTTGATTATTAATATTTAAATCTTTCAAAATGTCAGGGTCATTTGGAAGCATTTGACAGATATTATAGACAGACCTTGGGGTAATGTTAAGATTGTCTGTCAGGTTTTTTTTCATCCATTTCTTGGGGAAAGCTGTCTCTGGTCCACTCATACGATGGCATTAGTTGCACTCAGCTCTGCCCCTGTTCAACACCTTGGCATTTAGCACTGGACATTAATATGACATTGAGGGATCCAGAAGCTGCAGGTTCACACTTCTTCTCTTGTGCTCGCAGTGAGTGCAGACCACTTGCTACTGACTGATAGTTCTGGCCTAACATTTGCAATTCAGATTGAAAAGTTGATCACTGCTCATAGTTACTTGAATGGCAAACCTCTAGATATTTGAGATTAATATTCCACAAAAGAATGATATATTTTTTTCTTCTTTATATGGCTTTCTAAATATAAACATCAATGCATTCAAATTCATCCAATTCTCTGCTACCCATCTCCTACACTTCTACAAGCCCAATCATTGGCCATGATTTGTGCTGGAAATTCTTCTCTAAATTCATTAATCTCATTGCCCCGACTCCTGCCACCTTGCCACTTTTCCTTTTTCCCCTTTCATGTTTGAGGACAGTACTTAAAGCCTACCTCTGGAACTAAGCATCCACTCACATATTCCCAGACTCATCTACCTTCATTCGCTTACTTGGGCATCCAAAATGCATTGGAACTTTTCTTCCTTTATCAGAGGCTTTGAATATTAGAAACTGCTACCTTGTTGTTGTTTTTATTTCAAATTCCTACCATGTTTTTGGTATTATCTGTGAGTGTTCCTTAATTTGTCAATGTTTCTGACGATGTGACGTAATTGATGGCAATTCATCAGATCTACTCAACTCACACTCACCATCTAGCTTTATTAGCCTCACTTGTCAAATATACAGTGAAATGAGTCGTTTGCATCAATCACCAACACAATCCGAGAATATGCTGGGGAGAGCCTTCAAGTGTTGCCATGCTTCCAGTGCCAACATAGCATGCCCACAACTTACTAACCCTAACCCAATTGTCTGTAGAATGTGGGAAGAAACAGGAGCACCAAAACAAACCACACAATCATGGAGAGAATGTAGAACTCCTAACAGACAGCAGCGGAGTTAAACTTGAGTCATTGGCACTGTAATAGCATTACGCTAACTGCCAGGCTATCGTACACAGAACATAGAACATGGAAAATTGCAGCATAGGAACAGGCCATTCAGCCCACAATGTAGCATTCCTTTTTTTTTCCAATGGTAACCCAGTATCTCAGACAGGTGTAAAATATTGTACACTCTAAGAGTTTGGTAAAAATACTTAATTTTTTGTACAGTATTAATTTCAAAAGTAAAATGTGCCAGCTCTGCAACAGCAGAATGTATCTTCCTACAGACCTGGACTTTGTATACTGTTTTAACTATAGGACGGAAGAGTTCTGAGCTTCTTGCATTTCAACAATGATGGCAGCAATTTGAGGCATTTAATTTAATAATCGTACAAAAAGCATTTTGGGACAAAAAAAATCCCACCTTGGGTTAAATGTGGTTTTTCCCACAAACTGGGAGCAATTCATTGAGTAAATATAGTGGCCACTCACTCAATAAAAATCATACTAATTAACCACAAAAAAATCTCTAGTTACCAAAACACAATGTGGCTGAGTCGAAATAAAAATAAGTTTCTACTTACAGTAATTAAATATATTGTATGAAACCTGAGAAATTATACCATGTATTTATCACAAAACTTTTTAACTATAAGTGAATCTCAAGGCAATCCTAGCAAATTGCTCAAGCTCCAGAGTCTCATTTTCAAAGCATTATATGCCACCTAGCAATTACCTACCCTACTATTGGCTTTCTCTTTTGACCTAAACCAACAAGGGGTGAAATAAATTACATTTTATAGTGGGGGGGGGCAAAATGTCTAATATTGTAAGATTGCCAAATTATAACAAGATTTTAAAGCCTTATATAATATCAAAATATATTTACCACAATTGATTTACTAAACAACTATTTAATATTATGAAATTTATTAACACTTAATGTATGTAAAATTCTTTTGTATTTAATATCAATATGCTTATTTTTTAAATTTAAAGAAAACTTGTTAAAACAATCCCCGCAGTTTTTTTCATCATTATAGTAACAATTTCAAGAATATTGTGGGCAGTGGAGGAAGTCCAACAAATAATATTTTGTACTGCATCAAGTAATTCAAAAACATATGGGCAAATGCTTCTTATGAACTACTGACACTTTATCAATACTGGAATCAATGGTTGGCATTACCAGTGAGTGACAGATATGAAATAAATATTTATATCACATAACCTGTGTCAATGAAACACGGCAAAAAGCTATTTTCAACCTGTCAATAGCTGACTTTCCCAATGACAAGCAAGAGAATCATAATTTTAACTTTTTTTAACATCTAATATGAAGTCAATATTGAACTGTCACTGGTAATTTTGTTAAACTACCAGATAGCACATTTTTAATGCTTGGTTATATTATGTCCTGAATTGTACTGAATTGATTCTGTGGCAAACAAACAAGATTGGAGCACTGCCACTACTATCAAATGTCAAGGGGACATCCCTCCATTAGGCTACTCTGTTACAGGTGATATCAAGGGACAGGCGTAAAGAGCAAGCTGGTAATTGTCTGCTTGACACATTCAACTTGAACAACTTGATTCATGAAATGCCAGAAAGGCTTAGCCCATTCCCTTCACAGACAATGAATACGCATCCAAGATGATTAACTTTTTATCCTAAAAAGTGCGAGGGGAATGTGAACAGCAGTTAGGAAATCAATAAGCATCTTTCATTTGCAGTGACACAGATGTCTCAGTCAATACAACTTAATAAGCAAGCGTGATCACAATGGACGGATGCCCTCCTTCCTCAAAGGTCTCTTAAAATGCTTCATCTTTGCACACTACCTTAAAAGGACCATTAGAATCTATTTACTGTGACCAATTTAAATGCACAAGTCAACAGTAAGTTACATGTAAACAATTATTAAAAACGTAACAGACTTTTCCAAAGCACCTGTTAAAATACTTTAAAACAATTGAATGGTCCATTAGTTCAGGAATGCAGTGCTGGAACTGACCACTTATGGTAGCCACCATTTGTCTTGGACATTCTGGCTATACACTCAGCAAATAGTAATGTATTCAATACAAAGTCAAACTAAGTTTCTGGTTTGCTATATTTTAAAAACTCCCACTTTTACAATGTACAACTGGCCATTTGGTCTGCAATTATAATTTCAAGAAAACTCATCTCCAAATGTGGGATTCAACACTGAGACCACAATCAGTAAGGACAAGCGACAACATCTCTGTCACACCGGTGCCCCATAAAGCTGTGTTTTTCACTGTACCTACAATATTAAAAAAAATAAATTAATTTGATCTACATCTATTTCACATGAAGGTAAATGATCTGATCATCAGAAATATCTGAACCAAAATGAACTATACAGAGTACTTTGAATACTGGGAGCAACTGGAGCAACAGGCTTTACTTGGCAATATATTTCACTTACAATGCCCTACCCATAGTTCCCCTAAATATTTAATTTAACTCGACCTACTCACTGGAGTAAATGGCTATTTGATAGAATAAAGACAAAGTCAATTTGTTTATTTTGTTTTATTTCAATAGCAGGCCCTACCAGCCCAATGAGCCCAGACCACCTAATTACACCCATGTGACTAATTAACCTATGTCTTGGGAAGGTGGGAGGAAACTGGAGCACCTGAAGGAAACCTACAAAGTGACAGGGCTTACATACAAACTTTCTTACAGAAAGTGGTAGAATTGAAACCAAGTTGCTGGAGTTGTAATAGTGTTACAATACTCTACCAGGTCTTGGAAATAAACTAAAAATCTTCTGAAATTTGTTCCATTTTTAAAAACAGAGCTTAATTATTTAACTAGCAAAATAAGCATGGTATAATATACAGTATATGGTGGCTGCTGCCTCACAGCTTCAGAAGTCTGGGTTCAATCCTGACCTTGGGTCTTTGTCTGTGTAGAGTGTGACATTAACCATGTGATCATGTGGGCTTCTGCAGAGTGGTTCCTCCCACCAACCCAAAGCTGGCAGGTTAATCAACTACCCCCTAGTCCTGGTAGGTGGCATAAGAATAAAGGGTATATGTGTGAGTGAATAAGTTGCAGGGCTATAGGGAAAGAAGGACAGAAGGAATGAGACTGATGGGATTTCTCCACTGGCCTAAACTAGTACATAAGTAAATCACGAACATCAAATGTTAACTGTAAATACTTTTAGAACTCAGAACTCGAGGTCACTGTTAATTGACTAGGCAATGGAAAATGCCTCTTACAGGTGTGGTGTGCACATATCTCTGCGTTTATATGTGCATTCATGTTCAACACAAAACCTAAAGGAAGAAAAAGCTGATTGAAGAATAACCCACGTTTTTGCTGACAAACCTTTTTTTTCCTCAGTGAAAGAAACTGGCTTCACTTCCTCCCTTCCCAAAAACCCTTTGATTATCTAAAATTATTGGAATATTTTTATTGCGTCTTTGCAAGGAAGTCTAATACAAAATAATTATTTAGAATTTCTCAAATTTCTCTAGCTGCTGTAATTTTCAATTGGGTATAAAAGCTCCTACTATTTGTTGTTTTACATTATTTGCTATCTTGTTCTTAATTTCCTCTTTAAAACTTTTTTAGATCAATGGGAGCTAATCATGCAATATTGCTGTAAAAAACACAGAACCCTCCTTTGTATGGTACAGGCCTCATATGTAATCAATGTGGATCAATCATATTAGTAAATTCAAGTTGAATAGATCAACATGTCTCGTATCAATAAGTACATTCAAGTGAGTGTACAAAGTAACAATGAGATATGTGTGTGTGTGTGTGTGTGTGAGAGAGAGAGAGAGAGAGAGAGATAGAGATTGATAGATATAGATATAGAGATAGATTATGCAGAGCTGACACTTGATTTCATGTATGTACAAAAGCCCTGATTTGCCCAGACCTTAGACAAATGCAATTATCAAGATAGTCTGGAAAAGAATTAACTGAGCCATGACTATTTGTGGCATTTTGTACTATAAGCAACATGGGATTAACACCATTAAAGGCAAAAAAATGTCTTACATTGGCAATTTCATTAAATAAAGTATTGCCAATATTTTACACCTAACCACATGGCTTAGCTTTAAATATTAATTTAATATTGCTGAATTTCCATCCTTACAAATCAGTGCCAGCTTAATCAAGTTAAAAATATGGCTTTGAAATAACAGCATATACATGAAGCTAATGAAGCAGATGATGTATGTTCATTGACCTGTGCCTGGTATTTCTAGGCTATGGAATCTACTCCATACTGTAAACTAGGTAGGTCAAAGTCCAAGGGTACTGGGTGAATTAAGGTGGCACATTTGAAGTGTCAGCTGTATAATAACTAATTACAGCATCAGTCTCTATCTCACTATGGTAAATTTACTGTAAACCTATTCTATCGGAAAGTAAATGAGCTAATCCATATATCACGTAGAAGACATGGCTCCAGCGAAATTCCGCAAACAAAGGTATCCCAAGTCTGGTAGCTCATTAAATAATTCCCTAACAAACTTTTTCATGCAGCAAAAGGACTTCAAAGGTAGTAAATCAGCCAAAACTCTTGTAGAAATATTCCTTCAAAAAAGGAATTCTAAGATTTCCCAGTTCCTTTGACGCTGAACCTAACCTGTTTACGGCCTTCAGTAGACTCAGCATCGCACGGCATGGTAGCGTAGTGGTAAGCACAATAACTTACAGTACAGCAACATGCGTTCAATTCCTGTTGCCGTAAGGAGTTTGTATGTTCCCCCCGTGACCGCGTCGGTTTCCTCCAGGTGCTCCAATTTCCTCCCACAGTGCAAAAGATGATTGGTAGGTTAATTGGTGATTGTAAATTGTCCCGAGATTAGGCTAGGGTTAAATCAGGGGTTGCTGGGTAGTGTGATTCAAAATCCAGAAGGGCCTTTTCCATGCTGTATCTCAATAAATAAATAAATAGATAAATCTCTGATACAATAGGCATAGTTATATGTCTGTACAGAGTCTATTTGCATACCTTTTTCATAAATAAAAGTACTACAAAACTATAATTGCAACTGGATTAAACGTAAAAGAGTAATAAAGAAAGTAACTTGAAGAGATCACCTTTAGCTTTACTTATTTGGAACATATACAATTAAGACATCAAAACATACAGCAAAATGTGCTATTTGCAGAATGACCAACACAGTCTAAGGATGTGCTGGGGACAGTCAGCAAGTGTCATCACACTTCCAGAACCAAGATTCCATGCCCACAACTTATGAATCCTAATCAATATAAACGTTCAAGTTTGGTTGATTCAGTTCTTGAACTAACCTGCACAACCCAAATCACAATCTCAGTATAGCAACTTTATGACTAGTTTGCACTTCAATGAACTTTTATTATGTGGTTCTAATTGTATTTTTTTTCTTGTACAATTATTGTAGACATTTATGTATAATTTGTTTCTTTTCTGAATGTTGTGTCTCTAATCCTGTGCCATGTAATGCTGTTGCAATAGGTTTTTCAATGCATTTGTGCATACATGTGCTTGCGTATATGACAATAAACTTAACTTGATTTGTCTCCTTAATCAATGGATCTAATGATCGGAATCAGAATCAGTTCTATTATCACTGACAAGTGTCATGAAATTTCTTGATTTGTGTTTAAATCTAACAGCTCAATTCAATTTGCTCAATGATCACATCATTTTCCTTTTCATAATTTTCTTCTGCTGTTTCTTATATAAGAATCTTTTAGAAACCATAGAAAACTACAGCACAGAAACAGGCCTTTTGGCCCTTCTTGGCTCTGCCGAACTATTATCTGCCTTGTCCCACTGACCTGCACACGGACCATATCCCTCCATACACCTCCCATCTATGTATCTGTCCAATTTATTCTTCAATGTTAAAAAAGAACCCGCATTTACCACCTCTTCTGGCACCTCATTCCATACTCCCACCACTCTCTGTGTGAAGAAGCCCCCTCTAATGTTCCCTTTAAACTTTTCCCCCCTCACCCTTAACCCATGTCCTCTGGTTTTTTTCTCCCCTTGCCTCAGTGGAAAAAGCCTGCTTCCATTCACTCTATCTGTACCCATCATAACTTTATATACCTCTATCAAATCTCCCCTCATTCTTCTATGCTCCAGGGAATAAAGTCCTAACCTATTCAACCTTTCTCTGTAACTGAGTTTCTCAAGTCCCGGCAACATCCTTGTAAACGTTCTCTGCACTCTTTCAACCTTATTAATATCCTTCCTGTAATTTGGTGACCAAAACTGAACACAATACTCCAGATTCGGCCTCACCAATGCCTTATACAACCTCACCATAACATTCCAGCTCTTATACTCAATACTTTGATTAATAAAGGCCAATGTACCAAAAGCTCTCTTTACGACCCTATCTACCTGTGACGTCACTTTTAGGGAATTTGTATCTGTGTTCCCAGATCCCTCTGTTCTACTGCACTCTTCAGTGCCTTACCATTTACCCTGTATGTTCTACCTTGCTTTGTTCTTCCAAAGTGCAATACCTCACACTTGTCTGTATTAAACTCCATCTGCCATTTTTCAGCCCATTTTTCCAGCTGGTCCAAGTCCCTCTGCAGGCTCTGAAAACCTTCCTCGCTGTCCACTACACCTCCAATCTTTGTATCATCAGCAAATTTGCTGATCCAATTTACCACATTATCATCCAGATCATTGATATAGATGACAAGTAACTGATCCTTGTGGCACACCACTAGTCACAGGCCTCCACTCTGAGAAGCAATTCTGTACTACCACTCTTTGGCTTCTTCCATTGAGCCACTGTCTAATCCAATTTACCACCTCTCCATGTATACCTAGCGACTGAATTTTCCTAACTAACCTCCCATGTGGGACATTGTCAAAGGCCTTACTGAAGTCCATGAAGACAACATCCACTGCCTTCCCTTCATCCACTTTCCTGGTAACCTCCTCAAAAAACTCCAACAGATTGGTCAAGCATGACCTACCACGCACAAAGCCATGTTGACTCTCCCTAATAAGTCCCTGTCTATCCAAATGCTTGTAGATTCTGTCTCTTAGTACTCCCTCCCATAACTTACCCACTACCGACGTCAAATTTACCGGCCTATAATTTTCCGGATTACTTTTCGATCCTTTTTTAAACAACGGAACAACATGAGCCACTCTCCAATCCTCCGGCACCTCACCCGTAGACACCGACATTTTAAATACATCTGCCAGGGCCCCTGCAATTTCAACACTAGTCTCCTTCAAGGTCCGAGGGAATACCCTGTCAGGTCCTGGGGATTTATCCACTTTAATTTGCCTCAAGATAGCAAGCACCTCCTCCTTTTCAATCTGTACAGTTTCCATGATCTCACTACTTGTTTCCCTTAATTCGATAGACTTCATGCCAGTTTCCTTAGTAAATACAGACGCAAAAAACCCATTTAAGATCTCCCCCATTTCTTTTGGTTCTGCACATAGCCGACCACTCTGAGCTTCAAAAGGACCAATTTTATCCCTTACAATCCTTTTACTCTTAATATACCTGTAAAAGCTCTTTGGATTATCCTTCACTTTGACTGCCAAGGCAACCTCATGTCTTCTTTTAGCCCTCCTGATTTCTTTCTTAAGTATTTTCTTGCACTTTTTATACTCAAGCACCTTATTCACTCCCTGTTTCCTATACATGTCATACAACTCTCTCTTCTTCTTTATCAGAGTTGCAATATCCCTTGAGAACCAAGGTTCATTATTCCTATTCACTTTGCCTTTAATCCTGACAGGAACATACAAGCTCTGCACTCTCAAAATTTCTCCTTTGAAGGCTTCCCACTTACCGATCACATCCTTGCCAGAGAACAACCTGTCCCAATTCCATCCTTTCTCATTTCTTCAAATTTGGCCTTCTTTCAGTTCAGAACTTCAACCCTAGGACCAGATCTATCCTTGTCCATGATCAAGTTGAAACTAATGGTGTTACGATCACTAGAACCAAAGTGCTCCCCTACACACACTTCCGTCACTTGCCCTAACTCATTTCCTAACAGGAGATCCAATATTGCATCCCTTCTAGTTGGTACCTCTATATATTGATTTAGAACACTTTCCTGAACACATTTTACAAACTCTAAACCATCTAGACCCCTAACTGTATGGGAGTCCCAATCAATATATGGAAAATTAAAATCCCCTACCACCACAACTTTATGTTTCCTGCAGTTGCCTGCTATCTCTCTGCAGATTTGCTCCTCCAATTCGCGCTGATTATTGGGTGGTCTATAATACAACCCCACTAATGTGGCCATATCTTTCTTGTTTCTCAGCTCCACCCATAAGGACTCAGTAGACAAGCCCTCTAATCTGTCCCGCCTGAGCACTGCTATAACATTTTCCCTGACAAGCAATGCTACCCCCCCCCACCTTTCATTCCTCTGCCTCTATCACATCTGAAACATCGGAACCCTGGAATATTAAGCTGCCAGTCCTGTCTCTCCTGTAGCCAAGTTTCACTAATTGCTATAACGTCATAATTCCACGTGTCAATCCACGGCCTCAACTCATCCGCCTTCCCCGCAATACTCCTAGCATTTAAATATATACACCTCAGAAGATTTTTACCACCACTTACAACCTTTCTGTTTGCGGCTTTGCTTGAACTTTTAACATCATTTATTTTCACCCCAGCCACACTGTCAGCTCTGGCACTCTGGTTCCCATCCCCTTGCAAATCTAGTTTAAAGCCTCCCCAATAGCACTAACAAACCTCCCTGAAAGGATATTGGTCTCCTTGTAGTTCAAGTATAACCTGTCTCTCTTGTGCAGGTCCCACCTGCCCCAGAAGAGGTCCCAACGATTCTGAAATCTGAAACCCTGCCCCCCTACACCAGTTCCTCAGCCACTTGTTCATCCTCCAGAGCATCCTATTCCTACCCTCACTGGCACGTAGCGCAGGTAGCAATCCTGAGATTACCACCCTCGAGGTCCTGCTTTTCAACTTCCTATCAAGCTCTCTAAACTCATTCTCCAGGACCTCCTCACTCTTCCTTGCTACGTCATTGGTACCGATGTGCACCACCACATCTGGCTGATCACCCTCCCACTTCAGAATGTCATGCAAGCGATCAGAGATATCCTTGACCCTGGCACCCGGGAGACAACAAACCATCCTGGATTCTCTGTCACGACCACAGAACCTCCTATCTGTACCTCTAACTATCGAGTCCCCTATCACAACCGCTCTCCTCTTTTTCTACCCTCCTTTCTGCACTGCAGAACCCGACTCAGTGCCAGAGATCTGGCTGCTGCTGCCACAACCAAGCTACTACACGCTCCACTTCCATGTATAATAATAACCCAGATCAAATTTTAATGTTCCATGGTAACTCAAAAAGTTAAAGTCTGTCCCGAGCCTTTGTGGCCCATCAGGCCAGTGCTTACGCCGGTTTCTATGGCGTGAAGCAACTGAGAGTACGAGACTCCCTCCCCCGGATAGGACGTCAGTCTATCGCGAGGTTAACCCCCAGCATTTGCCGGTACCCATTCTCAGCTGGGTGGACTGGAACAGTGTGTGGTTAAGTGCCTTGCTCAAAGACACAATACGCTGCCTTGGCCGAGACTCGAACCCACGACCTTCAGATCATGAGCCCATCGCCCTAACCGCTTGGCCACGCGCCACACTCCATAGTATCTGAACTACAAAACAATTGTAGGTGTTGGGAAGAATGGCAAATGCCGGAATTATTCAGCATGTCATCCAGCACATATAGAGAAAGTGAATTATTACCTTACAATAATGACCTTTATATTTATAGATGACAATCAACACAGGCATATGTCTAGGATGTTGCTTAGCCTGCTGTTCTATACTCATGGCTGTATGAGTAAGCACCGCTCAAATGCCAACTATAAATTCACCAATGAGACCATTGTTGGCAGAAGCTTAGATAGCAACAAGGAGGCATACAGGAGTAAGGTGCATTGGCTGGATCAGTGGTGTTGCAACAACTCACACTTAATGTCGGCAAGACCAAGGAATTGACTGATTGTGGCTGCATGAAGAGCCGGTTGGGAGAACACACACCAGTCCTCTTTGAGGTTCAGTGGTAGAAAGGATAAGGAGCTTCAAGTTCCAGGGTGGCAACATCTCAGAGGATTTATCCTGGTCCCAAAACATTGACACATTCATGAAAAAGGCATGCCAGTGGCTTGACTTTGTTAGGAGTTTAAAGAGATTCAATATGTTACTAAAGACACTTACAGATTTCTACAGATGTGTGGTTGAGAACATTCTGACTGTTTTCTTCACTGCCTGGTGTGGAAGCTCCAATGCAAGGATAGCAAGAAGCTGCAAAGGGTTGTAGTCTCAGCCAACTCAATCATGAGCACAATTCTCCCCACTATTGAGTATAACTTCAAAAGGTGATGCCCCAAAAAGGCAGTATACATCATGAAAGACCCTCACCATCCAGGATATGCCCTCTTCTCATTACTACCAGTATGGGGAAAGTACAGGAGTCTGAAGACACACTCAGTATTTTAGGAACAGCTTCTTCCCCTCTGCAATCAGAATTCTGAACTGTCCATGAACACTATTTTGCTCTCTTTCTGCACTATTTTTTATATTTCCTATTGTAACATAATATTTTTTAATGTATTGTACTGTACTGCTGCCGTAAAACAACAAATCAGAATCAGAATCAAGAATCAGGTTTATTAACACTGGCATGTGACATGAAATTTGTTAACTTAGCAGCAGCAGTTCAATGCAATACAAAATCTAGCAGAGAGAGAAAAAACTAATAATAATAAAAAAAATAATAAACAAACAAGTAAATCAATTACATATATTGAATAGAATTTAAAAATGTGCAAAAACAGAAATACTGTGTATTAAAAAAAAAGCAAGGTAGTGTCCAAAGCTTCAATGTCCATTCAGGAATCGGATGGCAATGAGGAAGAAGCTGTTCCTGAATCGCTGAGTGTGTACCTTCAGGCTTCTGTACTTCCTACCTGATGGTGAGTGAGAAAAGGGCATGCCCTGGGTGCTGGAGGTCCTTAATAAAGGACGCTGTCTTTCTGAGACACCGCTCCCTAAAGCTGTCCCTGGGTACTTTGTAGGCAAGTGCCAAGATGGAGCTGACCAGATTTACAACCTTCTGTAGCTTCTTTCGGTCCTGTGCAGTAGCTCCTCCATACCAGACAGTGATGCAGCCTGTCAGAATGCTCTCCAAATCTCTTCAGGCCCCTGATAAAGTATAGCCGCTGTCTTGCCTTCTTTATGACTACATCAATATGTTGGGACCAGGTTAGGTCCTCAGAGATCTTGACACCCAGGCACTTGAAGCTGTTCACTCTCTCCACTTCTGATCCCTCCATGAGGACTGGTATATGTTCCTTCGTCTTACCCTTCTTGAAGTCCACAATCAGCTCTTTCGTCTTACTGACGCTGAGTGCCAGGTTGTTGCTGTGACACCACTCCACTAGTTGGCATATCTCACTCCTGTACGGCCTCTCGTCACCACCTGAGATTCTACCAACTTTACTTCTGCATATTACTTCAATCCACTTTGTAATCATTGCATTATTCTTTACACCATGTAGTGAAAATCATCAAGAAAGGAAAGGAGAGGTGAGTGGTCTTGGTGCAAAACAGTAGTGCAGGAGTTGGACTGCATGGACACAGAACAGCAAAGCACAGTACAAGACCTTCGGCCCATGATATTGTACCAACCTTTCACCAACTCCAAGATCAATCTAACCCTTCCCTCCCCCAGAGCCCTCCATTTTTCTTTCATCCATTGCCTGTTTAAGAGTATTTTAAATGTCCATAATGTATCCGCCTCTATAATCACCCCTAGCAGCATGTCCCATGCACCCACCACTGTCTCCATAAAAAAACCTCTGACATCCCCCCCTATACTTCCTCCAATCACCTTAAAATTATGCCTCTGGTATTAGTCATTTCCACTCTGGGAGAAAGGCGCTGGCTACCCACTCCATCTATGCCTTGTATTATCTTGTACAGATAGAGAATGGGAATTGAGCCAAGACAAGAATTGACTTTGGATAATTGTCTTGGAGGTTCATGGGCTGAAAACAAATACAAAGTAATTGCTCATTATTTAGTAAGGCATGTCACTTTATATTCAGACAGTATCCAAAATGTAAAATGAATCTGCAGTTTCCAGTATGCTTCATAAGACCACTATTATTCTCAGCAGATTAGTAGGAAATTACACATCAATTAAACATACTGTAATTTTCCAAGACTTACCTGCCCATTTGCCAGTATTTTCTTAAGTTCAGCAGATGATGTCTTCAAGCTAAAGCAAAGGCAGTTATGAAAAGGTTATTAACGTTGTTTATACCTCAGATTTAAATTACAGAACTTCAAGTCATTAACAAGCAAACATTACTCAAAAGGTATTTTTAACCTTTGTGTTCCCTCTCTGATAGCCTAAATAGAAATAAACAGATTGTAATTATAGTGCAACATTCACCTTTTGCTATTATTACACAATTGAACTGAAAAGAATCCTTGAAATGTGATTTTATTTCACAAAGTAAAACGTTTCAACAGATAATAAAGTATAATTACTGATTTGTGATACCTTCAAATATTTCAAAATATACCACTGTTAAAGTATTAAGAGCATATATAATATTTTGGCCTCCAACTTCCAATTTTTACGTAGCTTAAAAACTCAATTAAAAATTTTGCAGTGAGAAAATTTTGATGTAGGTTGTTCAGCTAACTTGATGAGATCAGAGCTACTGGGTGACAGGGATATCACCAAATAGGTGAGCCACAGCAACCAAGTTAAGAAAAAAAGGAGGAAGTGCATGTTAAAGAGATTGCCATATTTTAGTGGGATGCTTTCTGAGTGAGCAGCATGGTAGTGTAGCAGTCAGCATAATATTTCACAGCATCAGCTATAAGGCTGGAGTTCAATACCGCCACTATCTATAAGGAGTTTGCACATCGTCCCATCCAGGTGCTCCAGTTTCCTCCCACATTCCAAAGATGTACGAACTAGGGTTAGCAAGTTGTGGGCATGTTATGTTGGCACCGGAAGCAAGGCGACACTTGAAGGCTGACTCAAGCCCATCCTGGGACCATGTTGGTTGTTGTTGTAAATGACACATTTCACTGTATGTTTTGATATTTCAATGCAAAGGTGGCAAATAAAACTAATAAATCTAATCTCTTTAAGTGAGTGTCCACTGCCTGTTTCTGCGAATAGCTTTAAATAAATAGCTTCCAATGAGACTCAACTCATGGGTAAGTATGGAAGTTGTCACATTAACAGATCAAGTCTAAGGTGGGAACTTCGAAATCTGCCGAATGATGGTAATAACGTTTCCAATTTTTAACTTCTCTTCCAGCACGGCAGAAGCTTAAAATTCAGCTTGTGTTCCTGGTATCTCATAAGCCCTGCCACAACCTGGACATGCCAGGTGTAGACAATACCAGGCATGACAATCAGTTTGTCCATAGCAAAATATCCTGACAACTACCACAGAGGCTTAAACAACAAACTCCCCAAAGTGGACAAGATGACATTTGGCAACACACATCCATGAAATTACGTTTCTGCTTAAAGAGAGAAGAAAACAGCAAAACCAAATAGAAAGAAAAATACTATCATCAAATTATAATGCAAATTTATTAAATAATTTGCACGTTCATAATTTGAGTTTGAAACTAATCTAAATATTAATATCAATACCATCAACACAATTTGAAATTGAGAAAACAGAATAGCAAATTTTAGATTTTTTATGAGTAATAGTTGAGATGACAGAAGCAATGATAAATATTAATTCCAATATCATTTGCTTTTTATAATTGTATTCCTCTCATTTTTCTCAAGAATTCCCAGCAGAAACACTTCTCAAATTATACTGTATAACAGTTTTGAATCTAGCATCACTAGTTATCATGCAGCGAACATATCTCATAAGCCATTTTTGATTACGCTCTTGACTCTTACCTATTGTTCGAAAGGCCTTCTGTGACTGCTGGGCAGCTATTATTAGAGGACCCTGCCCGTGTATTTACCTGCAGGCAGATAAGGAGCTTTTATCAGTCATTCATGGGCTGAGGACAGCAGTCTAATTAACCTGTAATTTACCATAGATTTCTCATTTCCATCCGAAGGTTAATTGGCTTGTTGCTAGGTATGCGGATGGTTGCGTGATCTCTATTCGCAAATGACGTTAGCATACTAAATCACTTTACAGAAATAAGAAAGATCAATACTTTATGCTGCAATTCAATACCATTGTACAAACCTTACTTAAAAATGCATCAGTGTGTTATATATAGGCACATTTACTCTCAAGTTTTGAAAAACACTCCAACAGTACTTATAGATCTAACCTCTTATTCTCATGCTAATCACCAGCTTTATATGGATACATTAGTGACATGGCTCTGGAGGCAATGGCAACTTCTGTCAATGATTGTGACCACAATTAAGCCTTTTTCCACCTATACCTATGCCAGCTGGTAGTATAGTAGCATCAGCACCTAACTTTGAAACAAATGGTCCTAAGTTTGAATCCAACCAGCTGGCTCCTTGCATGCTTTCCATCTGTGCTGGGTTGGATAGCAAGCTTCCAGCTCGGCCTCATAAAAAATATAGGCATATGCAATGGAAACGGCAAAAACAAATGTACCTATGAAGAAATGATATTCATTTTCAAAGACTAAATGGTGAATGTTACAGATTTTCACCAATACATAAGAGATAGTGGGATAAAGCCATTAAACTCTTTGTTCCACTCTACTGGTCTTTACCTCAGCACGACTGTCCTACACATCAGCCTATTGATTAATGTTCTGAATATATTCAGAATCTGAACCTCCACAAATTTCCATAGAGAATCCCAAAAATCTACTCTTGTTTGGGTGAAAAAATTTCTTCTCATCTCCACCTTGGATGTATGTCTCCTTGTTTTAGAGGCTATGGATTCCTTATTCTGGATACCTCAGCCAAGGAAAATGGCAATTACACAGCTAAATTATCAAGCTCCATTAAAATCATGTATGCTTCAATGATATCACCTCTCATTCTTCTAAAGTCAAGAATATAGGGTGACTCTACTTAATCTCTTCACATGTGATGAACCTGCCACCTCTCAAATTAACCTGGTAAAACTTCACTGCACTGCAATCCATCTAACAGTACTCTGATTTGTATAATTTGCTTTATAACCCCTTGTTAGTGCCTTGACAATAAGCCTAAAATCACTAAATCAACTGGTCTGGCTTCATTTATACTGCTAGTTACAGACTCAAAAGACTCTTACAAGAAATTTCAAACAAGATTCCCTTTTCATTAATCCATACAGACTTTGCACAATCCTATTATTATTATCTAATTGCAGTGTTACCACTTCCCTAATAGTACATTATTGCATTTTCGCTACTACTGATGTCAGGCTAAAAGTTCCACTGTTTCCTATTTTCATTCTTACTTCCATCTTATACAATAGGAGTATATTGATATCTTCTAATCTGTGTGAACTATGCTAGAATAAATAGAATTTCCAAAGATTATAAACAGAGCACTTGCTACCTCCATCAATACCACCTTCAGGGCCTCGAGTCATATATATTATCAGGTCCATAAGACATTGGAGTAGATTTAGACTATTCAGCCCATCGAGTTTGGTCCTGGGCATTTACACTCAGTTGGCTCTGATGTGCAGGTCACACCATTCGCAGTAACATCTCAAATCCCCATTCTAGATCTCAACACCCATCCACTGTAAAAATAGGGAAACAGGAAATTTGTGTGCAACTCAGGATCATGGCACACTAGTGTCCTAATATACCATACTGTCTTGCCATGCAGTACAGCTTTTCTAGTTTCATTCATATGAGTTCACATACACAGAATTCATAGAAAAGCATATTAGAAATTATGAATAAGACCAAGATGAATAGAAAGACTGGCTTACAATATCTAAACCTCTTTTAAAACATTGAAATAATTAAACGTATATCAATTAATTTAATCAGATTTAAACTATTCCCTGCAGGTTATTCATATTTATACAGCACAGCTGCTGCTGTTTCTTCTTAAGCAGTCCCTTGGGTTTCAGGATGACTTGCTTCCACTCAGTTTGGGGGCTCAGATGTGGCTAATGAGGCCATCATGGGACCAGAGGTGTGTGGTAGATGAGCAATTTGAGAGACACTGCATTTCTTCCATTACTTATACTTGGTTTCTGTATGCCCTTGGTGAATGAATTTGATGTTCTCAATGCCATCTCAAATGTTTTTTGTCCTTTCTTAGTGGATATGGGCTATCATTAAATCAGAAGTGATACAGTACTTCCCATGGAGGCTTTGAGAACATCTCTGAATCTATTCCTCTATATGCAACAGAATTCAGAATAGACTCTGTTGCGAGAATCTGGAATTATTCATGAAAATGACGAGGTCTAACCGCTGGAACCATTTGGTCCTCGATTCAAGAAACGTTAGCTTGGTGGAGAATACTGACATTGACTTGTTTAGCCTTCCATTGGATTTGAAGCCTCTTAGAGCATTTAATCGAGATGGTTGTAAATTGTCTATTGCTTTGACGTGCTAGGTAGGACCAAGTTTTAGAAGCATTTACAGTTACACATTTTGGATTTTGGCCTCCAAACACACTCTGCCTTGGTACGACAAAAGGTGTACTGGTGTAAGACCATAAGAACATAAAACATAGGAGCAGAATTAGGGCATTTAGCCCATCAAGTCTACTCCGCCAATCTATCATGGCTGATTTATTTTCCCTCTGAACCCCAATCTCCAGCATCCTCCCTGTAACCTTTGACACCCCACTCTGCTTTAAATATACCAAGTGACTTGACTTCCAGGGCCACCTGTGGTAATGAATTCAACAGAATCACCACCCTCCGGTTAAAGTAATTCCTTCTTACCTCTGTTCTAAAGGGATGTCCTTCTGTTCTAAGGCTGATTCCTCTGCTCCTTGAGTCCCACACAAAAGGAAACATTTTCTACACTCCCGCTCTATGTACTAAACTTCTGCAAGTACAAGCCCAAAGCCATGAAATGCTGCTCATCAATGCCAGCACTTCCTTTCATAGAAATGGGGCCAAAGTTACTTACAATACTCCAAATGCAATCCAATACCTTATAAAGCCTCGCTTTGCAATCTTCCTTTTACATTCTAGTCCTCTCAAAATCAATGCTGACTTTGCATTTGCCTTGCTTACTATCAGTCCAACCCTTAGGTATTAGAAAAGGGGAGATTTCATTATCAATGTCTGCCTTCACTAAAAGATGGCTCTAGATATGTATAAGGGAGGTGTTTGTGCATGAAGGAGGTGTGTAGTCTAACAGCAAGTGACTGACTTAGTCACTTTCCTTGTGTTCGCAAAACTTTGTTGGACACTGGTGCTGTGGAATATTGCAAGTCCAATTCATTGATTTATTGCTGGATGGTGAGGAAACTATATGGCCTTGGTCATAGTGAGGACTAGGCCTCAAGCTGTGGTATCGCCTCTTTGCAACCGCCCGGGAGAGGCATCAAAGTAGCTCCACTGGAGTGCTGGAAGTGGTGTGGTGTGGCACCCATGCTGGAGTCAGTGCTGCCCCCAGTGTTCACTCAACAGAAGTCAAGCTGTGTTGTGTTTGACTTCAGACTGCTGTAACATTCATGGACTCAGGAACTTAACTATATATTTTTTTTGTGTAACTGTATTTTACTGCAATCTTATACGTGCTTGCTATCAAAGTTCCAAAGTGCATTTATTATCAAAGTATGTAATGTGTAAAGTATTTAACGCTGACATTCGTCCTCCCACAGGCAGCTATGCAAAAAAGAAACACCATGGAACCAGTTTAAAGAAAACATCAAACACCCAATTTGCAATAAAAAGAACAAATCTTGCAGAAGCAAAAAGTGAGCAAATAACACACAAAATATTAATCATTAAACTGCAGAGTCCCCAAAGCAATCCAGGAGTGACAGCTACCAAGTCAGTTCAGTTTAGCGCTGTGTCAACGACTACAGGCCACAGTCACAGAGCCCATTCCATGCTGAGGTACCTTGATCAAATCATGTCAATAGCAAAGGAAGAGTAACGAGAATCACACGGAACATGAACTGCAGAGGTTTCCAGAACAATGAGTCCACAGATACGATGTGCATTCAGCACTGAAGACACTAAACATCAAACTACAGAGTCCCACAGCCACGATAAAACCTTTCAGTGTGAGGCCCAAGAATTCTGCACCTTCCTTTGACAGCAGTGAGAGGGATACCAGTCAGTCAAATATGGGCAGGCAGTGCAGAACACCCTCTTGCCTTCCACTCTCATCCTCATCAATTTCAATCTTGCTCTACGGTTTAGCTGGCGAGTAACGGAGCCAACCACATGTTTGTATTCCGCCATTAGGAAATGATGGCCCCACACTCAGCGCTCAGGTAGCCCAAAGATACATCATCAAAATGGAAATTAAAGGCTGCATTCAATCACAGGTGAGGAGAAGAAGCATACTTAAAAGATGAAGAAGTAATAGTAGTTTCGTGAACTGTCTGAAGGATGTTGCCATTGGTTGCATTGGTCACTGGCGTCATTTCATAAACATCTTACATATGCTTGCCATATGTGACTTGTACTGTGTATGAAGGTTGGTACCTTGGCTGTGGAGTAACGCTGTTTTGTTTGTCTAAACTCATAGGTATTCATGTATGGTTGAATAACAATTAAACTTGAACTTGAACTAAAGCAAAAACTGATTGTTTTAAAAATTTCTTTAAAAACAACTGAAATTGATTATTTTTCCATAGGACTTTCATTCACACAAGTTATGACCATTTTAGCAGTACAGAGCCAAGAGTATGTATTGCCACATTTTACAAAGTGAAAAGCAGAGAGCAAGGACAGGATAATGAATTTAAAAATTAATTTGGATATGACTTCATCAGAGGCTTATGTATTTACTTTTGTAACAAATACAGAAGATGTTGGAAGTGCACGGAGAACGAGCATCTGGGAAAAGGTTCTTCAGGTACTCATCCTCCATCAGATGAAGATTTTGAACATTTACAGTTTTTTGTAATTTACATTTATTTCAATAATGTTCCTTCCCTTGTGCTGGTGTTGAATTTTAATGGAAAGCTCTGGAGATCTTCCAGCTAAGGGAGCAGTTAGAATAAACTCACTTGTGCTATGAATATCAGATAGAAAAATCTGGATGAAAAGTTGCCAGGAAATTGGAGTTTGGCTGCACAATGTACAGCTTGATCAGAACAAAAAACGAATGGACAAAGGAAAGACAGATGGTAATTCTAACCATCTTTTACATTTATCTGCAAATAGGAACAAAAATTATCTGATTGTAAGTAAAATCAATGGAGATTTTTATTGCAATTGACATATGTAACCTGTTTTTTTTATATGTTGCTCTGATGTTTGCAATGGTTTATAAGGACAGATTAAACTTCAAAACAAAAATGGAAATAGGCCCAGAAAGCCTTGTGCTTTTCAGATGCAAAAGAGACAAAACAGTAGGTGGACATTATGTATTTTGTTTTAAAAATACATTGGCAAGTTAAATTTATATAGTAAATTGTATGGTATTATTTAGTAAACCCCCAAGTAGCTTTCTTCCACCTAATTTTGCAATATTCAGGCCAGTGTCACAGCCACATTGATTTTCCTGATAAAAATACAAACCTGAAGATGAGATATTTAAGCCCAGCAAACTATATGATTTACTAAGAAGCTACATACTGGTCTGTCTCATCCTTTAATGAACTCACCTACAGAAAAGACCCTCAAAAGTTTTAATTTCTAATGTGTCAGACACAATGAAGCTACTTGTAAAGAATTCAGGAGGTAAGAAATGTTGAGAATAGATAATAGCTCAATGAGAACACACAAGGAAAGATAACTCAACAGGTAAACTGACTGTCAGAAACAGAATCTTACTTTCAGTTCCAACAGATGGTTATACTGAAAAGAATTACTCCCTCTCTACTTCTTAATTATTAACTGACTTATTCTGCACTTCAAACATTTATAATTGTTTACATATAGGAGAAATAATCAGTGACAGTGTTAGTTCTTGCTGCAGTTTTTGAAAAGAAGTTGCTCAGGGCTATTATCAGAGCTAATCTGTTGATCTGGAAGGTGATCAAATTAGACATCTTGATTTTCAAGTAATGGCAGACAATCACATTAATCTTTAATTCAGTTTATTTCAATTTTTTCCACATCTGATGAAAGGTCTTGAACCTTAAATGTTAATTCTATTTTCCTGTTCAAAGATTCTGCCCAAACTGCTATTGTTATATCATTTTAAAATATGCCAAGGAGGGATAACTCCCTACCCCATGAAGCCTGCTGTGGAAGCTCCAATGCCAAGGATTGCAATAGCCTGCAGAGGGTTAAAGACACAGCCAGTTCCATCACAGGCACAACAGTCTCTGCTGTCCAGGACATCTTCAAGAGGTGGTGCCCAAGATGGCATCTATCACTAATGATCCTCACAATCAGGCATACACTCTCTTTTCATTACTACCATCAGGAAGGAGGTACAAGAGCCCAAAGTCACACTCTCAAAGATTTAGGAATAGCTTCTTCCCTTCGTGAACACTACCTTGTCTTTTATTCCACAATTTCTGTAACGTAAACTTTTTTTTATCTTTGCACTATACTGCTGCTGCAAAATAACAAATTTCATGTCATACAATTTGGTGGTAATAACCTGATTCTGAAGTCCAGGAAGGAAGAGTAGAGTGGATAGAAAAATAATTACAATATGTTTATAGCAATTTTAATATTGGTGATAATCTATGGGAATTTTAGTTAGATTGACATATATTCTCTTTCTTGTCTTAAGTTTGTTTACATTAATTGAATAGTGGCAACTTACTGAAAAATAAATACTCTAATAAAATTGGGCCATTAATGATATTATGATGTTAAACATATTAATCTTTCAAAATATATGTATGATGAGTTGCAGGATGATGGAATATATCCAAAATTATATTGGTATAAACAAGTATTTAGTAGATACTTCTAGGAAATAAACAACTTAGGTTTCTAAATCATTTTGTCTGGTTAGAATGGAACATATAAATGTTCAAATTGAATTGAATTGACTTTATTTCTTACGTCCTTCACACACATGAGTAAAAATCTTTACGTTACGCCTCCAGGTAAATGTACAATGTGCAATCATAGTAATTTATAATAATTTATAATAAATAGAACAGTCAATGTAATATAGAGTACACTCAAATCAGCGTGAGTTCATCAGTCTGATGGCCAGGTTAAAGAAGCTATCCTGGAGCCTGTTGGTCCTGGCTTTTATGCTGCGGTACCGCTTCCCAGATAGTAGCAGCTGGAATAGATTGTGGTTGGGATGGCTCGGGTCCCCAATGATCCCATGGCCCCTTTTCACACACCTGTCATTGTAAATGTCCTGAATTATGGGAAGTTCACAACTACAAATGCAAACTGTTGGAAAGCTTCGTATCTAGATTTACAGATCTATCTACATATCTATTAACAGCATATTCTGGAAAAATACAGATAACAACTGTGGAGAGTTGTGGGGCAGCAAAGTTGCATAATTGTTAACCTGATACTATTGCAGCACCAGCAACCTAGCTTCAATTCATCTGCTGTCGTAAGGAATTGTATGTTCTCCCCATGACCGCATGGGTTTCCTCTGGGTGCTCCGGTTTGCCCCCACATTTCAGAGATGTCAGCATTAATAGGTTATTTCGTCCATTGGGTGTAATTGGGCAGTGCAGGCTCATCGGGCCAGAAAGGTCAGTTATCATACTATACCTCTAAATAAAAATAAATAAATGGAGAAGCAGAGTTAATCCTTCAGGTCATTTATTCATCAGCACTTCCATCTCTCTCTTGTCTGACACCACCTTTGAAAATGGAATCACCTCGACTCTTGCTGTAGCTTTCCCTCAAGCTGTTACCTCCAGGGTGCCACAAGTATTCCTCTTTAGCCCCATTCTTTATCGACATGCTGACTTGAGTAGTAAGTCAACTTTCATATGATTGCTTGTTACACACAGCCCTCCACCATCTAATCTGGTTGTCTAACTGTCTCACCTTGGGAAATTCTTGCTCAATATCATGTCAAGATAAACTCATCATCTTCCTATGAAATGTGACTCCCTAACAAAAGCTACACTCCTTTTTCAACAAATTTAACTTCCTTCCGAGCCACTTTCTTAGGAAGAGCCAGGCAACCTATAATCAGACTGATGCTTGTTCAGAAATTAGCAATTTTTGACTGGTGCCAATCCTCCACCAGATCCTTCTTCCACTTTTCTACATCATACTCATTAACAGATCCTTCTATTTTTTTACTTATTGAGTTAACTAGTTTCTATTCTTAAAAGTATTAATGCTCTTAACTTCAAGCACACTTGCCTGGTTGCAAGTTCCACACTGTTTCCACACCCCTATTAACTCCTTGTTTCGTACTCACAAGCAGAAATACTTCATTGTCCATCTTTTCTGAACATACTCATATTTTTCAAGACTGCTCTCAGATCATCTCTTAACCAGCGTGGTCAATGAGAAGATCTCCGAAGATGTTTTTAGAAGGCAGATGTGGAGATACTGAATATGACATACATGGAGATAACGAGTAAAAGACAAAGATAGACTTTACTGTAGTTATATCACTACAAGTTTGTAAATTTATAACTTCATGTGGAATACCTTTGAATTTTAATTTTTTTCAAGCACACTGCCGTCTCATTATATTCCAATCATAATGTAATATCTTATCATTTTCGTATGCTTGGAAAATGCCTAAGCTTCTAATATGTCTTGCTTCAGAAGGCTGTCCCAATAATGCTTTGATTTACCCCCTCCAAGAAAATAAGAAGAAAGATAAAGTCGATGAAAAGGGACTAGAATTCTTTTGTGTGGAGTTATATTTCATTGGAAGATTATATATCTCATGTTCAAGATGATGTTGGATATGAATTCTTCTAATAAGAGACAGATAAACAGCCAGATTAGATTAGGTAGTGAAAGAATGGGAATAATAAGCAATCATACATAAGGAAAGATGTCCCAGAAATGCTTTAATTTTTACCCCATTAAAATAGTTCTCTCATTTCTTTTTTATATTATCTCTGCAAGGATTTATTCCTCAGTCAACATTACTAAAACAGACTTGGTGATCATTTAGTTTGTGCTGTCCTACCACGTTTCAACCAAGAACTGATGTTTAAAATGTACAATCTATGCATTAACAAAATCAATTCACGACAATGCTAAACTCCATATGTAATTGCAGTTCCTATGGACATTTAATTCAAAACTCCTGGCCTCACTCATTAATCTCCTCATGGCCTTACCCCACTTTCTTTCTAATTCTTTATTCCTCAACAAAAATAAATCTGACATCCTGTAGATTCCAACCTTCAATCACCCTGAAGTCATCTTAAATGTATAATTGGAATTCCTTAGCAATACTGCCTCATCTGTATCTCTGTCTGTGTCTTTTTAACACTTAGTTGAAAGGTCAACAACCTGGAAAATTAACTGTTTTCCTCTCTCCTTATTTAATGGGGGCATCATTTTCTGTTTTTATTTCAAGACAAAAAACTAAGCATCAACAAGCCTTTCTTCCTAATTAGGTATCTTTTGGTAAAAGTGCTCCAAGCTGTGCGATATGCTTAAGGTTTCTTGATGCAGATTTTGACATTGTTTTGAGCACAGGGCCACAGTGTCTCTCAGATGGATGATGAAAAAATACAACAAAAGAAAACATATTCATTCAATTTAAATTATTTATATACAGTTCCTACCCAATCATGCTTAATCACCCACTCAACATTTGGCCCATAGTAACTGAAGACTGAGGGGGAAAAACTAAATATTTTGCTATCTTTTTCTCACCTAAATCCATCAATTTGGCTTAAGTATAGCTCTAAATGTTACAACTTCAACAAAGTGAATATGTAAGAGCAGAGAGAGTCAGCATTCTTCTTAATAAAGACCACATTACAGCTGTAACAAGATATCTTCACTGGTTATGCACATTTTCTAAGAATAATTACTGAATAGTTATCAGGAGTGGGAATATTGTTACCATTACAAGAGAAGGGCACAGGACAATTTAGTGTTGTTAAGAATCAATTCCTTAAATTAACCAGGAAGGGAAAAAAATCATTCTATTTCATGATAATTTTGGTACTGGCCCATTTTCTTTTTTTATATATAAATTTAATTAGTAAAATGAATGCATGGCTATCT
Source organism: Mobula hypostoma (assembly GCF_963921235.1). Lineage (NCBI taxonomy): Eukaryota > Metazoa > Chordata > Chondrichthyes > Myliobatiformes > Myliobatidae > Mobula > Mobula hypostoma. The sequence continues at coordinate 90,807,886 of NC_086109.1, forward strand.
TCCTCCCTGTTGTTCTCTCCACATTCCAGTGTTTCCAGCATATCATCAACGCAACAGGTAATGGAGAAGTAGTAAAATTTGCCTGAAAGCTGAGAATTCATTTTATCTCCTTAGGAACACTGGAAGTTTGTATAATGAGTATAATTTCTTAATCATATCACTTTCCGTCCCTCATTAAAATGTACATTACAAAAATTTAACCACCGTTTAATATAAAAAATTAAAAGCGATAACCTATTTTGTAACTCTAATTGCTTCAATGGAAATAAGACAAGAATTCACAGCTGTGTGATTAAATCATGGGAAATATTCCCTACTTTGTATAACAAGAGACCCCCTGCTTGTCAGAGTTTGAAGAGCCAAGGTTTTCAGATGACATTTCAATAACTGGAACACAGCATTACAAATCCATTCCCAACTTTACTGAAACAATTATTGAAATTATTACCTTCAGGCCATGTATGTTCCGTTTCCCAGGTGGCTTGCAGGCTGAAACAGTAATTGACTAAATTGCAGAACAAATCAGGGCCATTTACAAATTTGTTAAAAATGAATCATTTGAAAGAAATGAGATTGACACCAAAATTAGCAGCTGAAAATGATGGAAAAGGAGCTCAGAAACCTGAGTAGGGAATTTTCATTTTAAAGAAAGCAATTCCATCTTGCACTTAAACATTAGAATACTAATAGTATGTGTGTATATATATACTATATGTAAAAAATAACACGCAAAATCAAAACTATAAATATAAACATAGATGCTAAGAGCCTGTCCACTTCAACATTCATTTGTTAACTATTTTAATTATCCAGGAACTGGATTAACCCTTGAGCATGCACTTAACACAGAAATCCATTGCCAGAATTAATAACAGCAAATTACAACAGTTAATACATTATTTTACTTTAAACAATACATTTAATCTATCGTTCTCTTGAATGAGGATAACAAATTACATATCAGTAAAGAATCAATAAATTTGGTATTGAGAAATGGGCCACATCTATTTTAGTGTAGAAGTTTTTTTAAAAAGCCACTTTAAATAGCATTTGATTTCAACATGTAAGTGAAATATGAATAAGAACATGAATGGAAGGGGTGGTGGGCAATAATCCAGGTGCAGGTGGATAGGACTAGGCAAAATAATATTTTGGCATGGACTAGGTGGGCCAAAGGGCTTATTTCTATGCTGTAGTGCTCTGTGACTCTAGCCCTAATGACCTCGTGTGGGGCACTCAAATAGGAAGTGATGAGGTGGGTGGTAGGAAAAAGAATGGCATTACTAGGTATAATGTTGAACCAACGGTTGATATGCACTCATTAACTCAAGGAACAACTACAACAAAATTTATTTCAGTTATCATTAATCTTCTTCCCAGTTCTCCTGAATGTTTGGCTTTTTTGGGGCAATGGCATTGATGAATACCATTTTAAAAAGGAAAAAAAAGAGAAACATTAATAAAAGCACCAACATCAATAAAGTTAAATTATTCTCAGTACACAGCAACTAAGTAACAACCTTTTAAAATAATTTAAGCAATATTTATTTGACCAAACATATTTATCAGAATCTATTTGTACCACGCACTGAGGTATTTTTATACATATAAAAGAATATTGGAATCTATAGTTTGGTCTCATTTCAGAAATCCAATGCCACAAATAGCATGTTAGAGGACTTGTCAATCTTGATTGATCATCTCACCGTGACAATTCGATTTCTTCCAACCCTCCCACCACCACCCCACTTCTCCTGGATGAATATGTGCTTCACTCTAGTGGCAGAGCAAGTGATAAGCCCTATACAAAATGTAGCAATTACCAGATGTTTTTCTTTGCTGGTCCCCTGTAGTTTTAAATAGTTTTTAAAAGATACTATTACATTCAGCCCATAGCCTATGCTGCTTTCTCATCTCAGCCAAAACAAAAAACCTGGTACCCGGTTGGAAGCAAAAAAAAAACATGATTTCCATTCCTGGTTATTATGCAAATAGTTCTGTTGGAAATCTAAATATCTCCATCATGTATCATCAGAATTAGACCATTTTGATGAACAAATAATTTTTTCCAGCTGAGCAAGGTGCACATAAGGAGAGATCATTTAATGAGCAGCAAAAAAGCAAGCAAAAGTATTTTAAGATGGATATATAGTTTACATATTATCTGCTAGAGGAAATATCTGAGATATACCAAAATCAATTTTCTGCAAAAATGCTCATTTCAGGAATATTTATGGAAGGTTTTACATGAACTTGTGCCTCAAATAATACAAGAAATCGATACTACCTGGTCCGTATTTCAAATGTAGTTCTACAAGCTATAAGCATGAAAAAGGGTTTTAACTTTAGAAATTCAAAACAAACTTGTTTGCCCATTCAACTCTCAAAACTTTAATCAATAAATTTCTAGAGCAGGTTGACATTGGAAAAGGTGAATTACAAAATTGGTACTAAATTTTAAAGGATTAAAGTATGAGGTCCCATATTCATAACTTGCATATGCTTAAATTTTGAAAAATGATTCCAATCAAAGAATCTAAATAACTGAGGGATTTGACTAGAAGAATGAAAATTAACTATTTCCTTTAGCAGGAAGTCTAGGACAAAGGAGGCATGATCTTAAAATTAGACAAAGGATCATTCCTGGCTGAATTCAGAATGCACTTTATAACCCAACTGTGGCTGGAAATCTCTTGGCAAAATGTTTTGCCAAAACATGTAGAGCTTATAGATATAGTAAGGATTATGGAGCATAAATGATAAATTAAGAAGAGGTGCCAATCAGACAAGATCTAAATGAACGGAGTATCTTTGAAAGGCTGAATCGCCTTCTTGTGTTCCGAATGTTATGCTTAAATATAAATTGTAATAAATAATCTAAAATATGCAAATATTTAGTATTAATATGCAAATATATTGATCAATTATTTTGTTGTTGCTCTGCATAATATATAACATCTATGCATTAGTCAATCTGAAAAGCTGCAGTTGTGTAAATCGCTACATACATTCTTATTACTGGTCCACTGATTATTACATTAGACAATGCCCACCACTAAACTCAAGATTAGTGTCAATTTGTACTCAGATATTTAACAGCCTCTTATTCATTAGCCTTCTTCTTTGGTAACAGTTAATAGTATTGACTTACTTTCACTTTAAATCTTCTAGATCATTGAAAAGACTAACATCTTACATGTATGTTAGTGAATACAAAATCGTACTGAAGCACATAAATAGATATTACGGTAGGTGGGCAAAACACCTTTATATGAAGCAAGTTTTAAGGCATTTCTTAAAACATAAGGCATTTCTTCAAACACGAGGAAAAAAAAGACAAGCTAGAGGTACAGAGCCTTGTAAAAGTATTCAGCCCCCAACTTTTTGTTCATGTAAATGAATATTACAACAGGGATTTTCATCAACTTAACTGAGAATTTTTATTTGTGAATCACATGCTCCTTTTTTCCACAGAAGAGCCCAAAAATCAGGGAAAATTGTAATGCATGAGAAACTAAAAATTCAAAAACTAAAATGTCAGCAGTTCAAAAGAATTCATCCTCCTTTGCTCAGTACTTAGTTGAACCAACTCTCACAGCTATTATAGCCAGTAGTCCTGAATAAGTCTCTATTAACTTGCGCAACATGATAGAGCAAGATTTGTCCATTCCTCCTTGCAAAATAGCTCAAACTGTGCCAGATTAGTTGGACAGCAATCTTGAGGTCTTGCCAGAGATGAAATCCGGTTAAGGTCAGGATTCAGACTGGGCCAGGATTCGAGAACATCAATTTTCTTCATGGTTGGAGTGCTTTGGCAGTGTGCTTTTGGGCATTGTCCTGCTAAAAGATGAACTTCCTCCTCAGTTTAAGCTTCATGGCAAAGGCTAGCAGGTTTTTAATCCATGATCTATCTGCATTTGGCAATATTCATCTTCACATCAATCCTGACCAGGTTTCCAGTTCCTGCTGCTGAAAAGCATCCCCATAGCATGATGCTACCTCCACAATAGCTTACATTAGGGATGGTGTTACCTGGCTGATACGCAGTATTAGATTTATGCCACATGTACTACTTAGCGCTGAGGCCAAAAGGTTTCACTTTCAACTCATCTAACCACACAAGACCTTCTTCTTCCACATCTTTACCATATCTTCTAAGTGTCACTTTGCAAAGTATTTACAGGCAAGAATATGCCTTTTTTTTTTAGCCAGGGCTCCTTCCTTGCCACTCTTCCATAAGTACCCACTTTGTGCAAGGCCTTAGAGATTGTGGAGCCATGAACTTCATCTCCAGTTGCAGCCACTGACTTCTGCAGCTCACTCAGAGTGACTTGGTTTCACAGTAGCCTCTCTTCTAAGTGCTATTCTTTTCCATTGACTATATTTAGAGGGGCACCCTGACCTATGCAGCTGTGACTGTGGTTTCATATTTTTTCCACTTTTTCATGATACACTGTACTGAGCTCCAAGGTATGTTCATCCTTGCCCAGATTTGTGCTTCTCTATTATCATTTCCCTGATCTGTCTTGAATGCTCCTTTATCTTCATTTTGGTTTGGTCTATCTAGCATACTGTTGAACTTTATTGAGAGAGGGGGTATTTATTGTTATAATTTCATTGAAAACAGGTGATCCTCCAAATCTCCACATCAACAAACTAAGTGAGTTGGTAATGTAAAACATTGCATCCAAAGAAAGTTAGTGTAGTAATTACAAAGGGGATGAATACGCTTTCAGGCGCACAAATTTGGTCTTTAGTTTTTAGTAAATTGTTGACAGCTTCTGGAACTTTTCTTTTGATTTGACATGACATGCAAGGTTTTGTGGATTGGGACAAAAATCCTACTTCAATATATTTTAAATTTAGAAAATGAGACAGAAAAATGTGAAAATAGTTGTGGGGACTGAATACTTTTTCAAGGCACTGTATATGAAGAGATTTTAAACAAATTCAGCATACACAGAGTAAAAGAAGGAAGGTGAGTTAGATATGCATAGGTGTAATCACATCTAGAGACATGAAAGGTATGCAGCAGATAAGCTGAGTTGAGAGGTGGAAGTTGGGGCAGTCACTGGAGGAATTACAAATGTTATTTGGGCAGTCTGGCAATGCAGAAATATAGGAGGCAATTCAGATGGTAGGAAGCAACATGTGATTGTCATCTCATAAATGTGGAAACTGACGTTGAGGGTTAAAACAAATCTACTGAACACCTCATTTGTAATGGAGAGCACAGATTTCTGTGAGAGGATGCATAGCATGGGTCAATGATATTTGTAAGAGATTGCAAACTAGATGGTTGATATATTACAGAGGAATACTTCTATCTAGGAAAATAAAACAAAATACGAGCAAAAGGCTTTCACAGTTTCAGTTCTTCAGGTTTTATAAAGGCTATTTAAATATGCACTAATTTAAAGGCCATATTTTTATTTGAACATACCAACAAGCTCATTTCACGTTTTTGTTATCAAAATGAATATAACATTTTCAGTATTAAGACTTAGTGTTGTTTTGTTTTCCTAAATTGAAACTTTCCTGTGTAACACATACCAACCATCCAAACTCTAAACCACTTCATGAACATTTGATAATCCCTTAAATTCCAGCTATCTTTCTCTTCATAAACGTTAAGCATCAATTGGTATAAATGCATCTTCATCGGTTTCAAAAAAAAACAACCCCAGATAGCTTTAGATTAAAGGTGAAAGGATTCTAGAGGTAACCCTCGTGCAACATTTTATTATACTCTGAATAGGAAAAATGCACACCAAATGGACTTTTTTCAAAGTCATTTTCATTATTGTATTGGAATACATTGTCCAGACAAAATACGTTGAAATATGTTATTGTCTTAATGGATGTCTTAGTAAAGTCACCCAAGCAAACTTTATATAAATGATTTGTTCAGAGATCTTTGTGCACTTTCCGACAAACATTTAAAAAGTGATAACAGGGCTGTAACTAAAGCTCTCTAACTCTTTTGTTAGAAAATCCAGCAATGGTTTCTACAGGGTAGCACAAAAGTCGGAATACTGGTGCGATGCATGAATGGACTTGCAGTGTAGATCCTGCCTCACACATATATAGTACATTTCCCACACAACAGCACAACATAAATATTTTGCACAACACAGCCCTGAGGAATCATTGGATTGCGTAGAGGGATAGTTTAAAAGAAGCAAGCAAGGACAGTCGACACATTTTGCGTGCCACAGTCCTAAGGGTCATCGGACTGCATAAAGGGAGAGCAAGTTTAAAAGAAGCGAACTGGGGCAGTTGGCACATTTTGCGCACCACAGTTCCCGAGGAGATGTTGGATTGCGCAAAACTAGGCACTTTGCAAGGACCAATAAAAAGAAATTAGGTTTAAGCCAAGCGGACGTTGTGTGAGTGGGCCAGTGTTGGAGTGGGGAGGATTTGGCTTATCGAGATTTCAGTGAGGAGAGGTGTAAGCTGTAGGCTAATTTTTTTTGTTAATTGTTCTTTCTTTCTTATTGCACATTTACAGCAGTGGAGCAGCCAGATAGGATACTAGAATGCACCTCTCGTGGGATGTGGGAAGGCACAGAGACCTCCAGTGTCCCTGACAACTATACCTACAAGAAGTGTAATCAGCTACAAACTGTTTTAGGGAATTGGAGCTGGAACTAGATGAACTCTGGATCATTCAGGAGGCTGAAGGGTTGATAGACAGGACATACAGAGAGGTAGTTACACCCAAGGTGTAGGACACAGGTAAATGGGTGACTATCAGAGGGGGGAAAGGGGATAGGCAGCCAGTACAGAGTATACCTGTACCTGTTCTTTCAACAACAGGTATACTGCCTTGGGTACTGTTGGAAGGGGTGACCTAACAGAGGAAAGCCACAACGGTCAAGTTTCTGGCACTGAGTCTGGCTCTGTGGCTCAGAAGGAAAGGGAGCAGAAGAGACAAGCTCTTAAGGGGATTCTGTTAGGGGAACAGAAAGGAGGTTTTGTGGATGAGAATGAGATTCCCAGATGGATTGTTGCCTCCTGGGTGCCAGGGTCATGGACATTCCGGATTGTTTCCATAACATTCTTAAGTGGGAAGATGAGCAGATAGATATCATTATCCTTGTTGGTACCAATGACAAAGGTAAGATAGGTGACAAGGTCTTGCAAAGTGAGTTCAGGGAGTTAGGTGCTAAGTTAAAGGACAGGACACCCAGGTTTGTGATCTCAGGTTTGCTACCCATGCTACATGCTAGCGAGGCCAGAAATTAGGAAGCTAAGGAGTTGATGCAGGAGGGAGGGCTTCACATTTCTGGATCATTCTCTTCCAGGGAAGGTGTGAACTGTACAGAAGGGACGATTTGCACATGAACAGACAGTGAAGTGGTTGTGGAAAAAGATGCTGTTAAGCCTACATATAAGGTCAAAGATCAAAAGGTTGAGCATGGTGGGACTAATGTTCTGAGGTACATATATTTAAAGGCAAGGAGTATTGTACAAAAGGCAGATGAGCTTCGGGCATGGGTCAGCATGTGAAATTATGATATTGTAGCTACTAGTGAGACTTGGTTGCAGGAGGGGCAGGAGTGGCAGCTCGATATTCAGGGGTTCCTTTGTTTTAGGCATGCTAGACCAGGAGGGGTGACATTACTAGTCAGGGAAAATGTTATGGCAGTGCTCAGTCAGGACAGACTGAAGAGCTCATCTAGTTTGGCTTTATGGGTAGAATTGAGGAATAAGAAAGGTATGACCACATTAACAGGATTATATTACTGACCACCGAAGATTTAGAGGAGCAAATTTGTAGAGATCGCTGACTGTTGCAAGGAACATAAAATTGTGAAAGAAAGTAATTTTACCTTTCCACATATTGACTGGAACTCCCATACTGTAAAAGGGCTGGATGGGAAATAGTTTGTGAAATATGCTCAGGAAAGTTTCCTCCATCAGTACATAGAAGTCCCAACTATAGAGAGTCTGATACTTTATCTATTAGCCAATGAGACAGGCCAGGTGTTAGAAGTTTGTGCAGGGGAACACTTTGCATCTAGTGTTCATAATGCCATGAGATTCATAATAATCATGTAAAAGGATATGTCTGGTCCTCAAGTTGATATTCTAAATTGGAGAAAGGCCAATTTTAATGTATCAAAAAAGCATCTGGCAAGTATCAATTCGGGTAGGTGGTTTTCTGGCAAAGCTATGCTCGGTAAGAGGGAGGCCTTCAAAAATGAAATTTTGAGAGTACGGAGTTTGTACGTTCCTGTCAGAATAAAAGGAATAATAACAAGTTGATGGTCATTGAAAGAAGGAAGTACATAGCAGGTACGGGCAAGCAGAAACAAATGAGGTACTTGAGGAGTATAAGAAATGCAAGAGAACATTTAAGAAGGATATCAGAAGGGCTAAAAAAAGACATGAGGGTGCTCTACCAAACAAGGTGAAGGAGAATCCTAAGACGCTCTATAAATATGTTAAGGGCAAAAGGACAGCAAGAGACAAAACTGGTCCTCCAGAAGATCACAATGGCAATCCATATGTGGAGCCAAAATTGATGGGGAAGATCTTAAATGGATTTTTTACATTTGTATTTACCCGGGAGATGGATACAGAATCTATACATGTGAGGCAATGCAGCAGTGAGGTCATTGATACCATACAGATTACAGAGGAGAAGGTGTTTGCTGTCTTTATACAAATTAGGATGGATTAAACCCCCAGGGCCTGATAAGGTGTCCTTTCAGACCCTGTGGAGGCTAGTGCAGAAATTGCAAGGGCCCTGACAGAGACATTTAAAACATCCTTAGCCACTTGTGAGGACCAAGAGGATCAGAGGATAGCTAAAGTTGTTCCATTGTTTAAGAAAGGCTCTAAGAATAAGTCAAGAAATAATAGGCTAGTGAGCCTGACATCGTCAGCAAGAAAAATTTTAGAAGTTATTCTAAGGGCAGGATATAGTGTATAAGTATTTGGACAGAAGGTACTGATGAGGGTAGTCCACATGACTTTATGCATGGTAAGTCGTGTCTAACCAAATTTATAGAGGTTTTCAAGGAAGTTATCAAGAAAGTTGATGAAGTCAAGGTAGTGGATGTTGTCTGTATGGACTTTAGCAAGGCATTTGACAAGGTCCCGCATGAGAGGTTGGTCAAGAAGGCTCATTCACTTGGCATTCAAGATGAGGTATTAAACTGAATTAGACATTGGCTTTGTGGAAGAAGCTAGAGAGTAATGGTAGATGGTTGCCACTCTGACTGGAGGCCTGTGACTAGTGGAGTGCCACAGGGATCAGCGCTGGGTTGTTGCTTGTCATCTACATCAATGATCTGGATGATAATGTGATAAACTGGATCATCAAATTAGCAGATGATACGAGGACTGGAGGTATAGAGGACAGCGAGGAAGACTATCAAGCTTGCAGTGGGATCTGGTCCAGCTGGAAAAATGAGCTGAAAAATGGCATTTGAAATTTAACGCAGACAAGTGTGAGGTGTTGCACCTTGGGAGGACCAACCAGGGTAAGTCTTACATGATGGGTGGTACGGCACTGAGGAGTGTGGTAGAACAGCAGGATTTGGGAATACAGGTCCATAATTATTTGAAAGTGGCGTCATAGGTAGATAGAATCATAAAGAAAGCTTTTCGCATAATAGCCTTCGTAAACTAAGGTATTGTGTACAGAATACTGGTGTTATACCGATATTGTATAAGACACTGGTGGGGTCTAATTTGGAGTATTGTGTGCAGTTTTGGTCACCTACCTACAGAAAAGTTGTAAATAAGATTGAAAGACAGCAGAGAAAACTTACAAAGGTGTTGCTGGGACTTGAGGTCCTCAGTTATAAGGAAAGATTGAATAGGTTAGAACTTTATTCCCTAGAACATAGAAGACTGAGGGGAGATTTATTAGAGGTATACAAAATTATGAAGCATATAGATTGGGTAAATGCAAGCAGGTTTTTTCCCCACTGAGGTTGGGTGACACTAGAACTGGAGGTCATGGGTTAAGGGTGAAAGGTAAAATGTTTAGGGACACATGAGGGAAAACTTTGTCACTCAGAGGGTGGTGAGAGTGTGAACAAGGTGCCAGTCAAATGGTGGATGTGGGGTCAATTTTAAGATATAAGAGAAACTTGGACAGGTAACTGGATGAAAGTGGTAATGGAGAGCTATAGTCTGGGTGCAGGTCAATAGGACTATCCAAATTAATGGTTTTGTATAGACTTGATGGGCCAAAAGGCTGTTTCTATGCTGTAGTCTTCTCTAAACAGATTAATGTGTTTAGGAGAGAAATAACTTTTTAAACCATGAAGTTATTCGTATATACTCAATGCATATTTGAGGTACAGATTGGTAGGTTGGTGATTGCTAAGGGGGTTAAGGGCTACAGGGGGAAGGTGGGAGAATGGGGTTAAAAAAATCAGCTATGAGTGAATGGTGGCACAAACTCACTAGGCCAAACAGCCTTTGTTCTTGTATCCTATGGTCTTGTGGATAACCTAATTTTGAAACAATCCAAATTAAACTAAATACTCAAGAAGGTAAAATTAAAGACAGATGCATTGGGAAAAATTACCTGGAAGATGAATAAAACTAAAGAAGCACTGAAGAATATTTTCATTCATAGTTTTATGAAAAACTTTTGCTTTCTGGAACAACCTATGCTTTTTTTCTTACTATATCATTATCTGCTGTTTCAAATACAGGTACTTGGGCATAAAATTAGATTGTTTGCTAAAGATAAGTAAGATTTATTGAGAGGTAACTCTTTTCAAGTCTGCCCTTCTAAATAACCTTGTACGTCCCTGATCTGAAGACAGAGACTTAAGATTATTTAGGAGGACGGACTTGAAAAAGGTTAAATAACTAAATATTTGTTCTTAGTTACTGCTCAACAAAAAATATTTTATTCAAATTAATTGGTGGCAGGTAAGGAACAAGAATCTTGTTGAGAAACAATTTGACAAATGGAGCAATCTGCATTTTTATCTATCACCCACTCCTAGCTGCAGTCACCCATTCTAATTAATTCTCAAATAAAATTCACTTCTGGTTTATCTCGGTATTAAAGCTTCATTACGATGCCACTTAATATTAAGTTTGCTACAGTGCAATTTCATTTCAAATCACAATTAGTAAAGTGAATACCATTTAAGAATAATTGTTTCTAGGCTTCCATTAACTGCAGAAAGAAAGAAATCTGGTCAGGAAGCCTGTGATCCGAAGTGCCCCCAAGGAGCAAATCCAATTAATTATGAGGTCTGTCACCTGACATTCTGGTCTAATGGCCAAAATACAGATACCAAGCAAAATTATGACCCCTATATAAGGGAAACTAATGTAGGAAATGCATACACTAGGAATACCTAGACTGTTGCAGAACAATCGGATTAAAGTAGTTAGGAAACACAAGAGACTGCAGATGCAAGAATCTGGAGCAAAAAAAATAAACTGATGGAGGAACTCAGTGGGCCAGGCAACATCTGTGGAGGCAAAGAGACAGTCAATATTTTGGGTTGAGACATTGAATCAAGACTGGTTGGCCCTTCCTATAAAGACTCAATTACACAAAGCAGGAATAGGTAGGTGTACAATTTCCTCCTATGCAACTCAACCTGAGTGTGGCTATTCTACCCAGTCATAATTTCATAAGAGTGACAAGTTTAAAAAATTTCCTGCACTTCAGGGTGGGAGTTTCAGGAAGTGAACGTAAAGTAATTATAGTTCAATCAAAGAACTTCTCTTTTCTATTCTTTGTAATGATTGATCATGTTAATTATCACACTTAATCAAAACATTCAGCCACACATATTCATAGACCTTAATTGTAAAGAAGTCATTGTAATCTCATTGGTGTCACAGTGGACTGTTGATTTTATCCAGAATGACAAAATCTTTTGTAGTATAAAGATTAACGATGAGTGACGGCAATAGCATCTGTCACATTAAAGGGTTTCAGGTGACATGGAAATGAACAAGGAATTTAGAATAGCCAGCAAGACAAATATTAAAACTTTCGACTCACTCCTACATATTTATCATAAATAAAATAGTAAAATTTGTTTGGTCTTATTTCTCACTTAATTCCTTTGCTAGCAATGATCATTCTAGTGCTAATGACAAACATTCAAATGTGGGCAAGTGCTTGAATAAACATTAAGGATTAATTATATGGGTTAATTATCAAGATTTGTAGACTTCATCCCAGAGAGAAAAAAAGATAAAACACAAATAAAATTCAGAAAAGACATCGTCCTTTACGCATTCAGATATAAAATTTGCCAGCTTACCTCGTGGATATATCTGCAATGGTTCAATCATCTCTCCATTAACTTGCTGTTCTGTCACAGTAGCATAATACTAGGAAAGAAAACACAAAATAGATGGAATCAAACTAAAATTTTACAAAGATAATTTAGTCTTCCCCATAAAAAGAGGAAAATTGAGAAGATGAGGCAACAATTTCAGGAAGAAATCCATAATCTCTATTTATATGATATGTTTTAATAATGTAGAAAACGCCGTGTGGGTCTTATTCACGGTGACCGGTGTCACTCCTGCCAATAATGAAAAAGAGAACCAAGTCTAGACATCTTTACTCTTTACACTACTCCATAAATTTCTGGAGTTGGTAAACCTGAAAACATAACTTCCGAATCAGAACCAGTGATATTAAATCAGGTTTAATATCACTGTCATACGTTGTGAAATTTGTTGCTTTGTGGCAGCAGTACATTGTAATACAAATTATTTTTTAAACTATAAATTACAAAAAGAAATATATTTAGAAAATAAAATTAAGTAAGTAGTGGAAAAAGAAAGCAAACCAAATAATAATAATAATGTACATGGGTGCATTATCCATTCAGAAATGTGATGGCAGAGGGAAAGAAGCTGTTAGTGAATCTTTGAACCTATGTCTTCCGACTCCTTTACCTCCTCCTCGATGGTAGCAATGAGAAGAGGGCATGTCCTGGGTGGTGGGGGTCCTTAATGAATTTTCCAACCCAAGACTAAACCATTAATATTTACAGTCAACAGCCCCCAACACAGATAGCTGTGTGGTGTCACTTGTCACAGTCATTTCTTCCCAACATCCCTTACCCCACTCCAGCAAGTTCTTAATTAAATCAATAAAAAAAGACCTGAACCATCGACTGCTTATGCCTCTCCATAGATGCTGTCTGACTTGCTGAGTTTCCCCAACATATTTTGTGTGTGTGTGGGGCTCTGGATTTCCAGCATCTGTTGAATCTCTTGCGTAAAGGAGTTAATGCTTACTTGTCTGGGGGTAAGACTAACATCAGAGTTGGAAGTCAGCAGACTTGATGGAGATTTATGTTAACTATCAGAGGTACAAAATGTCAAGATTTTGCATGGTTCAGGTCAGATGAAGTGAAAGGTCGTTGGTGAAGAATGCATTCATTATCAACAGGGAAATTAATATTTTGATCTTTTGAACATCTTTCTAATGTTCAATTTAAAACTTTGAATTATCGATGAGTTGAGGGTCACGGCAAGCTGTGAGTGCAATAGGGTTTGAAGAGAATGTCAGAATCAAAACTTATCTGTTCATTTATTTATTTATTCATTCATTCTCTTCTAGATTATGTGTTGCATTGAACTGCCACTACTAACTTAACAAATTTCACAACACATGCTGGTGATAATAAACCTGATTCTGATTCTGAATGTGCAATGAAGCTGATTCCTCATGCTGATGCCACCTAGGGGCAGCATTTCAATGAGGAGAAGACTCATAATGACTCTTGAGGACCACAAAGATAACAGCATTGCATCAGAGAGAAAAGCTACTATTAGAGATTAATCAAAAGTTTAACTGAACCAGACACATACAGTGCCTTTAAAAAGTATTCAGCCCCCAACCCTTTGTTCACATAAATGAGTATTACAACCAGAAATTTTGATCAATTGAACAGAAAACTTTTATTTGTGAATTACATGCTGCTTTTTCACAGTAGTGCCCAAAAACAGAGCTTTTATGCTCTACAACAATTGTAAGGCATGAAAAACTAAAAATTCAAAAACTGAAATGTCAGCAGTTCCAAAGTATTCATCACCCTTTGCTCAGTACTTAGTGAACCACCTCTCACAGCTATTCCAGCCAGTAATCTTTTTAGATAAATCTCTATTAGCTTTGCACAGCGTAACGTTGCAAGATCTGTCCATTCCTCCTTGCAAGATAGTTCAAGCTGTGCCAGGATAGTTGGGGAGCAGTGATGGACAGCAATCTTAAGATCTTGCAGAGATGTTCAATTGAGTTAACCTCAGGACTCTCACTGGGCCACTCAAGGACATCAATTTTCTTCATTTGAAGCCATTCCATGGTTGCCCTGGCAGTGTGCTTTAGGTCATCGTCCTGCTGAAAGACAAACTTCCTCCCCAGTTTAAGCTTTCTGGCAGAGGTTAGCAGGTTTTATCCAGAATCTCTCTGTATTTAGCAGGATTTGTCCTCCCATCAATCCTGACCAGATTTCCAATCCCTGCTGCGAAAAAGCATCCCCATAGCATGACGCCACCTCCACCATACCTAACATTAGGGATGGTGTTACCTGGCTGATGCATCATATTAGATTTACACCGCACGTACCACTTATCGTTGAGGGCAAAAATTCCACTTCCATCTCATCTGACCACAAGACCTTCTTTCACATCTTTACGGTATCTTCTAAGTGAGACTTTGCAAAGTTTTTATGGGCAAGGATACGCTTTTTTTTAGCTAGGGCCCCCTCCCTGCCATTCTTCTTTGGCAACTAAATTTAGAGGAGTGTCCTTAGGCAATGTGGCTGTGGTTTCACATTTTTTCCACTTTTTCACGATGGACTTTACTGAGCTCTGAGGTATGATCACTGCCTTTGTGATTGTACCCTTGCCCAGATTTGTGCTTCTCTAATATCATTTCCCTGACATGTCTTGAATGCCCCTTTGTCTTCATGTTGGTTTGGTCTGTTGAAAATCTAGCACACTGTTGGACCTTAAGAGATAGAGGGGTATATCTATTTTTATGAATTCATTGAAAACAGGTGATCACCCAATTTTCTACATCAACAAATCAGGTAAAAGTAATACGGTATATTGCACCTGAGGAAAGTTAGCTTAGTAATTAAAAAGGGATGAATACTTTATCAGCCTCACAATCTTGGTTTTTAACTCATAGTAAATTGTTGACAGGTTTTGGGATTTTTCTTTTGATTTGACATGACATACAAAGTTTTGTGGATCGGGACAAAATCTGACTTCAATACATTTTAAATTTAGAAAATGAGACAGTAAAATATGAAAATAGTTGTGAGGGCTGAATAATTTTTCAAGACACTGTAAATAATATGTCTGTAAGAACAGGTCGAAGACTAGATACTCTACAGAGAGGAACATCTGATTATGCCTCAAAGCCTTTTCATCATTTATAAGGCATATCAGGGTATAATGGAAAACTCTTCACTTGCTTGGATGAGTGAAACTTCAACAACATTTAAGTAGCTCAAAATCATCCTGGGCGAAGTGCTTAACTTCGATGGCACGTGATCTAACATCTTGAAAGTTGCACTGTCAGACCACCTTGGCTAGAGCCTGCTTAACACAGAAACTGCACAGCAGCAAATTTCCAAAGCTTAGAATCACAGAACGGTACATTACAGAATTCCATGCTGTAGTTATATGCTGGGTCTTTCAGAAAGCCACCCCAGACGACCCCATTCCCTCATATTTCCTTGATATTCCTGAAATCTTCTCCTTCAAGCAGTTATCCAGTTCATTTTCACGGCCACTAATGAATCAATATTCAGGCCTAACAGGTTGAACATTCCAAATCCTAATCATTCTTTACACCTCTCATGTCATGTAGTGTAAATCTGTGTCCTCTTGTTATTGACCTCTGTATCTATCACTGGGATGACAAGGGCCTTGTGGTGGTGTGCATGTACCAGAACATTGAGGGCATCTTTAACATACTCCTGACGCTGATGTTTACCCAACGCTGTCTACTTGATTTAATAACACTTCTCAAACCCATGACCGTCACTACAAGGTCAAAAGAAGGAGGCATATGGGAACACCGATGTCAGCAATTTCTCCTTCATGTCATGACTTTCAGATACATTGCATTTCTTACAGTGTCACGCCATTACGTTTGCCTAATAGAACTTTGAAAATAGTTTCACATCATAAAAATATATCCATATCTAAACTATTAGAAATGGCATTAAGTACTAGTCTTTACAGGAATGCCTACATCTTGTTAGTAAAGGGACTTTCTGGCATTGTTTACATTAGTGGCAGTCAAACCACATATAGGAAAGGTGATAAAGTATGTCAAGCATATTCAAATAAGCAGGGTAATGTGTGAAGGCCCCTGTCACTGGGTAAGTCATTTCTGTTTATTGGCTAGGATAAGGATAGTGTTATGAGTAAGCTGGTTAAGTGAAATAAATTGCTTTCTTCCTAGTTAAAAGTACACCAATTTTAATAAAAATATGATAAAAGATTAATAAAAAATGTTTTACTGTATTGTTGCTGTCAGGTTTACTAATGAGTTTTAATAACAGTATTGTAAATAAAATCACCATATTTGCTACTAGTGATATAACCCCTAATGCAGGAGTTCCCAACCTTTTTTATGCCATGGACCCCTACCATTAACCAAGGGGTCTGTAGACCCCAGGTTGGGAACCAATGCCCTAACAGATTGCTAAAACAATCAGAGATCCCATTCCAGATCACCAGTCAGTAGGAGGTAAATAAGCAAGAAGTGTGAAACTAAATTAACGTCCTTTCAAAGAATTGGTTTATGCTCAATGGTTTCCTGCTATGCTGATGTTACACTATGTTTCTGTGGGAGCCAGTGTTTAGTCCAAAGGAAGAGCCAGGAGTCTGGGCTCATTCAAGCTTAAGAACAAGGGTTACTTTTAAATGCGAGTGGTGTACCAGAACTCACTAAATCATGCTTTTGAATTTATCACTGCTTTTCAGAGAGAAGGCACAGGCCAGAGGGAATATGAAGAAAATGTAAATGATAAAAAAAACCCATAGCCTTTTCTCAGAAGTATACTAAAAAGCTACTTATGATAGATATCCAGAAATCAGTAAAGCCTTTGAGTGAGGAAATGAATGCAAGTTCAATATCAACGTTTAAGAGATGTTTGGATAGGTATATGGATGGTAGGGTATGGAGGGCTATGGTGCTGGTGCAGCTGATAGAAGTATGCAGCTTAAATGGTTTGGCACAGACTAGACTAGCTAAAGGGCCTGTTTCTGTGCTTTATTCTGTGCTATGACTCCATGAGATCCTTATGATTTGCATCCAGCAAAATGGAAGAAATCCAGAGCTTGAGATCAATAAAAAGAAATTCAGGAACTATGTAACTGCCATGAGAATTTGAAGATTATTTAAACATTTAAAAATAATAACAAGTAATTTTATTAAATTATGTGCCAGCTGATAACCAGTTCTGTTTCCTTTGGTTAAAACTCAAAATAGTTTCATAATAAAGCACTAATACTCACAATTCAACTAATTTATTGCAACTTTCCAAAGAATAATTTGCAGCTGCTTAACAGAAGACTTTATGGCAGCCATATGTTATAAAGGAAATCCAGTATTGTCAACTACCACCAGAAATATAACTAGTTTAGCAAATTAGCCCACAGAAACAATACTGCAGCATCACCTCTAGCTTTCATTCATTGAGGTAATGTAATATGATGGAATAACATATGCTAAATTTGTAAATTGTTGTTTAGTCTTTGTTTAACTTTATGAAAAGATTATCTAAGATTCCTTTTTATACTATTTTCTAGGTTCTTTTCTTATTTTCTCATGGTACTGACTCTTTCTTGAGGAACAATTCTGGGAGCACGAATTGTCTTTGTAAGATTTTCCAAATAGTAAATTGAGACAGATTGTCGGATGATAGCGGACACCCTAATTGAACTGATTCTAGGGTGATTTTGTGCTTTAGTACCTAAAAGATACACAAAGTCAATAACTTTAATGTTTCAATACTATTGCATAATATAACTGCTCCCAATATGTAATGCTCTCATTATAATCACCATATAGAGTTCCACTGTTATACCCTTTTTTCAAAATAGTGTCTCTGACATAACAGAAGTTTAGAAGGATAATAGTTGTATTAAATTATGCCTGTTTTTCCCCATTCAATGTGCACCACTTTTTTTATCCCTTCATAAAACGCTGATGAACATTTGGTGACAACCATATAAGAAAAAAAGTCAGAATACTTTTTTACAAATGTTTGTATAAACTTAAGAAATGTAGGATACTCCTCCATTAGAACCCATCCAATTAGAAGTACAAGAGCAAGAGCCCAAATGCTGTAAACCATAACCATAATTTTAGAATTTGTTTGTAATGTATTAGTCACCAATAACCTAATGCGAACGAATATATTTCATGGTAGTTGTCAGAATGAGACACAAAAGAAAACTGAAATAATTTTAAAATTATTTCGTGAGAGGAAACTTAAGTTGACAATGAAAATAAAGTTGAACAATTATTAAAGTGGTGGACAAAATTAATTATCATTTTCTTTTACAACAAATCATTAGCAAATGTTGAAGAGACTTTTGAGACACAGTACACCATGGTGGCATAGCAGTTAGTCGAGTGTAATCAGAGCTCAGGCAGTAGTTCAGAGTTCGGTTCCAAAGTTCTCTGTAAGGAGTCTGTACATCCTCCCCGTGGAATACATGGGTTTTCTCTGGGTCCTCCGGTTTCCTCCCAGAGTCCAAAGATGTACCAGTTAGTAGGTTAGTTGGTCATTGTAAATTGTCTCCAGGGTTAAATTGGGGGTTGCCGGGTAGTGCAGCTTGTAGGGCTTGAAGGGCTCGAAGGGCCTATTCCACAGTGTCTCTAAATTAATTAATTAATTAATTAATAAGACTGCAAACTAGTGGTAGCTTGTAGTCTTAAGAGGCTACAACCATGTTAATAATCAAACATAACTTAATTAAATTAATAAAATTACTTAAAGTGAAATGAACAATTACCCTCAGTTGTCCTTTGAATGAATGTTGACAGCTACTTTTAAGGAAGTGGGGCCATGCTAAATGCACTAAACTTTGATGAGAAGCCAGATGGAAGATGTATCTGGCCTCCTCCCTCCAGTCATTGTGCAATTGACTTAGACTCAGCAGCAAGTTCAGGAAGAAAGCAGGAGGTCAGATGCTGGGGTAGAAATTTGGAACTCACCAATCCATGTTCTGCTACTAGCCAGTGGTTCTCTGAGAACCAGCTATCAATCAGCACAATTTGGCTGAATGTCAGCAGTGAAAAAAATTCGATCAATGAATACAGTTATTGCTTTTATTTATAATTTAATATTTTCTATACTTACATTTACATTTGAAGTGTGAGTGCTCTTGGTGAAGTAATCTGTCAGTTGAATGGTTTCTTACATAATTTTGGTGTGAAGATGCGATGAAGCCACAGTAGTGAAGTTTGGAATCACATACAAGCCAGACCACCTGAGCAGCAGATATCCTTATCAACAATCTACAGACTGAACTCAGCAGGTCAACAAAATCTGTGTGTGTGTGTGTGTGTGTGGAATTTGTTGATGCTTTGGGCCAAAACCCTGCGTCAGGACAGAATGCAACCTAAATGCTGACGAGTGCTGACAGTGGATTTCAATCTTTTGGGTCTGGTGATATTGACCCCCTAGGTTCCTCGGAAGTCAAGAGCTTGGTGGTTGTGGCTTAAGTGTTACAAGAACAAAGACTAAAACAAAGAAAAAAGACAGACACAAAAAAGTTGTTGTTGTCTCATACTCAGAATACAGTTAACAATATTCCAGTGATGACACACTAGCTGCAAAAAAACTAAGAAACATCCAGACAATACAGAATTAGCTATACTACAATCATTAGAAAATTTACACAGTAACATATATAAGTGATTATATTAAAATTATAAGCAAGCATAGGAAAGTAAATTACAAGGAAAATACCTGAAAAAAATAACAACTGCTGCTCTACTCTCTAGGTTCCTCTAGCAGATTGCTTATTGCTCCAAATTCCAGCATCTGCAGTCTTCTTCTGTCCCTAATCCAACAGCCAGATTTGAAAATGGAAGATATGGAAAAACAGAGTCTCTGAACTGCACTACCAAGGCTAAAGAATGTGATATAATCAGCTAAATCAATTTATGTTGTCACTGAATGAGTCATTGTAGCTTGCAGATTATAACTGGAAGGAAGGTCAAGGGAATTCCATATTTGCAAGGTCCTAAAATTTATGAGGAATAAATAGGATCCGAATCCTGATTTTAAGAGTCCTGATGAAGGATCTAAACCAGAAATGATGCCTGACCTACTGAGTTCCTCCAATGTCTTTGTATGTTGCTTCAGAATCAGAAGGCAAGGAGGGAATTCAGATCAGCAGCTTTAGAAAACTATGGTAGTTAGTTACAACAATGATGGAAATCTTATTTTAATAAACAATGAACCTAAATCGTAAAATAACCAGAACATTGAATAGGGAATGGAACTAATTAATAGAACATTTACTTAATTTGATTTTCCTAACTTGCATCTGATTTAGCAACTACCTTTGCTTGGTGAAAAACCTAATAATATTTTCCTTTCTTTCTTCTATACATCTGGGTACCAACAGTTTGGGAACATAAAGCCCACATCAAAATAACAATACACTAAGGAAAACTATTTCAAAACCTTTTATTACCCTTGCAAAAAATAATTGCTGCTGTCTGTTACTCAAATGGTCAAGACAAGTAGGTTTTAAGGGTAACAGTTTTATGGATCGACCTGAGAGCAGTAATAAATGTTAACAAGTAGTCTCGAAAAACAGTTCAAAATAAAGTCTTGCCAAAATACAATGACATTTCTAAACATAGTAATTTTCACAGAAAATATGACGCCAGTGGCTATTTTGAGCTTTGTTCATGTATTTTTAATAGGAAATTTGCCAGTTATCGATCCGCAGCTTGTTCCATCTGCCTAAGGCAGTTATACTACTTGCAAGCAACTTTCCAATCAGCAGCTGTCAAAAATCACAAGATCCACAGGCATATTCCCCATTTCTTTATTTGCTTAATGTCACTAAAGAATACTTTTGCAAGTCACTAAACAGAAGACCTACTTTTGAACACTCTAACCCCTCAATTGACACTGGCCATTTTGTCTATATTTAAAGTAAAAGGAGAACGTGTGGCCATTTAGTTATTACTGGGAAGGTAGCTTAGAGGTCGGTATAATTATTGTACCAGCAATCATCGATCGGGGTTCCATTCGCTCTGTTATCAGTAAAGAGTTTGTACATTCTTTCCATTTCCTCCAGGTGCTCCAGTTTCCTCCACATTCCACAGACGCACAGGTTAGGATTAGTGAGCTCTGGGTATGCTACGTTGGTGCCAGAAGCGTGGCAATACTTGTAGGCTTCCACCAGCACAATCCTTGGATCGTGCTGATCATTGACACACAGAGCAATGCATTTCACTGTATATTTCGACATACATGTGACAAATAAAGCTAATCTTCTTTAATCTACTGCCATGCAAACAGGACTTTACCAGCTGCTTTGCAGTTACTGAGTTTTGACCACATCTAAACAAAAAATGAAAATTTTGGTTCACTCATAATTATTACATAAAACTTACTGGAGTTTAGCCTCTCAGGCCAAAATATCATAAGTTTAATTTCCTATGGTTGCTCAAATAGTTGCCCAAAATAGTTACCAGTGATTCTCAGTAAGAAAACCTGAAGATCCCATGTATTGCCCAAAGTTAAACTCAAGCAAGATAGGCACAACTATTATCCAAGTTGCTCTCAAAGGTTTCCAAAAAAATCCAGAGCTTAATCAGTAAAAATAGTTGGATCATGAGTTATGAAACTAAAGCAGCTGCTTGCCTTTCTGAAGCTTAATCATGCATAGCCTGAAATACATGGACATATTTGCGTACATGCATATTTGAACCCAGGATGTTGTAGTTGACATACAAGCAGCATTTTAGAATGGCTGTCATCAAAGTCTGAGACAGCTGCATGGTGGACATCTACCTTCAGCAAGATGGATGAACCTAAGCAGGCAACTTGAAATATGCCAGCCATTTTGACATTTGAGATATCCATGACCAACAGTGCATACTCATCTTTCCCACCAACAACTGCTACATCCATATGCTCATGTGAGCCTCGGCAAAGAGGCATGCTGTTATGGGGGTGAATCCAACTCCAGGGTACCCATCTACAGTTTGGAACCCTTCCTTCTTTCTTATGCTAGTGCCTAAGTTTACCATGTTAACTGCTAAGTACAGAAAGATTCTAGTTTAGTTTTCACAAATAAACTAATGCGGGAAGATTTTAAGTCTTATGAATGTCATGGCACTTAAAAAGTAGAGATTTTTTTGTGCATCATAGAGTCTAATGTTGTGTAAGAAGTAAGAATGTTTTCTATTCCAAGCACCCTTTGTAAGAAGAAAGACTTTTAATGCTATGCACCGCACATATTAGATACAGCAAAACAGTTAATACATTCTGTCAATAAGGCATCTTCAATACATCAGTGTGAATTTTACATTTCCTGCACTGATTTTATTTACAGCCTCAAAATGGTTTAGTGAAGTAGAATGAAACGAAGGATATTTTTAGGTTGGTCACTTTCTACCGACAAATGGATCAGAGCTACCTAGGTTCATTTCACCTGGAATCCTACAGAAAACAAAGCAACTATTTTTCACTTGATCAATTCGATTTCAAACCAGATTTACCAGATGATTTGGTGCACTGATCAGATTCTCCTCAAACTTCCTGTTCTATTGTGTCCAACTACTCTGTTGTATTCTTGTCCAACTACTTTTCATTGTTTCAGAAAATGTTTTATTGATATTAAAATAAGAAATGAAACAGGGAAACAGCTATCTGCATGAAAAGAATTATTTCAGGCATTGTGACAAGTTTATAACAGTACAGTTCAACTATGGCTGCATTATTCTTTGAATCACATCATGGTTTTCAAAGAATTTCAAATTTCTTAATGCACAGCAAGTGCCATATTCAGCATGTTAGTACTGTATGTTTTAATAATGCTGCTTTTTCTTACCCATCCACTAGATTGTCTTGAATAGCATTAGCATCACATTATAATATAAGATCATTCACTAATGCAAATTGCTGGCATCCTGCTGTTAAAAACAACTTTCGCAAATCTTGCAGCACTTTTACTGCTTTTCAATTATGGAACTTAATTCCAAACCACATAAAATTATCTCCAAATCTGCAAAATGTTTAAGGAAAACTCTTTACAACCAAAACATAATACACTCAAGAGTGCGCAACACTGAATGCTCATTTATGAGTTGTATTTGATCTACGTGTGCATCCTCAATAGCCCTTTCATCAGTTCAAATTTGGTTTCTGATTCTACATTACAGAGCCCAATACAGCACCACATATAAATAAATTAAAATTTATAAAACATTTGAATGAATAGTGACTTCTGACAACCAATTTATTTCCCAGTTAGACACAGAAAAATTAAGTAGCACTGAACAGCAACACAGGACCAGATGTCTAATCTGCAAAGCAATATTTTCCATTACATAGCATTGCTGAATCTCAATGTCATTCAGTGTTTGAGCTGCAGTGATCCATTATCTGTCACTAAGTTTATATCCTTCCAAAAAGGCACCCTAAAAAGACCCCATAAAGTGGAGCTCAGTCAAAATACTTCAATGTGCTCATTTCCCTTTAGAGTGTGCAGTCTCTCACTAGAGTGTAGATCCATAGTCACAGACTCTTACTATCTGTGGACATATTTCATGTACAGATATCATCTTCAAGGCTGACATTCTCATAACATTACTTCCATACCACACACTTTTAGGGGCCTATGGGCTACACAACAAACACCCTGCATAATTAGCATTCAGCCAAGCTAGGTAACCTGTGCAAACACTGGCATTGCAATTGCTATCACTGGCAGAAATCAGCCAATTCAGCAGAGACGCATATCAAGTTCAAGTTTATTCTCATCTGACTATACATATATACAACCAAACTGAAACAGTGCTCCTCCAGACCATGGTGCACCAACAAAACATAAATCACAGACAGCACATAAACAAAAACAAGACCATAAATACGTTGATAAAAATAAATCAAAATGCACGTAGTGCACAGCACAGGGAAACAGTAAACAGCTCGCTGTCCTAATGATGAGTATTCATTAGTCTCATAGCCTAAGGCGAGAAGCGGTCACCCAGTCTGGCAGTCATAGTCCTGATGCTTCTGTACCTCTTTCCTGACAGTAGTGAGTCAAAGAGATTGTTGGATGGGTGGTAGAGATCCTCAACAATGCTTTGGGCTCTTCCTCTGCAACACTGCCGGTAAATGTCACAAATCAGGAGAGGGGTGGGAGACTCCAATGATCCTCTTGTTGGCTTTTACTGTCCTCTGTAGGGTCTTGGGAACCAATGCCTTGCAGCTTCCGTACTACATGATGAGATAGCCAGACAGGACACTCCCAATGATGCTCCTTTATGAAAGATTTTAGAATAGGGGTGGGGCCTTGCACACCACAGTCTCCTCAGTAAGTGCAGACGCTGCTGTGCCTAGTTAGGATGTGTCGTGGGTCCAGGTTATATCATCCATTATGTACACACAAAGGAACTACGTGCTCTACATTCTCTCTGTGGCCGTCATTGATATGTAACAGAGAGATGTTGGCCAGTGCCTTCCTGAAGTTCATAATCATCTCTTTTGTCTTGTTCGTATTGAGTTGTTTCTTTCGCACCATTTGACAAACCTCTCTACCTCCTCGTGGTATGCTAACTCATTATTGTTGCTGATGAGGCCAACCACTTCAATATCATCAGTGAACCTGATGATGGAGTTTAAGCTGAATTGGTGGCAGTCATGAGTCAGTAGCGTGAACAGCAGTGGGCTGAACACACAGACGGTGGGTGGAGGGGCGGGGGTGGTGAACACCAGTGCCCAGCCTGATGGAGCTTGAGATGTTGCTGCCATCTCAGACTGACTGGGGTTTTTCAATCATGAAGTCCAAGATCCAGTTACAGAGGGGTGCTGAGTCCCAACAAGGACAGTTTATCCACCAGCCTCTGAGGGATGATTATGTTAAATGCCGAGCTGAAGTTGATGAACAACATCCTGGCATATGAGGCATCGTGTTCTAAGTAGGACAGGACTCGGTGGAGGGCTGAGGCTATGGCATGACCAGTGGACCAGTTTGAACAGTAGGCGAACTGGAAAGGGTCCAGTGTAACTGGAAGGTGGGATTTTATATGACCCACTGCCAGCCACTCAAAGCACTTCATGTAAAAATTGAGACACTCAATCTAGTGCGACAATGGCCAGTACTTTACCCAAGCTTCAAATCAGTGTCAATTATGAAAAATGCATATTTATGCAAAGTATGAATGAGCAACCCATTGCTATATACTGAAACCTACTGAAAGTTGAAAGATCCAGGTAGAGTGGATGTGCAGATAAGGTCTTGTACCAGTGGGCACAGTCTCACAATAGAAGGATGTCCCTTTACAATAGAAACAAAGAGAAATTTCTGCAAAAATTGCTAGAGAACAACCTTGTCTATTTACAGAAGTAAATCTGAATAATATCAGCAAGCTGTAATCATAACAAAACCTCTGTTTTGCTGTAATCCTTTATCAAAGTCAAATATATTCACATATGCACAAATGCAATTAAAAACTTACTTACAACAGCATCACAATTTTTACAGGAAAGAGCACAATTATAATAAAAAAAAGCAAAGCCTATTTCAGTCCAGTGATCAAAGTGGTCATAATGTCGTGATCAGGGTTTCAGGTCTTAGCCTGAAACACTGACTGTTTACTCTTTTCCATAGATGCTGCCGGGCCTGCTGAGTTCCTCCAGCATTTTGTGTGTATTACTTTGATTTTCAGCATTTGCAGATTTTCTCTTGTTTGTCATTAGGGTTTTCCCTGTTGGTTCATGAAATGAATGCTTGAAGCAGAAGAGACTTCAGGGTTCTGTATCTCCTGGCTGATTATAGCTGCAAAAAGATGGCAAGGCCCGGATGGTGGGGATCTTTGATGATGGAGTTGCTTTCTTAAGGCAGCAGCTTCTGTAGATACTGCCAGGGTTATTACTAGCTAGAGTCTCATTCCTTCAAATTTGAATTCATTATTTGAAATTCTTTTATTTTAAATGGAAGATTCATAGTTTCATTTTTATTCTTTGTAATACCACCTTTTGTACTTTATGTTTAGCTTCTTTACGTGATCAGGCATAGCATTAACTATCTGACTTTACACTCCTTGCTTCAAAATCTGTGTCCAAGAAATTTTCATACTGAGAGATGCACAGCTATTTGCTGTATTTGTGCTCTGAGCTCCTTTACAGAATGCTGTGAAATGACAAAAGCCAAAAGAATGTTAGTGGGCATGTGAAAGTTTGATAGCTGGAATTGTTGATTTGCTTTCATATACAAAATCCAGGCTGATATTTTAAAAAAGTTATTGATAAAAATTAATGAGAATTTAGCAAACACACTATTATATTTTGACTGATGAAATATGAATAGAATAAATGTATTTGACTGTTGTCAGTGTGAGCTCAGTCACAATATCAGAATCTGATTTAATCAGTCTTCAAACATTATTAATATAATTCATTTTATCGCCTTCGTTTCCATTATGACTGTTGCAAAAATTGACTGAAATAACCAAATGCATATACAAGTTGGAGTATGGAGAGGTCTGCATACTCCAAAGAACCTCAGTCTCCTCAGGAAGTAGAGGCGACTCTGGCCCTTCACGTTTTTTGGTCTTTTGCCCATACACACTGGCATCTATAAATCTGTCATGATTACAGCTCTTCCTAAAGAGAAAAGATAACCTAAAGCACTAATCCATTGTGATGAAGTCTTTTGAGTGCTAAAACATACCAGCTCCGGCCTGAGAAGCAATTTGGCAATTCGGCACGGACTAGAAGGGCCGAGATGGCCTGTTTCCGTGCAGCAATTGTTATATGGTTATATGGTTATCTGGATCTGCTCCACTTTGCCTGTCATCACAAGTCAACAGCAGATGTCATTTTATTGGCTCTTCACTCAACAGTTGGACAATGAAGTATCATGCATCAGGATGCTCTCCCTTGATTACAGCTCAGCATTCAATACTATCATCCCCTCAAAACTAATCAATCAGTTTCAAGACCTAGGCCTCAATACTTCCTTGGCAACAACATCTCTTCCATAATCTTCATCAGCACAGGTGCACCAAAAGGCTGTGGGCTTAGACCCCACTCCACTCACTTTACACTTATGACTGAGACTAAGTACAGCTCCAATACCATATCTAAGTTTGACGGTGGCACTACTGTTGTTCCGAATCAAAGGTGGTGACAAATCAGCATATAGGAGAGAGATTGAAAATCTGGCTGAGTGGTGCCACAACAACAAAAACCTCTCACCCAATGTCAGCAAGACCAAGGAGCTGATTATTGACTCCTGGAAAAGGAAAAAGAACGTCCATAATCCAATTATCTTCGGGGATCAGAGGTGGAGAGGGTCAGCAAATTTAAATTCTTCTGTGTTATCTTTTCTTAGGATTAGTCCTGGGTCTAGCACGCAAGTGCCATTACAAAGAAAGCAAGGCAGAGCCTCTATTTTCTAGGAACTTTGCAGAGATTCAGCATGTTATCTAAAACTTAAGATTAAACTTCTATAGATGTGCAGTGGAGACAATATTTATAGGCTGCATCACATCTGGAATGGAAATACCAAAGTGTTTCTTTTATTTGTTGTGAATGCCCACAAAAAATGAATCTCAGGGCTGTATATGGTAACCTGCATATGTTTTGATAATAAATTTACTTCAAACTTTGAAGTTGAATGCAGGACGAAGGGTATTGGCCTGAAACAACGACCGTTTATTCCCTTCCACTGGTGCTGCCAAACTTACTGAATTCCTCCAGCACATTGTGTATCTAAACAACAAAAAGTATTGAGTATATTTTATTACTAAGTAACCGCTCACTGCTTGGTGCAAATAAAAACTTTGCCTATCATGAACTGTAAAATGGAGAAAACTGAAACAGAGTTCCAAGCTCAAGTTCTGGCCTAATGCTAAAGTAGGTAGTCTTGGAGTAGTAGTTTGATTATAAGTGGCTTCAATAACTTTGGGCTGGAAAGACACAACTAAACCTATGTTATATTCCTTAACTCTACCTGGTTGATATCAACTGTTAGCCTCTACAAGACCATTCCTCATACATTTTCCCTTCCTGCCATCCAGGGACCCAAAAAGTCTGTCTGGATGAAGCAATGATTTACTTGCACCTCTTCCAATGTAGCACAGGGCATTCAGTGCTCCTCTACATTTCAAAAATTAAATGCAGATTGGGTGCCACATTGTAAGGAATCTGCTACATTAATTTTCCATCCCAATATCCTCTATCTGGCTGTAGTCTCCTGCCACCATTTAAACAAGGCACAATATCATCTTGAGAAACATTTTATACTCTGTCTGGGCACTCTGCAATCTCCCAGACTCAAAAGTGAATTCTATAAAATTAGTAAATTGGTTTATTATTGTCACATGTATTGAGATCCATGAGATGTTCTTGACTTCTTAGTATTATTTATTTATTTATTTTGTGTTTGCAGAGTTTGTCTTCTTTTGCATATTGGTTCTTTGTCAGTCCTTGTTTATGTATAGTTTTTCATTGATTCAACTGTATTCTTTGTTCTACTCTGAGTGCCTGAAAGAAAATGAATCTCAAGGTAGTATATGGTGACATATGTATACTTTGATAATAAATTTACTTTGAACTTTGAGGTACAGTGGAGAAACTTGCTTTTCATGCCATCCTCGCAGCTCTTTTCATTACAACAGTGTACTGAGGTAGTACAAGGGAAAGCAATAACAAAATACAGAATACAGTAAAGTATTTCAGTTACAGAGAAAGTACGGTGCAGGTAGACAAAAGGTGTAAGGCCACGACAAAGTAAATAGTAAGATCAAGAGTCCGTCTCATTGTATCAGTAGGATAGAAGCTGGTGGTACGTGCTTTCAGGCTTTCATAGGAATCTGGAATTTGAACTTCAGCTAAACTGCATTCTATGCATCAGAACAGGAAAGCTTTGCTGAAGGTCACCCATGTGCAGTATTGACTTTGTCTTTCTTTTTCCATTAGCATGTCCTGAACTGATGGGCATGTTGTACGCAGTTCACAGTTTCACAGTTTTTACATTCTTATTTAATGTTCTTTTTGTCTAATTGCTCACAATAGCTTATCAATAGATTTTTATTGGAGATATTCTCTGTTCTCTATATAGCTCCTCACATTTTCTCTAACTTGAAGCCAATTGGGTTCTTCTCTTTCCCAGCTCAGATGAAGGACCTTTAACCTGAAACACTACTCTGTTTCTTTTTCCACAGATGCCTCCTCATATCTTGAGGATGAATTATCATTTTCTGTTTTCCAGCATTTGCACCTTTTCTATTTTCAACCACTGGCAACACATCTACTTTTGGATGTCAGTCCATTCATTACCATATAGTCTACAATGATCCTTTGCTATGTGTAGCTGTCAAAGACAGCCAGCAAAGCAAGGTAATAATAAAACTGTGAGAAAAAAATGTGCAGATGCTGGAAATCCAAGCAACACACATAAAATGCAGGAGGAACTCAGCAGGCCAGGCAACATCTCTGGAAAAGAGTAAACAGTCCACGTTTTGGGCCGAGGCCCTTCATCAGGACTGGAAAGAGAGATGAGAAACTGGTTTCTGGTGAAGAATTATACCCAGGTTCTTGAATCAAATATTTCCTTTTTTTTTGCCTTCCTTTCTCTGCCTTCACTGAATTGTAAACTACATAACATTTGAAAAGTGACCTGGAGCCAAGAAAAAGGATGAAAACGGCAATAGAGGATAAACTCTTTAATGTGCTCCTTACTATTCTGTGCGTGTTCATACCATACTGCCCCACTCTAATTCTTTTTGATGCTCATTGTAACAGAAATTCACTACAAAAATACAGCAAAAAAAATTTCTAAATTGGACTATTGTCTGCAGTCTCCCCTGCAAAGGTGCAGGGCAGGTGCTTCAGTCTGAAGAACCAGCCCTGAGAAAATACCTGACAAAACTCAGCACATGACAATAGCAAAACAACATACCTCACATCTGAAAATGAAGCTCCAACTTGAGAAGAAGCCATTGAACCTGGACCTACTTCACTCTTCCTATATTCGTATAATTTAAATCTGCATGTTTTGTTTCAGGTCATCAAAGTAATTCTTAGAATTCCAATGTGCTGCTCACTAATAAGATTAAGATTAATATTAGATTAGATTTAGATTAGATTAGATTCAACTTTATTGTCATTGTGCCAAGTAGAGATACAAAGTCAATGAAATGCAGTTAGCATCTGACCAGAAATGCAAAGAAGTGTTATTTACAAAATAACTGTGAGTAAAAAGTGCTACAGCACACAAATATAGAAGTACTGAGACAGTACAATACAGATGCAATACTGCTTAGCGCTGTGATGAGAGGTTCAGCAGTGTCACAGCCTCAGGGAAGAAGCTCTTCCTGTGCCTGCTGGTGCGGGAGCGGAGGCTCCTGTAGCGCCTACCGGATGGGAGGAGAGTAAAAAGTCCATGGTTAGGATGAGCTGCATCCTTGATAATGCATTTATTTAGCTTTATTTTGTCATATCTACATTGACATATCGAAACACAATGAAATGCACCATTTGTGTCAACGACTGACATGATCCAAGCATGTGCTAGGGGAAGCCGCAAGTGTCGCCATGCCCCTGGTGCCAACACAGCATGCCCATAGCTTACTCATCTTAACCCATTCCTGTGGCAGGAAACCAGAGCACCCAGAGGAAACACATGTGCATGGGGAGAACATACAAATTTACAGCTGGTGCTATAAAGCATTGTGCAAACTGCTACACTACCATGCTGCCCCATATGGGAGAAAGTAACAGTAATTGGTCCACAGCTAACATGCAAAAGCTTGCTGAGTGGAAACAGGTTTCTAGCAAGTAAAATATTCATTTTATTCAATAATTTCAACAATTTAGCAACAACAAAAATGAACCAGGACTACATAGGGAATGAATCAGTGCCTGGGGAAATGTTCCCCTTTAAATGAGTGTTCCCATTAACAGGGTGTGCCATTAACTGATATGTGTTGGATATTAATCAAAAGACAATGCAGCAGAAAAATGTAACTGATGGACTGTAAAGACATTAAGGATGCTGCATTCAAGGCCTGAAATACTATAATATTTTGATACTCATTACCAAACAATAGTACCAGCTGCCACTAATTTCATTATTTCCCTTTTAAGTGACTGAACAAGACATTTGTTTAACATTGAATGGTCCTGTCCTTCTAAAACTTCAACAGATCGAAATCCCAAGATGATTAAAATGAAACTACATCAATATTTGATTCCATTCCATTTCTCTAATCATTTTCGGTCTGTATGAAATGCACTGGCAAAGTACTTGTAAGTTCACAACTTTAATCTTCACTAAATCAAAATAAACTTCTGGCACCTAGCTATAGGAATCTTTCTGACAACATAATGTTGCTTTTGGCCTTTATTTTTCTAATTATTGTGGCATACTTTAAATCAATAAAATGTACGACAGATTGACTGATTTATAGTGGAGACAAATGTCTTTAAATCTCATTAAAAAGAAGTCTACAGTGGTAATACATTTGGCCTCAATGTGAGACAGGGAGGAACAAAAATAAATCAGGAAAGTTCTACTGAGTCCCCTAGGAGAAAATGCCTCCAAAAGAAAAACAAACAGGACAAACAAGATAATGTTTTGAGTATGAAAGATTTATATGGAAGGTTTACAATTACACAGCCTGAAACAGGCCCCTGAGCCTTACTTGTCCATGCTGACCAAGATGCCAATCAATGCAATTACTTTTGGCTCATATCCCTCTAAATCCTTCCTATCTATGCAGCTGTCCTAATATCTTTTAAGCACTAAAGGACTAGAACAGGGGTTCCCACAGACTCCTTGCTTCATGGCATAAAAAAGGTTGAGAACCCCTGGACTAGAATATAAAGCAAGGATAAACTGCTGAGGCTCTGTAAGGTGCTGATGAGAAAGCATTTGGAATTTTGTGAGCAATTTTAGGACCTGCATCGAAAGAAACATATGCTGGAGACAGTCCAGAGGAAGTTTACAAGGATAATCTCAGTTATGAAAGGCTTAACGTATGAAAGAAGTCTTTGATGACTTTGAGCCTGTACTTAATGGAGTTGAGAAGGATGAGGAGGGAGAATCTCAATACAACCAGCCAAATACCAAAAGGCCTGGATAGAGTGGACATGGAAAGGCTGTTTCTATTATTAGGAGAGTCTTGGATCAGTATAAAGGGAAGCCCCTTTAAAATTGAGATGAGGAGGAATTTCTTCAGCTAGAGGATGGAATTTGTTACCACAGCGGGCAGTGGAAACCAAGTCATTGGATGAATTTAAGGCAAAAGTTAACAGGTTCTTGTTTGGACGGTCCTTCAAAAAATCCTCTCTAAATACTTTTGTGATGTTCTCCCATCACATTAGTGCAATTCAATTTCCTCTCTTACCTCCATCTCTCTCACAACATGAGCACCTACAGTACAGTGCAAAAGTGTGTGGCCTCCGTCGGTCGTGGTCAACCATGGGTACTGAGCCTCTGGTAGTCACTGGTTTGTTGAGCAGTGTCGACTGTGGCTATTGAAGCCGACCCTGGAACGGTAGGCTCTGCCACAGTTGCTGCATGTGTAGGGTGCTGTGGAATTGTTGTCTGCTGTCCACTGAGCGCTCCGTTGAGCTTTCCACTCCTCAAACTGACTCAGGATCACTCTTTCGCCGTGCTCTAGGTGTTGCTGAACGGTACCTCGCCATTTGTTGCGGTCATCTGCTGTATCCTCCCAGCACTCTGCGTTGATTTTTAAGGCTTTCATGTCGTGCTTGCAGAGGTCCTTGAAGCGAAGCTGGGGTCTACCAATGTTCCTCTTGCCTGTTGCTAGTTCTCCGTAGAGGATGTCCCTTGGCAGTCTACCATCCTTCGTACGGCGGACATGGCCCAGCCAGCGTTGTCTTAAAAGCATGAACATTGTGGGAAGTCCAGCGCAGGAGAGGACCTCAGAGTTTGGGACTTTGTCTCTCCAGGTGATGCCGAGGATGAGGCGAAGGCCACGCAGGTGAAAAAGACTTAGGCACGTGTAAAAAAAGTTCTGTAAAATGAAGATGTTTTCAAAAATACATATTTTCTAAATATTTTTAAAAAGTACCATAAAGAATAGTAAACTGTAAAAAAAAACTGAATCAAACCAATATTTGGCGTGACCACCCTTTGATTTTAAAACTGCATCAATTCTACAGATTTATTGAGTATGCTCCCAAGAAAATGAATCTCATGGTTGTATATGGTGACGTATATGTACTTTGACAGTAAATTTACTTTGAACTTTGAACTCCATTTGCAAAATAAACCTGTAGGGAACCTCTGCCATGTATCACAGTTGGCTGCAGACACTCATCCATGTAGCATTCTCCAGCTCTTCTATGGACAAACTGTCTCCTGCTTGAGCCACAATTTTCAAATTTTGACTCAACAGTCCAGAGTACTTGCTGCCATTGTTCAGCACCCCAAACCTTGTGTTTTTGTGTGTAGGTGATTACCTTGGCTTTGTTTCCACTTCAGAGGAATGGCTTTTTGGCAGCAACTCTTCTATGAAGTCCACCTCTGACAAGACTTCTCCAGTTTGTAGGGGGGTATTCTTGGGTTCCAGTGGCTTCTCTGAGTTCAGAATAGATAGCAGTGCTGGACTTCTTCCGATATAGAATGGATGATTTAAATACAGCTTGATGTATCTCTCTGCTGCACTCAGTTTTCTTTGCCAGCCACTGCAAGAAGAGCTTGGACAGCATATCTTGCAACTCCTGTCTGCCGCGAAATTTCAGCTTGGGAGAGACCTTGCTGAAGCAGGATGACCACCTTGTGTCTTGCAGCTATGCTCACTCTTGTCATGGTGTAAAAATTGATGAGTTGAAGATTAAACAGTCGCATCTGCCACACCCTCAGCTTTAAGTTTGATTGTCCTTTGTCCAGCTTGAGTCCTTTTACACCCGTTTCTGTTTTAGTGAATCAATTTAGTTCATTCACCTCATTATGTCATTGATCATTAGCATCTCGTTTGTTATCTCTGTTTAATAATGCACTGGGCTATAAATCTGCAATGTAATCAGGTTTTTATTTTAAAAATAGTCAATTGCTTAATATGTTACTTTATTTAATGAAATACAAAATCCTCTGTAACATTTAATTTTTTGGAAAATAGATGTTTGGAAATCTAAAATTTGCTCTTTTCTACTAACACATTAATAAAGGCGGCAAAAAAATCGTCCAAAATAAAATTTATATAAAAAATTATAAAAAAGACTTTTGCAAAGACTTATTCAAGATGGTGTTGGAATTGAACTCCGAACTCTTGACACCCCAAGCTGTAATAGCATTGCGCTGACTGCTGTGTTACTCTGATGCCCCATATGTAGTGAAATCTGTTGTTTTGTGAATTTAGAGCAGATAGTGGACATAGTAGCACAGACATGTAGCCTGGCCAACCTCTCCCTATAACTGAATACTGGCAACATCCTCATAAATCTTTTCTGCACTCTTTCCATTTAACCATGTCTTTCCTATGTGTAAAACTGGGACATGGCAGTGGAGAGAGAGAGAGAGCAAGACTGGAAGCTCAAGGGTATACAGTACTTTTGTGACGGGTCCTGAATTACCCCTATGAACTGTACTTTTAAAAGAGAGAGAGAGAGAGAGAGAGTTGTGGAAAACAGACACCTTGTTAAAAAGAGAAAGAAAGAGAGAGGCGAAGACTGCTCACAGTTTGTTTACACTTTTGCAAGGACACTGGCAGCTCCAAGTTCTAACAGAGAGAGAAGGGAGGAGCTGCTTGATGGACAGCTAGTATTCAGCACGGTGAAATGAATAGAAAGTCAGCTGTTAGCCCTGCAGGCACATGGTTTTGGACAGTGAATGAGCTTTGTTGTGCCCACAGAAAAAGTGGGTTTTGGAGGATCAATCAGGCAGATCGATCAGTGGCTCTCGCAGAATGTAAAGGGTGTGACCGGTGGGGAGCTACTTGTGTTCCAACCCTCGCCTGGGTTGATAATTCCACCACAGAAGAACGGTCCCCTTTGTTGTGGTCACAGTCGGTGACTTCTAAAGGATTTCGGAGGACAAGGGGAAGATCGACGGCGTCAGCTCACCTGAGGACTCAAATCTCTCCCTCTCTCTCCATCACTACTCAACTAAATTCCACGAACTGAACTGAACTTTACTCATCATCGTAAGACTACCTATTTACCCCTAGACTTGAAGAAGCTTGGTTTTCACATATTTCCACACTTACTAATATATAATCATCGTTAACCTGTTTGATATATCTGCATTTATATTACTGTATTGCGTAGTTACTAATAAATACCATTAGTTAATAGCAATACTGCACTCCGAAATATTTTCCATTTCTGCTGGATCTTTAACCCATCACGGGGTATGTAACAAAATTGGGGGCTCGTCCGGGAGCGACGCTATCAATCTTCCCGTTGTCCTCCGAAATCCTTTAGAAGTCACCGACTATGACCACAACAAAGGGGACCGTTCTTCTGTGGTGGAATTATCAACCCAGGCGAGGGTTGGAACACAAGTAACTCCCCACCGGTCACACCCTTTACATTCTGCGAGAGCCACTGATCGATCTGCCTGATTGATCCTCCAAAACCCACTTTTTCTGTGGGCACAACAAAGCTCATTCACTGTCCAAAACCATGTGCCTGCAGGGCTAACAGCTGACTTTCTATTCATTTCACCGTGCTGAATACTAGCTGTCCATCAAGCAGCTCCTCCCTTCTCTCTCTGTTAGAACTTGGAAGCTGCCAGTGTCCTTGCAAAAGTGTAAACAAACTGTGAGAAGTCTTCGCCTCTCTCTTTCTTTCTCTTTTTAACAAGGTGTCTGTTTTCCACAACACTCTCTCTCTCTCTCTCTCTCTCTCTCTTTTAAAAGTATAGTTCATAGGGGTAATTCAGGACCCGTCACAAAAGTACTGTATACCCTTGAGCTTCCAGTCTTGCTCTCTCTCTCTCTCTCCACTGCCATGTCCCAGTTTTACACATAGGAAAGACATGGTTAAATGGAAAGAGTGCAGAAAAGATTTATGAGGATGTTGCCAGTATTCAGTTATAGGGAGAGGTTGGCCAGGCTACATCTCTGTGCTACTATATCCACTATCTGCTCTAAATTCACAAAACAACAGATTTCACTACATATGGGGCATCACAGTAACACAGCAGTCAGCGCAATGCTATTACAGCTTGGGGTGTCAAGAGTTCGGAGTTCAATTCCAACACCATCTTGAATAAGTTTGTATGTGAGCATGAGGGTTTCCTGCCACAGTCCAAAGACAAACAAGTTAGTAGGCTGACTGGTCATTGTAAATGATCCCGTGATTATGCTAGGGTTAAATCAGTGGGTTGCTGGGTGGCGCGGTTTGAAGAGCCAGAAAGGGCATTTCGCACTCTATCTTTAAATAAATAACGAATAACATTTAAGAAGCACATGGATAGGTATATGGAGGGGCAGGGCTTGGAGGCAAATGGGCTGAACACTGCAAACTGGGACTAGATGGGTAAGTATTGTGGTTTGCATGGACTCATTGGGCTGAGGGACGTGTATCTGTGCTTTATCGTTTTATGACTGACTATATTTCCATAATAGATATAATATTACATTATTCAATAAGGAATTCAATGAATTTGAATATTATATCTTACTGCTGTGAATCAATTCAGTTGGCATATAAAACATTTATAAATGCGAATAGAAAAATAGGTGATTCAACTTACAACAGGACAACACACGTATAATGCTGGAGGAACTGAGCAGATCAGACAGCATCTATGGAGGGGAAACAGGCCCTTCATCAGGACTGAAAAGGAAGGGGTCAGAAGCCAGCTAAGAAGGTGGCGGAGGGAAAGGCAAGTGATAGATGAAGGCAGGTGAGGGCGGTGGGTGGGTGGGTGGAGTAGGGACGATGAAGTAAGAAGCTGGGAGGAGACAGATTGAAGAGGTAAAGGGCTAAAGAAGAGGAAGTCTGATAAG
This sequence comes from Mobula hypostoma, assembly GCF_963921235.1. NCBI lineage: Eukaryota > Metazoa > Chordata > Chondrichthyes > Myliobatiformes > Myliobatidae > Mobula > Mobula hypostoma. The sequence continues at coordinate 90,845,063 of NC_086109.1, forward strand.
AGAGGACAGTGGACCAGGAGAGAAAGGGAAGGGGGGTGGACACTAGTAGGAGGTAATCGGCAGGTGAGGAGAAGGGGTCAGAGAGGAAGCAGAATGGAGAAGGGAAAAAAATTGAAGGGGAAGGGTGAGAAATAACCGGAAGTTTCAGAAATCCATGTCCATGCCTCCAGGTTGGAGAGTTCCCAGATAGAATATGAGGTGTTGCTCCTCCAAGCTGGGTGTGGTCTCATCAAGGGCATAGAGGAGACCCATAGGCAACATGTCAGAATGGGAGTGGGAAGTCGAAATGACAAGGGTGGCCACCGGAAAATCCTCCTTTTGTGGTGAATAATGTTCTGGTGCGACAACTGAATATTATGTCCTTAATCCCTACAAGATTAGAACATATTTAAAGGAATTAAAAAAGCAGGAAAAAGCAAGCACAATGCCAAACCAGCACGAATAAACACCTTTTAACCATGCTCAGTCTTTTGTAAGAGACATAGTCCTATTTAAGTAGTTTCTTTCATATCACAGAGTAATACACCCCAGAGTGTATTACAGCCCAATTAAGTACTTCCAAACTGAAGCTACTATCATAATGGAAAACACAGAGCAGTCAATTTATGCACTGAAAAATCCTTGGCAATAGGAACATGATAATCTATACAGCAAGATCTACTGGGGAATAAATGTTGTGCAAGACATTGAGGGTAACTAATTAACACAAGAAATTCTGCAGATGCTGGAAATCCAGAGCAACACACACAAAACGCTAAAAGAACTCAGCATGTCAGGCAGCATCTATGGAGAAGGATAAACAGTTGTTTCAGGTCCAGCCACTTCTCTGCTCTTCAAAATAATGCTAGGAAATTTCTCATTTCAGATCTTTGGATTAACGTTTCATCAGAAGACAACACCCCAAACTGTAGCACTCCCATTCTGGAGTAAGGTCAGTTGGGTGGGGAGAATACCTGATAGGGTAAAGCCCAGTGACCACGGTAATAAGACGTAAAGAATATCTGGTGAATGAGTGTATTGAACCAGTTACAGTAAGAATATAGATGAATAATATAGGAGTTGTGAAATGCAGAGCAGGAAGACATGCCCGGCAGGTCAGGCTCCAGGGTCTGGGATGACTGGGATGAACGTGCTGCCTGGAAGGCAACAAACATGTTGAGACCAAGCACAGACCAGGTAGCCACATTGCCAAGTACCCGTGCTCTGTCCACTATGAGCATCTGGAGTTCCTGGGTGCCAGCTATTTCAATTCCCTTCCCTTTCAACCTACCTGCCCTCAGCCTCCTTCACTGCCAAGGTGAGATCAAACACAAACTAGAGGAACAGCATATTTTGCCTGGGTAGTCTACAACCCAATGGCATAAATACTGAATTTTCCAATTTCTGGTAATCTGATTCTCCTCTGTCCCTTTCACTCTCTTTCTGATTCAAACAGATCCTCTCATATACACTCTTCTTTCCAATTCCAGCAACCATACTCCCAGCTTGCTTCCATTCTCCCATCTACACCATCTGCCCCTCCCCACATACGCTTCACATTAGGTCCCCAATCCCCTCGCTCCCACTGTTGCCAAATATCAACCATCCCTTCCTTTGGTTCCATTCATTACCTTCCACTTTCATCAGATTCCATAATCTGCAGCCCTTTGTCTCCACATCACCCGTCACTAACTCCAAACCTTCCTCCCCCACCACACTCCATCTGCAAATTAATGTCCTCAACTGGACCAACTTATCGCCTGTCAGCCCCAACCCTCCCCCCACTCAAGGGTCAAGGATTAATGTTATTCGTCATATACATTTACTTGTATTAGGAATTTGCTGTGGTGTGTTGGTGTAACATGCCAACAAAAATCAGCAACATGCAACAATTGGGTAAACAGGTGACCTTTAGGCTGAGATCCTTCATCAGAACCCAGCCCAAAACGTTGTCTATTTATTCATTTTCATGGATGTTGCCCGACCTGCTGATCTCCTCCAGCATTTTGTGTGTGTGTTGCTCTGAATTTCCAGTATCTGCAGAATTTCTTAGGTTGAACATTCAACAATTTTTCTAGAAGGCATTTTTTGGAAAGGGCAGTTTGTTGGATGGGTAATGTCCGCAATGATTTTATATTCTCTATACTGGCCATAAGCCTTCTACTCTTTCAGTCTAGATCTGGGATTCCCAACCTTTTTTAAGCAAACAGTCTGTATAAACCATATTAGGAACCCGTGTTCTACAGCAATTTTTAGCCTTTCAAGTACAGTGGATTCCAGTTAATTGGGACAAATTGGAACCGATACATTTTGGCCAAATTAAGCTATTTCATGGAAATACGTAGTTAAAAAGCAATAAAACATAGGCAAACTACCATTTAAATGAGTAACAAGTTATTTATTTAAATGAAATGCAGAATAAATTAAAACACTATCAATACAACTACAGTATTATAAGGCTGTGTATTAGTTCCTAATTGTTATCAGTGGAGGAATCCATCCAATGTACTGTATGCTGCTGCGTTCTTTTGATTGACTGCAAAAGAACAAAATCCACACAGATACCTAGTGCAGATAATGAACCATTTTCATACAAAGTTACTGATGACTGCATTCTTCAAATCTTCATTTTCATCGTGATATTCAAGAGGATTGTTGATACCTTCCAATTCTTTGTAATTTCTACTTGTTGATGTAGTGAAATCTGTTCAACTATTTCTGGCATTTCCAAGCCTAAATGCTTGAAACCACAGTAAGCAAAACAGTTTTGAATTGTCTCACTGCGTGTTTCTCACCAACTGTCAGTGACAAAACTCACTGCTGTTTGAACACAAGTGCACGCAACTGACGCTGGTTAGAAACCACTTTGTAACAGTCTCCTGCCCCAATTAAGTGACACAGTGTCCCAAATAAACAAAGGGAATCCTGTCTATTTTTTTCAATTAGTTTTTGTTTTTAACAGTTGTCCCAAATAAGGGACTGCTCCCATTAACCAACGGTCCAATTAACTGGAATCCACTGTACATGTTTCCTGAGACACCTACAGGTATTGTCTACCCTGAGCTCTGTATAACTAGACAATCACACAACTTCTTAATCTTTCCAATGTAATCTTTCAAGAACACCAAGCTTTCCCTTAACTGGGTTTATAATTATGTTGTTTTATCTGGCCAAAGCAATCTAACGGATAATTATATGGAGTCCTAAGTATGGATCTCTTTGAACTTTCTTTCTAGCTTTTCACCATTTAGAAAATACTCAGTTCAGTCCTTATTTTACACTGAACTGAATGAATTTGGAACTTCTGACAATGAACGCTGTTTGCCAGTTTTGCCCTTTCACTTTCCCTCTTAATATCTCTGCATTATTTACTCAGTTAGGTGGCAAGGGCTGCATACCATTGCAGACTTCAAAGGCAAACGTTGTGGTGTCACCATCGCGGCCTCTCTCCCAGATGAGCTCAATCGCTTTTATGCTCAGTTCACTGTTGCTAACTCTAAGCCTCTGGGGAAAGCCACCGCTACAACCTGCAACCTGGTCATCTCCGAGGCTGAGGTATGCAGACGTTTCCAATGAGTGGACAGTCGCAAGGCTGCAGGACCAGATGACATCCCAGGGTGAGTACTTGGGATGTGCGCAGCACAACTGGCAGGGGTGTTTCCTGATATTTTTAATCTCTCCCTCTCCCAGTGTAGAGTGCCCTCCTGCTTCAAATTATCCACCATTGTCCCTGTACTAAAAAAGACCAAGGTAACATGCCTGAAGGACTGGCGTCCTGTCGCACTCACCTCAATAATAAGCAAATGCTTTGAGAGGCTGGTCAAGGATTACATCTGCAGCTTTCTACCACCCAAACTGGACCCCCTACAATTCCCCTACCAACAAAACCGATCGACAGATGACGCAATAGCCACTGCTCTACATACCATCCTTACACATCTGGAAAAGAAGGATGCTTATATGAGAATGCTGTTTTTGGATTACAGTTCAGTATTCAACACCATAGTTCCATCCAGGCTCGACAAGCAGCTCAGAGACCTTGGCCTTGACCCTGCCTTGTGCAGCTGGATCTTGGACTTCCTGCCAGATCGCCAGCAGGTTGTAAGAGTGGGCTCCCTCATCTCCAACCCTCTGACTCTCAATACAGGAGCCCCTCAGGGCTGCATACTGAGACCCCTCCTTTACTCCCTGTACATCCATGACTGTATCGCCACCCACAGCTCCAATCTGCTAATTAAATTTGCCAACAACACTACATTGATTGGCCTTATCTCAAACAATAACGAGGTGGCCTACAGGGAAGAAGTCATCTCTCTGACACAGTGGTGTCAAGAAAACAACCTCTCCTTCAATGTCGCAAAAACAAAGGAGCTGGTTGTGGATTACAGTAGGAATGGAGATGGGCTAACCCCTATTGACATCACTAGATCTGGGGTTGAGTTCCTCAGCATCCAAATCACTGAGGACCTCACGTGGTCTGTACACCTCAGACAGCTGAGGAAGTTTGGTATGGGCCCCCAAATCCTAAGAACATTCTATAGGGGCATAATGGGCATCCTGACTAGCTGCATCACTGCCTGGTATGGAAACTGTACCTCCCTTAATCGCAAGATTCTCCAGAGAGTGGTGCAGACAGACTGAACTTCCCATGATTCAGGACATTTACAAGGATAGGTGTGTAATAAGGGCCCCTAGGATCACTGGGAACCCAAGCCATCCCAACCACAATCTACTCCAGCTGCTACCATCCAGGAAGCAGTACCACAGCATAAAAACCAGGACCAACAGGCTCTGGGACAGCTTCTTCCACCAGGCCATCAGACTGATGAACTCACGCTGACTTGAGTGTACTCTATATTACATTGACTGTTCTATTTATTATAAATTATTATAAATTACTAAGATTGCACATGGCACATTTAGATGGAGACATAACGTAAAGATTTTCACTCCTCATGTATATGTATGTCAAGCAATTTTATTGGTTTGTGACAGTAGTACTGTGCAGAACATAAAAATCTACAAATTATATGAAGAAATATATTTTTAAAATTAAATTAAATAAGTAGTACAAAAATAATGAGGTAGTCTTCATGAGTTGGTTAATTATCTGTTCAGAAATCTGAAGGCAGAGGGGAAAAAGCTGTTCCTAAAACACTGAGCGTGTGTCTTGAGGCTCCTGTAACATCTTCTTGATGGTAGCAATGAGAAGAGGTCATGGCCTAGACAATGGCCATCCTTAATGATACAGTGGTGCTAGAAAGTTTGTGAACCCTTTAGAATTTTCTCTATTTCTGCATAAATATGACCTAAAATGTGATCAAATCTTCACGCAAGTCCTAAAACTAAAGAGGACCCAATTAAACAAATAACACAAAAAACATTATATTTTTTCATTTATTTTTTGAGAAAAAATATCTAACATTACATGCATTTGTTGGAAAAGGTATGTGAAACTTTGTTTTCAGTAACTGGTGTGACCCCCTTGTATAGCAGTAACTTCAACCAAACGTTTCTGGTAACTGTTGATCAGTCCTGCACAAGGCTTGGAGGAATTTTAGGCCATTCCTCCTCATAAAACTGCTTCAACTCTGGAATGTTGGTGGGCTTCCTTGCATGAACCGTTTGTTTTAGGTCTTTCCACATCATTTCTATAAGATTACAGTCAGGATTTTGACTTGGCCATTTCAAAACATGAAATTTCTTCTGCTTTAACTATTCTTTGGAAGACTGACTTGTGTGTTTAGGGTCATAGTTTTGCTGCATGACTCACATTCTCTTGAGCTTCAGTTCACGGCCAGGCACCCTGACATTTTCCTGCAGAGTTTGCTGGTACAATTCAGAGTTCATAGCTCCACCAATGATGGCAAGCCGTCCTGGTCCCGAGGCAGCAAAACAGGCCCAAACCATGTTTCACAGATAGGATGCTGGAATGCCAAACGTAACGTTTCTCATTTAAGCCAAACAGTTCTATTTTGGGCTCATCCGTCCACAGACCATTCTTCCAACAGTTTTCTGGCTTATCTGTGTGGTCTTTAGCAAAGTTTAGATGGGCAGCAATGTTCTTCTTGGACAGTAGTGGCTTTCTCCTTGCAATCCTGCCATGCACACTAGTGTTTGCCTAATGATAGACTCATGAACACTGACATTAACCAATGCAAGTGAGGCCTGTAATTCATTAGATGTTACCCTGGAGTTCTCTGTGACCTCCAGGAATATTATATGCCTTGCCCTTGGAGTGATTTTTGTTGGTCGACCTCTCCTGAAGAGAGCAACAGTGGGGTTGAATTTCCTCCATTTGTACACCATCTGTCTGACTGGATCGGTGGAGCCTAAACTCTTATGGTTTTGTATCCTTTTCAAGCCTGATGAGCATCGACAACATTTTTTCTAAGGTCCTCAGAAATCTCCTTTGATCGAGGTATGGCACACTTCCAAAAACCTGTGTGGTGAAGATCAGATTTTGATAGCGTAGAGCTACATTTATGTTCTTTAAATAGGGCAGGGCCCCCCACACTCACACCTGATTGCCATCTCATTGATCGAAACACCTGACTCTAATTTCCACTTTAAATGAACTGATAATACTGGAGGTTCACATTTTTTCCAACAAATACATGTAATTTTGGATCATTTTTCTCAATAAATAAATGAATTAATATATTGTTTTTGTGTTATTTATTTAATTGCGTTCTCTTTATCTAGTTTTAGGGCTTATGGTGAAGATCTGATCACATTTAGGTTACACTTATGCAGAAATAGAGAAAATTCTAAAGGGTTCACGAACTTTCTAGCACCACTGTAGATGCCACATTTTTGAGGCATTGCCTTTTGAAGATGTCCTTGATGCTGGGGAGGATAGTGCCCATGATGTAGCTAGCTGAGTCTCCAACGCATTGCAGTTTTTCCCAATTCTGTGTAGTTGCTCCTCCCTACCAGATGGTAATGCAACCAGTTAGAATGCTCTCCACGTACCTCTATAGAAATTTGCTAGTCTTTGATGACATACTATATGTTATTTTTGTGACCTCATCAGTATTTCCATAGAAGGGATTTGAATGGGGAGGAAAGTAATTTTAAGCTAGAGTAATCTAGCTACTTATTGGTTTAATATACAGGGAATGTGTGGCTACTTCTGTTGCATACAAGCTGAGTTATCTGATGGAACATAAAAGTGGCTTACAAAACAAGACAAACAATAATAGACCATTTGTGGCTTTTCTATATTACAACAATGACTACACATCTGAAGTATTTCATTGGTCATGAAGTACTCTGGGGCATTCCAAAGCTGTGGAGGGCACTTTAAAAATTCAGGATCATTACTATGAGTCAGTACAATCCTGAGATTTGATTACAGAGTTGAAGTAACTCCTTGGGATTGACTCTAATTCAAGTAGTTTTTATGTGCGGATTTTATTCTGATTTGGTCAATTAACATGCCAGTGAGCACCATAGTTCAGCTCTGTGATGATCTTCTCACAGAGGATATAAGATTACACTGTCATTACTGCAAGCTTAAAAGAAATGATAACTTACAACTGACTTTCAGCACATGCCAGAAATCAACATACAGTATATAAAATGACCACAGTAGAGCAGTAATCATTATATTATTTGCAAAATAATAATACATACAGCAATATTACTGTAATTTGCCATTTGACTAGAATAAATACACTTGCATGAAAATAAATGTAGTTCAGCATCTTACAGTGAAATTCCTCAATTTATCCATCAATTCCGAGACCCAAATTTCTTCTTTACTGCCTGCATAAAATGACTGCCTACCATCAGCATGTCCCCATCAGAGAAATAATGGGCTCGAGTATCCTATAAGGAATACAGGCTATTAAAATAATTCATAATGCGTTTATCACAAGACTGGAGTACTCACTGTCCATTGCTCTGGGAATACCAGAGCACTGCTCAGTGATGTAGATGATGAACAAAGCCCTACAATAAGCAAGATGAGAACCAGCTGATCCATAAAAAAGGAACAGACCAGAGAAACCATAGAAGATACTATTCACCTAAAAGCTGTATCCAATTTATTAAGCAGTCTTTACCAAATTCTGTCAATGATTCAGATTGACGGGACAGGTTGGGTGTGGGTCTAAGGAGATTGCTAACAGCTCGGCACAAGTGGATGTTAGAAAGATAACAAGAATTTTCTTCCAATGTGAGAGCCAAATGTTCGGCAGCTTTTTGCTTGAAAATACATTCAATGGCCATTGTAATAAGTACATCTGTTCATTAACGCAAATATCTAATCAGCCAATCCTGTAGCAGCAACTCAATGTGTAAAAACATGCAGACATGGTCAAGAAGTGTAATTGTTGTTCAGACCAAACATCAAAATGGGAAAGATGTGATTTAAGTGACATTGACAGTTGAATGATTGGTGGTGCCAGACGGGGTGGTTTGAGTATCTCAGAAACTGCTGATCTCCTGGGATTTTCAAACATAACAGTCGCTAGAGCAGGGGTTCCCAACTTGAGCTCCACAGATCCCTTGCTTAATGGTATCGGTCCATGGCATGAAAAAGGTTGGGAATTCCAGCCATAGAGTTTACAGAGAATGGTACAAAATACAAAAAGCATCCAGTAAGCGGCAGTTCTGTGGCCAAAAACGCCTAATTGATAAGAGAGCTGAGAGGAGAATGGCCAAACTGGTCCAAACTGACAGAAGGCAACAGTAATTCAAATAACCACGCATTACAATATGGTGTGCAGAAGAGTGTCTCTGAACGCACAACACATCGAACCTCAAATGGATGGGCTACAGCAGTAGAAGACTGACCACTGAGTGTATGTTTGTACTCTATTAGGTACCTCATGTACATAATAAAGTGGTCACTGACTGTACCTTCACAATAGATATTTACTGTCCACAATTTTGAGCTCTTTAAAAAAGAGAATACAGCAAGCTTAATTGTAGCAGGTCATCTGGTGGCATTATACTTACCCTTGGACATTTAGCTCTTAAATTTAATGTGTGACAAGTTGCTAGGAATGTAAACTGATCTTATTGCAAAAAAGAAAACCAACTACCTATCTTGTGCCTTGATAAACAGCAGAGGTAACTGAATCTCCTTGCCAACTGGCAAGCAAGATTGTCAAGGTAAAGTGTCTGGACTAAACAAAAAAAATGAGTCAGAGTGGGTGAGTTCAATGACAAGTTGAGCACTGAAAGGCAAAGAGACTGAGAGAGATGCACTCTGGAGATTGTGCGAGAAAGGAGGGGGAAGGCCACAAAGAAAGAGCCACTGAAAAAGGGAGCAAAGGGTCATTCAGTGTAAAAAAAAAGACAGAGGGAGAAGACAAGTGAGAGCACAAATAAATATGATCAGACTACCACTCTGAGATGAAGTCAGAAAGAGAAAAGGTGGGTGACAGAGTAACCACTGTGATGGGGATATAGGATAGTGACAGTCAGAGGAGGGGAAGTGAAGGTTAGGCTGAGAGAAAAAAACATCAAAGTGAAGCAGAAGTGGGGAAAATGAAAATAAATCATAGATTGGGGTTTGAAGCTGAATTTGCATAAGGCCAGAATTAACGAGTAAATACCTCGAAGTTTGCCTTGTGGAATCATTTGGATAAATCTCAACAACTAATTTTATCACCTAGTGTCACTATCAACTTCTACCAAGTATAAAAGTACAGCGACATTTATTGTGCTACAACAATGAGACCCAATCATTCATCATGCCACTGCATCAGAGTGTGCTATTTGCAATATCCAGTGGTCTTCATATCCTTGTCAGAATCTACTGAGTAGCTCTGGAAGTCATTATGGGTTGGAATGAGTCAGCTCTAACTTGGTTCACTGGTTAGCTCATAACAGAGAAAGGTTTGTGATTCTTCATATGGTATACCGACATGGCAAATGGAAATGAAAAAAAACAATGCGCTTACCCACTACACCACCCATTTAAAATAGTACCATTGTTTAAATAACTGGAAAATGAGAAAGGAAATTACTATTCCATTATCACTGAAGCAATCTCCTACCCTCCCTTGCCACAAAGTTACATCAGTCAATGTTGCCTTTAACAATTTCAGCAAGCAGGAAATTATAGCTAGTCTCTAAACAATACTGCTATTGAAATTAAATCCAATTTTATATTGTGCTAGTGCTGCTAGCTCCTAATTAACAGGTTTCTCCACAGTTTTAATAAAGTAAACTTGCTACATTAGTTGAATCAAATGGCTGAGGAGATCCATTTTTCTCCCATTTTAGAGCTACTGATATGCCAATCATACATTGCAGAACACCTAGCTGCACAAAACCCAAATTAATCATGACACCATCGTTAAGCACAATATGAAGGTATCTTGAATAACACTGCCACCACTGTGGGGTCAGAATGAATTTGATAACTAGCATTCAAAAATATTAATTCTTCATATCTAATTTTAGCTTTGCATTTCCTAATTTTGAGCTAGCTCTGTGGCTTTTATTTCTGTTATTCATATAAGCTTAAAATGTTGTACAAAATTGGTAGCTTGATTTTAAAGAGTCAAAAACGTTATCTGTAACTTAAGATGTCAATAGTGGATGAACAAGGAAGAAGAGTTAAGAACAAAAGAATCTGAGATTATAACTGGTGCATGATCAAACAAAATATTCAAACATTTGATATTCAGAAATTTGCAATCATGATAGTCTTGGGCTCTGTACTTCAGGTCCTTTATGAACATATTCATCACTAGCAAGGCCAATATTTGTTGTTCTTTCTTAATTCCCTTTCAGAAACACTTCAATGCACAATTTTGACCAAATACCATTAATTTATGCCAGGAGTTTAATCTAATTTAAAATACCACACTGTCAAGTTATTACCTTTTATTCCACAGTGCAACATAGACTAATTTTATAATAGTCTTTTAGGGGTTAAAGCTATCTCTTGTGGAAAGTGTTATTTAAAAAAGCCCAGGGGCTCATTTTTAATGAGCTGTAACTATTAAGTAATGCATAAAGGATACTAAAATTTATGGTGCATATAGCTATTATATAATGGAAAAAATCATTAAAAACTATTTTTCTTAATGTTCATGATGATCTGATCAGTAACTATGGAACTACTTCTGGAAATGTCAGAAAAAAAAGCTTTGTCCCATTTTGTCTGGAGAATTATCTTAGACCTCCTGTTGCATCTGGCCAAGGCAATGGAAGTGCAAAAATAATTATCCTGCCTGCAGAATTTTTATCACAGTGATCTATTCACTGGATAGGGGATTGGTGACAAAATTTGGCATTTATTGTCCATTCCTTTTTGTCCTTAAGGTGGTGGTCAGTCATCTTCTTTAATTGCTCCAGTTTATGTGATGAAGATATTCCCACACTGTACAGGGAATTTCAGGATCTGGTTCAATGATGAAGAAGAAACACTCGATATTCTAAGCTTTATATCATGAAGCCCCTTCTTTTCGGTTGACCTTCACATGTTTCAGCTCAGAAGCTATATCCAGCTACTCAACATCCCAGCATTTACTGGTTTCTCAGTGTTTTGTCCAGAGATTGAAGATCACTTCACAACCTCATTGAAATGCAAATAATTTTCAACTTAGAAACCTTAATATTTTCCATGTTAAAGACATTTCTATTAACATGGATAATTTTCTATAATTGTGTTTGTAAGTTTGCATAAATTCCTATTTGTTATCGATTTTATCTGAGAAACAATTTTACAAAAAACAAAACAAAGTGGTTAGTTCTTTTTTGCTCATTTGGACATAAGAAAGCCCATTAATTTCTACAAACTAGAAGTGATAGTAAAGAAGACTAAACTGTCACAGATACGTCATGAAGGTTTATTCACATGGCATAACAAGGTGATAGAAAGCAGATTCTTTATCAACAATTCCTGACACAATTCACCAATTTAAAAATAGCATGAACAAAAATGACTAACAGATCATTTTAAGCATATTTTAAAACAAAAAAAGAATAACTGCAGAGATAGTGGATCTATTAATGATTATCTTAAATTGCCTGTATTTTCAAGTATTTCTTGAAAACGTCACATTGCTATTAACCAAGGGACACAGAAAAAACATGGGCAACTACAGTAAAAGCTGGTTAGGCTGGTACCTACTACTGCCAAATTTCTGGAATCCACCATTTTAGCATGTAATGATGAGATTCTTAGAAAAGAGTGTTAAGCAGAGTCAACATGATTTTACGAAGAGAAAATTGCACTGGATAACACAAATTGAGCTTTCCTAAAGCAGTCATAACCAGGGTGTACCAGGAGGAAATCTGTGGATGTAGTATCTGTTTCCAACATTTGAGAAGTACCAGACAACAGAATCAGAATCAAGTTTAATATCATTGGCATATGTCATGAAATTTGTTGTTTTGAGGCAGCAGTACATTGCAATAAAAATAATTTTTAAAACTATATATTACAATAATATATGTATAATTAAATTAAATAAGTAGTGCAAAAACAAAAAATTAAGTGAGTTAGTGTACATGGGTTCATTGTCCATTCAGGAACCTGATGGTGGAGCGGAACAAACTACTTTTAAAATACTAAGTTTATGTCTTCAGGCTCCTGTACCTCCTCCCTTAATGCTGGCATTGAGAAGAATGGATGTCTTGGGTGATGGGAGTCCTTAATGACAGATGCCGCCTTTTTGACGCATCATATTTTGAAGATGTCCTTGACACTGGAGAGACTAGTGCCCATGATGGAGATGGCGGAGTTTGTAATTTTCTGCAGCTTTTTCTGACCCCGTGCAATGGCCCCTCCATACCAGATGGTGATGCAACCAGTTAGAATGCTCTCCACAGCACATCGGTAGAAATTTGCAAGTCATTGGTGACATGCGACGTCTTGTCAAACTCTCAATGAAATAGATCCGCTGTCATGCCTTCTTTGTAATTATTACACAAAGTAAAGGTTCAATGGTGGGGTAATAGGGGAATAGGCATGGATGACAGATTGCTGGAATAGACATATCGATAGATCATAAAGTACAGCACAGGAACAGGTCCTTCAGCCTACAATATTGTGCCGAACTAATTAAAATAGTGATCAAACTAACCCTGCCCATTCACTTCTTCCCTCACCTCCATTCATGGCCCCTTCCAGGTAAGGCAACAATTCACACGCAAATCTGCTGGTGTCGCCTTTTGTGTCCGAAACTCCCAATGCAGCCTCCTCTACATTGGTGAGATCGTCATAAATTGAGGGACTGCTTCATTGAGTACCATGGCTCCATCCACCATAAGCAGAACTTCCCAGTGGCCAAACATTTTAATTCCTCTTCCGATATGCCGGTCCATGGCCTCCTCTTGTGCCAACATGAGACCACCCTCAGGATGGAGGTACAAAGCCTTATATTCTGTCTGGTAGCTTCCAACCTGATGGCATAAATATCGATGTCTCCTTCCCATTAAAAAAAAATTCCCTCCCCCTCCCCTCTTCTTCTTTTGCCCACTCTGGCGTCTTACTTTTTCTCACCTACCACTAACCTCCCCCTGGGCCCCCTCCTCCTTCCCTTTCTCCTATGGTCCACTCTCCTCTCCTCTCAGATTCCTTCATCTCCAGCCCTTTATCTTTCCTACCAACTTGGCTTCACCTATCACCTAGCTATCCTCCTTCTGCTCCCTACACTTTTTTATTCTGGCATCTTCCCCCATCCTTTTCACTCCTGAAGAAGGGTCTCAGCCTGAAACATCACCTGCTGCACTTTTTGTTCTATCCAAAAGCCTCAATCACCCCTAAAATATTTGCCTCCAGGCAGTGTAATCCAGACAACCTCTGTATAAAAAACTTACTCCCTCTCACCTAATGCCCTCTGGAATTAGACATTTCAACCCTGGGAGAAAGATACTGGCTGTCCACACTCTCTCATAACCTTAAAAAAATTCTATCAGATCCCCCCTCAGCCTCCACTTCTCCAGAGAAAATAACCCCAATTTATCCAAACTCTCTTTATAGCATATCCTCTCTAATCTAGGCAGCATCTATGCTGGGTGCCACTGTGATCTGCTTTAGGTCCTCAAACATTCACTACTTACATTAAACAATTAAATGAAGAAAATATTGTAGAACATAGAACAGAATATCATTTCCACTTTTGCTAATGATACAAAACTAGATGAGGAAAATGAACTTCAGGGAGAACATAAAGAAAGATACCAGAATTATTATTACAAAAATGTGTAGCTTTTGCATTTGTTGGGAAAAGCAGAAAACCTTTAAACAGAGAGAAATCAGCAAGTCTGTTATACAGAAGAATTTTGGTGCACCAGTTCATAAAATGCAGAAAGAAACAGGCAGGTTCAGATAGATATAGAAAACCAATTACTTGAGGGGTGGAGTAAAAAGTAAGGAAGTCTTGCTGAGGGTGTGCAGGGCTTTGGCAAGATCTATTTGGGATAATGTGCACAATTTTGGTTTGTATCTACAGAAAGGTAAGATTTCTCTTATAAGCTGCAATAATGTGGATTGTTTCTAGGAAAGCATTGAGAGGGTGGTGGGAACATTGCCACCTAGCAGTTAATATAACATCATTACAGTGCTTGGGGCCCAGGTTCTATTCCATTGCTGCCTTTAAGGAGTTTGTACTTTCTCCCCATGACCACGTGGAGTTTTTCCAATTGCTGCAGTTTCCTCCCACAATCCAAAAGTGAACAGATTAGTAGATTAATTGGTCACCTGGGTGTAATTGGGCAGCCTGAGCTTGTTGGACCGGAAAGGCCTATTACTGTGTTATATCTCTAAATAAAATAAAGTGTGACGGAGATGTGACCAACTGGAATTTAGAAGAATCAGATCTCTTTGACATGTACAACTTTACAAGAAGGAATGTCAGCACAAGAAGCTATTTTTACATCTTCAGCAATCATAGACCTTGTATGAATATAAAAGCCAACAGCAAAGCACTTGCAACAATCTTTCCCCAGAAGATTCCTGTAGATGATCAATCTCCTGAGATTTCAAAGGTCACAACAGATAGCATTAAGGGAAGTCATTCATTCCGTGTAATACAAGTTAAACTCTGATAATCCATTATCTGAAATCTTCAGAAATCCTGGCAGTCTACTATCTGGCTCACTAATCTATCGAAAATATGAGCTGTGTTTCAGAGCACAAACAAGGGGTCTAGAATGCCAGGGGCCATAGGTTTGAGTCCAGAATGATTATATACTTCCTGCTCCCTTTAAACTTGCTAAGTTCACTTTGTAATTTATTATTCTACTGTACCACATATAAAAAGTGAAATAAAGCGTGTTTGGTTGTTAATAGAACTAACACTGGTTAAAGAAAATCTGCTTATTGGGTATCAAAGTCTGAGGGGTGCTGGACTATCAAAGTTTACTCTATCAGGCTGTGTGCTCTGGATACAACAACGGCTGTGGGTCTTCCATCATATGCCAACTGCAGTGATCATTTAGGCTCCCAAGCCAGCCGAGTCTCATGCCAATACAGAGACCAAGAAGGCAAATGGAAAACTGCATTGGTTAATTATATCTACATTAAAAACAATCCAGCTAAGTACAGAACAAACAAGCTGCTCTCAAAGTTGACAAACTGGAATTTACTCATAATATCCTGCTCAATGATACTCAGTTTGCATTCTGCCAGGAACACATCTTCAGAACTCATTACATGTTTTGGTCTAAATTTCACTGAAGAGATGAATTCCAGAATGGACTGCTCAACATCAAGGCACCATTTGTATTCAATGGTCAAGAATGTTAACAAATTCTTCTGTGCAGGTGCTGCTTGACCCCCTGAGTATTTTTAGCTTTTTTTTTGTTGTTTTTATTTCATTAATTCCGAGGTGTGGAGTAATAATCAAGAGAGAGAAGTTCAAATTCTACTGCGTCAGTTGAGAATGCAAATTCAGTTAAGTAAATAATGTGGAATAAAAGCTAGTACTCAAAGTGTGATCTAATCAAGATTTGAAACTGCTTTACTGTAACTTATCTACTTTTTGATTATAGTCTTTTAGAAATAAATCCTGGTTATTTCCCTAAAGTGGCTTTATAAGACCATGTTGAACCTTATATTGATTTGGAAACTTGTACTTCCAGATCCCTTTGCTGCCCAATCCTAATTAAATTTTATTTTCAAAGTAAAATGTTAATTTGCACATCCTCATTGTTATAACTAAAATATAATAACAAGTTGAAAGTTGTTGCTAATTATATGTCCCAAAGGCAATTAATTCAACCAAAGTATCGCCTTATTTAGTCTGCTTTTTAAAATGATTTCATCTTCACTTGTTTGACTGTTAAACAGCAATTTTGCTGTTTGAAATTGTAAGTCTGAAACAAAATCAAAAGAAAGCAGTTCTGAAGTAACTCACAAACAGATTAGACTATTTCCTCTTTCTGATACTCTGGTATGTCTTTGGTTTGTCAGAAAAAAAACAAGAGATACGTTTTGAACAAATAGATTTATTTTGGCTACTGCCCCATGTAATATCTTAGTGGCAAAAATCTAATAGTCTTGACATCAATTCCATGCAGAATATCTCAAAGTCAATCTTTTGATCTGGTAGCATCAAGATTCAACAAATACAATTTTAAGACCAAGATAAAATGTCAGCTTTGTCAAGTCATAGCCACAGTCAAGGAGCCAATGACCATAGTTAAATTAAACCCAGAATTATCTTCTCCCTTTAGAAATCTTCAAATATCAAATGGACACCCCCTTCTTCCATTACAACACTGAAAGAACAATTATTTCAGTAAACCTCCACGCATACAATCCTGATTCAAAGAAATCCCAGCATTCTGTGTGTGTGTGTGTGTGTGTGTGTGTGTGACCTGTTGACAGAGCCATTTTGTATGTATTCAATACTATCATCGATGTGAAAGAAATTAAAGAATGAGAAGTGGAAAGTGGCTTCAGGCAAAATTTCTTGATCCACTGTGTGATGGTCTTGCTGTCAGCCAAGGAAGACTGCTTAAATTCAAAATATATTAAATTTGAGAATTATAATGAGGAAGCAAATGAGTTATTTCAAAAGAAGGAATGGATTTTTTGACTCTAATAAAGTTATGTCCTAAATTTTAGATTTTCAGATATGCAATGTGTGGTGAATATGTCTTGCAAATATTAATAATGTTGAGACAACAGGAATTCACAGCTTTCAAAAAAGCCAAACTGGTTTGTTTGCAGTATTTCAACTCTCAAGGTATATTATAGCCCACTCCATAGAGATCCTACATAGCAATTGCATTTCAAAAGATGTTTGCTATTTTTCAGATTCAGATTTATTTATCACACGCAGAACATACAGTGAAATGTGTCATTTGTGTTAACAAGCAACATACCCAAGGATGTGCTGGGGACAGCCTGCATGTTATTTTTTTCTCTAGGAGATATTATATTAAATAATATAACACATCTATAATTATGCCACATGGTTAGCTAGCCTTATATCTGGATTTATATTGATGAATAATGTAGAATAACATCCATTCATTTTGAGAGTTCATGTTATTCTTAGTGCATGAGACTAGGTTGTGGCTGGAATTTGTTAACGCTGTAAAACTACAATGATGGGTGATTTAAGATACTAGGATCATTTCCACTGTTTCAGAGGAGGCTACCGAGAATAATAAAGATTTTATAAATTATGTAGGATTTTAACAGTGAATACAAGTAGATTAATTCCAAAACCAAAGGAAACAGTGCAAAATATCACCCACATAAAATCCTTTATACAGTAAGATGGAAAATTACTGCACCTAGGAAGATAAAGACAGTGTAGTTGCAACAGAAGACAATACATTATTTCACCTGTAAAATAAGCAACTACTTGAAATGAAGACTCTGTAGTAATGCATTCGTTCTTGCTGTGACTAGAACTGAAAATATAGCATTGACACCTTTTATACTTCTTGCCACTTGAAACTTTTTGTTCAGAAATTATTATTGGCTATTGCCCTAAATTAAGTTTATATTGGAAAGGTATTCACAGAACATTAGTTAAGGTATTTAAGACTCAGATACCTCTGAACTTGGAGACTCTTTATTTGGGGCATGTATTGTTTTTGGAACAGAAGAAAGATATAAAGCTGCTGCAGGCCCTTTTAGCAGCAAGTAAGAAATCAATCACCAGAAAGTGGCTAAATCCAACATCACCTGCATTAGAAGATTGGCATGAAATTATTTTGGAAATATTTAAAATAGAAAAGATGACTTGCTCTCTGAGAATTCAAAAATAAATTTTTTATCAAATTTGGAATAAATGGATTGAATTTATAACCCCAATGTGAGCAGACTTTAGATGACTCTCCTAAAGGTTTATACTGCTTTCCTCATCAACGTAGTAACAGTGTTAATGTAAGCTCCCTTGGTTCGAATGTTCACTGTTTTCTTTCTGGAAAACGTGGAATTAATACAAGCAAAGAAAAAGCTTTGGGAAAAAATGATAAACTTAAGTAAATAAGTACACAGGGATTGGATAAGTATGTCTGTGGGTAGGAGCAAACATGAACGTGTACTTGTGAATGTATAAATATATATAGATTTATACATATATAAAAAATGGAAAAGGTTTTATATGTAAAAAAGTTTGTGTAATACTTGTGAATACCTTATCCAAATAAAAATTAAATTTAAAAAAAGAAATTATTATTGGCTATTGATAAAGACACACAGTAACATAATAAAAATATTCCAGCTTTCATTCCTAGACTGGTGAACTGGTATGCTTTGGTGATACCAAAGCAGAGAAAAGCAAAGTCCTGACCCGAGCAGCTACCCTTGCCACTTCTGTTGGAAAATGCACCTGGAAACAATGTTGTGTTCAACATTTCCGAGTGGAACAGTTCCGTTGTATTCACTGGCTGAATTCATGCAGAAGAGGGAAATTGCTTCATGGTTCATTTATTAGAACTAAATTCAAACATGGTAAAAGGGAACACGAAACCATTCAGTGCTGTTGCTTCACAACTCCAATAACACAGGTTTGGTCCTAACTTCCGGTGCTGTCTGTGTGGAGTCTGTACTTCCTCCTTGCAATCATGCAGGCTCCCCCCCTCCATATCCCATTGGAGTACTGAAAAGTTAAATGGCTACTGTAAATTACACATGTAGCTGGGTGACAGGAGAATCAGGAGGAAGTTAATGGGCATGTGGGAGAATAAGTTTCTGGAAAATAAATGGTGAACAGAATTTCTCTGCTAAGAGCTGGCAGCAGCTTGATGGGTTGAATGATTTCCATCTGTAATATAATAAGTATAACGTGCATAAATCTTTGGAAATGTGTAGTTGTTAAGTTGGATTAACCCAAGTTGGATAAAATTGCCATAACAATTTTCCTTGCTCCTCCGAATAAAGTACTTTAATAAAATAGCTACGTTTACCCCAATTTCTGCTTCAAGCTACTCATCCTACACATTTTGTTTCAAGCTTGTATTTGCAGACAAAAACTGAAACAAAATTATTCTAAATCATACAACTCAGTATAACAAAAATATTTACATCTCTGAAGGTATGTGGGTATATTTACACCCACAGCTCTAATCTGCTAATTAAATTTGCCAACGACACTACATTAATTGGCTTAATCTCAAACAATAATGAGGTGGCCCACAGGGAAGAAGTCATCTCTCTGACATAGCGGTGTCAAGAAACCAACCTCTCCCTCAATGTCGCAAAAACAAAGGAGCTAGTTGTGGATTACAGGAGGAATGGAGATGGGCTAACCCCTACTGACATCAATAGATCTGGGGTTGAGAGGGTAAACAGCTTTAAGTTCCTCAGTATCCACATCACCGAGGACCTGACATGGTCTGTACACACCAGCTGTGTGGTGAAAAAGGCACAACAGCTCCTCTTTCACTTCAAACAGTTGAGGACGCTTGGTATGGGCCCCCAGATCCTAAGAACTTTCTACAGGGGCACAATTGAGAGCATCCTGACTGGCTGCATCACTGCCTGGTATGGGAACTGTACCTCCCTTAGTCTCAGGATTCTGCAGAGAGTGGTGCGGACAGCCCAGCGCATCTGTAGTTGTGAACTTCCCATGATTCAAGACATTTACAAAGACAGGTGTGAAAAAAGGGCCCAAAGGATCATTGGGGACCCAATTCACCCCAACCACAATCTATTCCAGCTGCTACTACCTGGGAAACGGTACCGCAGCATAAAAGCCAGGACAAATAGGCTCCGGGACAGGTTCTTCCATGAGGCCATCAGACTGATTAATTCACGTTGATTTGAGTGTATACCTATGTTACATTGACTGTTCTATTTATTACAAATTATTATAAATTACTATGATTGCACATTGCAGATTTAGATGGAGGTGTAACATAAATATTTTTCACTCCTCATGTATGTGAAGGATGTATGAAATAAATCAATTCAATTCTATTAAAGAAAAACTAATCACTTTTGAGTCAATATATGACATCTGGGAAACCAAAGAGATATCTACTTCATTAAAGTTTATTGTTTCATGGTTCTTCTTTATAACAAACTTAAAAGTTGTCAGATTCTCAAAATGAACATATTGCTTAAACTGTATGTTTAGTAGGTGACACAAAATGCCCCAAATATACCTACATATGATAACATGGCTTTCATTTCCTCATCACTGCGTACTGTGATTCGATCCCCATCTTCATCTTCATCTTTAAAATAAACAAGAATCAATTATGAATATGACAAGTTGAACTATTCATCATGACTAATTAAAAGAATGTTTGGAATGCAAAACAGACGATAATACGGTTTGGAATAATACAGTGCAAGTTACAATGGTCTTTGGGTCATACTCGAATATGCATTATAATTATCTGGATTTGGAAAGCATTTCATCACTAAATGTTTTTTTCCTTCTAGGCAGATAGAGTGGAAAACAGCAATATATAGCCCATCCACCATGAGCTTACAATTTCATTTGAATTGTGGAATTAAGGTAACTATAGAAAAAAAATTGCTCTCATCGCACTATGCAAGACAATAATACTTAATTGGCCTGTAAAACACAATTGGTATAAACTTAGACTCAACAATGAACATTAATGTCTACAAGAAAGTCAATTATCTATATGTTACCCAATTTCATAAGAGGCTTTAACGGGACATTCTCATCTGATAGAACAAGTTACAACCTCTAACCTTTACTACAAAAGATAAAATATAATAGAACTATCTCATATAACATGCACTATGATTAACATACAGTATACAGTGAAAAAAGCTATGCTATCACTAAAACATAAATAAAAACTGTACCATTTACTCTGAAAATATTTAACATTTCAGTGCTCAGTTTACACTGTATTTAACTCCTCAATTATAAATAGGGTCGAAGTTCAAAGCAAATTTATTAACAAAGTACATATGTCACCATATATCGGTACAGTTCTGAGATTCATTTCTGTCAATAGGTGGCTAGATAATGGACGTGGGGTAAGGGAATCAAGATGACAACACAAACTCTGAATCATAAGAAGCTGACTATTGCTGTAAAATTCTTCAACACTATAAGCCTTTATATTTATACAGCAGTTTTTAAACATTCTAGTATATTTTCCAAAGTGTTGTTTATCACAAATAGGAAGATATCCCTGCAAGTGTGAAATATACTGTTAAAGAATTATGGCAACACACATCAAAGTTGCTGGTGAACGCAGCAGGCCAGGCAGCATCTCTAGGAAGAGGTACAGTCAACGTTTCAGGCCGAGACCCTTCGTCAGGACCAACTGAAGGAAGAGTTAGTAAGAAATTTGAATTTTTGAATTAAAGAATTAAAGAATTATCCTCATTTGTAAGCAAGAGCATTTTATTCTTGTTAATGGTGTATACTCCAGCAGTGTTGTGAGGGTAGCACTGAAATCCAGCAGCACTTTACAAATCTGGGATGTGCTGCAAGAAGAGTGAAGTGGTAAGGGTTAGTAAACAGCTGTGTGACTTCTGCAAGGCTGCCCATATGCATGGGACGTCTGAGGAAATAGGAAGTATAGAATATACTCTGAATATATAAGAATCAGTGTGCACACAAGAATTTGTGAACTACGAACGTAAAAGAGGGAAAGTAACCAGTGAACCTGCTCCACCATTCAACAAAATAACATTTAATCTTTTGCCCCTTGTATAGTGAAGTCTGATCCCAATAATCTTCATTATTTAGTGCCCAGAAATCCTCTGATCCCAACCTTGAATACACTCAACAATCACAACATTCATGGTCCTCCTGACAGTTTTTCTCTTATCTATCTTATGCTGCAGATTCTTCACTTTTTAAATGTCTGCTGTTCCATATCTACCACTAAACTTTTTGATTATAATCTTCCCATCTACCCAAGCCAATTCACTCCTCATATCTAGGTTATCCTCATATCTATGTTATTGGCCTTAAGTTCAAGACTTACTTTTTTGTTGCTCAAACTGCAGTCAAAATTCTATTATTTTGCCCTTGATATTCCATTAACAACAAGCTGCTTTGCCTGTTATTTTCTTGACCAATGGGCCAAATACAAGTTTACCTTTCGCAGAGCCACTATTACTAAGCTGCATGCAAAAGTCTGTCTTTGATATAATATCAGTGGCAATCCCCTATGCAGTGCAGGCCTTACATGTGTAAATGGCATCACTATGAGGCAAAACTAAACAGAACAAGACACAAGCTGATGAAAAGTTTGAATTCTGACTAAGTTTCCCTAGCTCAGCCAGGTGTCAAACTTGTCAAAAAAGAACAATGAATCTGCCTGCCCATTTCTGACATTCAGTAACATTAAAAATAAATAATGTTAACAATAATTAAAAAACTGAAGTATTTATATACATCTAAGAACATAGATAAGAAATTAATTAAGTTCTTAAAAATGATAAAATACCACTTCTAACTTTCTGCTCCATACAAAGTGAATGGAAATATTGCTCCTA
This sequence comes from Mobula hypostoma, assembly GCF_963921235.1. Classification (NCBI taxonomy): domain Eukaryota; kingdom Metazoa; phylum Chordata; class Chondrichthyes; order Myliobatiformes; family Myliobatidae; genus Mobula; species Mobula hypostoma. Next base: position 90,867,918 of record NC_086109.1, read on the forward strand.
TAAGAGATCTAACCAGCATGGTTTCTAAATCCAGCTAAATCCCACTATTCTGCTCATTAATACAAGAGATTCTATAGATGCTGGAATACAAAACACACAAAAGTATGGAGGAACTCAACAGGTCAGGTAGCATCTATGGAGGGGAATAACTAGTCGATGTTTTGGGCCGAGACCCTTCATCAGGACTGATCTTATTCTCATGATTCTGATCGCTTGTCTTAAAGATTGATAGAAGAATAATAATAATAATATTAGAATAATAATGCCTCACTGGCCATCTAAAATAACCTGCCTTCAAGTTGGTTCCATTTTCCCAAAGAAGTCAATTCTATAAACTCTTCCTCCACTTCAGTTTAATAAAAAAGATTAAGATCCTTTGCAACGATTGTACAAAAATTGAATTAAATGCTTCTGTTGTTTTTGTTTTGCTGGTGTTAAGCCTGAGCACCACTTCAAGTCATGTTTTTTCTGTTTCTTGTTTTCTGTTATTTCCATCAGATTGATTTTACTAAAGAACAGAAAGTACTGTACATTCATAATTTAAGTGCATTCTGCACAAGTAGGAAAATGATATCAAAAAACTGACAGATGTTCTGCAAGGACAAGACAACAAAAGGAGGCTATCAGGGTTCATGCAAGTTGCATACAAGTCACGGATGTTAGACATGGAACGTAGTAGAAAAACAAAACCGATGAAGGAGTTACTGTTCTAAGAACATCAGTCTGCAATCTGCAGGTTTGGGACTCCATTATCGATCTAAGTCCACTCTGTGTACAACAGTAGACTGTGAACTTGCAGCAGTCTTCCCGTTGTTATCATAGGAAATGAGGCGTTAAACGTGTGCACAGTCTGATGCAGGTTCAGAACTTTAAAAAAAAATGGTGACAAGAGACAGGGAATGGGAACCAGTTAGTGGAGACGTTGTGGAGGCAGATGTTGGTAAGATATCAGACAAAATCAGAAATCAAAAGGTTGAGCATGGTGTGACTTGTGTCCTGAGCTGCGTATATTCCAATGCAAGAATTATCATAGGAAAGACGGATGACCTCAGGGCATGGATCAACACCTGGAATTATGACGATGTAGCCATTAGTGAGACCTTGTTGCACAAGGGACAGGAATGCAGCTCAATATTCCGGGATTCCGTTGTTTTACACGTGACAGAGCAGGAAGAATTAAAGAAGGAGGGGTTGCGTTACTAGTCTGGTAAACTGTCATAGCAGTGCTCCATCAGTACAGACTGAAGAACTCGACTAGTGAGGCGTTATGGGTGGAACTGAGAAATAAGAAAGGTTTGACCACATTAATGGGGCTATATTACAGACCACCCAACAGTCCTAGGGATTTAGAGGAACAGATTTGTAAAGAGTTCACAGACTATTGCAAGAAACATAAAGTTGTTATAGTAGGTGATTTTAACTTTCCACATATTGATGGGAATAAATGGGACAGAGTTTCAAGCAAGTTTCCTTCATCAGTACGCAGAAGTCCCAGCGAGAAAGCATGCAATACTGGTTCTACTATTATGGAATGAGACAGGGCAGGTGACAAAAGTTTGAGTAGGGTAACGCTTTGCATCCAGTGACCACAATGCCATTAGTTTCAAAGTAAATATGCCAAAAGATATGTCTGGTCAATAGTTGAGATTCTAAATTGGAGAAAGGCCAGTTTTGATGGTATCAGAATTAATCTGGCAAGTGTGGATTGGGACAGGCTATTTTCTGGCAAAGATGTACTTGGAAAGTGAGAGGCCTTCAAAAACAAAATTTTGAGAGTACGACGTTTGTATGTGCCTCTCAGAATAAAAGGTAGAGATAACAAGTGTAGGGAACCTTGGTTTTCAAGAGGTGTTGAAGCCATGGTTAAGAAAAAAAAAAGGAGGTGCATGGTAGGTACAGGCAAATAGGAACAAATTAGGTGCTTATGGAGTACAAGAAACACAAGAGAACACTTAAGAAATGAATCAGGAAGGCTAAAAGAAGTCATGAAGTTGCTCTAGCAGACAAGGTGAAGAAGAATCCCAAGGGATTCTACAGCTATGGTAAGAGCAAAAGGATTACAAAGGACAAAGCTGGTCCTCTAGAATACCAGAATGGTAATCCATGTGTGGAGCCAAAACAGATGGATGAGATCTTAAATGTATTTTTTACATCTGTATTTACTCAGGAGATGGACACCCAGTCCATAGAAGTGAGGCAAAGCGGCATCAACTTCATTGACCCTGTACAGATTACAGAGGAGGAGCTACTCGCTGCCCTGAGGTAAAACAGGTGGACAAATCTCTAGGGTGTTCCCTCGGACCTTACAAGAAGCAAGTGCAGAAATTGCCGGGACCCTATTAGAGATATTTAAAACACCCTTAGCAACAGGAGAAATACCAGAAGATTGGAGGATAGCCAATGTTGTTCTGTTGTTTAAAAAAGGCTCTAAACAGAAAGAAGGAAATTATAGGCCAGTGAGGCTAACATCTGGTGTGTAGAAGTTATTGGAAGGTATTCTAAGAGATCAGGTATATAAGTATTTGGATAGTCAGCATGGCTTCGTGCCTGGTAGGTCATGTCTAACCAATCTTACAGAGTTTTACGAGGAAGTTACCAGGAAAGTGGATGAAGGCAAGGTAATGGATGTTGTCAATGTGGACTTTAGTAAGGCATCTGACAAGGTCCCAGCATTCAGGATGAGATAGTAAATTGAATTAGATATTGGTTTTGTGGGAGAAGTCAGAGAGTAGTAGTAGAGGGTTGCCTCTCTGACTGGAGGCCTGTGATTAGTGGTGTGCCACAGTGATCAGTGCTGGGTCCTTTCCTGTTTGTCATCTATATCAATGATTTGGATGATAATGTGGTTAATTCGATCAGCAAATTTGCAGAATACACCAAGAATAGGGGTGTTGTGGACAGTGAGGAAGGCTATCATGGCTTGCAAAGGGTTCTGCATCAGCTGGAAAAATGGGTTAAAAAATAGCAGATGGAACTTAATGCAGACAAGTGTGAAGTTTTGCACTTCTGTAGGTCTAACCAGGGTAGGTTCTACACAGTGAATAGCAGGGCACTGAGGAGTGTGATAAAACAAAGGGATCTGGGAATAAAGGAACATAATTTATTGAAAGTAGCATCACAAGTAGATAGGGCCATAAGGAAAGCTTTTGGAACATTGACCTTCATAAATCAATGTTTTCAATACGATGATGGGATGTTATGTTGAAGTTGTATAAGACATTAGTGAGGTCTAATTTGGAGTATTATGTGTAGTTTTGGTCACCTACTACAGGAAGGATGTAAACAAGGTCCAGTCCAGAGAAAATTTACAAGAGTGTTGCAGGTCTGGAGGACTTGAGTTATAAGGAAAGATTGAGTAGGTTAGGACTGTATTCTTTAGAATGTAAAAGACTGAGAGGAGATTTGATCAACGTATATGAAATTATGAGGGGTATATGTGGGGTAAATGCAAGCAGGCTCTTTCTACTGCGGTGGAGTGGGACTACAACCAGAGGTCATGGATTACAAGTGAAAGGTGAATGGTTTAAGGGAAACATGAGGGGAAACTTTTTCACTTAGAGGGTCATAAAAGTATGGAATGAGTTGCCAGCACAAGTAGTGCACGTGAGCTCGATTTCAACATTTAAGAGGAAGTCTGGATAGGTACATGGATAGTAGGGATATGGAGGACTATGGTCCTGGTGCAGGTCGATGGGAGTAGGCAGTTTAATGGTTCTGGCATGAACTAGATGGGCCAAAAGCCCTGTTTCTGTGCTGTACCTCTCTATGACTCTATGATGCACAGTTTTACGGAACTTACGTATTTTGTTTAATTAAATTAATGTCAATTTTTAATAATCTATTTTTCTGCTGGCCTAATCAAATTGGAAGAAAGAAATAAGGACACTCACAGGTCCATGAGTGAGATTCAAAAAGAGAAGCCTTTGTGGGCTTTTGGTGTTTTCCAGCGGCCTAATCAAATAGTAATTCATTAGCAAGGGCAAATAAAGATAAAGCAGGGACAAGCTCATAGGCCATTGTCTGAGTGGACCAGGGTTAGAGTGGGGAGGCTTTGGCTCATCAGGCTTGGGTGAGAACAGGCTTGGGCAAGGTACATATTTGTTAAGTTTCTTCTTCATTCTTTGAGGATGGCTGTACGGGCCCTGTTGTGTTCTTTGTGTGAGATGTGGGAATTCTGGGAGACCTCCAGGCTCCCAGATAACTACATCTGCACCAGATGCACAAAGTTGCAGCTCCTCAGAGAACACGTTAAGGAACTGGAGCTGCAGCTCGATGACCTTGGGCTCATACAGGAAACTGAGGAGGTGACAGATAGGAGTGACAGGAAGATAGTTACCCCTAAGTTGTAGGAAGTAGGTACCTGGGTGACTGTCAGGAGAGGGAATGGAAATTGGCAGCCAGTGCAGGGTACCCCTGTGCTGTTCCCCTCAATAATAAGTAGACCATTTTGGATACTGTTGGGGGGGTGGGGAACGATCTAGCGGGGGAAGCTGTGGCAACCTGATCTCTGGCACTGTCTGGAGATGTGGCTCAGAGGGAAGGGGTGACAAAAGAACTGCAGTAGTGAAAAGGGATTCCATAGTTAGAGAAGTAGACATGAGATTTTGTGCACACTATAGACACACCTGGAAGATATGTTGCCTCCCAGGTGCCAGGGTCAGGGACAACTTGGACTGGATCCACAGCATTCTAAAGGGGGAGGGTGAACAGCCAGAAGTCTTGGTACATATTGGCACCAATGACATAGGTGGAATAGGGAGGAGGTTCTGAATGAGAGAATTTAGGGAGCTGAAAAGCCAGGCCTCCAGGGTGGAAAACTCTAGTTTGCTGCTTATGCCACATGCCACTGAGTGAAGAACAAATGATTTGGCAGATGAATATATGGCTGAGGAACTGGTGCAGGAGGCAGGTTTTCAGATTTCTGGATCATTGGACTCTCTTCTGGGAAGGTATGACCTGTACTAAAAGGATGGGTTACCCCTGAAACCGAGTGGGACCTCCTTACAGGCAGGTTTGCTAGAACTGACAGGAAGTATTTAAATTAATTTGGCTGGGGAATGGGAAACTGAGTGATCAGACATTTCTCTGCCCATATCTGAAACTATATTGTGCTGTGTTTTTTGCCAACCTTCTACTCTACCCACAATGCCACCAATCTTGAAATCATCCACAAATGTACTAACCCACTCATCTACATTTTCATCCAGGTCATTTATATAAATTACAAACAGCAAAGGTCCCAGCACAGATACCTGTGGAACTCCACGAATAACAAACCTCCAGCTCAAATAAGTCCCTTCAACCACTACCCTCTGTCTTCCATGCGCAAGCCAGTTCTGAAACCAAACAGCCAATTTGCTGTGGACCTCATGCATCTTAATCTTCTGGATTAGGCTTCAAGAGGGACTTTCTCAAACGACTTACTAAAATCCATATAGACAACATCCATTGCCCTACCCTCTCTTGTCACCTTATCAAAAAACTCAATCAAGTTGGTAAGGCACAGCCTGCCACACACAAAGCCATGCTGGTTCTCCCTAATTTAGCCATGGGTTTCCAAATGCACATATATCCAATCCCTAAGACTTTTCTCCAGCAATTTCCCTACAACTGATGTGAGACTCACCAGTCTACAGTTCCTTTGTTCCCTTCTTAAAAAACTGCCTGTCATCAGTCCTCTGGGACTTCACCTGTGACTACAGAGGGCACAAAAATGCTGGTCAAGGGACGAACAATCTCATCTCTTGCCTCCTTCAATGACCTGGGGTAAATCCCACTTGGCCCTGAGGATTTATCATCCTTAATACTCATTAGGAGGCCCAGCACTTCCTTCTCCTTAACTTCTAAATGCCCTAACATATTTATACACCAAGCACTGATCTCCTGATCTCCGTATCCTTTTCCTTGGTAAAATAATGCACCGAAGTACTCATTAACAACCTTATTCACATTCTGTGCATAACAATGATCTTTTAACAATGACTAGATTCTGGTATGGTTCCCGAGGAATGGAAAATTTTCAAATGTCACTCCACTCTTCAAGAAAGGAGGGAAGCAGAAGAAAGGTAATTATAGGTCAGTCAGCTTGACCGCACTGGTTGGAAAGAAATTGGGAGGTTTGGGGGTATTTGGAGAGGCATATGCTAAAATAGGCCAAAGTAAACATGGTTTCCTTAAAGGAAAATCTGCCTGACACACCTGTTGGAATTCTTTGAGCAAATAACAAGCAGGATAGAGAAAGGAGAATTGGTGGATGTTGTGTACTTGCATTTTCAGAAGGCCTTTAACGAGGTGCCGCACGTGAGGCTGCTTAGCAAAATAATAGCCCATGGTATTACAGGAAAGATATGAGCATGGATAGAGCATTGGCTGATTGGCAGGAGGCAAAGAGTGGGAATAAATGGAGCGTTTTCTGATTGGCCGCAGGTGACTAATGGTGTTCCACAGGATCGAAGTTGGGACCATTTCTTTTTACATTTGTATATCAATGATTTGGGTGACAGAATTGATGGCTTTGTGGCTAAGTTTGTGGAAGTGTAGGTAGAGATGATGACGCAGGAAGGCTGCAGAAGGACTTAGACAGATGAGGAGAATGGGCCAAGAAGTGGCAGATAGAATACAAGGTGGAGAAGTGTATGCTCATGCACTTTAGTGGAAGAAATAGAAGCACAGACTATTGTCTCAATGTGGAGAAAATTCAAAACTCCAAGGTGCAAAGGGACTTAGGAGTCCATGTGCAGGATTCCTAAAAGTTAACTTGTAGGTTGAACTGGTGGTGAAAAACATCACCATTCATTTCGAGAGCACTAGAATATAAAAACAAGGATATCATGCTGAGGCTTTTACAAGGCACTGGTGAGGCCTCATTTGGTATTGTAAACAGTTCTGGGCGCTTTATCTAAGAAAGGATGTGCTGACATTGAAGAGGGTTCAAAGGGGGTTCACAAAAATGATTCTGTGATGATCACGAAAATGAAGCTTCATATAATTTGAGGAGCATTTGATGGCTCTAGGCTATAGACACTGGAATTTAGAAGAATGGGGGGATCTATTGAATGTTGAAAGGCATAGATAGAGAGGCTGTGGAGAGGATGTTTTCTATAGTGGGGGAGTCTAGGACCAAAGGGCACAGCCTCAGAATAGAGGGATGTATATTTAGAACTGAGATGTGAAGGAATTTATTTAGGCAGAGGGTGGTGAATCAGGCAGATATGGAAGCCAGGTTATTACGTGTATCTAAGGTGGAGGTTGATAGATTCTTGAAAAGTCCAGGGTGTGAAAGGTTACGGAGAGAAGGCAGGAGAAAGGGGTTGAAAGGGAAATGCATCAGCCATGATCAAATGGTGGAATAGATTTGATGGGCGGAATGGCCTAATTATGCTCCTGGGTTTTATGGTACTTACTTGCTTTTCAGTATTTTACAAGATATAACTATCTTAACTTTATTTTAGAAATATTCTATCCTTTTAAAAATTTGTGAAATTTAATTGAGCGAATTCCCTCCAGCAGATTAGCTCAAAGCAAGAGTGGATCCAATAGATAACTGAACAGTGGGAATAAAGAAGAAAAAGAAAAAAGCCCTTAACTCCGAGTGGAGTCATCGGGATGCCGTCATGACGGCGTTTTTTTAAGCAGGCTTTCTTATTTTTACGAGGTCGAGTTACTAGCTCGACGCTCAACCCAGCACGGATGGAAAGCGTGCAAGGGAGTCGGCTGGATTCAAACTCGGAAGCCTTCGCTCTGAAGTCCGGCGCTGATGTCACTACGCCACCAGCCGGCCAGTGGGAATAAATCTGTGATGAAAAAGCATGATGACATTCATGCATTCATGCTATAAGGTAAATCACAGGTTTTCTATAAAGATTATCATTAGATAAAGATACATGAATGCAATTCATTAAGATCTAAGACTCTCCTCTCTCCTCTGCCAACCAGTGTGTCAGATCTAGGTTAACATTTCTTCCATACAGTGAATTACAAAATCACCAAGTGCTGTCAAATACAGAAGCTCTCCAATCCTCAGAACTTATCAACTTGCCAATCAAGCCAGAAATTAATAATCTTGACTAAAAGAAAAATCCATATACAGCAGATTCTGGTTAATGCGACCATGTGTTAAATAGGACAGCAGTTTACTTGAGACAACTCTTAAAGAACAAAAAATAATAGAAAATTGCCAGGATTCCCTTCAATTATTTGGGAGACGTTGCCTCTTAATTGGGACAGGAGACTGTTGCCAAACAGTTTCTAACAGCGTCAGTCACGTGCGTTTGTGTGGCCATTAAACACTCCACCATGCTTAGAGTGAACAGTTTTTAAATAGCATCATCTGCATGTTTGCATTCAAAAAGCAGTGATTTTTGTCACTTACAGTTCGTGAGAAATAAACAGCAAGACAATTCAGAACTGTGTTGCTCACTGCAGTTCCAAGTAGTCAGGCTTGGAGATGCCAGAAACAGTCAGGAGTGAAAATCAAACAATTTCACTACTTCAACAAGCTAGGAATTATGAAGGAATTGAAGGTCTCGATAATTATTTTGAATCTTACAATGAAAATGAAGATTTGGAGATGCAATCATCAAAAGTATTGTATGAAGGCAGTCCATTATCTGCACTGATCTGATTTTGTTCATTTACAGTCAATCAAAACAACACGGCAGCATACACTGGAATAATTCCTCAGATAACTATTAGGAACTAGTTTTATAATACTGTAGTGATATTGTTAAATGTATTAATTTGTTCTGTATTTCATATAAATATATTTGCTACTCAGTTAAATGGTAGTTTGCCTTTTTTACACGTTTTAACTACTTCCATAAATCTTTGGCTAATTGGGGCAGCAGGTCAATTGGTCCAAAACATATTGGTCCCAGTGTGTCCCAATTAACTGGAATCCACAGTATCCACATTCTCCCCAACTTATATTCCTCTGAAGCTTGCAAAATACGTTGTTAATGCAATATTAACCAAATTAAAAAGAAACTAATGAATAGCTCTCTCTATTACTGGTGCATTTTACTTTGCAAGCATTGGATCAGTTAAAAAATCTACTTACACTCAAATGCTGTTGTCGTTGTATCTGGCAACACTTGGCCAATAACATCCTAAAAACAAGGAATAAAACTGGTCAATCTAAAAGCAATGTGGGATGTTTTAAACAGCCAAAGTAAAAAAATAAGTAATTCAGGACGACTTCCATTATCTCTCTCTACCATCTGCATAGTTGATTTCCAATACTGTCATCCATTTTTCAAGATACCCATGCAAGTATGACATTTGCACTTTGCTCCACTTGAAAAAAGGGAAACATATTGATGCCTATATTTTCCTGCTAATATGTCCCCTTTTATTTGATCCTGTATAATTTTCAACCCCAATATTGGAACACAATATTGGAATGCAAATCGATGGACCAGCGCATTAATTTTAAGATAGGTGAAGAGTTTTTACCTGGTATTCCCATAATCCTCACAACTTTTGGAAACACAAGGACTTAACTTTTTGTAATCAGAGAGTTAGAAATACTGTGTTTATTGCCAAGAACTACTGAAAAGATTTGAACCCCTTCAAGGAATACTAAAGTACACTTTGGAACATAGTGCAATTTGCCTCTTTGCTACAAAAGGTAAATTAAGTTTTGAATTTGACCTAATGCTTGACTTCACTTAAAGCTCAGACTGTGAGTGCCAATTAACTCTGTGGTAAAAGGGGTCATTATACCATTACACATACAGATTAGGGTTAGTAAGTTGTGAGCAAATTATGATGGTGCTGGAAGCACGGTGACACTTGTGGCTTGCTCCAGCATAATCCTCAAACAGTGCTGGTTGTTGATGCAACAACGTATCTCACTGTATGGTTTGATGTTTCAATGTACATATAACAAATAAAGCTAATCTCTTTAGGTAAACAAATAGAGCTACCATGACTTTAAGTATACATTAATTATAATAAAAGATAACTTGATTTTTAGATGATCTTAATAAAGAAAATTGCCAACACATACAATCGGTACAAGCTTCCATTTTGAAATAACTTGAAGATTATTACATCAAGATTTGGAAACACTGGAAATTGATGAGGAGAAAAGAGTGACAGACTGGGTATAATGGGGAGGAGCTTAGAATGGAGGCACGTGAAAAGATGTGTTTTCTGTTTTGGGTTCTGTTCTAAATGGGGAAACTTCATTGCAGAGACTTTTACGGACCTCATTTACAAATTAGAAGTTTTTCCCTTTCATTAAATTTATGCCAAATCAATTCAATATGCTCAATCATGTGTTTATCTACCTTGAACCCAGGAAAGATAAAACACGTTTTCTTAATGATGAGGAACTTAAAACTGCAAAGGAGCAAGGAAATTTTGGATACACAAATCGTTAAAAGCCAGTAGACCAGGTACAAAAAGCAATTAAAAAAGTTAATGGAATATTGGCTTTTATCACAATACAAATGTGAGGAAATTACGCTTCGTTGCAGAGACTTGAACGGACCTCATCTAAGTACTGTGTTTTTGTGCACATTTCAGCGGCTATACTACCCTTGGAGGGTATCACACATTCATCAGAATGACACTACTAAAGATTTAGCAGGTTGTGTTAGAGTTAGGTACAGTTCTTGGGTATAGTTCAATAGGAAGGTAGGCTTTGGAAACAACTAACCCTAATCACCAGATTATTCAATTATTGACTGATCCCTATGCTTAAGACTCCTAACTGTATAAGCTGCAGTCTTAAATATATACTATTAAAACACTTCAGATTCAAGCTATCTACAAGGCATGATAATATACTTGACTAAAGCAAGAAATTCAATAACTCAGCACAAGCAACATAAAAAGGTCCACTGTGTTAGAACCCAGAGAACCAGAGTAATGGATATAATAATAGCGTAATATTATTTTAAGAATTCAGAGATAAGAGACAACCAAATAAAAGGGAACCATATGTCACAAGATTTTGTAAGTGTGGCATTATGGAGGCCAAATGGAGCGGACAAAAATGAGCACCTGTCCACTAGTAAGATTCATGTGGAAACATCATCATCAGCTAATTATCTTTTTATTAAACATAGAACATAGCGCTGTTTAGGCCCTTTGACCCACAATGTTGTACTGACCTTTTAACCTACTCCAAGATCAATCTAATGCTTCAACCTGCATAGTCCTCCATTTTTCTTTCATTCTTTCATATGCCTAAGATTCTCTGCTGAAATAATTATCACTCTCTGCTATAATAGTTAGGTATAGCATGCATAAAAATTATCAGTCCAAGAGACTCCCATCCCTTACTTGTTTCTGTTGTTTAAATTTCAGTTTGAAAATTAAACTCCCCAAACAAAATACTATTGAGTCCTGCCAAAGGGTTTTGGCCCGAAACGTCAACTGTACTCTTTTCCTAGATGCTGCCTGGCCTGCTGAGTTCCTCCAGCATTTTGTGTGTGTTGCCTGGATTTCCAACATCTGCAGATTTTCTCTCGTTTACTATTGAATTTCTATCAGATTATCCGCATTCTTTTCAAGATAAAAATAACAGTGCAAATTATCCTAAAACGTACCAACTGAATATGGAACAAGGCTACAACACCTTTTCTATACTGAATGCAGTAATTATTGCTGTGAAATTCTTGTTCACAAGAACAGTCTTCAGGTATTTTTCCCATGTGTCCACTACTTAATGGATGCACGTATCCAGAGTAACACACAAAATGCTGGAGGAATTCAGCAGGTTAGGTAGTATCTATGGAGAGGAATAAAGAGACAATGTTTCAGGCTGAGACCCTTCGTCAGAGTTTTGGTCCGAAATGTTGTCTCATTATTCCTCTCCAGAGATGCTGCCTGACCCGCTGAATTCCTCCAGCATTTTGTGTGTGTTACTCTGGATTTCCAGCATCTGTAGAATCACTTGTGTTTATCACCTACATATCTAGGGTGAGAAATTAGCTGAACCAGACCCACTTCTACCAACATCAACGTCACAACACTGTTTAAAGTTTACTGGAAAGAGATCCCAGAAGGGAAGTACTTCTAAGTAGCTGTTCAGTTGATTATGTGGATAATCACAAATTCAAACCCACATTCCATAAACCACCATGGGTATAAGTTCCTATCTATGCCTATAATGCAATGCAAACAACCTCATTCTAACTTTCTATCCAATGACACTGAAGGCATCGTGTCAACCAACATATCAAAATAAGTCTCCATGTCCCTCTACACAAGTGCCTAATGGGGGTCATGTACTCAATTGCCATATATTTTAAGGAAATGAAAAAAAAAGTTGTTCCCAAAACTAGAAGAGAAGATTGGATCAGGGGGAATTTCAGTAAGATGTGGAGCAAACTAAAGGATGTGAGGGAAAATTGTCACAGGGAAACAATATCTCATTGTTTCCCTGTGATCATTTCTCATTGGGGGGAAGCAATTATAGAATAAATTATTTAATAAGAAAATTATTAGTAACTTGAGGATCTGAATAAATAAACTTGAAGCATATTATAAGAGTTAGAATCTCAAAGATTAAGTAACATGGAAAATCAAGAAATTAAAAGCAGACAGGAAAGGATATACAGAACATAATTTCAAAAACTATCAAAAAGGACAAAATATTTTGTATAATAATAGAACCTTTGACAGTAAAAGATTGATTGTCAAAATTATTAGCAATATGATAGGTACATTCTTCATTAAAAGACTGTTGAACAATGTGAAGAAATTAACAAGAAATGAAAGCAAAGTTTATGGTACAGATATCAGTGGAGTCAATGTAGGTCAGTAAGCGTGGGGATCTCACTTATGCAGCTGGGAGTAGACAGGAATATTCAAATCTGCAGATGCAAGACTAGCCCACAGCAATTCTAAGTCAGTCTCATTGAACTTTAGCTGTCATGTTATAACCTCAACATTGTTAAAAGGATTTCAGTCTCAGAGAAGTGCTATCTAAACTGATGATTTTCTGTTTATTTCAGATCTTCAACAAATGCGTATTTTATACTTAAAAGCAGCTTTGTTGGGAGTAAATATTATTCTGGGAAGTTTTTATGAGCCAATTCTTCCACTGAAATTTAAATGAAACATGTGTACTTTAACAGCCAATCCAAGAATAGGGGAAATACACTATTAGATTTATGCATTTAAAAAAAGCATATTATTTTTGAACTAAAAATATATATTTATTTTTATTTCATTGGCTTTGTCCAAATTTGATCTCTGTCACATAGTTGAATTGCATGCACTACAGAATCACAACCTCAAATTCAGATTCACATTGATTTACCACATCTATATTAAAATATAGAGTGAAATGACAGTAGAGAGTGCAGTAACAACCAACACACCTAAGGGTATGCTGGGGGGGCAGCCTGCAAGTCACCACACATTCTGATACCCACAATACAGAGTCCCCACTTCAATTGTGAGCTCAACTGCTGCATGCATGGAATTTGCAGGCTCACCATGTCTGCCTGAGCTCCCTGGGTACTACTGCTTTCCTTCCAGATATGTCAAATTGCCCTTAATGAGACGAGTGGTCAATCAGAATTGACAGACGTGAAATACAATAGGTTACTGGGAAATACGTGTAAGAATGAAATTGTTGGGATTGTTTCAAGACCTGGCATAGACTCAACGATACTGTATGTAATACTACACAGTAAAACTTTAAAAATTATTTAGATAAAAAGCAAAATATAATACCACTTGATGTCTGAAACTAAAATGACTCACAGGCTCAGACTAGTGCAGGGGTTCCCAACCTTTTTTATATCATTAACTGTGCACCCAGGTTGGGACCCTCAGACCAATGGATATATTTATGGCTCAGATTTGTGATTAATCTATTTATGTAAAAAGGGAAATAAAATCCTTCACAAATAACTTTTATTCATAAGCAATAGATGAAAGATGTTGTACCCATGGGAAGCAGTGAAAATACATACAGTAGCTGTACATTTTAATACAGAAATGGACAGGAAAGCATTCACTGAAACAACAGAGAAATTACAATGTACAATAAATCACTGACCCAAACATTATCTCTTGGTGCTTAGTCTCGGTGTGATTATGTATATCTAATCATAAATATTTTACCTGTTCTCAAATTAATTCAATTATGTTTGCAAAATAATTGTAGCTCCTTTTCTGGCTTGAATTCCAAATCTCCACCCAAAATTTCTCCTGTATGAACTCTAAATCCCTAGCATCGGTCTTATATTTATAGATTCTCATTCTTGACCCCGCCTTGATGTCATATTGATGAGATTCTTGATCTCATTCTGGAATATATTTTATTATTTGTTAACTTATTTGTGGTAATGTGTTGTGTGTGAGTTATATGCACTGTGTTTTGCACCTTGGTGCAGAGGAGCGTTGTTTCGTTTGGCAATACACACGTATGTGGTTGAATGAAAATAAACTTGAACTTCAACTTGAACATTTTCTTCCAATCAGTTACAGGAAAATAAAGAAATACAACCGAGTTTATGAAATAAACAAAGACTGACAAACAACCAATGTGCAAAAGAAAATAAATTGTGCCAATAAAAAATTAGTAATACTGAGAATCAGTTCAGAGCTGAGGTGAGTGAAATTATCCAATAGGTTCAGGAGCCTGATGGTCCAGGGGTAATAACTGTTCCTGAAACTGGTGGTGTGGGAAATTAGGCTCCTGTAACTCCTTCCTAATGGGCACCAGTGAAAAGAGAGCATGGCCTGGATAGTGGGAGTCCTCCATGGTTTTTGCTGCTTTCTTGTGGCAGTGCTCCTTGTAAATGTGCTCAGTGGTGAGGGATGATGATGGTGACGGCGATCCAATTAGGTTACCGGTCAATTGTAGTCATCCAAGTTTTGGATGGAGAGAGATTTGCCAATCATGCCACTTAATATTTACCATGTAATCACTTCATAACATTTAATACTTCTAAGATGCAATGGAAAATAGAAAGCATTTTAGTATATTTTGAATTAACTATGACCTGATAACCTTATCATTATCCCTTGACATTTCTGTTCCATGTTCCTTGTTACAATTTGTATGTTACAACTTCATCAACTGGAGGCGCTGCTTTTGCACACAGCCCCTAGCTTCAAATCCTTCCCCTTTAACATCAGACCATTTGAACTACTCTGTATTTATAAATCAATGTACATCCACTATGATGGGAGAGAATCACATTTGTTAATTTTTATAACGGTACTGTTGGAAGAATTCTTTGAACTTCCAAAGTTACCAGAAATGTTCATAGGCTTGTGGATTGGAACTACTTTAGAACTCAACAAAGATGATGGCTGTCCCCCATCCCCAATGAGATGCAAAACAGCCCTTCCACACCACCAAGAGAGACCAGCAGCCCTTCCACCCCACCATGAGAAACTATCCACCCTTCCACTCCCCCAATGAGATGCTAGTAGCCCCCACCTCCATGAGATGCAAAACAACTCTTTCACACCTCAATGAGATGCCAGAAGCCCTTCTACCCCATCGAGAAACTAGTTGCCCTTCCACACCCCCTCAATGAGCTGCAAGTAGCTAACCCACCCCCATGAGATGCAAAACAATCTTCCACATCCCCCAATGAGCTGCAAGAGGCCTAGATGCCAACAGCCCACCTGCTCCATCAATGAAATGCCAGCAACCCTTCCACCCCTCCACCATGAGAAACTAGCTGCCTTCAACACCCCAAATGAGATGCTAGTAGCCCACTTACCTCCCATGAGATACCAGCCGCCCACCTGCTCCTTCAATGAGATGTCAGCAACCCTTCCACCCCCCATCGTGAGAAACCAGCAGCCCACCTACACCCCAATTGAGATGCTAGCATCCCACCCACTCCCCTAATGAGATGCCAGCAGCCCACCTGCTCCATCAATGCGATACCAGCAACCCTTCTACCCCCACCACGAGAAACTAGCTGCCCTTCCACAACCACATTGAGATGCTAGCAGCCTACCCACCTCCCATGAGATGCCAGCAGTCCACCCACTCACCAAATGAGATGCCAGCAGTCCACCCACTCACCAAATGAGATGCCAGCAGCCCACCTACTCACCCAATGACATGCCAGCAGCTCATCCCCAATGGGATGATAGCCTCCAATGAGATGCTAGCCTATCCACCTCTCCACTGAATGCCAGCAGCCCTCCCACTCTCTTAATTAGGTGTCAGCAGCCCACCCCCCCCACCTCCAGCCCGATAAATTGCTCGCAGCCCACCCACATCCCCAATGAGATGCCAGCAGCCCACCTATTCCTTCCATCAGGTGTCAACAATCCACCTCTCCCCACCCCGCCGCCAGGCAGCCCACCAGCCAACCGCTGCCCTCACCTACCAGCACGTCTCTGAAGAACAACTGGGTGCCAGGCGGGACGCTCCAGTCCAGGTCTCCACCCGACACCCTGATGCGGATAACGAGCTGCGGCTGCGCCTTGGGCTCCATCTCACGCGGCACGAGCATTGCTCGCGCGCCGCCACATCCCTCCGCCGCCGGCTCGCGACCAATGGCCTCGCCTTCTGCCGGCCGCTCGCACCCTCGTTCGCGTACCCTTCCCAGGGACCGAGTGCCTGCTTTTGTCTTCACCGGCTGCGGCTGATTGAACGGGTCTTTCACCACCGTTAGCGTTTCTCCGGCGTGTAAATAAAAGGAAGTGCCTCCCCCCGTACACCGGAACAAAAATGACGGAAAGGGCAGATCACCCGGAAGCGTGAAAGGAAGCACGGCCTCCAGCTCGGCGGACATGTTTGTTTTTCTGCACTGAGGGTTAAGGTTGCCAACATTACAGGTTAATGAGTTCTGCCTGTTTAATAACAGGGGTAAAGCCAACCCTGTAGGAATTGTAATGGTTACTTGTTTTTTTAATAACAGGGTTTTATTGTAAGTTTGCCAACTCTGCAGGTATTATAATGGGTGTTATCTGTTTAACAGAATACAGCACAGTACAAGCTCTTTGGCCTACGATGTTATACCATCAGATATAAGAGCAGAAATAGGCCATTTGGCCCATCGAATCTGCACTGCCATTTCATCATGGCTGGTCCAGTTTTCTTATCAGCCCCAATCTCCTGCCCCACCCAATATCCCTTCATGCCCTGACCAATCAAGAATCTTTCTACTGATGTCTTAAATATACATAAACACTGGGCCTCCACAGCTGCCTGTGGCAAAGTATTCCACAGATTCACCACACTCTGGTTAAAGAAATGTTGCCTTGTCTCTGTTCTAAATGGATGCCCCTCTATTATCAGGCTCTATTCTCTGGTCTTAGACACTCCCACCATAGGAAACGTCCTCTCCACATCCACTCTATCAAGGCCTTTCACCATTTGATAGGTTTCAATGAGGTCATGCCTTATTTTTCTGAATTCCAGTGAATCCAGGCCCAGAGCCATCAAACATTCTTCATATGACAAGCCATTTAATCTTGGAATCATTCTTGTGATCTCCTTTGAACTCTCTCCAGTTTCAGCACATCCTTCATACGATAACGGGCCTAAAACTGCTCACGATACTCCCAGTGAGGTCTCACCAGTGCTTTATACAGTCTCAACGTTACATCCGTGTGCCAACATTTTAATGTACTCCACTATCATTCTAACATTTCCCTTCCACATAGCCTTCCATTTTTATTTCATCCATGTGCCTATCTAGAAGTCTCTTGTATGTTCCTAATGTATCTGCCACTATCACCACCCCAGCAGTACATTCTACACACCCTCCACTCTGTGGGGGGTAAAAAACTACCTCTAACATCCTCGAGGAAATCTGCAGATGCTGGAATTTCAAGCAACATACATCAAAGTTGCTGGTGAATGCAGCAGGCCAGGCAGCATCTCTAGGAAGAGGTACAGTCCTGACGAAGGGTCTCGGCCCGAAACGTCAATTGTACCTCTTCCTAGAGATGCTGCCTGGCCTGCTGCGTTCACCAGCAACTTTTATGTGTGTTGTCTAAAATCCTCTATACTTTTCTCCAGTGATTGTAAAAAAAAATAAATAAATGTCCTCTCATATCAGCCATTGCTGTCCTGGGAGCAAGGTAATGGCTGTCCACTCTGTCTCTTATCATTTTATACACCTCTATCAAGTTGCTCCTGATTCTCCTTTACTCCAAGAAAAAAACACCCAAGCTTGCTAAACCTTTCCTAATAAAACATGCTCTCTAATCCAGGCAGCATCCTAGTAAATCTCCTCTGCACCATCTCTAAAGTTCCCACATCCTTCCTATAATGAACATAAGAAATCGGAGCAGGAGTAGGCATGGAGAAGTCAAGTCTGCTCCGCCATTCAATAAGATCATGGCTGATTTGGCCATGGACTCATCTCCACCTACCTGCCTTTTCCCCATAACTCTTAATTCCCCCACTATGCATAAATCTATTCAACCTTGTCTTAAATATGAGTTTTATATAGAACTGAAAACAATATTCCGAATGTGGCCTAACCAGGGTTTTATAGAGCTGCAACGTTATCTCACGGCTCTTGAACTCAGTGCCCCAACTAATGAGGGCTAACATACCATTCACCTCCTTAATCACCCTATTAACTTGTGTGGCAACTTTGAGGGATCTATTTACTTGGATCTCAAAATCCCTCTGTTCCTCCACACTGCTGCTTAACTTTGTACTCTGCCTTCAAGTTCAACCTTACAAAGTGCATCACTTCACACTTTTTCCCAGATTGAATGCCCTCTGCCACCTCTCAATCCAGCTCTGCAGCTTATAAATGTCCCACTGATATTCATCCTAATAACTTAATAAGGCTACATTACATTAAATACATGAACTCATTTGAAAGTTCTTGCCAATAGGATTCAAAAGCTGTCCAATAAGTAATTTGAAAGCCTCTGGAAGTACTTATCTTAACACTTTGCCTACAATTTTGCAATGTACTTCTTAATTATAATGATTTAGAATGTGAGGATTTAAATGGAGTCGGGGAACCGAGATTTGTATCACCTTCACTTTACAGTTATGTGAACCGTGGTGAAGTCCAATCCAAGTTTCTAAACCAAGCACACTGGAAAAGAAAGGAATGACAGTTTGATATTGTCACCTGTCCCTTACATGTAAATAAAAGTTCAAAGTAAATTTATTATCAAAGTGCATATACACCATATACAACCCTGAGATTCAGATAATGAAAGCAAAAGTTAAAAGACTTTTCCCTCTGCAACATTGATTTTGTAGCTTTTGCAACGGCTTAATCGAGGATTTACAAGAGATTGTTAAAGTATAGGACATCGTTCTCCTAATCTGTCTTAGTCCTATGCAGCCTACCTGTTTCCTCAATACTACCTGCCTCTCCACCAATCTTCGTATCATCTGCAAACTTGGCAACAAAGCCATCTATTCCATCATCTGACTCATTGATATACAGCATAAAAAGAAGCAGTCCCAACACTGACCCCTGCAGAACACCACTAATCACTGACAGCCAACCAGAAAGGGATCCTTTTATTCCCACTCACAGCCTCCTAACCAGTCAGCCAATGCTCTAACCATTTCAGTAACTTTCCTGTAATACCATGAGCTCGTAGTTTGTTAAGCAGCCTCACGTGTGGGACCTTGTCAAAGGCCTTCTGATAGTCCCAATTTACAACATCCACTGAATTCCCTTTATCTATCCTACCTGTATTCTCCTCAAAGAACTCCAACAGGTTTGTCAGGCAAAAATTTCCCTAAGGAAGCCATGCTGAAGTTGTCTTGTCCTGTGTCATCAAGTACTCCATATCCTCGTCCTTAACAATTGACTCCAACATCTTCCCAACTACTGAGGTCAGGCTAACCTGTCTATAATCTCCTTTCTGCTGCATTTCTCCTTCCTTAAAGAGTGGAGTAACATTTACAATTTTCCAGTCCTCTGGCACCATGCCAAAGTTCAATGAGTTTTGAAAGATCATTTCTAATGCCGCCACAATTTCTAGCACTACCTCTTTCAGAACTCTAGGGAGCAGTTCATCTGGTCTGGGTGACTTATGTACCATTAGGTCTTTAAGCTTTTTGAGCACCTTCTCCTTCATAATAGTAACTGCACCCACTTCTCTTCCCTCACACCCTTCAATACCTGGCACACTCCACAGTGAAGACTGATGCAAAATACTCATTTAGTTCATCTGCCATCTCCTTGTTCTCTGTTATTATTTCTCCAGTCTCATTTTCTAGTGGTCCTATATCCATTCTCATCTCTCTTTTGTTTTGTTTTTACATACTTGAAAAAGCTTTTACTATCCACTTTGATATTGTTTGCTAGCTTTCATATTTCATTTTTCCCCCCAATGACACTTTTTATTGCTCTCTGTAGGTTTTTAAAAGCTTCCCAATCCTCTGTCTTCCCACTAATTTTTGTTTTGTTGTATGCCCTCTCTTTTGCTTTTACATTAGCTTTGACTTCTCTTGTCAGCCACTGTTGTACTATTTTGTCATTTGAGTATTTCTTCATTTTCGGAATACATCTGTCCTGCATCTTCCTCGTTTTTCCCAGAAACTCACACCATTGCTGCTCTGCTGACATCCCTGCCAGCAGCTCCTTCCAATTTACTTTGGCCAACTCCTCTCTCGTACCACTGTAATTACTGAAATACTGCTACATCAGACTTTACTTTCTCCTTATCAAATTTCAAGTTGAACTCAATCATTTTGTGATCACTGCCTCCTAAGGGTTCTTTTACCTTAAGCTCCCTAATTGCCTCTGGTTCCTTACATAACACCCAATCCAATATAGCTGATTCCCTAGTAGGTTCAATGACCAACTGCGCTAAAAAGCCATCTCTTAGGTATTCAACAAACTCGCACTCTTGAGATCCATTACCAACCTGATTTTCCCAAACAAGCTGCATGTTGAAGTCTCCCATGACTATCATCACATTGCCCTTTTGACACGCCTTTTCCATTACCCGTTGTAATCTGTGGTACATATCCGAGCTACTGTTGGGATGCCTGTATATAACTGCCGTTAGGGTCCTTTAACTCTTGCAGTTTCTTAACTCAAACCTACAAGGATTCAACATCTTCTGATCCTATGTCACATCTTTCTACTGATTTGATGCCATTCTTTACCAGCAGAGCCACATCACCCCCTCTGCCTACCTTCCTATCCCTCCAATGCAAAGTGTAACCTTGGACATTCCGCTCCTACCCAACTACAACCATCCTTCAGCCATGATTCAGTGATAGCCACAAATCATAGCCGACAATCTGTGATAGTGCAACAAGATCATCCACCTTATTCCTTATACTCAATGCATTGAGATTTAACAATTTGAGTATTGTATTTGCTACCCTTTTTGATTCTGCATCCCTAATGCACTAATACTCACCCTGCTGGCTGCAATTTTGTCATATCATCTGTCTACCCTTCCTGACAGTCTGACTGCATGCTATCTTTGCTCCTTTACCATCCGTCCTATCCTGAGTCTCTTCACTCCAGTTCCCACCTCCCTGCCAGATTAGTTTAAACCCTCCCCAACAGCTTTAACAAACCTGTCCACAAGAATATTGGTCCCCTTTGGGTTCAGATGCAACCTGTCACTTTTCTACAGGTCATACCTCCCCCAGAAGAGATCCCAATGATCCAAGAACCTGAAGCCGTTCCCCCTGCACCAGCTTCTCAGCCACACATAAATCTGCCAAATTATCCTGATTCTACCCTCACTGGCACGTGACACAGGTAGCAATCCAGAAATTACTAACCTGCAGGTCCTGCTTCAAGGCTTTCTGCCTAGCTCTCTAAGTTCTCTTTTCAAGACCTCTTTGCTTTTCCTTGCTATGTCATTGGTGCCAATATCCACCAAGACATCTGGCTGCTCTCCCTCTCCCTCTCCTTCCAAAGTGCTGTGGGCGCGATCCAAAATGTCCCTAACCCTGGCACCTGGGAGGCAACATACCTTTTGGGTGTCCTGTTAACATCCACTGAATCTCCTTTCTGTTCCCCCGACTATTGAGATCCCTATCACCACCGCTCCCCTCTTCTTCCTTTTTCCCTTCTGCACCACAGACCCATGCTCAGTGCCAGTAACCTGGTCTCCATGGCATTCCCCTGGGAGGTCATCCCCTACAGCAGTATCCAAAATGATACACTTATTTTTGAGGGGAATAGCCGCAGGGGTGCTCTGCACTAACTGCCTATTCACATTTCCATTTCTCCTGACAGTCACCCAGCTACTCGCTTCCTGCAACTTAGTGGTGACTACTTCCCTGTAACTCTGATTGATAGCATTTATAGCGAGAGGATTCGAGTACAGGAGCAGGGACGTACTACTGCAGTTGTACAAGGTCTTGGTGAGACCACACCTGGAGTATTGTGTGCAGTTTTGGTCCCCTAGTCTGAGGAAAGACATCTTTGCCATAGAGGGAGTACAAAGAAGGTTCACCAGATTGATTCCTGGGATGGCAGGACTTTCATGTGAAGAAAGACTGGATGAACTGGGCTTGTACTCGTTGGAATTTAGAAGATTGAGGGGGGATCTGATTGAAACGTATAAGATCCTAAAGGGATTGGACAGGCTAGATGCAGGAAGATTGTTCCCGATGTTGGGGAAGTCCAGATCGAGGGGTCACAGTTTGAGGATAGAGGGGAAGCCTTTTAGGACCGAGATTAGGAAAAACTTCTTCACACAGAGAGTGGTGAATCTGTGGGATTCTCTGCCACAGCAAACTGTTGAGGCCAGTTCATTGGCTATGTTTAAGAGGGAGTTAGATATGGCCCTTGTGGCTACAGGGGTCAGGGGGTATGGAGGGAAGGCTGGGGCGGGGTTCTGAGTTGGATGATCAGCCATGATCATAATAAATGGCGGTGCAGGCTCGAAGGGCCGAATGGCCTACTCCTGCACCTATTTTCTATGTTTCTATGTTTCTATATTCTCTGCACTCTCCCATACAAGCCAAAGGTCATCCAGCTGCTGCTCCAGATTCCTAACACGGTCTTCAAGGAGCTGCCGCTGGATGCACTTTGCACAGATGTAGTTTCCTGGGAGACTCTGGGTCTCCCAGGGCTACAACATCCAGCATGAAGAACACACAACAACCCTTTACTGTACTAGGTACAGTAAGAGAAAAAAAGAAGGGAACCTTAAAAGAAACTTACCCAGAGCCAAAGCTTGACACTCCTACTCTCACCATTGACCTGCTCCTAACAATGGTCACCCCACTTGTCCCTTCTGTACTTTTAAACAAGTGTTGCCCACCTGCAAGAAACCATGTCACTGTGGCTAACTCCAACTGCTAATTGGGCCGCTAGAATGAGCCCGAAAGCCTGTGAAGCTCTTCTTTTAAACAAGCGTCACTGACCTGCAGCTGTGTAAAGAGAGATTGAAAAGGAAAGGAAATATTATATCCCTCTGGAGGCTCAACATATGGAAGGGTGTAAAGACTTTGGTAAAAGTCCAGATGAAAATCATTTTGGGCTGATTTCATTATGTAATTGCTCTTTATTTGCTATGGAAATGAAAGGTTGCAAGATGATTTAACTGAGACCTTTAAAACTCTGAAGGGTTTATTTACAAAATAGGCAGAGGGAAACTGTTCTGGTTGTCATTTGAAATAAGAACTACGGGATATGGAATCACTGGCAGAAGAATCAAAGTGACATAAGGGACGGTGAGTAATTAGGATCTGGAATGTGCTGCTAGGGGTAGTTATAGAGACAATTTGAACCGCAGCATTTGAAAAGGAGCTAGCTGGTGTGTGCTTGATTTTGAATTTGACGGGCCAAATACTTGCTTTCCATGCTGTAACATTTCTATGATTAAGATTTCTCAGTGTCTAAAGATCTCGATTTCTGATATGCTTAGCAGCTGAATATTCATGTCCTGTCAAGGTAGAGTTTTCTCAATGTTTCCAACCGTCTTTATTAGAGAGATCTCTCCCTTTTTCCTGAATCTCAAATTACTGACTTTGAGATTCTGCCACCTGATCATCCCACAAGCCTCTGCATCTCTTCTTGCTACCAATCCTTCTCCGAATCTTGTTTATCTCAATGAGATTATCTCTTTGAAAATGCATTGACTACAAAGGTGGAGATTAAAGATATTAGTTTTACTTTTCACATGTATATACAGTGAAATACGTTTACATCAATGAACAACACTATCTGATATTGGGGAGGGTGGGTGCAGTCGGCAAGTATTGCCATACTTCTGATGAAAGATAGCATGCCCACAATTTACAAACCTTAACTGTACATCTTTGGACTGTTGAAGGAAACCAGAGCACCCTGAAGAAATCCACGCAGTCATGGGGAGAATATGCAACTTTCTTACAGAGAACAGCGGAAATGAACCCTGATCTTACAGCTGATGTTGTAAAGCATTATGCTAACTGCTGTGCTACCGTGTTGCCTCATATAGACCCAATGTTAAATGTTAATCTACTGTATCCGTCCCCATAGGAACACACACACACTTCTCTCCCACCCCTCCGGGAACCAGTCTCATGAATCTAAACTGCAGGTCCACTGAGACTAGTATATCCGCTTGATACTGCAAAGGAAGTTTCACCAAAGCCACATACAATCGCAGCGTGGCTTCTTACTTTTGTACTCCAGCCCTTTGCAATAAAAGCCAATGCACCATTTGCTTTCTTAATTGCTTGCTGAAGTTGTACAGTTACCTTCTGCATCTCATCAGCATGCTCCCTGTACGCAAATGTTTATTGGCTTCTCACTGCTTTCCTGTTCTTCCTACCGTAATGCATAATCTCACATTTTCCTCCATCTGCTCCAGCCATGTCCACCTACTTAATCTGCATGGCAATTCATTGGATCCTCTTAACAGTTTATTTCTCAGCTAGCTGTATATAATTTGCAAAACTGGATATATTATACTAAGGCTTTTCGTTTACAACATCAACATAAATTCAATTTCTTCAGGCCCACAGGTCCCTGTGCCACTTGACTAGTCGTCTATCAACTGTTACTCCCAACTCGTTTTTCTATCCTTTTAACAAATCCTGTATCCACATTCCTAAACCCAATCCTGTAAACTCATGTTTTTTTTGTTACAAATATCTGCATACAGATTTCTTGAATGTATTTTAACAACACATACACAACATATACTGGATATTTCCCTTCACTTGCTCACTCTTTTTATTTGTTACTTTAAAGCCCACACTATGGCCGTATGCTCTGAATTAAATGGAGCATGTAAAATACTTATCTAAGTGGAAGAATTTAAATGATAAAATTTAAACTATCTGCTGTGGAACTTTAAACATTTAACTTTTTCTGCCTTCCGACTGGAAGAGATCCATCTGGCCCCATTCCTATATACTGTACCTTTCCACAGCCTTCTAAGTTTGCTATGTTTTGTCTTCTTTTTTTAAAGTATGTTAGACCATTTTCTGATCAGGGTGGACTATGCTAACATTCCTTTGCTTAGAAACAATTTTTTAAATCACTTACTGTGTTTTTTGCTGATTATATCAAATCTAGCTTGTAATCCTTTGTTTCTTTCACTTTATCAAGACCCTACAAGATCATTTTTACCAAATCCTTATATTAATTTGCAGCATTGTGTTCTTTCTGAGAATGCAAGCTGGATTGTCAATTTTGTGAATAAACTATGAACAATTTTAAAAAGATTTATCAAAATTGATAAAAAGTAGTTTCAGGATTCCCCAACCACACAACTCAATTAACTCCGATATCTTGAAACTTGTATTAATGTGGAATTTGGCTTATTTATTAAGCTCCATTTGTATACCGTGGTGTATGGGATGTCCAGGGAGGGGTAGCACTTTTGGTGAAAGGGTTGGTTGTGTCCATTCCAGGGCAGCTCACTCACCTTCGGTCCCCTCCAGACACTCAGCTGTCACCTGTTGCTCCAAGTAGCTGTTTGCATCCAACAGCAGACACACCTCGGAACACTGTTGCAACGGGTGGGCAAACCAGGTAAGGGTAGCTGGTGGCCTCATACCCCAGTGAGATAGTGCCGTGCCTGTCCTAGCATGCGAAGCTAGCTCTGGCGGACTGAGTGGATGAGATCTACAGTGTTATCCAACACTAGGAAGGGTGCTGCAACACTCCATGAAGAGTGAAGGGCATGACAAGGTACAGAAGGTGTCATGGCTATCCACTGCAACTAAGCAAGACCCCAGTTTGTGACACTTGTTCATACCACTGGACCTGGACTTCTGAGGTTGAGAGAGTAGAACTGCCTCAGTTCTACAATCTTACCACTTCAAAAGCTCTCCCGCACAGATTTCCTGTTATAGTAAAACACAACAGACAACCACCACATTTGTACACCAGTATATTTGTTTTGGGCCCAAAGCTTAAAACTCCTGAAGGGTGGTAAATGACTTTTAGCTTCATAATTGCTGTTGGTTGGATGTAATGATTATTTCTTTTTCACATAAGGCTGGAAAGGAGGGGATAAGGCTGCCATTGAATGTCATACATGCATTGTTCTTCCATCTCTGTGCAATAACAAGTTCTCGTTTACGCCTTTAATACCTGAAAATTGATAAAGCAGTTTGTGCTAAAACATGTCACTCCACAGGTGTGGATGATGTGAGTGAGGGCAATAACATATGCAGGGGATGATTTAAATTGTACAAGACCTCATTAATATTTGCTTTTTTTGGTTTTATTACAGAGATGACAAGTTTAAGAATGTATTTGACAGTGCTATTTGCTGTGACAAAATGCATTTCAAGTCATAATAAACATTTTTCATACCTTTTGGCTCCTTTCCTACAATTGGGTTTCATTTAATGAATTTAATATTAGCTGCCCTTATTGTGAAATTGTAATATTGTACAGTCACTTATAAGACTGCATTATTAGATCTTTTGTCCCATTAAGAAAAACCGAAGTACTTGCACAAACATTCGCAATAGCTTAAAATTTTGAAATGTACGATTTCCAAATTTAGCCATGTTTATTCTGTATTACCTTAATTCTGGTTATGTCCTCAGAATGTGCTGATAGCCTTTCTCAAGATATTTTTATTTTGTCTTGATTGCCCTGAAAGCACATACGAGAAGTATTGGTCAGTATCTATCTCTTTGTTATAAGAGTACTGTATTGCTATGAGAGTCTAATATGATAGGGTGTACTCTGACTTCGCAATCTACCTTGTTATGACCTCGCACTGTATTGTTTACTCCCACAGAACTTTCTCTGTAACTGAAACACTATTCTGCATTCTGCTATGGTTCTCTCTTGTATTACTACATGCACTGTTATAATGAATTGATCAGTTTGCAAGGCATGTCTGTACCTGAGACAGTAATAAAGCAATTTATCAATTTACTTCAAAAATGAGATTCTATGTTCAAGTTTAGTACGATTTATCATTCTTTCACTTAAAAATACTAATTCCTTTGGCTTTCTAATTATCTTTTCTATTTAATACTACTTCAGCTCAGGCTAAGTTTTTTTATAATCATTCCCAAGTCATATTAATTGTACCTCCGTCTTAGATTTCTGAAACATTTTAAAACTGCCATCTGAAACTTGGCCATTAATCATTTCTCACGTGTGGACTCCAATCTCCAATTACTGGTCTCTAATCTTTGGAATTGCATTTCCACAAGGTGTAGATGCTTTTCTACCATGTTTTCAGGGTAGAGGGGTGATGAAAGCAATGGTTTTATAGAGTTAACCTGATCTTCCAATAAACTGCAGCAGTAAAATATATTATGAATATTCTCATAATTGGTTCTTTAAGATTCTTATAGCAGAGGGTGGTAGAAGAGATAAGCTCCCACTACCTATTAAATGCATCTCAAATAGTCTCTGTCAGCCAAGTCTAGTTCCTGGCCTTCACATGTAGCTTAGCTATTAAGCATGACAGAACCGTTTCTAGTAACAAGAGAAGCGGCAAATGTGGGTTACTGGTAGGGTTGCCAACTTTCTCACTCCCAAATAAGGGACAAAAGTAGCATTCAAATAGGTTTACCCCGAGAAAGACTACCATGACCATGAAGCCTTGCGCGGGCACCTGTGTGCGCATGCGTGATGTGTGTACGTGCCGATTTTTTTCCTACAAATCGGTTTCGGCTTAATCCTTTCGACTACACTGTACATACATTATTTCTACTTTACATAGGCTGTGTATTTATCATATCATTTCTGCTTTTACTATATGTTAGTGTTATTTTAGGTTTTATGTGTTATTTGGTTTGATTTGGTAGATTTTTTTGGGGTCTGGGAACGCTCAAAAATTTCTCCCATGTAAATTAATGGTCATTGCTTCTTCGCTTTCCGCCATTTCGGCACGAAAGGTTTCATAGGAACACTCTACCTTGGCGGGGGAAATATGGGACAAAGGCAGTCCCATATGGGACAAACCAATTTAGCCCAATATACGGGATGTCCCGGCTAATACGGGACAGTTAGCAACCCTAGTTACTGGCACCTTAAAACTAGTCACTTTGGGCAGATGTGGCTCATCGGCCGTGGGTGGCAGCTCACCTAGGAGAAGGAAAACTTTGATCTTGAACCTCCACTGTCCTGCAGCTTTCCCCACTCACGGGGAATGCTTCAGGAATAAGCTCTGAGGGGAAAAATCCGGAGCTAGGGTCATTAAGGTAGTCCCACATTGAGTTCATTGCTGATTGGCAACTCCTGCAACACCGCTGGTGACAAACTGTATTGGTCTCTGCCGTTCCTTTGGATTCATCAGCTGCATGATGTAGGGGACCTGCTGTATGGACCACGGCTTGCTGGCTTGCTCTCCATATCATACTGCCCTGGCTCGCATGTAGGTGGGTAGGACTTAACATGCATGGTTTTCCCCGACCAGCAGAGGGTCTCAAGGATCTCATAATTGCCATGAAATTCTTGAATTTGTTGATTTACTACTGGAACTGGGCATGGTGCTGGTAGTGTTGTCTGGCTCAGGCCTTTGTGTTAAGGAGCTGCTGTTAAGGAAATCTTGGTGAGTTGCACCATAGTCACAGTGCATTGCTAGTGGTGTGACTGTGATTAGAGTACTGAAAATGACTCCCAGTCAAGGAGACAGCTTTGCCCTGGATGGTGTTAAGGGTTTGCATTTTGTTGGAACTACTGCCAAATAGGCAAGTGTGGAGAGTTCTATCATATTGCTGACTTTTTGTAGATGGGACAAGTATTGCAGTCAGGAGAGAACTTAGTTGCTTACTGAGGGCAATTTGAAAGGCCTTTCTTCACAGTAACTAAGAACCTACTGAGACAAGTTTTGCATTTGGTGTTTTCTGTCCAATCACATTTCAAATAAAATCCTTACAGCTAACACAGAAAAGAGACTACCATTCAATGCACCTGAGTTGGTTTAACCCCAGGCTCCAGAAATGAAATAAGTGTGCCAGAAAGCATTCAGCTGTCATTAATAAAGACTGATTAAAAAACATCATGATTTTGTTATTTTCAGCAATTGTGTTTTCTCTTTGCTCCCAGGAAGAAATGAAAGTGAGAAGCCTTCATGAGGAGCAATTTACTTAACAATTACAGTTAAAGACTCATCACTAAGAATTTTAGTGTTTATATTTAAATTACTTCACTATTGGAACTGTTCTGTGCAGTTTGCATTCATTTGCATTTTAGTTGGAGCTGGTTACATCCTTCCTACTCATTTTGTTGTAAACAGGCACTGCTTACCTAAGCTGTTCCCTTGCATTGTTTGAAGTATCGAGAACCTAATTCTTTCCTGAATGTCTTTGCATTTACACTGTTGCCTTAGTTTCACCGTACAGCAAAAGCCACTTTGTACAAAAGTTGGTTGTAGAGAATGAATTAGCTGCAAGCTATGAATTCTCGCAGTGACTTTTTCCCCCACTCATTTTATTGCAATTGTTTCAGAATCCTTGCAGAAGCACTAAACTTTTTTTTAGTTTTTTTTAGTTTATTGATAGTTTTAGTAGACAACCAGGAGGACCTTGTAGAGATTCAACCATGTTGTCAATGCATACTTTTGCAACTTGGTCTACTCACCAAACTG
The DNA here is from genome assembly GCF_963921235.1 of Mobula hypostoma. Taxonomy (NCBI): domain Eukaryota; kingdom Metazoa; phylum Chordata; class Chondrichthyes; order Myliobatiformes; family Myliobatidae; genus Mobula; species Mobula hypostoma. The sequence continues at coordinate 90,897,828 of NC_086109.1, forward strand.
CTTCTGAGAGTGATAAGAAACTGGCACCCTTATTTGTTTAAAGATAAATTATAGATTGGCTTTACTTGTCACAGGTACATCAAAATATACAGTGAAATACATTGTGCCAAATCATATCTGCGAACATTACGTTCGTCATCACATTTCCAATGCCAACATAGCATGCTCTCAACTCACTAACCCGTAGGTCTTTGAAATGTGGGAGGAAACTGGAGCACCTGGAGGAAACTCACAAGGTCACAGGGAGAATGGACAAACTCCTTACAAACAGTGTCGGGCCCTGATCTTACAGTTGGCTGCAATAAAACTTTGTGCTACCCGCTACACTACCACACTCGCACAGTCATTCGTTACAACTGCAAAGCATTTTGATAGTTTTGTGGATAAATGCTTTGAAGTATGGAAATCTGATTGGATCTCAAGTTTCTTTTCCATTGATCTTTCCATCTGCATTTGGAATGGAATATAATCTTCGTTTTATGTGGAACAGAAATAATCCATAAGTAATCCATCTCAAGGATGTTTGTACTTGGGGCACAAATAATCTCACATAGGTTATTGCTGTTCCTTGTACATGGGTGAGGTTGCAGCAGGTTCGAAAACTCCTTTGGAACTGATTCAGAATCACCTATTCATCATATGTTCATTGAATTATACAGTGAAATGCGCTGTTTGCGTTAACAATCGACATAACCTATCGATGTGATGTGGGTAGCCTACAAGAGTACTCTGATGCCAAAATAGCATACTGTGGCCATGATGCTGGGCAGAACAATGACACAACAGAACACAACAAGCAACAAAACTTACCGCCCTTGACACAACTGGCACCTATGGCAGCAATGAATGTCTTCCATCTCTGGTGGTGTTCAGGGATTCCTTCATCATGTCAGTAGCTTCTTCAGTTTACACTACTGTCCGTCATACAGGTCTCAGGTGGAGACTCAGTAATGCTGTCACACTCATGTGGAAGGATTCTTCAATGCTGTTTCCGTAACAGTTTTGTTTTGCCATTTACCAATTTTGTTGGCCCTGAGCTGAACCCCTGAACTTGGAGGGCTGGTGGACTACTCTTAGTTTGGCCTCTACCCTTTGACCTGTTTGGCATGGGTGACCCTACCAAGACTCCAGCCAACATGGTTCTCCGGGTCATTGAGGCATGCAAGCCTCCAAACCACGGTAAGGTTGTGGTCCTCTTGGAGGAAGCAATAAAACAACAACAGCAAAACAGGCCCCTTTCCTCCCTCTCACCCACTTATCATGCACTCAGTCAGTCCTCTAACACCAGGACAGGCTGCCTTCAGCATCCAGCAAAATCGTGGATTCTCAGACATTGAGCTTGGATTTATAGTCATTGTCATAGTCATACTTTATTGATCCCGGGGGAAATTGGTTTTTGTTAGTTGCACCATAAATAATTAAATAGTAATAAACCATAAATAATTAAATAGTATTATGTAAATTATGCCAGGAAATAAGTCCAGGACCAGCCTATTGGCTCAGGGTGTCTGACCCTCCAAGGGAGGAGTTGTAAAGTTTGATGGCCACAGGCAGGAATGACTTCCTATGACGCTCTGTGTTGCATCTCGGTGGAATGAGTCTCTGGCTGAATGTACTTCTGTGCCCAACCAGTACATTATGTAGTGGATGGGAGACATTGTCCAAGATGGCATGCAACTTGGACAGCATCCTCTTTTCAGACACCACTGTCAGAAAATCCAGTTCCATCCCCACAACATCACTGGCCTTAAGAATGAGTTTGTTGATTCTGTTGGTGTCTGCTACCCTCAGCCTGCTGCCCCAGCACACAACAGCAAACATGATCGCACTGGCCACCACAGACTCGTAGAACATCCTCAGCATCATCCGCCAGATGTTAAAGGACCTCAGTTTCCTCAGGAAATAGAGACGGCTCTGACCCTTCTTGTAGACAGCCTCAGTGTTCTTTGACCAGTCCAGTTTATTGTCAATTTCCCGAGTGGATTTGTGGAGACCGTACATTAGGTATGTAAATATACACTAGGCCACTTATATTTTCATGTGATCTGGTCATACAATCAGAAAAATGAGAAAAAAAAGTGGAAAAATTGGATCATAGAACAGTACAGCACAGGAACAGAGCCTTCAGTCCACCATGTATGTACCAGACGTGATGCCAATCTAACTAATCCCATTTGCCTGCACGTGGTCTGTATCCCTCTATTCACTGTCTGTTCATGTGCCCATATGAATGCCGTTAAACTTGAAAGTTCAAAGTAACTTTCATATTACATATATGTCACCACAAACAACCCTGAAATTTAATTCCTGGCAGGCATTCATAGTAAATACAAAAAACACAATAGAATCAATAAATTTCCATCGAACTCAATTGTAGGCCGTATCTCGGGTAATGATGAGTTTGAGTACAGAGAGGAAATTAAGAACCTGGTGGCATGGTGGGAAGACAATAACCTATCCCTAAACGTCAGCAAGACGAAGGAATTGGTTGTTGAGTTCAGAAGGATTAGCAGACTGCACGACCCCATTTACATCGGTGGTGCGCAAGTGGAACAGGTCAAAAGCTTTAAGTTCCTCGGGGTCAATATCTCAAATGACCTGACTTGGTCCAACCAAGCAGTCCACTGCCAAGAAGGCCCACCAGTTCCTTTACTTCCTGAGAAAGCTAAAGAAATTTGGCCTGTCCCCTAAAACCCTCACTAATTTTTATACATGCACCGTAGAAAGCATTCTTCTAGGGTGCATCACAACCTGGTATGGAAGTTGTCCTGTCCAAGACCGGAAGAAGCTGCAGAAGATCATGAACACAGCCCAGCACATCACACAAACCAATCTTCTGTCCTTGGACTCACTACACCGCACGCTGTCGGAGCAGTTCTGCCAGGATAATCAAGGACACGACCCACACAGCCAACACACTTTTTGTCCCTCTTCCCTCCGGGAGAAGGCTCAGGAGCTTGAAGACTCGTACGGCCAGATTTGGGAACACCTTCTTTCCAACTGTGATAAGACTGCTGAATGGATCCTGACCCGGATCTGGGCCGTACCCTCCAAATATCTGGACCTGCCTCTCGGTTTTTTTTTGCACTACCTTACTTCCCATTTTCTATTTTCTATTTATGATTTATAATTTAAATTTTTAATATTTACTATCGATTTGTACTCCAGGGAGCGCGAAGCGCAGAATCAGATATCACCGTGATGATTGTATGCTCTAGTATCAATTGTTTGGTGACAATAAAGTAAAGTAAAAGACTGAACCCGACAGAATGAACAAACAATATGCAAAAAAAAACAAACTGCAAATACAAAAAGAAATAATAATAAATAAGCTGTAAATATCAAGAACATGAGACAACGAATCCATGAAAGTGAGTCTATAGGTTGTGGGAACAGTTCAGTAATAGGATGAGTGAAGTTCTCCCCTCTGGTTCAAGAGTCTGATGGTTGAGGGTTAATAACTACTCCTTTTCGCTATTGTAACTTTGCTCTTGCATCTCCCTTGACAGCGTATCCGGGACACTACTGCCCTGTGTCTTTCTGAAAGAAAACCTCTCATCTCAAACCTGTGCTCTCCAGTATTTCACATTTTCAGCCAGGTGAAATAGACTCTGACTATCAAGACTAACTGTATTCCTTATGCTTCTATCAGGTCAACCTCAGCCTCCAACACATCAGCGGAAAAACCGTCCAAATTTATCCAAGCTCTCCTTATACCCGATACTCTCTAATCCAAGCAACATCCTGTTGAAGAACTTCCCAAATTCCAAATTGGAACACCTGTACAAATTCCTGTCCACACCCAGCCCCCACCTTTCTCACCCTCACAACACACCACTGCCACTGTAATTGAATGGAGGAATTCAGCAGGTCAGACAGAAATATCAAGTGTTTCTTGGGAAAATTCTGAAGGCGCAAGAAAGATACATTCCAAAGATGAGAACTATTCTAAAGGGAGGATTAGGTAACCGTGACTAACAAGGGAAATCAAAGACAGCAAAAAAGCAAAAGGGAGGGCATATAATATGGCAAAAAAAAATGAAAAGATAGAGGAATGGGAAGTTTAAAAAACAAGATGCAACTAAAAAGCAGAAAGAGAGAAAAGATGAGACGTGAAGGTAAGGTAACCAATAATGTAAAAGAGGATGCAAAAGGTTTTTCAGATATATAATAAGTAAAAGAGAGACAAGAGTGGATGCGATGCTGGAGAGGTAGTAATGAAGAACAAAGAAATGGTGGATGAGCTTCATAAGTACTTTGCATCAGTCTTCACTGCGGAAGACACTAGCAGACTGGCAGAAATGTCATTGTTTCAGTGAGCAGAAGTGAGTGTCATTGAGAGAACGCGCTTGTGAAGCTGAAAAGGCTGAAGGTAGATAAAACACCTGGACCAGATGGACTACACCCCAGGGATCTGAAAGAGGTAGCTGAAGCGAATGTAGAATCATTTGTACTGATGTTTCAAGAATCATTAGATCTTGGAATTATTCCTGAGGACTGGAAAATCTCAGATTTCAAATTTCATTCCACTCTTTAAGAATGGAGGGAGGCAAAAGAAAATAAACTATAGGCCAGTTAGCCTGACTTCAGCAGCTGAAAAGATGTTGGAGTCTATCATTAAGTGTGATGACCTGGTTAAGATTTCTATTGTAATGCTATGAGGTTTGTTTTTAATTTTAGCAGCTTTCTCAAATGTTGTGTGTCCTATTAGTAAGCTTCATAGACTAGTGTTTTGGCTTTAGCTAAAGATAAGGAGCCATTTCGTCCAACTTAGGAATGTTATGTCAGCCAAATGCATTTGTGTTGGTACATGTTGTAACTTTCTGCCCAGTGGGATGTGATGGAAGATTCGAGAGAGCAGGGTGGGATCAGATTTCTAAAGGACAGTAGCTGGTTTGGGGTCTTTTTTGGAGGAGCTGTGGAGCAGAGCACAAGGGAAGATGCTTGCACAATGTTGTTTGAAGGAGAGACCCTGTTGTAAAAAGAGCTTTGTGCAAATGAATGGTTCCAAGGAGGAAGTGCCAATACTCCTGGGTTAGACAGTTCATTCGAAATAGTCTTTGAGGGAAGTTCAAACTGTGGCTAGTGTCTTTCATGCAGAACATGGGTACAGTGCGTGAGTAAAGCGATAGGCCCAGCTACATCAGAAATGAGCTCCAACATTTATGTGCACATTTAGACTGGTTTAACTGTAATGGGCACTTTTATTTTGCTTTTCTTTTTCTGTTAACCGATTACTAAAGTTGAAAATTGGTAAATATACTTCATAATTTTATGCCGGTGTACAATCTGTCATTTCCTGGCGAACGATAACTGTGTGTTTACATAGCATTCGCTACAGTCAATGTTCCTCAATTAGAACATTACAACTTTCCTGTTTGATTGAATCCAAATCGTACCAATCCTAGAGGTATGTTGCTTATGGAAGGTGGCCTTCTCTCTGCTGAGTCACGTGGCTGTTAGCAGAGTTAACTAATGAGCCCTGGTGACAGAGTTGCATAAGCTTGAGGTTTTGGGGGTACTTGGAGGCACATGATAAAAAAGGCCAAAGTCAACATGGATGAGGGCCAATCATGCCTGACAAATCTGTTGGAATACTTTGGGGAAATAACAGACTGGATAGACAAAGGAGAGTTAGTGGATGTTGTTTATTTGGATTTTAAGAAGGCCTTGACAGGGTGCCTCACATGAGGCTGCTTAATAAAATAGAAGCCCATGGTATTATGGGCAAGGTACTAGAATGGATAAAAGATTGGCTAACTGGCAGGAGGCAATATGTGGAAATAAAGGGGGCCTTTTCTGGTTTGGCTGTCAGGACTAGTGGTGTACTGTAGGGGTCGATGTTTGAATGTCTTCTTTTCACATTGTGTATCAATGATTTGGATGAAGGAATTGATGGCTTTGTTTCCAAGTTTGCGGACAATGCGAAGATAGGTGGAAGAGCAGGTAGTGTTGAGGAAGCAAGGTTTCTGCAGAAGGACTTAGGCAGACTGGGGGAATAGGTAAAGATGTGGCAAATGGAATATGATGTAGAGAAGTGCATGGTCATAAATTTTGGCAGAAAGAGTAAAGGTGTGGACTATTTTGAAAATGGGGAGAAAATACAAAAATCAGAGGTGCAGAGAGACTTGGGATTCATCATGAGGATTTGCGAAAGATAAACTTGTTGGTTGAGTCAGTGGTAAGGAAGGCAAATGCAATGTAAGCGTTCATTTCGAGAGGACCAGAATACAAAAACAAGGATGTAATGCTGAGATTTTATAAGGCTTTGGTCAGACCACACTTAGAGTACTCTGAACAGTTTTGGACTCCTTATCTAAGAAAGGATGTGCTGGCATTGGAGAGAGACTAGAGGAGGTTCACAGGAATGTAAGTGTTAACATGAGTGTTTGATGGCTCTGGGCCTGTACTCACTGGAGTTTAGAAGAATCGGAGTGGGGTGGGGGGTCTTCATTGAAACCTATTGTATATGGAAAGGACTGTCTAGAGTGGATGTGAAGTGGATGTTTCCTATAGTGAGGGAGTCTAGGACAAGAGGGCACAGCCTCAGAATTGAAGGACACACATTTAGAACAGAGATGAGGAAACTTTTCTTTAGCTAAAGGGTGGTGAATCTGTGGAATTTTTTGCCACAGACAGCTGTACAGGCCAAGTCACTGGGTATATTTTAGGCGGAAAGTAATAGGTTCTTGATTACCAAGGTGTCAAAGGTAATCGGAAGAGGCAGGAGAATGGGGATAAGAGGAATCATACTCCCTTCTGCAAATGAATCCTCAACTTCCTAACCAGAAGACCACAATCTGTGCGGATTGGTGATAATATCTCCTTCTCGCTGACAATCGACACTGGTGCACCTCAGGGGTGTGTGCTTAGCCCACTGCTCTACTCTCTCTATACCCATGACTGTGTGGCTAGGCATAGCTCAAACACCATCTATAAATTTGCTGATGATACACCCGTTGTTGGTAGAATCTCAGATGGAGATGAGAGGGCGTACAGGAGTGAGATATGCCAACTAGTGGAATGGTGTCGCAGCAACAACCTTGCACTCAACGTCAGTAAGACAAAAGAGCTGATTGTGGACTTCAGGAAGCGATCAGAAATGGTGAGAATGAGCCGTTTCAAGTTCCTGGGTGTCAAGATCTCTGAGGACCTAACCTGATCCCAACATATCAATGCAGCTACAAAGCAGGCAAGACAGTGACTATACTTCATTAGGAGTTTGAAGAGATTTGGTATGTCAACAAAAACACTCAAAATCTTCTATAGATATACTGTGGAGAGCATTCTGTCAGGCTACATCACTGTCTGGTATGGGGAGGTGGGGGCTACTGCACAGGACCAAAAGAAGCTGCAGAGGGTCATAAGTTTAGCCGGTTCCATATTGGGCACCAGCCTACAAAGTACCCAGGACATCTTCAAGGAGCGGTGTCTAAGAAAGGCAGCGTCTTTTATTAAAGACCCCCAGTACCCAGGGCATGTCCTTTATTCACTGTTACCATCAGGTAAGAGGTACAGAAGCCTGAAGGCACACACTCAGTGATTCAGAAACAGCTTCTTCCCCTCTGCCATCCGATTCCTAAATGGACATTGAACCCATGAATGCCACGTCACTTTTTAAATATATATTATTTTTGTTTTTGCATGATTTTTAATCTATTCATATATGTATATTATAATTGATTGATTTATTTATTTATCATTTTTTTTTCTTTTATATTATGTATTGCATTGAACTGCTGCTGATAAGTTAACAAATTTCACGACACATGCCAGTGATAATGAAACTGATTCTGATTCTAAATCAGTCATGATGAAATGGTGGAACAGATTTGATGTGCAGAATGGCCTAATTGTATTCCTAGGTCTTATGGTTTTATGGTCTTTTTTCTTTCCTTGTCTGAGAAGACATATACTTTTAAAGGTACAAGAAGTATTTGGCGTGATGTTTCTTCAGTTCACAGTAATGAAATTAGAGTGATGCAGCTTCATGGCATCAGGAGGCTGCAATTTGCACTCATTTTAGTGTTTGGCAGTGCACCTGGCACCAGTTCAAAACTTGTTAAGTATGAATGTACTTTTGAAGCCAAGGCGGGCATCATCTTGTTGCTAGTTCATGATTTATCTCATCTTATTTTCTTTTCCCTTTCAAATAAGCTGCTGTCCTGTTACAAGGAGCCTTGACCTTGCCGCCATGTTCCTCGGGAATAAAATATTTTGATGGATGAGTCTGGGTACTGGATACTGAAACCTGCCTGAGTTTGGGAAAGGTTATTTCCTTTGAGGTTTGGGATTACAATGCAACATAATGCTGCTTTCAATATTTTGTAATAGTTGTACTTCTTGCAACCCTGGACCATTTGAACACTGTCGCCAGACTATACCACAACGAAAGTGAGGCCCAATTAATGCATTTTCTGTAATTGACTCATTCTCAGTGTATACATATGTCTGACTTTTTAAACTCATTTAGCCAATTATTCCAGTAATTTGATCTACCAAAATGATGTGTAGTCTAACTGAGCAAGCTAATTTACTGAGGAAGTATATTGAATATACAGTGGCATGCAAAAGTTTGGGCACCCCTGGTCAAAATTTCTGTTACTGTGAATAGCTAAGCGAGTAAAAGATGAACTGATCTCCAAAAGGCATAAAGTTAAAGATGACACATTTCTTTACTGTTTTAAGCAAGATTACTTTTTTATTTCCATCTTTTACAGTTTCAAAATAACAAAAAACAAAAAGGGCCTGAAGTAAAAGTTTGGGCACCCTGCATGGTCAGTACTTAGTAACACCCTCTTTTGGCAAGTATCACAGCTTGTAAACGCTTTCTGTAGCCAGCTAAGAGTCTTTCAATTCTTGTTTGGGGGATTTTCGCCCATTCTTCCTTGCAAAAGGCTTATAGTTCTGTGAGATTCTTGGGTCGTCTTGCATGCACTGCTCTCTTGAGGTCTACCCATAGATTTTCCATGATGTTTAGGTTGGGGGGCTGTGAGGGTCATGGCAAAACCTCCAGCTTGCGCCTCTTGAGGTAGTCCATTGTGGATTTTGAGGCGTGTTTAGAATCATTATCCTGTTGTAGAAGCCATCCTCTTTTCATCTTCAGTTTTTTTATAGACGGTGTGATGTTTGCTTCCAGAATTTGCTGGTATTTAATTGAATTCATTCTTCCCTCTACCAGTGAAATGTTCCCCATGCCACTGGCTACAACGCAAGCCCAAAGCATGATTGATCCACCCCCGTGCTTAACAGTTGGAGAGGTGTTCTTTTCATGAAATTCTGCACCCTTTTTTCTCCAAACATACCTTTGCTCATTGTGGCCAAAAAGTTCTATTTTAACTTCATCAGTCCTCAGGACTTGTTTCCAAAATGCATCAGGCTTGCTTAGATGCTCCTTTGCAACCTTCTGATGCTGAATTTTGTGGTGAGGACGCCGGAAAGGTTTTCTCCTGATGACTCTACCATGAAGGTCATATTTGTGCAGGTGTCGCTGCACAGTAGAACAGTGCACCACCACTCCAGAGTCTGCTAAATCTTCCTGAAGGTCTTTTGCAGTCAAACGGAGGTTTTGATTTGCCTTTCTAGCAATCCTACAAGCAGTTCTCTCGGAAAGTTTTCTTGGTCTTCCAGGCCTCAACTTGACCTCCACCACTCCTGTTAACTGCCATTTCTTAATTACATTGCGAACTGAGGAAACTGCTACCTGAAAACGCTTTGCTATCTTCTTATAGCCTTCTCCTGCTTTGTGAGCATCATTTATTTTAATTTTCAGAGTGCTAGGCAGCTGCTTAGAGGAGCCCATGGCTGCTGATTGTTGGGACAAGGTTTGAGGAGTCAGGGTATTTATAAATCTTTAAAATTTGCATCACCTGGCCTTTCCTAATGATGACTGTGACCAAACAGTAGCCCTAACAAGCTAATTAAGGTCTGAGACCTTGGTAAAAGTTATCTGGGAGCTCAAATTTCTTGGGGTGCCCAAACTTTTACATGACGCTCCTTTCCTTTTTTTCACTCTAATGTTGTACAAAACAAAAATAATACACTAATCTTGCTTAAAATATTAAAGAAATGTGTCATCTTTAACTTTATGCCTTTTGGAAATCAGGTCATCTTTTACTCACTTAGCTGATCACAGTAACAGAAATTTTGACCAGGGGTGCCCAAACTTTTGCATGCCACTGTATAACTTGGCATGGTTTCAGTTAAGAGTTTTAGGACTAACTATGTAGTTTTGTTTATTACACTTGTCCAAACTGATTGTTGTCTCAGGACAGAAAAGTATCTTTTTACCCAGCCCGTAATGGTAACTTCTCAATTCTTCTGTGCCATTTCTCAAACTTCTTTTCTTCTCGGTTTGTTCCAACCCATTCTGTGATCTCATGCAAAGTAACTCTTCATTAGCACTCTTGAAAATTTCAGTTCATTATTGAACAGCAAGAGATGTGATCAAACTTGCCCTGAAATTACATGTGAAATCTTGTGTCAATCAACTCAGAATGGGGACATTGCTGGATCTGCATGGGGTAAAGATAAAGTCTGTTTATGGTAAACATCTACGTTACAGGCATACGACATGTGAGAATTGAGTCATGAGACGTCCAGGTGACCCTGTTTGAGGATGAGGAGAGGTTGGTGAATGTGATCAGAAGTGTCCGCTTGGTGTGAAGTAACTGACACTGTGACATTATTTGTATCTCAACCATCCCATGTAATAGTTGATATCCAGGTCATGCATTACCCAAATATATTAGGAAAACCAAAACCAGATGATTAAATGAAAACAAGGTGAGGAGCACTCACAAATAAATTCACAGACCAGGAACTTGTACCAGTATTAGTTAGGAAAAGAGCCAGCTTTTGACATATAACTAGAGCTGGTGTTAGGAACCTAAAGCTATCATTTTTAATCCTTCTTAACCGTTAGTTTTGTGTTGCATGTAACGTGCATCCAAAAAGGAGTTACCCACTACACTTTAATGAAGACGCATTAATGTTGTGTTGCAAAGATTGTACTTTTAAAATGTATTGTGGTTATCCTGAAGATATTAAAAAGACTGATAAAAATGGCAAAAACATCTGACCATTCGACAGTAAAGGGCTTAAGCAATTATTTAAGTGATAGGACTGCTGCTTTTGTTTTAATCATTTACTGAAAAACTACATAATTAAAATTACAAATGTTCTATTTAAAAATGACAGAAATAAAATACATCCCAAGATAAGTACTCATTCTGTGATTAGTGATTCATGAGGTACTTATGCATTGTAAAGCATAAATTATTTAGGAAGAAAAATCACATTAATTTTATTGTTACTCAGATATTTATAGGGGTGGCAGAAACAATTATATAACCCCTGAAGCATTTAAATTCAAGTCCAATCATTAGCAGAGGCCAAACCAATTTTATTTAGAACACTGGCCTAACCTCCTGTGTCTTGGTGTTCTTCACATATTTCTGATTTTTCTATGTGAAAGATATCTTCTAGGACATTATTACTAGCATATTCTTTTCGCAAATTTATGCTTCTAAGTCGGGCAAAATACCTTAAATACAAAATAGTAAAAGTAAAAGCAAAGGAAACAATCATGCATTTCAAAAGCTGTTTTAATTGTCCTTTTTAACATGTAATGAACATTAATAAACAATGTCATTGAACAGGACACTAAGCTCTATGAATATTAATGCTGGGTCTGAATTTCAGCTTATTGACTTGAATGGGTTGAGTCCAGCCCAAGTGTCACTTTAATCCATTCTGTTTTAAAACATTTCATTAGTGAGTAAATGCAGAAACGTATTTGGTTCCATGGACAGGTGAACCATGAAAGTGGCAGGCTTGATCCGTGTTCTGTTGGCTGATCAGCACAAGGGCAGGCATGGGAACATAAATGATTCCATGTCCCCTGGACTTGGCAATAAATGCTGATGTGTTGTACAATGGATTCCCGCTGCCCTCACCCAAGTGACTTTTTTCTTATTTAAGCTTAGTCAGCTTCAGAGAGCTATGAGTAAGTCACATTTAATGCGCTCTGTCCTCAGCAGGCTTTTGTAGGTGTTTACTATTTAAAGTTTTTTTAAAAAACTGTATTTATAGCCTGAAACGGATGATTTGATTTATTAGTTCTTTTATGCCCAGCACCAATTTTCTCAAACCTTTCATCGTCTAAGATAACAAAATATTCTCACATTCCTGTCTATCCCATGTACCTAACCTCCTTCCCCTAAGCATGTCAATACTGTTCATCCTAAGCACTGCTCATACCTTGTGGCAGTGACCTGGCATTCCAGTGACTTTCTAGATAAGGAAGTTTCTCCTAAATTTATTATTGATATAAAAATCATATGAGGCATTCTGAGGATAGTTTTAACATAACCACTAGGGAAATATAGAACCTGATTGATATTACCGAACAATATTGAAATCAGTGAACAGTAATACTTTATATAAAGTGTAGCTCTTGTATTTCATGTATTCCTTTTTGTTTTCAGCTTTGCCAATTAGGTTAAAGTTTCTTCATGTTACATCCATTGATTAATGGCTTAACTTTTAACTCTAAATCAAAAGGTCCCAAGCCCAATTGTCAGACCTAACCTTAAAACTTAGGAAGACATGAATCAGAATGAAGTTTAGTATCATTGGCATATGTTGTGAAATTTGTTGTTTTGTGGCAGAAATACATTACAATACATAATAATAAAAGTTATAAATTACAATAAAAAGAAAATTAAATTAATTAAGTAGTGCAAAAAGATAGGGGGGAAAGTTCTGAGGTAGTGTTCATGGGTTCATTGTCTATTCAAAAATCTAATTGCAGAAGGGAAGAAGCTGTTCCTGTAGCACTGAATGTTCTTGTTCAGGGTCCTGTACCACCTCCTTGGTGGTAGCACTGAGAAGAGAGCATGTCCTTGGTGATGGGGTTCGTTAATGATGGATGCTGCCTTTCTGAAGCATTGCATTTTAAAGGTGTCCTTTACTGGCTGGTGAGGCTAGTGCCCATGAAGCAGCCGACTGAGTTTACAACTTTCTACAAATTATTTTGATCCTGTGCAGTAGCCCCTCCATACCAGATGGTGATGCAATCTCTGGTATGTCTGTAGTAGTTTGCGAGTATCTTTGCTGACATACCAATTCTCCTCAAACTTTAATCAAATATAGCCGCAGTGGTGCTTTCTTTATAATTGCATCACGATGTTGAGCCCAGGATAGATCTTCAGAGGTGTTGACACCCTGGAACTTGAAATTGCTCTCCTTTTCCATTTCTGATCCTTCAATGAGGACTGGTGTGTGTTGTAAAATGTATATGGCTGGATCAGAAAAATCTAATGGAGCTACCAAAAGAAAAGCAGACAAGTTCATCCTGTACATTTGACAATATTAGTCCCTCAATCACATCAGAGAAGCAGAACAGTCATTTGAAATAAGAACAAACACTTGAAAATAATCATGCCATGCATGATCTATGTAGATTGATACATTTCAGATTGATGACCCTTTACTTCTTGTAGTGGCAGTATTTTATTTTTTCTCTCTGCTGTCCTCATTCACCTTCCTCTGTTTACACAGCACCAGCTAGATCAGTCACAACGAACAATTAATTCATTTTCGGGACGGGCTCTCTTCTCATTACTACCATCATGGAAGAGGTACAGGAGCCTGTAGACCCACATTCAATGATTCAGGAACAACTTCTACCCCTCTGCTATCAGATTTCTGAATGATCCATGAACAACAGGTTCCATGCTTTTCTTTGTTTCAGGGCTGTCTGTGGTAAAGCCAAATCTTAGGTTTGTATACTACTGTATATTCATACTTTGATAATAAATGTACTTTGAATATTTTGAACACTACCCAATTATACCTTTTTGCACTATTTATTTGTGTCATGTATATTAATATTGCATCTTAACACTGTATTACTGCTGCAAAACAACAAATTTCAGGTCATTTAAGTCTGTGATAATAAATCTGTTTTCTCTTAGATGACACCAAAGGTTTGTAATACTTGGACAAACTTGGTCTCGACTGTATCATTTTTTAAATTCACTTCTTCCCCTTTCTGTAACTTTTCTACTGTTCCAGTCCTGCTGAAAGTTCGTCAACCTTAAAACTTTGTTTCTCCTTCCATAGGTGCTGCCTGACCAACTGAATATCCCCAACAAATGACCTTTTGATGTTGGAAATCTGAAACAAAAAGATTTAATTGAAATGTCATTGAATCTATCTTAATGAAAATTGACTGCTAGTTCCGTGTACACATTTAAAAACTGGCTATGATGGGCCATTTCTGTACCCTTTCTCCATACAAGCATTATGAAGATGGCCGATGATTTCGTGTTCATGTATAAACTGATGATAAGATTCAAGGTTGCTTATTGACACTTCTGGTACACAAGTGTAAAGGAAAACAAAATAATTGTTACTCTGGATCTGATGCACCACAAAGAGAAATACAACAAGATAAAGAACACAATAATGAAATTACACAATAAATATAAATGCATAAGGTAGCTTATACACATAGACTAATTGTGTTTACATAAAGTGACACTGGACACAGGAGTTCCTGCATATGATGACTGATAAGAAATTATAAAGTAGTGGTAGTGGGGTGGGTTAATAGCTGGAGGTGTTGATCAGCCTTACTGCTTGGTGAAAGTAAATGTTTTTGAGTCTTGGAGTTCTGATGTGGATGCTATGTAGCCTCCTCCCTGATAGGAGTGGGGCAAATAGTCCATGAGCAGGCTAGCTGAGTTTTATCAATGCTGGATTGTCTGTAATTTTCTTTGCCATTTTGGGAATTGTTAACCTCTTTTTATTTATCTCTCCTATTGTTCAGCATACACAGTCTCTGTTTTATTACAAACACAAATCTATAATAAATTCTAGAAAAAAACTATCTCAGTCTCCCTATTTATCGTATCTCTTGTTCTCAGCCAGTTATTGCAATGTTCAATGACTCCCTTATTCAGTTCTAAAATGTTAAAAGTAATGCCCATCTCGGTGAGCCAGAAAAATAAATAAACTCAAATGACTCCATTTAATTATTAACCTTATTATTGTGACTGGGACTTGGGGAAGTCTCTCATGCAACAAGATCAGAAAATATAAAGCAGAAATATAGTGATTAAGGTCCCTGTTCTATCGATTGTCCAGCTTAAGTAATTTTTCATTACTTACATAAGATTTAATCAGGAATAGTATTTAAAGATCTCTGCTTGGCACAAGTCATTAGCATGTAATTGAACTCAGAAGAAAGACTGTTAAACCTATTTTGATTACCACCTTATCTTTGAAAGGCAATTTAGACTTTCAATCAGAGCGACAGGTTTGATTGTGTAGCCCTTATTGGACATTGATCTCTTGGCAAAGTGCAGTTACATTTTCCGTTAATTTACAGTTACATGATTTCAGCTCCGATACCCAATACAGTTGACCCAGGCAATGTGTAATACTAAGCAGCTGTTTAGTTTAAGGTTCTGTAGCAATCATCACTATTAAAGTGGAGAGCACGGAAGACAGGCTGCAACCTGATCGTCTGAGACAGTTTAGGTTTAAGCACCTTGAGACAATTTTTCCATGTCAAGTATGCTGTATAAATACAAATTCCTATTGAAATTTGTATCACCCCACCCTCAACACCACAAATTCACACAGAATCGTGAGTGCACAGTAATCTCCTGTAATTTTAAAAGGCACTTCAGAGAATGAAACCATCCTTGGAGGAAAAATTTCTGATATTAAGAAAAACACCTTTTCAAAGTCTTCTTACTGAAACAGACGAAATACTTAAGGTCTTGAAAGTGTAGATGAATGGAGGATGTTGCCCTTGGTCCATTGCAACTATAACCAGGGGTTGTAGTCTCAAAATGGGGGGTCAGCCATTCAGCCAAGGATGGGATGAAGGTAGTAAGACTTTGAAATTTGCTCTTCAAGAGGATAGTGGAGAATCAGTTGCTGAATGATAGAGTAGATACAAGGGGCTGAATGGCCTTTTCAACATGGTTTTAGTCTTCCCTTTTACTTTGCATGGAGATTTGAGCCCATAATCTCACATGACACTCCCATGCAATACTTTGGGAGTACATTGCTGTCACATACTGTATTTTGGATAACACATTATGCTTGTGTGCTTTAAACTAAAGAACAGGGAATTTTACCCAGTATACTAGCCAGTATATACTCTTCAAACCAATGTTATTTTGGAAAGACTAGGTTATGCTGCTCTTTGTAGAAACTTGTTCTGCAGGAATTGCCCGACATTATGACAGAGCAGACGTGCCTCTTAGCCTGTTAAGTGCACTAAGGCCGAACAGAGCTGACTTTGCACATCCTACAGATTCACAGTAGAGAGCATCCTAACAAGCTGCATCTCTGCTTGGTACAGAAACTGCAGTGCAGTGCAGTGCACGGGGAGGCTCTACAACGGGTGGTCAAAAACTGCCAAATGCATTACTGGCACTGGCGTGTCCACCATCAGGGACACCTACACAGAATGGTGACAGTAAAAGACCAATAATATCATGAAGGATCCCACGCCCTGCTCATGGACTGTTTGCCCCGCTTCCATCAAGGAGGAGACTACGTAGCATCCACGCCAGGACCACCAGACTCAAAAACAGTCTCTTTCCCGAAGCAGTAAGGCTGATCAACACCTCCATCCACTACTTTATTATTCATCGTCAGCCTAGTGTCACTTTATGGACATTCAATCAATCTATGTATATAAGCTATTTTATGTATTTACATTTATTGAATATTCATTATTAATATTATTGTGCTCTTTTATGTTTTTTATGCTGCATCAGATCTGGAGTAACAGTTATTTCATTCTCCTTACCTTTGTGTACAGAAAGAGACATGAAACAATCTTGAATTGATGGATTTTGAACTTGTGGAAGGCACTGTTTATTCCTTTCCATAGATGTTGCCTGACCTGCTGAGTTTCTCCAGCATTTTGTATGTGCCATACAGTATAAATGTAAGCAATTCAATGTTCAATCTGTTGTATTGAGCAATCCATGTGCATTTGGGCTTTCTGTAATCTGACTATTGCATAGTGTGAACAAGCAGCCTTATCATCACCCAGTGTTTACAATACAAATTGTAGAACTAGGATGGAACGATTCAAAAGCCAAGTCTCTTGCTAATCAATTAAATCATGGCTGATTTGTATCTCAGAACAGTCTACCAACTTTGATTCCGTAGTTTTTCATATCCTTGTCTAACACTTTTTAAAATTTTTAGCTGACCGAATTTCAACAGTGTGATCAGGAACAAACTCCATGCTTGCTCAGGCTTCAGTTCCTCTGGGTAACACAAGATAGTCTGCAGATGCTGGAAATTTTGAGCAACACGCACATAACATGCTGGAGGAGCTCAGTAAGTCAGGCAGCATTAGTGGAGGGAGTAAACAGCTGATGTTTAATGTAGACTGTGTATTGTCTGACATAGATACTGTCTGACCTGCTGAGTTCCTCCATTATTTTGTGAGTGTTCTTCTGCTGAGAAAATCCAGCTCAAGGAAAGAATAGCATAAGACTTACTTTACCTTTTGTTCTAATCTCTGCCACCAGAAAAAAAAACCTATTTTATAAAGTTTGTAAACGCTAAGCAAAGACCTAGATTACTGGGTAAGCTCAGTTCCTCATATTTTGATGTGGCCAGAATTAGCTAAACACAGGAGTATTCAAGTCTGAGATCTTTCAGATCCATCCTGGTCATGCCTTTAACCGTATCCATTGAAGGAGCAACAATATGGATGATCCAGACAGAATCTGAAACGGAAATTACTTTGTACTTGAAGAAGTATTAAATCAGTCTGACATTTCATTCAAAGGATATTTAATGCTGACAGCCAAAGACTTATCATCAGAGTCTGGGAAATGTTATCTAGCACATACTTACTTCCATCATCTCATATAGCTTGCTCTAGTTTCAGTATTGTGAAATTAGTTGTGACTGTATACTGGAGATTAGGATGCAATGAATATAGGATATCTTGTCGATGTTATTGCATTCCCAGTATTTCTTCAAGAATATAAAAATCCTTTAATCCAGATGCTTTGGAATTTACAAGATTCTCTTAATAAACCAAACAAAAGTAAGGTGTCAATCAATTTCCTGTATGTTATTCCATAAATTTACTGTGGCTCAAACCCAATATACAGACAAATATTTTTCAATACTAAGCCTCTGTAAAACAACAGATGCCCAGTTGAGATAGATGAGATTGGCTAATTCACCACAAAAATAAAGTCAAACTTAAATCCTTCACCATTCACACCAAGCCCATATTGAGGAAGTGAACCAGTGAATTTTTATGCGTTTTATTTCTTTTAGAGATTCAGTATGGTAACAGGTCTTTCCTACCCTATGAGTCCGCGCTGCCCAATTGTACCCATGTGACCAATTAAGCTATCTGTGTTTAGAGTGTGGGAGGAAGTCCATGCGGTTACGGTGAGAACATACAAATTCCTTACAGACAGCGGCTGAATTAAGCCCAGGCCACTGGAACTGTAATGACAGTATGCAGCCATGCCGCTCCTATGCCACCGTTGCAATTTTTTTAGTGAGATATTTATTGCAGACTTTAATGGCAATATAGAGTGGATTCTCGTTAACTGGAGACCTATCATTTTGGCTCAACTAAGCGACTGTCCCAATTAGCCAAAGTTTCATGGAAGTAATTAAAAACATAAAAAAAGACAAACTACCATTTAATTGAGTAATAAAATATGTATTTAAATGAAATACAGAACTAACTAGAACACTAACAATAGCACTACACTACCTAATAGTAGTTCTAATAGTTATCGATGGCAGAATTCATCTGTGTGTACACTGCCATGTTCTTTTGAATGACGGTAAATGAACAAAATCAATGCAGACACCTCGTGCAGGCACTGGACGTCCTTTGTACAATGCTTTCAATGATTACGTCCTCCAAATCTTCATTTTCATTGTAACATTCAAGATGATTGTTGATATCTTCAAATTCTTCATAGCTCTTAACTTGCTGAAGTAGTGAAATTGTTTCATTTTCACTCCTGGCCATTTCGGGCATCTTGCAAGCCTGAATGTTTGAAACCGCAATGAGTAAAACAGCTCCAAATTGTCTTATTGTTTATTTCTCACCAACTATCAGTGACAGAAATCACTGCTTTTTGAAGACAATCACACACAACTGACTCTATTTAAAAACTGTTCACTCTAAGCATGGTGTAGTGTTTAACAGCCACACAAGTGCATGTGACTGACGCTAGTGAGAAACTGTTTGGCAATAGTCTCCTGCCCTAATTAAGCGGCCCAGTGTCCCAAATAAACTTAGGGAATCCTGGCTATTTTCTCAATTAGTTTTTGTTCTTTAATAGTTCTCCCAAGTAAGCAGCTGCTCCAATTAACTGGAATCCACTGTACTATATAATATTTGCACATTACTTCTAACGGTCAAAAAATATCCTACATTTAGAGATGCAAGGAAAATGATGCCAAGTCAAAATGAAATGATATCCCTGTTAATGGAGATCAGGGAAACATTCTTCCAGTTAACAATAGAAAATGACCACCTTTTTTCCACTGTATAAGTATGCTAACATTGGCTTGTAAAACAAAAGAGAATAGTTTGCCTGAATCAAGCACAGATCCATGCTAGAGAGCTGACCTTCCCAAAAATTCAGGATGGGAAACGAGCAATCAAATATTTCATTGCAATTTATTATATGTAGGTGGCTCCTGTGGCATTGCACATGGCAAGGCATTTATAATAAGTAAATTTATTATTGAAGTACATGTATATCACCATATACTACCCTGAGATTCATTTCCTTGTGGGCATTCACAGTAAATACAAAGAAACACATGAATACAAAGAATCAATGAAAAACTGCACACGACAGAGATGGACAAACAGCCAGTGTGCAAAAGACAACGAACTCTGCAAATGCAAAAAAGAAAAAATAAACAATAAATATTGAGAACATGAGTTTTAATCATAAAGACTCAGTACATGTATTTCTCATTCCAGAAATAGCTGAAATAGTGAGTAGTGCACGGCACTTCAGCCGTTGAAGGGACAGTGATTTGGTTTTACAATCTGGTTACTGAAAGTAGCTACATAACAACAAAAGTTTTCAAGACTATTGTCTTGATGAAAGGTCTCAGCCAGAAACATCAACTGTTTGTTTAGATGCAGCCTGACCTACTGAATTCCTCCAGCATTTTGAATGTGTTGCTCTGGATTGCCAGCATCTACAGAATCTCTTATAGTCGTGTGTAACAGATTCTCTACTCTAGTTAATATCAGACATTATCAAACCTTCAGTCTCTCAAAATGAACTGGTTAATCAGTGTGTTAATGAGAACCTCCAATCTCAACAAGTAAACCTGTTGCAATTTCTAGAATCATTTAATTGTTTCATTGTATGAAGAGGAAATAGTCCATGGCAATGATAAGACAAAATGTAGAAAAAAATAGTATATCTTGCAGTCAATTATTATGTTACCTAGGAAGATTGTGTAGAACATGCAAGTGTAATATTGATTTGAAGTGCCAGCCTGTTGGGATGCGGTCATAATTTACAGGTAAGGAATACTGTTCAGACTTGAGTTGTGATCTCGTTACATCAGACAGGTGATGAGTAGGTTAGTTTCCAGACACTTACGTTATTTTGTTGTTGGAACAGATACTGAGCATCTATGATGCTATGCCTTGCATTTTTCCAACAGGTGACTGTTTAAACTGCAGCTATGTTCTGCTAAACTGTCTTGCAGGGTGGTTTACATTTCACTCAATGACATAGACTTTGACAAGCCCCATCACAAACTTTATGTTATACAATGGAAAATAAAATGTGATTGAAACAGACAGAGCTTCCATCTTCAGTTTCTTGGTCCATTTGCAAGATCATAATGGCTTTTTTTATAGTGCAATCTGCTAAAAGATGGAGTTTGGGAGAAGTCGGTAGATGGTAAAGCACATACAGAATCCATTTGGTGTATTGTGCCTGTGCAGGCTTTTGACAACAAATTTCACCTCATATAAGACATTGATAAGAAACCTGATTGTGATTCTGAATGAACTCTCCAAATATTCCCATTTACCTGCTCATTTTCTATACCCACACAAATATATATCCAACACTCCTTTATGCTCGCTGACTACAGATCCCAATAACATTACATTAAAACAATTCTCATAACTCTCTTAATTTTATTACCAATTACCCTACAGTTTTAAAGAGCGGCATGCTTGTTTTGTTTTAAATTTTTATTTATTTAGAAATACAGCACAGTAATAGGCCTTTCTAGCTCAACGAGCCTGCGCCACCCAATTCCATCTATGTGATCAATTAACCTACAAACCCAAACATTCTTGGAATGTGGGAAGAAACTAGAGCACATGGAGGAAACCCACATGGTCATGGGGAGAACATATAAACTCCTTACAGCGAGCAGTGGAATTGAACCCAGGTTACTAGTATCATGCCACCCAATTTTTTTACTTGTTTAATTAAGCATAAAAATAAATGTTTTAATTAAGCATATGCTTAATGGTACTTTGCTTTTAATGCAAACATGTCATTTAAAGAAAAACGATTCATCTTCCTGCTAGTGCAGAACTCTATCAGAATCTCGGAACATAGCTGCCACGTTAAAATGCTACGTACATAGATCCCGGAGTAAATCCCTTGCAGTATGACGCCTGATGGTGCAGATTTCCCAGTTAATAACAATGTCATGTCCACCTAAAAAGAGTCGCAATCCATGTTTATCAAATCTGCTTGGGGAACCTCCTGCAACCAATCCTGCTCGAGCATCAGTAAAAGATAAACTTTTAAAATCAAAGAATCATATAAATAAAATCACATAACATTTGCAATGCAGAGGTCACCCAGGATGAGACTTTCCTTCCTTATCTCCTCCTGAATCCTTTCACCAATTACCTTAAATCCATGACCTCTGGTTTTTGAATCTTGATGTCAGGGAAACATTCAGTTTTGTGCACCTTAATTAGGTATCCCCATCACCTCCTCTGTTCAAAATAAAACCAAAATAAATGCAATTACTCCAATCTTTCTTCCTGGCTAATCTATAATCTTTTCTATAATTTGGCACCTAGAACTGTTTGCAGTATTCATGCTATGGGTGATTAGTGTTGTGTGCAGTTCATTTGTAACCACCCATTTTTATATCCTACTACCTCAATTCAATACTCTGTCTGCCTTTTAATCACCTTTTTGACTTTGCTAACTTTTGAGAATATTGGGGGGCATCTCCAAGAATCCTTTGTATCTCTCTCTGCTCTATATTCTACCATTTACTGAATCTTCTCTTGCTTTTAGCTCCTCTCAAAAATAATGACCGAAGTAACTAATTTCATCTTGTAAGGCAAAAACTTTTGCTTTAAAGAAACTTGATGGATCTTTTCCTTTCTCTCCTCCCCATATTAAAACACTAACAAATATTGAGATAAGCACCTTTGCTATTGTTTACAGCATGTGTAATCATTGAAGTCAGTGACCCATAGTCATACTATGTGGAAAGAGGCCCTTTAGTTAATCAAGTCTACAATGACCATCAGGAATTCATTTGCACTAATTCCACTTTATCTACAAAAATATTCCAGTCTTTAAGAATCCTCTGTGCTGGAAATCACTCTTGGTACTTTTGTCTACAATGTGAGAGGTTACGAAATTTAGCTGGTGATTTATAATATTTACGAAAACACTGAGAATATATTGACAATTTCAGAACTGTGTAAATATAAATAAAATCTCAAACTTCAGTGCACCCATGTGTACAAAGTAAAAATGGACAACTTCAAAAATGCCTGTTTCTTCAAGAAAATGTGGTGAGAATAAAATGTGGTTAATTTTTCAGATTGAACAAACTTTAAAGGTTAGCTTTATTAGCTTTATTTGTCACGTGTACATCGAAACACAGTGAAATGCAGCATCTCCGTCAAAGACCAACACTGTCCAAGGATGTGCTGTGTGTTGCTATGGTTTCAGCACCAATACAGCATGCCCACAACTTACTAACCCTAAGTCCGTAGAATGTTGGAGAAAAACAGAGCACCCAAAGGAAACCCATGGCGTTATGGAGAGGACGTACAGACAGTAGCAAGAATAGAACAGTACTGTAAAGCCGCCCATTGGAACTGGGAAAGAGAAAACAAGTTAGTTTAGATTTCCAGAGAGGGTAGAGGAAGCATGGATAAGTCACGGGGAATTTCTCCAACAGACTGAAGTCAGGAAATAAGCTGCAGTTGAAGTCGCCTGAGTCATGGATCGAGGACAGCTTGAGTACACTTGAACAAAACAACACAGAAACTATGAAATGAAGGTATTAGAAGGAACACAAACACAAGAATGTAACAGCTGAAAAATGTAGAACTGTAAGACATACCCAGCAGATCAGGCAGTGTTAATAGTGAAAGAAAGACTAATTAGTCTTGCAGATAGATGATCTAAGGATGAACTGGTCAGTTCCGATACAGAAATATTAAATTATCTGTGGTTGTAAAATTCTATATTGAGTGGAGACTACGCCATGCCCAGACACAAGGTGAGGTGTCATTCCTCAAGCCCTTCCTGACAAATGGTTCAAAATTACTCAAATGCCATCAATTCCAATCCCACTAAAATTCCACAATTTCTCAGACAAGTCAAGGGTGACTCTGGTTGTGAGGTAATTGCAACCACGGTGAGGTAGAGAATAAAGTAAAATGACAGTGCAAGGGATCACAGATGGGTCAGAGTGGAAAAGGAATGCAGAATTAAACTGGCAGGCACCAACACTGACTCAATTCTGCTGAATTCTCACCCACTCGGTCTTCAGTCCCCATGCTCCACAATTATGTCCTTTATATTACTCGATTCTAACTGTTAATAAATCTGTTCCAGGCAGCAATATTTATAATGGATTGAGTGAAAATTATTAGAAAAACTTTGATTATTGGAATAATTTATGATTCATTGCAGGTATTAATTATAATTCATCAGGAGGCACTTTCATAAGCTCCCATTTTATGCCTGTCTTACCAAAAGTTAAATTAAAGGACAGCATAGCTTTCATAATGTTCACATTATAAAAATACAGTATTTAGAAGGGAACACTTTGCTTTCTTAATGGTAATCCTAATAAAAAAATTAACCCCTCATTTATTTCTGTGCTAGGAAGGGAATGATACGTTTAGAATCATACGCCCCCAGATCTGACCAACTTGACTTTCTAGAAGGGCAACATGGTAGTATAGCATAATGCTTTACAGCACCAGTGACTGGAAGATTGGGGTTCAATTCTTTTAATGTCTGTAAGAAGTTTTACGTTCTCGCTGTGATCTCTGGATTCCTCCCACATTCCAAAGATGTACCGGTTTGGCTCAGTAGGTTGTGACCGTGCTGCGTTGGTGTCAGAAGCATGCCAGCACCTGAGGACTACAGTGCTCCTTTTGGAGTTTGTATGGGGGAATTGCAGACCAAGCTGTCCCACAGCTGACTACTGACAACGTAGTGTTACCTTTGTGCTTCCCTCTTTATGTGACACCAGTCACTCCCCCCTACTCCCACAAACTATCTTGTCCCTAAATCACCATGACCCAGGCCTGGTCCTTCATTACCTCTTTCACCCGATTTCCACACCAAAACCATAATACCCAGCCCTGGTACCAACTTTTGCCAACATGCACTGATGCGCTGCATCATGACTTCTTCCTTCCTACTACCTCTGCCAAGCACACACCTGGGCGCATCTCAAGCTTGCATTTGGATGCCCACAACCAAACAATGACTAGTTTGCCAGAACCTCCAACTCAGTGGGGTGCGATAGAATTTCTCAGCGCATGAGGCTTCATGTACCTACCAAAGGATGCTCAATCAGCTCATTGATATTCCACATACAATTACACTGTTGTGGGCTTATTTAATCCCCCAAGTGTTTTAGGTCAATATTAGGTAAACCTATGGGGAAAAGAAATGAAATTATGTCCTTACGGTGCATTCTCCTTCTCCCCACCTAAAGGCAACTGAACACAAATGTCAGGATAGCTGTTGTATTAGGACAAAGAAATTGAATAATAGTACTCAAAACAAGGTCAGAGCCACAGGGATCTTTGCTAATGACTGAAGCAAGTCATTATCATGAAAAGTGATTATAAAAGCATTTATCTATATAATTAAAAGTCTTGTATCTGGTGCACTTGTGTAGATTATGAGGAAGTGCCTATTCCTTTCATTTTGTCACATACCCTAAATGAAATACTGCAAAATATCTAACATGCTTCAAAAACATAAGAGATTCTGTAAATGCTGAATATCTTGATCAACACACACAGAATGCTGGAGGAACTCAGCAGGTCAGGCAGCATCTATAGACAGGAATGAACAGTTGACATTTCGGGCTGAGGCCCTTCATCAGAACATTTTGGCCCGAAGTGTCAACTGGAGAGGCATAATATGATTGGGAATAGTCAGCATGGCTTTGTCAAAGGTAGGTAGTGCCTTACAAGCCTGATTGAATTTTTTGAGGATGTGACTAAACACGTTGGTGAAGGTAGAGTAGTAGATGTAGTGTATATGGATTTCAGCAAGGCATTTGATAAGGTAGCCCATGCCAGGCTTATTGAGAAAGTATGGAGGCATGGGATCCAAGGGGACCTTGTTTGTGGATACAGAACTGGCTTGCCCACAGAAGGCAAAGAGTGGGTGTAGATGGGTCATATTCTGCATGGAGCTCGTTGACCAGTGGTGTGCCTCAGGGATCTGTTCTGGGACCCCTACTCTTCGTGATTTTTATAAATGACCTGGATGAGGAAGTGGGGGGGATGGGTTAGTAAATTTGCTGATGACACAAAGGTTGGGGGTGTTGGGGATAGTGTGGAGGGCTGTCAGAGGTTACAACGGGACATTGATAGGATGCAAAACTGGGCTGAGAAGTGGCAGATGGAGTTCAACCCAGATAAGTGTGAGGTGGTTCATTTTGGTTAGTCAAATATGTTGGCAGAATATATGGTAAGACTCTTGGCAGTGTGGAGGATCAGAGGGATTTTGTGGTCCAAGTCCAGGGGACACTCATAGCTGTTGCACAGGTTGACTCTGTCATTAAGAAAACATACAGTGCATTGGCCTTCATCAACTGTGGGATTGAGTTTAAGAGCTGAGAGGTGATGTTACAGCTATATAGGACCCTGGTCAGACTCCACTTGGAGTGCTGTGCTCAGTTCTGGTCACCTCACTGCAGGAAGGACATGGAAACTATAGAAAGGGTGCAGAGGAGATTTACAAGGTTGTTGCCTGGATTGGGGAGCATGCCTTATGAGAATAAGTTGAGTGAACTTGGCCTTTTCTCCTTGGAGCGGCGGAGGACGAGAGGTGACCTGATAGAGGTGTATAAGATGATGAGAGGCATTGATTGCGTGGATAGTGAGAGGCTTTTCCCAGGGCTGAAATGGCTAGCACAAGAAGGCATAGTTTTAAGGTGCTTGGAAGTAGGTACAGAGGAGATGTCAGGGGTAAGTTTTTTGTGCAGAGAGTGGTGAGTGCGTGGAATGGGCTGCCTGCGACAGTGGTGAAGGCGGATACGATAGGGTCTTTTAAGAGGCTCCTGAATAGGTACATGGAGCTTAGAAAAATAGAGGGCTATGGGTAACCCTATGTAATTTCTAAGGTAAGGACATGTTCGGCACAGCTTTGTGGGCCGAAGGGCTGTATTGTGCTGTAGATTTTCTATGTTTCTAAGTTATAGCAGTTGGAAAGGTATCAATCTAGACCAGAGTGGCAATGAAAAACAGGCAGTGACCAAGCATTTTGAGTGTACTCTTTCTTCATTATAAAATTAGGATGATTAAGGACATATCCATTCTGTGTCTGAAAGCTCTTTAGAATTTGCAAAGATCTATCTACCCTTCTGGCACCAAAGCTGGAGATCTGGATCAAGTACTATCTTTTTTCCCAATAGGATTAGTGAAAAAAATTAAAGTTTTATTTCAGTGATGTTGATGAAGTGTCTTCCAGAGGAAGAACATATGGGAATTCCTATTGTTCACAATGGAACACGGGATCTTTTATGTTCTCCTGAGATAGCAGATGCGGTCTTTGCTTAACATCTAAAAGGCAGTACCTCCAACAATGCAGCCCTCTCCAAGTACAGTACCAGAGGTAGGTACTGCTGCAGGTTAAAATACATAAACTTCTGACAGAGTCAGAGCTGGTACTCAGTAATGGGTTGTGGTGATCCACATTTCATAAACCTGTCAACATCTTCTAATAGAGAATGACTACTTGGGCAAGGTAGAAACAGAAGACCTTCACCTGTACTATAATGTATGAATAGTAACCAGAAATAAAAGCAGACAGGATGAGAAATCTGAGAGTAAGATTGCAGCACAAATGAGTGAAGCACAAGTATGTAAACACACAAAGGAGCTGGTCGAACTCTTGTGAGTCTTCAGGATGAGCATGGAGGTTGGAACTCTGATACTCAGAGTCCGGGGCTGAGGACTGGAGGCCTGGAGGCAGAGGCAGCCTGCACTGGGGTTGGAGGCCTGCCTGTCCGTGCGTGAGTCATGCATGAGTGGATGGGGAGGAGACTTTTTTTTAACCCTTATTTTGATTTGTTGTTGTTGGGTATGCTATGTTGATGCCGGAATGTGGCACTTGCAAACTGCCCCCAGCACATCCCTGGGTTGTGTTGGTTGTTAACGCA
This sequence comes from Mobula hypostoma, assembly GCF_963921235.1. Lineage (NCBI taxonomy): Eukaryota > Metazoa > Chordata > Chondrichthyes > Myliobatiformes > Myliobatidae > Mobula > Mobula hypostoma. The sequence goes on from NC_086109.1 coordinate 90,925,530, forward strand.
CACAAGGCATTTCATTGCATTCTTCGACATGCATGTGATAAATAAATCTGAACCTGTTGTAAAATTTGCAGTCAGAATGCACTTGTAGTTTAGAGAATCAACCCTACCACAGCACATGGTATAGATCTGTATTTCTCAGCTGTCAAGTTCTGGTTAGTGATACTGTTATGTCTTCTTCCAATTTTGCATTGGAAGCAAACAGTCTTGCCGGCAATTAACTTCGACGGCCATCTGAGACTGCACTGCTCAGATTAAAGCAATCCTCTTTATCATTGCCACTCTTTCTTTTAAACATCCAACAATAGATGCGAAGTGAACCTTAATGAAGGGGGCTCTCAATACTAATCCCCTGAATGATATGATTATATTCCAACCCCTGACCTCTGCCAGCCTCCAGTCCATCCTTCACAATGATCAACGCTGGGGGTGTGCAAGGTCTATTGACTTTCATGTAATACAAGAAATTATTTCGGGTTGCTTAATTGTTACACACTGGAAGTGTTAGGCAAGAAATCAAGCTTGGTTTTTAGTGCTGCAAGCAGCAGAGAATTGTTTAAATCAATACGGTAGTTTGTCAGGCCCATTCTCTGAGGAGACTGCCCATCAGAGTGCGGTCAGGAGGCCCCATTGTCTGTCTTTATTGAACAACAGATAAGCAAAGTCAGCAGCACACATTATCAGAAATCAAACACGCTGGCTGACAAGAGGCTCAGCCTTTCACTGAAAGGCTACATTCACTGTCTGGTAATTAAAAAACATTTTATCAGTTTGTGCTTAAGATAGGAACTCTCAGGAAGAGTCAGTGACAAGGCTAAATACCAATGAATGAACATTATCTCACTCAAATGAGCATTTACACTTCTGACAGTAGTGAATTCAATGAGAATCAGAATCAGATTTAATATCACCAACATAGGTCATGAAATTTGTTGACTTTGTGGCAGCAGTATAGAGCAATACATAATAATAGAAAAAAACAGTTACAGCAAGTGTATGTATATATACTTTTGTATATATACATACACAAACGTTTGTATATAATAGTTAAATAAGTAAATAGAGCAAAAATAGAAATAGAAAAAGTAGAGTTCAGGGGTTCAATGTCCTTTCAAATATCAGATGGCAGAGGGGTAGAAGCTGTTTCTGAATTATTGAGTGTGTGTGTTCAGGCTTCTGTACCTCCTTCCTGACAGTAGCAATGAGAAGAGAGCATGTCCTGGGTGGTGGAGGTCCTCAGTGATGGACACCACCTTTCTGAGACACTGCTCCTTGAAAGAGGTTGTAGTAAAGTCTTGACATCTCAAAGCACGGCAAGTGCAAGGAATTACTTTGAAGTGCAGTCACTGTTGTTGTACAAGATTATACAGCCATTATAAAGTTTACTGCCGGATCCCACATACAGATAATGACCTGAGACCTGTTACCTGTTGCTTGGTTGTTTAGCTGAGGGGAGATTGTTTCAGGACACTTGGACTCTGTTTTTCTTTGAATAATGAAATCCTCAGTAGGAGCCACTGCTGTGGAATCAATAATGGCCAGATTGAGGCTCACTTTAAAATCACATTAACTTGTAAATAAGTACCACTATTAGCATACCAAAATATCCCCTGGTGTTTCACAGCATTATCAAATAAAAGTTCACAACGAGTTGCAAAGGGAGATAAGGTACTTGGTCAAAGAGGCAAGTCTTAAAGAAGCACCATGAAGAGAGGTAGAGAAAGAATTCCAAAACCTGAGGCTTTGGTAGCTGAAGACATAGCTGGCACTGACGGAGCAATTTAAACTGGTGATGGTTCCAAGGCAAACACGAGGAATTCTGCAGATGCTGGAAATTCAAGCAACACACATCAAAGTTGCTGGTGAACGCAGCAGGCCAGGCAGCATCTCTAGGAAGAGGTACAGTCGACGTTTCGGGCCGAGACCCTTCGTCAGGACTAACGGAAGGAAGAGCTAGTAAAAGATTTGAAAGTGGGAGGGGGAGGGGGAGATCCAAAATGATAGGAGAAGACAGGAGGGGGAGGAATGAAGCCAAGAGCTGGACAGGTGATTCCTTAACTTCCGCTAATGACCCACCTCTCCCTCATACCCCATCCATTATTTATTTATATACACACATTCTTTCTCTCTCTCTCCTTTTTCTCCCTCTGTCCCTCTGACTATACCCCTTGCCCATCCTCTGAGTTTCCCCCCCCCCTTTTCCTTCTCCCTGGGCCTCCTGTCCCATGATCCTCTCGTATCCCTTTTGCCAATCACCTGTCCAGCTCTTGGCTCCATCCCTCCCGCTCCTGTCTTCTCCTATCATTTTGGATCTCCCCCTCCCCCTCCCACTTTCAAATCTCTTACTAGCTCTTCCTTCAGTTAGTCCTGACGAAGGGTCTCGGCCCGAAACGTCGACTGTACCTCTTCCTAGAGATGCTGCCTGGCCAACTATGGTTCCAAGGCACTGTTCAACTGGGAGCGAGCCCATGTAAGTCATGAAGCACAGCATAAAGGAGGAAAGCGACTATGAACTTAGATCAAAGGGAGCACAGGATTAAGGACCATCTTTACAGGTATTTCCATATACATTCAGTGTTGACTGTACTAAGTACGCCTTGCTCGTTAATGTGAATATCTAATTAACCAATCATGTGGCAACTACTCAATGTATAAGAGCATGCAGGCATGGTCAAGAGGCTCAATTGTTATTTAGACCACACATCAGATTGGGGAAAGAAATGTGACCTAAGTGACTTTGACTGTAGAATGATTGTTGGTGTCAGATAGGATGGTTTAAGTATCTCAGAAACCGCTGATCTCCTGGGTTTTCACACACAACAGCCTCTAGGGTTTACAGGGAATTTTGCAAAAAACAAAAAAAAAAAATCCAGTGAGCGTCATTTGTGTGGAATAAAAACGCCTTGTTCATGGAGAAGTCAGAGGAGAATGGTAGACTGGTTCAAGCTGACAGGAAGGCAGCAGTAACTCACATAAGCACGTGTTAGAACAGTGGTGTGCAGAAGAGCATCTCTGAATGCACATTTCGAATCTTGAAGTGGATGGGGTACAGCAGCAGAAGACCACACAGGGTTCCACTCCTGTACCTAATAAAGTAAATACATTTACCTGTATTGGGAATTTCCTCCGGTGTTTTGGCACAACGTGCAACAAGAAAACAACATTCAGCAGTTACAAAGAAGGAAGAATTATGTAAAAATAGTGTTTGAGGTTAAAGTATGGACATGGAATAAAATGTGCTTAAATACATAAAGTACCAGCATGCTTGTGCCAAGATGAGGCCACCCTCAGGGTGGAGGAACAACACCATGTATTCCATCTGGGTAGCATCCAGCCCAATGGCATGAATATTAGTTTCTCCTTCCAGTAAAAAAAATCCCCCCACCTCCTCTTCCTCTTTCTCTCACTCTGACCTTTTTTCTCATTTGAGCGGAGACATAATAATTTTTACTCCTCATATATTTGAAAGATGGAAGTAATAAAGTCAATTCAATATCTCTTCTCAACTATCACCTCCCTCTGGGTCTCCTCTACCTTCCCTTTCTCCCATGGTCCAATTTCCTCTCCTATCAGATCACTTCTTCTCCAGCCCTTGACCTTTCCCACCCACCTGGCTTCACCTATCACCTTCCAAGTAGCCCCCTTCCCGTACCCACCACCTTTGTATTCTGGCATCTTCCCCCCCTTCCTTCTCAGTCCTGAAGCAGGGTCTCAGCCTGAGACATTGATGGTTTATTTATTTCCATTTACACTGTTTGACCTGCTGAGTTCCTCCAGCATTCTGTGTGTGTTGCTTTGGATTTCCAGCATCTGCAGACTTGCTTGTGTCTATTGTAAAAAGGTGGTTTAAAGTGTTTACAGTGCATTGCAGTGACAGAGGGTAATAGATGGGGGGGGGGCTGTGGGAGGACTAACTAGAATAGTTGATCAGATTAACTACCTGGGGGAAGAAACTTTTAAGTTGGCATCATTTTTTATGGCCCTATTGCGTTTTCAGGAAGTGAGCTTTTGGAAAAGGCAGTTTTCTGGGTGGGTAGTGTCCACAATGATTTTCCATGTTTTGGATGAGAGCAAGTTTATGAACTGTATGAAGGGAAATTGGCCAGGAATACCTCACGGTGCCCCAAACTGTGGGTAAGGGGTGGCATGAATGAGGGATCCAGCTGATCAGGAAATGATATTATAGAGATGAAACTAAATGGTGATACGAATACATTTTATTTATTTATTAAACATAGCAGAGAGTAGATCCTTCCAGCCCTTCGAACACTGCTGCCCAGCGACCCCTGATTTAACCCTCACCTAACCCTGGGACAACTTACAATGACCAATTCACCTAGTAACCCGTGTGTCTTCGGTCTGTGGGAGGAAACCGAAGCACCTGGAGGAAACCCACGCAGTCACCGAGAGAACGTATAAACCCCTTGCAGGCAGCAGCTGGAATTGAACCCGGGTCACCCGTACTGTAAAGCGTTGTGCTAACTATTACGCTACCATGCTGCCCCAATATGATGACACCATTTTGGAAGCAAAAATAATAAAAGCTGTGAACAATCTGATTCAGGTCCAGCAGTGGCTGGATGGGAGATGCCAGAGAGTGGTGGTGGAAAACTGTGTGTCAGATTGGAGGCCGGTGACTGGTGGTGTGCCTCAGGGATCTGTACTGGGTCCAATGTTTTTTGTCATATAAATTAATGATCTGGATGATGGGGTGAAAAATTGGATGAGTAAGTATGCAGATGATACTAAGATAGGTGGAGCTGTGGATAATGAAGCAGCTTTTCAAAGCTTGCGAGAGATTTAGGCCAGTTAGAAGAGTGGGCTGAAGATGGCAGATGGAGATTAATGCTGATAAATGTGAGGTGCTACACTTTGGTAGGACTAATCAAAATAGGACATACATGGTAAATGGTAGGGCATTGAAGAATGCAGTAGAACAGAGGGATCTAGGAATAATGGTGCATAGTTCCCTGAAGGTGGAATCTCATGTGGATAGGGTGGTGAAGAAAGCTTTTGGTATGCTGGCCTTTATAAATCAGAGCATTGAGTATAGGAGTTGGGATGTAATGCTGAGATTGTACAAGGCATTGGTGAGGCCAAATTTGGAGTATTGTGTACAGTTTTGGTCACCAAATTATAGGAAAGATGTCAACAAAATAGAGAGAGTTCCAGCATCTGCAGAATTCCTGTTGTTTAGAGAGAGTACAGAGAAGGTTTACCAGAATGTTACCTGGGTTTCATTGCCTTAGTTACAGAGAAAGGTTGAACAAGTTGGGTCTTTATTCTTTGGAACGTAGAAGGTTGATGGAGGGACTTGATAGAGGTATTTAAAATTATGTGGGGCATTGATAGAGTTGAAGTGGATAGGCTTTTTCCATTGAGAGTGGGGGAGATTCAAACAAGAGGACATGAGTTGAGAGTTAAAGGGCAAAAGTTTAGGGGTAACATGAGGGGGAACTTTTTTACTCAGAGAGTGGGAGCTGTGTGGAACAAGCTTCCAACAGAAGTGGTTGAGGCAGGTTCGATGTCATTTAAAGTTAAATTGGATAGATATGTGGACAGGAAAGGAATGGAGGGTTATGGGCTGAGTGCAGGTCAGTGGGACTAGGTGAGAGTAAGAGTTTGGCACAGACTAGAAGGGCCGAGATGGCCTGTTTCCATGCTGTAATTGTTATATGGTTATATGGATGCTCGAAAGACGGTGGAGCTGTTGGCTTGTAAATGGACTTACTGATAACGTCAGTGGCAACAGCTACTCATTCAGTACTGGATCAAGGGATGTGACGATGACATTAAAATGGATATTGATATGGCAAATGACACCACTTACAAATCATGTTGCCAAAGGGGAACATAGATTTCAAAATTAGAGTGGAATATTAGTGTCCATCATATCATTCATACTGTGTGCATGTGAGAAATGATATCTGTTCATTCTCTATGATTGAATAAGAATGTAATTACAGCCTGGTAAAGCTCTGAAAACCTGTGCAAACTAACTGGTGGGAGTATTCAAGGACATTTTCAACCTCTCACTGCTACGGCAGAAGTTCCCATTTGCTTCAAAAAGGCAACAATTATACCAGTGCCTAAGAAGAATAATGTGAGCTGCCTTAATGACTATCGGCCGGTAGCACTCACATCTATAGTGATGAAATGTGAGAGGTTGGTCATGAACAGATTGAACTCCTGCCTCAGCAAGGACCTGGGCCCATTGCAATTTGCCTATCGTCACAATAGGTCAACGGCAGATGCAATCTCAATGGCACTTCACATGGCCTTAGATCACCTGGACAATATTAACACCTATGTCAGGATGCTGTTCATCGACTATAGCTCAGTATTTGATGCCAGCATTCCCAGAGTCCTGATTGAGAAGTTACAGAACCTGGGCCTCCCTCTGCAATTGGATCTTTGACCTCCTAACTGGAAGACCACAATTTGTGCGGATTGGTGATGACATCTCCTCCCCGCTGAGGTTCAACACTGGTGCACCTCAGGGGTGTGTGCTTAGCCCACTGTTCTACTCTCTCTATACCCATGACTGTGTGGCTAGGCATAGCTCAAATACCATCTATAAATTTGCTGATGATACAACCATTGTTGGTAGAATCTCAGGTGGTGACGAGAGGGTGTGCAGGAGTGAGATATGCCAACTAGTGGAATGGTGCCGCAGCAACAACCTGGCACTCAACGTCAGTAAGATGAAAGAGCTGATTGTGGACTTCAGGAAGGGTAAGACGAAGGAACACTTACTAATCCTCATAGAGGGATCAGAAGTGGAGAGAGTGAGCAGCTTCAAGTTCCTGGGTATCAAGATCTCTGAGGATCTAACCTGATCCCAATATATAGATGTAGTTACAAAGAAGGCAAGACAACAGCTATACTTCATTAGGAGTCTGAAGAGATTTGGCATGTCAACAAATACACTCAAAAACTTCTATAGATGTACTGTGGAGAGCATTCTGACAGGCTGCATCACTGTCTGGTATGGGGGAGGTGCTACTGCACAGGACTGTAAGAAGCTGCAGAGGGTTGTAAATCTAGTCAGCTCCCATCTTGGGTACTAGCCTACAAAGTACCCAGGACATCTTCAAGGAGCGGTGTCTCAGAAGGCAGGGTCAGTTATTAAGGACCTCCAGCACCCAGGACATGCCCTTTTCTCACTGTTACCATCAGGTAGGAGGTACAGAAGCCTGAAGGCACACACTCAGCGATTCAGGAACAGCTTCTTCCCCTCTGCCATCCGATTCCTAAATGAACATTGAACTCGTAAACACTACCTCACTTTTTAAAATATATATTATTTGTTTTTTGCACAATTTTTAATCTATTCAATATGTGTATACTGTAATTGTTTTTACTTATTTAATTATTATTATTATTTATCTATTTATTTATTACCATTTATTTAATTATTTCTTCTTCTTCTTCTTCTATATTATGTATTGCATTGAACTACTGCTGCTAAGTTAAAAAATTTGACGACACACGCTGGGATAATAAACCTGATTCTGATTCTGAACTGGATGAGTACTGGTCAGTTGGTTCCAAAAGGTAGCTAGCTGTGGCAGTGGGGACAAGCTCCCACTCCCTGTTAAATGGTCCGATGATGTGCGACTCAAATAGCCTCTAACAATCAAGTCCAGCAACTGGCCTTCATGTGTGCTTAACTACTAAGCTCAGTGAACTGTTTCTACTGCCAGGAGAAGGGGCAAAGCCAGGGTACTTGAGCCTTAAAACCAGTTACTTCATGCAGATGAGGCTCATCGGCTGTGGTTAGCAGCTCATCTAGGAGAAGGAAAACTCTGATCTCAAACCTCTGCTGCTTGCGGCTATACCCGCTCATGGGGAAGGCCCCGGGAGTAAACCCCGAGGGAAAAGTCTGGAGCAGGAGTCCCTAAGGCTGTCCTACATTGAGTCTAATACTGACTAGCATCTCCTGCGACAGTTTGATGCCAAACTGTATCAATCTCTGCCGTTCCTTTGGGTTCATCAGATGTGTGGAGAGGGGGAGCTTGCTCTCCATATTGTTCTGCCCTGGCTTGTGTCAATGGCTGTAGACATGTTCAGTAGTAGAAAAATAAATTTTCTCCTTCATAGTTTGACATGCTGTTTGTTCTACTGTTGGAAGTATTCCTGTCATGGTGGGTCTCTTGACTGAGGAATTTTAGGAGAGGTGGACATAAGTTTAGGATGCTGAAAAATGATGAAGACCTCTAGAAAGGAGAGGTTGAAGAGAGCAGGTGGAGACCAAGATTATTTTGAGGAAAATTTGTGATGACAGGAGAAGGTATCAGCTACTGAAGAGGAGCCAGGAAGCAGTGGTCAATAGTTTGATTTGAGTAAGGACCAAAGGAACAGGTGGTAAATCTGACTGGCAAGATAATGAGAATATAAGGAAATTTATGAGCAAAAGTGGGATTCAGGTCGGGGATAGAGCAGTAGAAATGGAATCTTGGCCCCATAATTGGCCAAGATATAAATAGTCAGCTTTTGATTTAATCAGTTTCTGTCATATTGACAATGAATTCCATGAGTTCATTTAACTTGTCAGAAATGTGAGTAGAGATAGGAGAAAAAGGCATTTGAAGAGATGACCTGCACTGCAAGGAAGGAATCCCTAAGTTCCCTTTGGATTGTAGCGGAAATGAATGACTTTCCAGCGGGCTATCATTTCCTTTCAAGTTCATACCGTTAGGCTCAAAAGTGTGGAGACAAAGGTTGTGCTGGAGAATGACCAGGATAAGACTGATTAATAGTTTAATGGGGACTAGTTCTTGGAAGTATTGGAAAGAATGGAAGAGCACACAGACAGCCGCAAGTATGCTATTAAGATTGGAGAATCCTCGGAGGAGGTTTTGAAAAAAAACAAATGCAAGTATTGTGGAAGAAGCATTCCAGAGTGGACAAAATCAATTGAGCTTTATGGGGGAAAGATGATATGAGTGAGTTGCAACAAAATGAACTGTCAGGACCTGTAACCAGCGTGCTAGGTCACATGAGATGGCAAAGTTATGATACTGACAATGAGTAGAATTGTGTTTGTGTAGAGAAATGATTGGAGGGCAATAACTCACAGTACAAAAACAAGGTTTAAGATGGTGCTACCGAAGGCAAGTGACAGCTTATCAGTAGTTTGAAAGGCAAGAAATTCGACATAAAGCATCATTAATAACCTTTTCAGAAGTAATTTGTGGTAAACTATCACTGCAAATAACGAAGAGGCAAGAGAAGACAAAACAAACTCGAGGTAATGAGCCATGCTGGTGTATTGTAAAATCGATGCAGATGGAGTTGGAGTGAGCATTTCAGAGAGGAGTCGAGGCAGAGGAGTATTGATGACCATTTAATTAACCTGGGTGCAAGGTTGGATCACTCTAAGCACCGAGCCGATTTGGAGAGGTCGAGAATAGCTTCAGGCTGGGCAGCGGAATCTAGGCCAGAACGAATTGCTGGGCACCTTGGTCTAGGCCTGAAGAGTATCACTGCAGCAGGGCCCAGATCCTAACGCAAGGCATAATCTGCTGTTTGGACAATTTAAACGCTGGCCCAGGTAGACCGGAAGTGAGAGTCAGGCCTATTTCACTCATTCTCCTGCAGTGTTCACTCCTCTCTCCGTGATGCTGAGGCTGTGAGACCGCCCCAGCTACTGTGCCTTGTTTGCAAGCTTCGCAGTGATTTGCCCTGCTAATATGATGAACAGAGACTGAGTCCTGGGCCTACTCTGGGGATTCAAATCTAAGGACTCAATTTAATTCAGAATGCTGTTGCTCACTTTTATTGTTTGCATGATTTGTGCTTTTTTTTACTCTTTCTCTGCACATTTGGTGTTGGTCTGTATTTTTTTAAATTGTGTTCTTTCGGGTTTCTTGCTTTGTGGGTGCCTGTAAGCAAATTTCAAGGTTGTATAATTTATACATACTTTGAAAATAAACTGATAGAGCAGCTAAATAATTGAGAATGAGAATGAGATGCTTTTGCTTGGTGTGACAGCCTATAGAACAAAACAATGAACACGTCTCGGTGTGAATATTTCTGTGTTTGAGTGAGCATTCGATTGACAAAAATGGTAAAAGTATGTTGGAACCAAGCATCAGAAGTGTAGGGATCTGATGAAGACCCTATTTAAATTGATGATTATGTATTAAGGTAGAAATTCATTCCCACACCATGAGCTTGTGAATGACTCGGAAGAAGACACGAACAAGCCAGTCCATTGCTGAAGTGCACAATTATCCATGGATGGGGTAAGTTGAACGGGATGAGATTTACAAAATTCGCTCCAGTCATTTCATGAGAGGCTGTACTTCATTGATGGTATCCACTACAAAGGTGAATCATCCTCATTCGCCACTTACCAGCCCTGCGGGTATTTCAATAGAGAAATCAGTGCTTCAAAAAGTCTGACCTATCAGTATCAGTATGGGACAGTAAAAATGCTTAAAATATGGAATAATAGTGTTATACATAAATGAGTCTTTTGCTGCTTTCATCTATCACCTCCCAACCTCTCTTGGTATTTCCATCCTTCCCTCCTCCATCTGCCATGAATCCCTCTTCGTCTACATCCATCTATCACTTGCCAGCTCTTGCTCCACCTCTCCCCTAACCACTTTATAGTAGCTACCTCCTCTCTGCTGTTTCAGTCCAGATAAAGTGCCCTGACTGGATACGTTGACTGTCCATTTTTGGCTACCCAACCTACTGAATTCCTCCAATAGTTTGTTTTTTTTTTGCTCCAGATTACAGCATCTGTCATCTCTTGCACACATGAAATAATAATCTTACACTGAGACAACAGGGTGGGTAGTGTGAGGGCTTGTGATGAAACAAATTTATTTTTGGATCTGAGTGTTTTACATTTTGCAGGAGTGATGGAGTTCAGTTTCACATTATCCAAAACTCTCAACTTAAGACAGATTCACTCTTCCAAACATCCAGTGGCATAGAGTTTATTTACCCTGAAAGGTCAGACTGTACACCAAGAGCTCTTCCAAAAAATAAAAGTTAACAAAGGGCATTCTTCCATTTTAGTGTAATGATCTGAGCTACAGAGGGTAATCACACTCTCTGTGTATTTCATACTAGGTTTTCAAGTTATTGCTGCACAGACGCTAGTTGTGCTGATTAACAAGGATACGACCTGTGGTGGTACACTTTGATTTTATTTTTGGTGAAATTAATTCCAATAGCATTTACAAAAATATACTTTAAACAAAGGGCATACTTGCCTTTCATATATTTAAAAAATCTGTACGCTACATTTTATTTCAGATAAATACTTTATTTTTCAGTTATTGCACTAACTCAGTGAATTCAAGATTAATTGAATGAAGGATGATATTCAGTGTTTGGCTCTTAAATCTTCCTGGTAGAGAAAGTAGATGTTCACTGGGCCAGAACTGGTGTGAACAACCTCGGTGACACTGACGAAAAACCATGCACCGATCCCATAGGCCAAACAGGGGATACCTGTACAATTTACATTTGGAAAAACAAATTACTTTCTATTGCAAATACACTGAAGCTTGCATCATTCTTATTCATCATAATTCATATATTTACCTCTCCAGAAACTGTTGAATTATCAGTCGATTCTGTCAATTTGAGGCTTACATTCCTTGACAGGTTCCTGATCCTAATTGGAATATAGCTCAGAATGCCACAGCACATGTTCTTACTTCACAGAACTCCATAATACTGGCTCCAATTCCCTTGTGCAACTTCCCTGGGGCTTGGAGGGGAGCAGTAGGTACATAAGACATAGGAGCAAAATTAGGCCATTCAGCCCATTGAGTCTGCTCTGCCATTCCATCATATCAGATCCTGGATCCCACTCAACCCCATTGCCTTCTCACCATACCCTTTGAGGCCCTGAAGGATCAGGAAACTATCAACTTCTGCCTTATATATACCCACGGACTGGGCCTTTACCACAGTCTGTGGCAAAGCATTCCAGGTTCACTATTCGCTGCCTAAAAAAATTCCTCCTTACCTCTGTTCTAAAGGTTCACCCTTCAATTTTGAGACTGTGCCCTCTAGTTCTGGATACCTCCACCACAGGAAACATTCCCTCCACATCTACCCTATCTAGTCCTTTCAACATTCGGAAAGTTTCAATGAGATCTCCCCACATCCTCCTAAATTCCAGTGAGTACAGGCCCAAAGCTGCTAAATGCTCCTCATATGTTATCCCCTTCATTCCCGGAATCATCCTCGTGAACTTTCTCTGGACTCTCTCCAATGACAACACATCCTTTTAGAGATATGGGGCCCAAAACTGCTGACAATACTCCAAGTGTGGCCTGACTAGTGTCTTATAAAGCCTCAGCATTATTTCCTTGCTTTTATTCCCCTTAAAGTAAATGCCAACATTGAATTTGCCTTCTTTACCACCAACTCAACCTGTAAATTAAACTTCTGGGAGTCTTGCACAAGGACTCCCAAGTCCCTCTGTATCTCTGATGTGTTAACCTTCTCCCCATTTAGGTAATAGTCCATACTATTGTTCCTTTTACCAAAATGCATTATCATACATCCCTCAATACCTGTATTCCATCTGCCGCTTTTTTGCCCATTCTTCCAATTTCGCTAAGTCCTGCAAATGCATTGCTTCCTCAGCACTACCTACCCCTCCACCTATCTTTGTATCATCCGCAAACTTTGCCACAAAGCCATCAATTCCATTATCCAAATCAATGACAAAAAATGTGAAAAGTAGCGGTCCCAATACCGACTGCAAAGGAACACGTAGATCACTGGCAGCCAACCAGAAAAGGCCCTTTATTCCCACTGGCTACCTCCTGCCTGTCAGCCATTCCTCTATCCTATAACGCCACAAAATTTTATCTTGTTAAGCAGAATTTTATCTTGTCATGTGTGGCACCATATCAAATGCCTTCTGAAAATCCAAGTAAATGACATCTACTACCTCTCTTTTGTCCTTGCTTGTTACTTCGTCGAAGAACTCTTAACAGATTTGTCAGGCAAAATTTCCCTTTACAGAAACCATGCTGACTTTGACTTATTTCATCATTAGTCTCCAAGTACCTCAAAACCTTGTCCTTAATAATAAACTCCAACACTTTCCATACGTCAGTTCTGAGTACTTGGGCTTGCTCAAGGAGATTCCCCTCAGATTGCTCGATCTGAAGCAAGCAATCCTGTTTAAACCAGGTTAGGCTGAAGACACTGGAACCATGAGAATTAACTTCAGATGGTGCTCATAAAGAGCATTGTAGAAGATTTTGATGAAGTGTGAAGTTTATTTTTCAGTATTTGCACATTACATATTTCGAAGTACATTTGACAAGTTTCTCTCCCTCCCTCTGACAAAATAGTGCTTTGCGATTGGATTTCTGGGCATCCCTGTTCTCTATTATTGAATATTCTCCATAAAATAAAAAACCTTGCTTTGCATATGTTTTTTTGACCTTACACGTATTCTCAAAACTTTCAAGCTCATACCTCTTAATTTTTTCCTCATTGTCTAGTTTTTCTCTTCTGTCTTCAATGAAATAATCTTGAGCACCATTCCATAACTGAAGAATGTTAAACCAATGCTACTTACATTATGATCTTTACAGTCTGAAAGTAACACAAGAGACTTCAGTCACCTAATTTACTCACCTAGGTTAATAACTTTCAGTGCAGTGAAAAACTTGTTTTGTGATTCCAGGTTGTATTGGGGTGCCAAGGAGCAGTGGTACTTGATGTATGGGAAACAGCCTGTCCTTAGAATGTGATAATTGATTCCTTTAACATTCCAATTAAAATGCGAGAGTCCAAACTGATCATTTTCCACAGAACTGTATTTCACGAAGTATGATGTCCAATAGGGGAAGTTTCTCTGAAGTAAATGCTGTGTTAGGACATCAGATGCTTTGGGCTTTGCAATACTGGAGCCAAAGGAGTGAAAGATTATCTGAAGTACGGCACTGTGAATCTTCTTCATTACTACAGCCATTGCTGTGGAAAAAAGTTTCAAAGTTAGCAAAGTTCAAAGTAAGTTTATTATCAAAGTACATACATGCCATCATATACTACCTTGAGATTCACAATAGAACAAAGAAATACAATATAATCAATGAAAAACTACACAAAAAGACTGACAACCAATGTGCAAAAGACGAACTGTGCAAATATATTAATAAACAATCAAACAATTAATACTGAGAACAAAACTTGTAGAGTCCTTGAAAGTGACTGTAGGTTGTGGAACCAATTGTGTTGTGGTGAGTGAAGTTATTCATACCGGTTCAGGAACCTGATGGTTAAAGAGTGGACCTTGGAGGAGTAAGACCCAAGGCTCCTGTACCTCGTACGCAATGGCAACAACTAGAAGACAGCATGCTAAAAAACATTCTAAAAGAACATTGTAATTTGAAAATATGGATTTATCTTCAGAGGAGACTCTACAATGGGAAGTATCAGAAATTAATGGGCACTCAAAGTAAAACTAGAGGATGTAGACGAAGAATATCTTCATGCAGTGCAATATTTATTCTGAGCAGTTATTCCAGACGTTGACAACAGAAATTCAGGGGAAGCCTTCAATAAACTGAAACCGCGCCTCAGCAACTTCTCTAGTTTACCGAAATACGGTACTCCATGTGTGAGCATCAGGAGCAGCTTTATGTGGTGCTGGAACGCAGTTTATTAGCGCAATGATCTGAGCTACAGAAGATAATCAGGCTCTCTCTGCATTTTTTTTACAAGTTTTAAGTAGATTTTGAAGTTATTACTGCACAGATGATGGTTCTGCAACCATCAGAATTTGATTTACAACACAGATTCGGAAGGATAAAACCTATGATGATACATTTTATTTTTGGTAAACTTAACACGAAAATTAACATAAAAACTTACTGAACAAATACAGGACAAGTAAACATCAACTACCGGCCATTGGAATGTTTTTCAATACACATGGATCTGATTATTCAAACTAAATGATAGTTTTGAACATGGAATGAACCTGGCTGTCAAAAAGCCATCTAACTGATTGCTTCCATCCCTTGAACCGTGGATTGTAGATCAAAACTCACAGCAGGTTAGATCAAACAAGAGTTTGGCTTTGTCGGCTGGATAATTGGAGTTTACAGGACAGGATAGGTGCATCTTGGACTTGGATATACTCCCAAAGTAGATTATGTGCAAGCCAATGAAATACAGAGTTCTGGATTCCTTATCCTTTGGCGGTTCCAGCAATTTTTTTTAGTTTTATTTCAAGAGCCACAGTATTTTGTAGGGATCAACACACACACACACAAGGTGCTGGAGGAACTCAGCAGGTCAGGTAGCATCTATGGGGAGGCATTTTGTGTGTGTTGCTCAAGATTTCCAGCATCTGCAGAATCCCTTGCTGGAATATGGAGCAACAAAGAACTCGCTGGAGAAACTCAGCATTTGTGGGGGGCGAGGAGCTGTTTATGTTTCGCATTAAAACTGTGCATCAAGACACAAAGTGTCCACCATTCCTTTCTTCTTACAGATAGTGCTCACCCCACTGAGTTCTTCCAGCAAATTGTTTGTTGTTCCATCTTTGATTAATTTCTTCATGGATTTTATCAAATTTAGGAGGGAACAATTGTAATGGTAGAAGTAGGAACATTAAAAGGTCCTGCAGCCCCTTCAACCAACTCTGTCATCCCATAGGATTGTGGTCAATCTGACAAGGTGAGCATCGTCATTGGATTCATGGCCCTGGACCTGTAATGAAGTGAGAGGACAATATCTCCAGTGTTTTAATCGTTAAAACTGCACATCAATAACATTCACTGATCTTTTCTGCACATTGGGCACCATGTCTGTCAAAAACCAGTAGCCAAATGCCAGCACTGCTCTTCGATTCCAATAATTATTTTTTAAAAAGCTGCACCGAAGGCATCACAACTGTGCCATCTCTACAAGCACGGATTATTCTAAGTAAGCCCTGACAAATAGTTTTCATTGGCATATTTCAATGCTTTCTAATTTCATGATTTTTGTATGTTTAGACGAGAGAGTGTCAGCCTAGCTCCATGCAACTACGGAGGAAATATTTTAACGTGATAATTGATTTTTCAGCATGACAGAACCAGTTAGCCCGGATGTGGTGGGTCACAACCCTCTTCCTCCTCTCTCCAGCTCACAACGACTCGCTGTGTGTCCTGGGCGGGCGCTCCTCACGCCGGTGGCAGATCGCCGACTGACCGGCAGGCCGGTCACCCGCACATTCGTCTCCTCGGCCCATGAGCCGAGGCCTACCATACCCTCTACCCCGTTACTATGACAATCCTGTGCCCTCCGCACTCGTACTCCCCGCAACCGCGGCACCACCGCGCCTTGGTTCCACAGTCTGTTGGTTCCTACCGCCTCCCGCCCCAGTCGTTGCCGGTTCCAACAGTTGGTAGACACAATCAATGAGCATTTAAAACCACTGGAGCAAACGTGCTCCTTGTTGAATTAGCATTTCTCTTTGACAAAATCTAACGATTGTCGATTCTTTTTCAAAAACAGAACCATTAATTTACATTCAAACTGAAATCAAATTGAAAAAATCGGCATTTTCTGGTGAAAATTATTCTGCTTTTCCAAAAGGTTTCGATTTTAATGATTAAACTATTTCAAACTCTTCCAGTTTTATGATTTAATATAATAAATACTTTATATTTTGAATATTTCGTCGAGAAGTTAATCGATTGGTACTGTGGAACTCAAGCATTTTGTTCAGAAAGCACATAAATATTGTGTGTTGTTCAAGATTCCCAGCATCTGCGGGATTTCGAGTTAAATATTTTAATTTTATTTGTTTGCAAAAGTAATTAAATTCGACATCCAAAGAACTAAATTATGTTCTCAAACTTTTTGTGAGAATGGAGGTGGGGTGGCAAGTAAATCTTTAGAAAACAACATACATCAAAGTTGCTGGTGAACGCAGCAGGCCAAGCAGCATCTCTAGGAAGAGGCGCAGTCGACGTTTCAGGCCGAGACCCTTCGTCAGGACTAACTGAAGGAAGAGTGAGTAAGGGATTTGAAAGTTGGAGGGGGAGGGGGAGATGCAAAATGATAGGAGAAGACAGGAGGGGGAGGGATAGAGCCGAGAGCTGGACAGGTGATAGGCAAAAGGGGATACGAGAGGATCATGGGACAGGAGGTCCGGGAAGAAAGACAAGGGGGGGGGTGACCCAGAGGATGGGCAAGAGGTATATTCAGAGGGACAGAGGGAGAAAAAGGAGAGTGAGAGAAAGAATGTGTGCATAAAAATGAGTAACAGATGGGGTACGAGGGGGAGGTGGGGCCTTAGCGGAAGTTAGAGAAGTCGATGTTCATGCCATCAGGTTGGAGGCTACCCAGACGGAATATAAGGTGTTGTTCCTCCAACCTGAGTGTGGCTTCATCTTTACAGTAGAGGAGGCCGTGGATAGACATGTCAGAATGGGAATGGGATGTGGAATTGAAATGTGTGGCCACTGGGAGATCCTGCTTTCTCTGGCGGACAGAGCGTAGATGTTCAGCAAAGCGGTCTCCCAGTCTGCGTCGGGTCTCGCCAATATATAAAAGGCCACATCGGGAGCACTGGACGCAGTATATCACCCCAGTCGACTCACAGGTGAAGTGATGCCTCACCTGGAAGGACTGTTTGGGGCCCTGAATGGTGGTAAGGGAGGAAGTGTAAGGGCATGTGTAGCACTTGTTCCGCTTACACGGATAAGTGCCAGGAGGGAGATCAGTGGGGAGGGATGGGGGGGGACGAATGGACAAGGGAGTTGTGTAGGGAGCGATCCCTGCAGAATGCAGAGAGAGGGGGGGAGGGAAAGATGTGCTTAGTGGTGGGATCCCGTTGGAGGTGGCGGAAGTTACGGAGAATAATATGTTGGACCCGGAGGTTGGTGGGGTGATAGGTGAGGACCAGGGGAACCCTATTCCTAGTGGAGTGGTGGGAGGATGGAGTGAGAGCAGATGTACGTGAAATGGGGGAGATGCGTTTAAGAGCAGAGTTGATAGTGGAGGAAGGGAAGCCCCTTTCTTTAAAAAATGAAGACATCTCCCTCGTCCTAGAATGAAAAGCCTCATCCTGAGAGCAGATGCGGCGGAGACGGAGGAATTGCGAGAAGGGGATGGCGTTTTTGCAAGAGACAGGGTGAGAAGAGGAATAGTCCAGATAGCTGTGAGAGTCAGTAGGCTTATAGTAGACATCAGTGGATAAACTGTCTCCAGAGATAGAGACAGAAAGATCTAGAAAGGGGAGGGAGGTGTCGGAAATGGACCAGGTAAACTTGAGGGCAGGGTGAAAGTTGGAGGCAAAGTTAATAAAGTCAACGAGTTCTGCATGCGTGCAGGAAGCAAGCCAATGCAGTCGTCGATGTAGCGAAGGAAAAGTGGGGGACAGATACCAGAATAGGCACGGAACATAGATTGTTCCACAAACCCAACAAAAAGGCAGGCATAGCTAGGACCCATACGGGTGCCCATAGCTACACCTTTAGTTTGGAGGAAATGGGAGGAGCAAAAGGAGAAATTATTAAGAGTAAGGACTAATTCCGCTAGACGGAGCAGAGTGGTGGTAGAGGGGAACTGATTAGGTCTGGAATCCAAAAAGAAGCGTAGAGCTTTGAGACCTTCCTGATGGGGGATGGAAGTATATAAGGACTGGACATCCATGGTGAAAATAAAGCGGTGGGGGCCAGGGAACTTAAAATCATCGAAAAGTTTAAGAGCGTGAGAAGTGTCACAAACATAGGTCGGAAGGGATTGAACAAGGGGTGATAAAACAGTGTCGAGGTATGCAGAAACGAGTTCGGTGGGGCAGGAGCAAGCTGAGACAATAGGTCGGCCAGGACAGGCAGGTTTGTGGATCTTGGGTAGGAGGTAGAAACGGGAAGTAAATCTTTAGAACTCCATTGGACATTGATTCAAGATTCAAGATTCAAGACTGTTTAATATCATTTCCAGTACACAAGAAGAATGAAATAATTGTTAATCCGGATCCGATGCAGCCCCCCCAAAAAAACACAATGAGATAAAGTACATGATAAAAACACAATAAATCAAAGTTAAATTTAAATTTATTACCTAAGTACATATATGTCACCATATACAACTCTCAGATTAATTTCCAGCAGGCGTACTCAATAAATTCATAATAGAATAATAGTCGTAATGGAATCAATGAAAGAACGCACCAAATTAGCCTTCAGTCTGTGTAAACTGTGCAAACACAAAAAGAAAGAAATAAACAAAACATAAGCAATAAATATTGAAAACATGAAACGAAGAGTCCTTGAAAGTGAGTCCATGGGTTATGGGAACATTTCCATGATGGGACAAGTGAAATCGAGTGAAGATATTCCTTTTGGTTCAAGTTGGTTGACGGGTAATAACTGTTCCTGATCCTGGTGTTGTGTGCCCTGAAGCTCATGTACCTTCTTCCTGATGACAGCTACCAGAGGAGAGCATGACCTGGGTGGTGGGTGATGCACTATCAATAACTCCAAAAGACTGGAAGTAGAGTAAATACTGAAAGGCTTTTATGAGCAGTAAAACGTGACCTCCACCATGCTGAGTATCTGCCCCTGTACTGAGAGGAGGAGCAATGGCGCAATCGCCTTTATTCAGGGGTCTGTGGGAGGAGCCACAGGAGCAGTCAGCAGAGGGACGTGTCCAGACAGGTAACCCAGTTACAACATATATATATGGTTTACCACAGTGGGGGCCCTTGATGATGGATGCTGCTTTTCTGTAACAACGCTCTGTGTAAATGTGCTTAATGGTGGGGAGGGCTTTATCCATGATAAATTGGGCCGTAAATAAATATAAAGGTGCTGATATACATAGATTGACTGTATGTCCATGAAATGACACTAGGCACAGGGGCATCTGTACAGAAAGTGACTGACAGGAAATGATAAAGTAATGATGGTTCGGGGTGTGGAGGGTTGGATTAGTGGATGGAGGTGTTGATCAGCCATACTACTTGGGGAAAGTAGCTGTTTTTGTCTTTGATGGTCCTGGTGTGGATGCTACATAGCCTCATCCCCGATGGGAGTGTGTAAGAACAGTCCACGAGCAAGGATGAAAACAAAGAGACTCCTTAACAGCTTCTACCCACAAGCAGTGAAATATATAACACCCCCTTCCCTTCTCCTGCCCCCCTCCTAAGACAGCAGCAGCTAAATGCATCACACTTCCAGGAATGGCAGGTGTGCAATAGTCCTACCCCCCCATCCATATATTATTAATTTTGGACTGCACTCCTGAGGTTTTAGAGTTTATTTATGTATATATTCTTTGTCATGCTGCAAAACATTGAGCTGCTAAACTCTGTTTCATTGCTCCACAACAATGACAATAAAGATATTCTTATCTTCTTATCCTTCTTGATGCTACTGGCCCTTTTCTGGCACCTTTCAGTATATATGTCCTTGATAGCGAGTAGGCAGGTGCTGGTGATGCTTTGGACAGTTTTGACTACCCGTTGCAAAGCCTTCCTGTCCGTCGCAGTGCAGTTTCTGTACCAGCTGTTGGGATGCTCTTAACTACGCATTTGTAGAACGACATGAGTATAGATGTGCATTGTCCAGCTCCTTTCGGCCTCCTTGGAAGGTACAGGCATTGGTGAGCTTTCCTGATAATAGGTGTCAGAGGTAGTCTTTTTTAACATTGATAAAAATTGATTTTTTTTTACATGGGTAATGGATGTCTGATAATAGAGTTAGATTTTTTTCACATAGATTGAGGGAAGTGCCTAGAACGCACTGCCAGGGGTGGTGGTAGAGGCAGACACATTTGGGACATTTAAGGGACTCTTAGATAGGCAAATTGATGACAGAAATATAGATGGTTATGGGCTGTGAAGAAAGGAAAGGTTAGACTGACCGTGGAGGTTAAAAGGTCAGCACAGCATCATGGGCTGAAGGGCCTGTACTGTTCTGTGTTCAATATTCTATAAACCTTTTGATTTGATCAGCTTAATAAAGTGTTTTGTGTACGGTTTTGCCTGGAGCCACTAACTTCATACTGTTACTCATATAACTGACAGCGTTATTCTGTAGATACAGCACGGAAACATCCCTTCCAGATATTTCCCTCAATGGACGAGACTCTGGTGATCATCCACCATCCATTTAAACTAATGGGACAGACTGATCAATGGCCTCATCTTGGGCCATCCCTCACTATGGAGGAGCAACACCTTATATTCCATCTGGTTACCCTCCAACCTAATGGCATGAGTATTGATTTCCCCTTCTGGTGAACAAATTCCACCCCCCACTTCTTTTATCCTCCACTCTGACCTTTCACTTCTTCTCACCTGCCTATTATTTCCTCCTGGGTACCCTGCTCCTTCCTGAAGAAGGGTCTCGGACTGAAACATGAACTATTTATTCCTCTCCATAGATGCTGCCTGATTTGCTGAGTTCCTCCAGCATTTTATGTGTTTTACTTTGGATTTCTAGCATCTGCAGACTTCCTTGTGTTTGTAATCCTACGTTAATCCCATTTTTAGTCTCCACCTGATTCTTCAATTTACCTACAAACTAGTGATAATTTACCTGGGCCAATTAACCTACCAATGCACGTTTTTGGCATGTTGGAAGGAGCTGGATCTGCTGAAGGAAATCCATGTGGGTCACAGGGAGAAAGTGCAAACTTCACAAAGGTAGCTCTGAGGTAGGGATTGAACCTGGCTTCTTGTGCTGTGAGGCAGCAGCTGGACTAGCTTTGTCAATGTGACACTCAGTGATATAACAGTTACTTCTTTACCTGGTATTGCCCCTTAGGAAGTTAAAGGGAATGTTGAAATTAACTAGTTTACCTTCATTCTGTTTCCCATTATAAAATGTTTCTAAAGGAGTAGAATTAGGCCATTTGGCCCATGAAATCTGCACTGCCATTTGATCATGGCTGATTTAATTTCCCTCTCAATCCCATTGTCCTGCA
This sequence comes from Mobula hypostoma, assembly GCF_963921235.1. Lineage (NCBI taxonomy): Eukaryota > Metazoa > Chordata > Chondrichthyes > Myliobatiformes > Myliobatidae > Mobula > Mobula hypostoma. Next base: position 90,947,454 of record NC_086109.1, read on the forward strand.
TTCTTTATAACTTTCAGCACCCTCACCAGTCAAGAACTCTATCAATCTCTGAATGTACCAAATGACTTAGATTCCACAGTCATCTGTGACATTGAATTCCACAGATTCACCACCCTCTGGCAAATGAAATTCCTCATCTCTGTTCTAAAGGGATGTTCTTCTATTTTGAGGCTGTGCCCTCTGGTCCAAGACTCTTCCAAACGTCTTCTCCATGTCCACTCTATCTTGGGCTTTATATTACTCGGTAAGTTTCAAGGAGATTCCCCCTTATTCTTCTGAACTCCAGCAAGTACAGGGCCAGAGCTGTCAAATGCTCCTCATATGTTAACCCTTTCGTTCCCAAGATCATTCTGGTAAACCTCTACTGGACCCCCTCCAATGTCAGCACATCCTTTTTTAGATATGGTCCAAGATTGCTCACAATAGTCCATAGGTCGTCTGACTAATGATTGTAATTCACACAATGGGAAGGAGCAGTGCTGTACTTGGCTGTAATGTCAATAGAGGAAAATATCCCTTTCACTGCTAATGCCAACCTTTCACTTGTGCCTTCACAGGGCAGATGTGGTATTTAATTTACCTTGCACTCATTCACACTTGTCACTGAGACATCAACTTTGGTTCTGGATTAAAACAAGTAAGTAACCTAACAAGGTCAAGATTAATAATAATTCCCACGGTAAATGAACTAGTTGCCATAAAAGTCTAATAACTGACTGAACTCGTGTAACACATATAAAATGCTGGAGGAACTCAGCAGGCCAGGCATCATCAATGGAAAAACATACAGTCGACGTTTCGGGCCGAGACCCTTCAGCGGGACTGGAGAAAAAATAGATGAGGGGTCAGAGTTGAAAGGTGGGGGGAAGGGAGGAAGAAACACAAGGTGATAGGTGAAACTGGGAGGGGGGATGGGGTGAAGTAAAGAGATGGGAAGTTGATTGGCGAAAGAGATACAGGGCTAGAGAAGGGGGAATCTGATAGGCGAGGACAGAAGGCTATGGAAGAAAGAAAAAGGAGAAGAGCACCAGAGATAGGTGATGGATAAGTAAGGAGATAAGGTGAGAGAGGGAAAAGGGAATGGTGGGGGGGGGGGCATTACTGGAAGTTCGAGAAATCGATGTTCGTACCATTAGGTTGGAGGCTACCCAGGCAGAATATAAGGTGTTGCTCCTTCAATCTGATTGTGGCCTCATCATGATAGTAGAGGAGGCCATGGATTGACATGTCAAAATGGGAATGGGAAGTGGAATTAAAATGGATGACCACTGGGAGATCCCACTTTTTCTGGTGCACAGAGCATAGGTGCTTGGCGTTGGGTCTCACTGATGTACAGGAGGCTACACTGGGGGCACTGGATACAGTAGATGACCCCGACATCTCACAGGTGAATTGTCGCCTCATCTGTAAGGACTATTTAGGGCCCTGAATGGTAGTGAAGGAGGAGGTATAGGGGCAGCTGTAGCACTTGTTTGGCTTGCAAGGATAAATGTCAGGAGGGAGTTCAGTGGGGAGGGACAAATGGAGAAAGGAATCATGTAGGGAGCGATCCTTGTGAAAAGCAGAAAGTGGCGGGGGGGAGGAAAGATGTGTTTGGTGGTGGGATCCCATTGGAGATGGCAGAAGTTACAGAGAATTATGTGCTGGACGCGGAGGTTGGTGGAGTGGTAGGTGAGGACGAGAAGAACCTTATTCCTTGTGGGGTAGTGGAAGGATGGGGTGAAGATAGAAGTGCGTAAAATGGAAAAGATGCAGTTGAGGGCAGCAATGATGTTGGAAGAAGGGAAGTCCCTTCCTTTAAAGGAGGAGGACATCTCCTTTGTTCCGGAATGAAAAGCCTCATTCTGAGAGCAGATGCGGTGGAGATGGGAGGATTTGAGATAAGGGGATGTAACAGGGTGGGAGGAGGTATAGTCCAGGTAGCTGTGAGAGTCAGTGGGTTTACAATAGACATCAGTGGATAAGGTGTCTCCAGAGAGAGAGAAAGAGAGATTGAGAAAGGGGAGGGAGTTGTTGGAAATGGACCAGGTAGATTTGAGGGCAGGGTGGAAGTGGAGGCAAAGTTGATGAAGTTGGCGAGCTCGGCATGGGTGCAGGAAGCAGCACCAATGCAGTCGTCAGTGTAGCGTAGGAAAAGTGGGGGAGTGACACCAGTGTAGGCTTGGAACATAGACTGTTCCATGCAGCCAACAAAAAGGCAGGCATAGCTGGGACCCATGTGAGTACTCATGGCTACACCTTTTGTTGGAAGAAAGTGGGAGGAGCCAAAGGAGAAATTATTGAGAGTGAGGACAAATTCCGCCAGATGGAGGAGAGTGGTGGTGGAGGGGAACTGGTTGCATCTGGTGCCCAGAAAGAAATGGAGAGCTTTGAAGCTTTCCTGGTGAGGGATGGAGGTGTGTGAGCCCTTAGAACAGTGGTTTCCAACCTGGGGTCCATGGTCCCCTTTCTTAATAGTATTGGTCCATAGCATAAAAAAGTTTAGAAACCTCTGCTTTGGGACAATGCTGCGCCCTGTCACTGTCCTACAGATAGCTAGCTGTAATCCAGCTAAAAATGATTTTGGTAAAATCATATTCTTGAAATAAACTTGGAGTTTTCTCTTAATAATTTTTGTATATTAAAAGTAAAATTTTGATTCTGGTATTAGCAGTTGAAGTGTACAGTCAAGATTAGCTTGGCTAGGTTGGCATGGTAAAAAGGAATCAGACGTTAATGGGCAGTACTAATGGTGATTAAGGGTATTTGCACATCTAAAAGATAAATGATAACTGTGACTCAGTGATCCTTTTCCACACTGCGACTTCTATGTATATCCTGCAATCTGATATCAAGCTTAAGCAGAATGTTAGCATCCACACAGGAATTGTAGGTCACCTTCATTCTTTGCCGTTGTACCTTGGAAATATTACTTGCCAACATGCAAGAGAACAGGCTAACCTACACAAAATGCTGGAGGAACTCAGCAGGCCAGGCAGCATCTATGGAGAGGATCAAACATTTGACATTTTAAAGGGGAAGAAGCAAAAATATGAAGGTGGGGCAGGGGAAAGAGTACAAGCTATAAAGTGATAGGTGAGACCAGGTGAGGGGCGTTGTGTATTTAATGTTCAAGTGATGTTTGAGAAATTGTGTAAATATATTGTTTGATTAAGCATTCCTGTTCACTTAAAATAATTCATTACGGGTTATATGTAAAAGTATGTTTAATTGCATATGTCATCGCACTACCATGTGATATGCTTAAAGTAAAGACAAAGTTACACTTGCCTTCCCGGACTCCCATGTTTTCTTTTAATTAGTTTAACGTTTTGAAGTTACAAAACATAACAAAGGGGAAAATGAGTGGGTGGGGGAAGGGGAATGAAGCAAGAAGCTGGGAGGTGAGGGGTGGAAGAGTTTAAGAGCTGAAGAAGAAAGAATCTAACAGGAGAGGAGAATGGAGTATGGGAGAAAGGGAAGGAGGGAGGGCATCTGAGGGAGGTGTTGACAGGTGAGGAGCAGAGAAGGGGTTGGGGAGGAACCAGAGTGGGGAATGGAGAAAGTGAGAAGGGGGACGGGAGAAATGACTGGAAGTTAGAGAACGTCGGTGTTCCTGCCATTAGGTTGGAGAACAGACTGCTCTGTTTATATAGCACTTTCCACAAATTAGTACATTTGAGATGGTGAAATATTGTTTAAGAAAATATTATTATGAGTAGAGTAACACTGTGGTAACTAAACTGCGAACAGTAAAGTTCCACAACCAACAGATCATCAATCAGACACTTTTCATAATGTTGGCAGAAGAAAAAAAATGCCTGTGACATTTGGGACCACTCCATTGCTGCTGTTGAAATACCATCAAAGGGTCTTTTATTTCACCTTAATAAGGTTTCGGCTTAACTGGAATCTAAAAGGTAGATTTCCTTCCCAGAAGGGCAGTAACACACCCGATGGTTACCTGTGACAACCCAATAGTTCTGTGGCCATCATTTCTAATTCTACCTTCAAATACTGAATTTATTTAATTGGTTGAATGCCAACTCTATGTCTGCAAGCATCCAGTGACAACAGACCTGGCCTCTGAATACAAGTCTAGGATCAGGCACTGTGTTCCAATACCATTATCTTTGGAGGCATGAACGATCATAGATGCTGGAATCTGGAAACACAGCTGTCAACAACCCAAGGAACAAAAAAGTAATTGGAATTAACTTTTCAATTCATTTAGTTATATTTTTTTAAAAAGCTGTCACTGTCAAGAATCATGAAGGTATATGACAGCAAACAACAGGAATTCTGCAGATGCTGGAAATTCAAGCAACACACATCAAAGTTGCTGGTGAACGCAGCAGGCCAGGCAGCATCTATAGGAAGAGGCGCAGTCGACGTTTCAGGCTGAGACCCTTCGTCAGGTATATGACAGAGTGTTATTTCTTTAAAGAATCTTGTTAAAGATCTTTAATCTTTAAGAAGGTATATGGCAGAGTTTCTTTTCCTTTTCCAGTAGTCTGCGGAAAACCACGATAGGCTTGTTGGTAGAGTAGCACGATAATGGGAACAGAACTCCAGGTGATTATGTGATTTAAAAAACTCCAGTGAATACATTTCACAGGAGCTCCAGATCTAAGGCATCTATGTAAGTTGGGTAATTATGATCAACTGTAATCAAGACAGAAGAACACCTGGTTCCAATGGGGGACTGTTGACAACAATGTGACTGCAAGATTGCTGAATCTTTAAATACAGTTAGTTCTGTTGCATAATCGACATTTCAAATTCATGAGTAAAATAGTAATAATAAATCTAATTTAGAAAAATACTAAAAGGTCAGTCCACTAGAACATAACATTGAGCTTAATATTACTTTTATTAAACATAAATTACATTTTTGATATTAGCCTTTGCAGAGTGGTTATCTATGCTCAAGACCATGGCTACTAATTGAAAGTCTTAGGAGCTCAAGTCAGAATTGCCATGAAGGAATGTACAATAAAGTTCAGGTAATTAGAATGGTTCGTTCAGGGAAAAGGGTTCATTTGTTGAGGGAACCACTGGGTAATTTGTTGTTAAAGGGGAACTCTGTTCATCTGAATTGCTGCATAATCCTGAACATTATAACGAGCTCAGCAAGCTTGCTACCATCTGTCAGTCAGCGCTGATTTAGATGTCGGAGCTTTGAAACTGCTTGTCAGATGCAGCTATGTGAGGCATCCCTTATCTAGCATGTGGAAGCTGGACAAAAAATATTTGCACTGTGCTTTTCTCTGACATTAAATAGTACAGCATAACTGACCATTGTTAAACATAGTGTAAAACACTTTTTGCATTAGTTATACGATAACTTGGCAATAACTAATGTTTGGTGCCTGTACTTTCATTGGACGTGCCAGAACTTCAGTCCATTGCCAAACTGAGTCTGCCTGTCAATGCAAACTGCAGTTCTTTTGCCAGTTAAACATTGCATAATTTCTCAATATTGGGAACCTGTTAACTGGAACTAGTTGTTGCCATTGTTGTGAGTTTAGATGTGTCTGCATTCATTAACATGAATAGTTAATAGTGTCATCTAGTAATACTGCTAGGAAACTGGTTTGAAAAGAGTAAAGAACCTTGATTTTTTAAATGCATGCATTTTGTTTAATGCAACTCAACTCAACTAATTTTTAGTGGCGAGAAAAGGAGACATAAAATGAAATGTTAATATTGCTTATAGTCCCCACAAAATGATCTACTTCTTCTGGTGGCCGTCAGGGAGTGAGAAAGAGGCTCCGTGAATTTTCCAGATGAGATTTTCTGATCTAAGGTGTGAGTCTGATAACTACTGCAGCAAAGAGAAAAAACTAGAAGTTTAGCCTGCTAGAAAGAATGAATGGGAAAAGAATGAAGGAATTGGGAATACATTCTATATAAGATACAAGCATTAATATTCTGGTTGCCATGGTCATTTTGATATGAAAGATTGGTGGTCTTGGTAAGATGAGGGAGGGGGCAGTTGATGGTTGGTTTCCACCTTCAACAATAACACAGGAGCCATGTAAACCGAAGCATTGAAAATGCCACTCAACAGTCCAAATAGGACCATCTGTGTTTCTTCCTTGTTATAATTACATGAATAATACTGTAATTCAGAAGAAGGGAGTTATTGTGCAATATGGTAATTGGCTGACTAATTCTAAGGCTTGGGAAAGGTTGTGATAGTGGAATATTGTAATCAGGTGAATAATTAATATTTTGTGAAAGACATATAATGTGAAATATGTTAATAAGATGGATGGAGTATATTCAGGCCAAGTGATCACCTTGTATTTGGTGAAGCGAGTATTGTACCTTCTCTCAAGATATGTTAATTATCTATATGAGTTTACTTAAGTCAGATTCTCAATGAGATCAGTAGAGGTGAGGTTAATTAACCCTTGCAGGAAAGGGGTGGAGATTCATATACCGAGACCAAATAATTGGCAGGGAACAATGACTCCTCTGCTGCTGAGGCAATAAACGGTATTACAGTATCTATACAAAACAGTAGAGTTCAATAGTAGGTATGTAATGACAGACCGGTGCATCTTTGAGTGATCAGGTGAATTTAAAGAGGAAACCAGATGTGGTAGGTCTCTGTAGAAATGGCGTGGTTTATACCATATAGCCTCTTTCTGCTAGTTGCTTAACTTACGCTACCAATTACATCAAGTGCGGTACTAAAGCCCTAATATTAATCTCAAGAGCTTGTATAAGGATAAAGTGAAACATTAATTACTTGCTGGACATAATCTTTAGTGAGTGTGCACTTGTATAAATATTGAGTGTGGACTAGTCCATGTATTGAATAAATTTGATGGCACAATTGATTGTGGGCCACACTGGATTGCTCGTGACTGCAGAGGAAGATTTACAATGTGAATTGTTTCCTCAGTTCTTTTATCGTTCTAAAGAAACCCAGTAACATAGCAACTACCTGTAACTTGGTGTTAGGATGCTCTAAGAATTGACCCATTTATTAATGTATCAGTTATTCATTTATTTTAGACTGGTTTTCTGCATATCCTCAAAGGGCGAGCTGGAAATAGATTACTCACTTTGGGATTTGGGGAGGATGAGAAAACATAAAAAGTACATTATTTCTTATTTACAGCAGAAACCAAATTATTGTTTACCTCAACTTTATCATTTTAGTTGCCATTTTTGAGTATGTTTTAAATATTTCTACTAATATCCACATTGAAAAGCAGATTCTGTTGAATATTTCCTTTGCTTCCATGGATACAAAGCTGGACCAGTGAAACGCATTTAGACTTCATTTTGGATTGCTTACAGTAGAGTAGGTTTCCAGTGAGATAGAACTGAAGTAATTCAGAGTCAAATATCTATAGTTCCTCTGTATTAGGTTCTTCATGTCATAGCTTCTAATGGAGGGGCTGAACGATCTTCTTTGGACTTGTTCACTATGGTAACTCCAAGAATTACTTCAATATCTTTAATTGCCGCCTGTAAAAATGAAATGTATAAGCTGATTTGTCACACTGTATACACGGTGTTATATTTCTAATACAAAAGGCATCAGTAAAACCTTCATTGTATAATTTATTCCTTGCAAACCCCTTATCTACACTTTCTTGCCCCGGTATTGATCTTGAAGCAGTCAGGGAATTAGCCAGACTGGACAGTCCCTTTGTGAATCCCATTAGCTAGGGATAATTGGACTGATTGTAACGCATCCAGCGTTCTTTTGGGAGAGAAACAAAAAGCAAAGTGATACTGCAAATGAAGACCAACGTGTACTAAACTAAATTATTATTTTTCATAGATATGCATTGAAAAAAACAAGCTTAAGAAGAAAACAGGCTGGACAAAATGACCTGGTACCAAAAGCCCATTCTGTCCCAGATAATGCAAACTGTTCACACCGTTACTTGCTTTTCAAGAGCAGCTTTGCCATCACCTGGACAGGCAAATAAAACCTACCTGAGGATAAACCTTTAGGCATTTCCTGATGAATCCCCATTAAGTTCCAGAGGAACATAATAGCTGGTCTATTCATTTTCTCCATAGCTTTGCTACTGCAACATGTAGTAGTACCCCCAAGGCCACCATTACCAAGGTCAGAGGTCTGTGCAGGCAGGTCTTAAGACCCAAGGTCTGTCGGCAGGTCTGGATGTTGCACTCTATTTATCCCTGAGAATGGAGGACAAAGACCAGTGACCCCTGTGGTCAAGGAGCAGGGTCAGTAAGTCTTGAACACAAAGGCTGGTGACCCTCAAGGATGACAAGTCCTGAGGTCGGAGGTCCATATGGGCAGGGACCAAGGTCATTTGGCAGATCCAGAGGTCTGAGGTTGGTCGGCAGGTGTGGATATTGGACTCCACAGATCGTCAAGAATGGAGGTTGAGTTGGCAGGTGCCGAGGACGACAACCATTGATCCCTGTGGTCAAAGACCAAGGTCAGTGGGCCTTGAAAACGAGGGCTGGAGGTCTGCAGGGATGGTGAATCCCAAGGTCAGAGGTCCATGTGGGAAAGGTTCAGAGGCCCAAGGTCATCCAGCAGATCTGGAAGTTTGAGGATAGTTGGCAGGTGTGGATGTTGACTTAGTGATTCCCAAGGATGAAAATCAGGTTGACAGAAGACCTGCATGAAGCAGTGAAAACTTGAGGTGTTTTTCTGTGCAAACAGTATCCTCCGTGATACCTGAGAGTCCTGAAGGCCAATACACACAAAATACTGGAGGAATCAGCAATTCAGGCAGCATCTATAGAAATGAGTAAATAGTTGATGCTTCAGGCCGAGACCCTTCATCAGACTTTGCTTCTTCCACTTCAACATCCGAAGGTCAACCTCTGGGGCTCAAAGGTGTTGTAGATAGTGATAAATATATTTTAAGTTAGGACTGTAAATAGTGTGTTTTATGAAGTTTTGAATACTGCACAATAGTGTATTACTGATATTGTAGTCATTTAAATAAACTTTTGCATATAAAAAGTGAAAACCATAATTGAATTCATCAAACATCACTATTAAGATTTTAAATGCTAATTAATTGAGTTTTTTAAAAATAAAATAACAGAATTGGATGGTGTATCTTCTGTGTGGATGTGCAGTAATAATCACAAACACAAAGAGGTTTTGCAGGTGCTGGCAATCAGGAGGAACAAACACAAAATGCTGGAGGAACTCAGCAGGTCAGACAGTATCTATGGAGAGGAATAAACAGTTGACGTTTCAGGCCAAGACCCTTCATAAAGGCTTCATCATTTTTAGAAGATCATATTTCTGTGGATGAATAAGTATTATCATCCATTAATAATACCAACACCAAGAATGTTAGTCCCTTGCCGAATGGATTAAGGTTTGAAATGATTGACGATATAGATGGTTAGTACTTTAATATCAATCTACTGTTTTAATGCAATTATTACCCTTCAAGGAACCTGGAGAGGAATGTAGCAATGAGAATGCATGATAATGATATGGTAAATAGGATCACAGTGACTAAAGTACTGTTTGTTCTCAGACAGTCCGTCAGTGTGGAGGACAACTTGCTTCTACACCAATTCGGTAGTTTCTGAAGGTCCTGAAAAAGCCAATGTGAGAACTGCAGGTGGGGCGGGATTGCTTGATAAGGGCAGGTTGGTAGCTTGGGGGTGGGTGGCGCACTCTGCAATTTACACTGGCCTATTGTGTGCTCATGATGAATGGATTCAAGTTCTCAGTGCCATCCCGAATACTTGTCCACCACTTTCATTCAGGAGTCATTGGCTGGTGGACAGGTTACACATTTTCAAGGGGGAGCATAGAACATAGAGCATTACTGCGTTGTGTTTGTCCCACAATGATGTGCCAACCTTCACCACCCACATAACCCTCCATTTGTCTTTCATCTATGTGCCAAAGGGAGCTTGAGAAAATCCATTAACTTCTCATTTCTCCACTTGTGAGTCTCTTTCCATGACAGATCTATTTAATGTCAGGCCTGTAAAAGATCCATCCTGAGCAAAATTAGAAGCTTGATGAAGGGGTTTTTGCCCTGGGAAAGGATATTAACGTTAGTTCACTGATCCTGTCAGTGGTTTTAGGGTTATACTGAGACTGTGTTGATGATATGTCTTCTGCATGTTCAGGTGCTTTTGGTAGGTAGTCCATGTCTCAAGTACACCAAGGGGAAGGATCATTATGGCATGGTAAGCCCAAAGCTTTTACACAGGTGATGATCTTCAGACACTTCTGTAGATGACCAAAGACTTTTTGACGCCATAAAGGCGACGGTGTATTTCAACACTGGTGTCTGTTGTGTTTGCTCTTGGTAGCCCCAGCTTTGCAGCACTTTGCAAAATGATTCTTCTTCCCATAATTATTGCAAGACTTTCCACAAGCAGAGCATGTTTTTGGAATGTGCCCATCTCCACATTTGCTGCATTTGTTGCTTGGGCCTTCCTTTTTGCTTTGTTGTTGCTTTGGGAGATGCCTTGTGCTCTGCCCCTCTGTTTTACAGCATGCACTCTTGCTTCTGCCCTGTGCAGCTCCTTAGCTTGTGCTCGTGTGGTCTCCACTGCCCTGCACATATTCACAGCCTTTTCCAGTGTCAATTCTCTTTCACAGAGCAATCGTTCTCTGAGACCATTGTCTGGGATTCCACAAACTATTTGGTCTCTAACTAGTGAGTCTCTCAAATCTCCAAACTCACAGGACTTACTCCATATGTGAAGCTACACTAAGTATTGGTCAAAGCTAACACCTTGTTTCTGGTCACAGGAAAAAAAATCATCCCTCAAAGGTGACATTCTTACTTGGAACAACACACTGCTCAACTTTTGTCATCAGAGTGTCCAATGTAAAAGCTGTTTCATCAATTTGAAAGCTGTTATAGATGTCCAAAGCATTTTCAGCAATTCTGTGCAGAAAAATAGATGCTTTCTACTTTTTACCAGCCCCGCATGCTCTACTCGCCACTGAATTTATATTGAATCGCTGCTTGAAGTGTTTCCAGTTATCCTTTAGATTGCCAGTAAACCGCAACTAAGCTTATCCATCATGGGAATTTTTGGCCTGTCACCTGAATTTCTGGTGAATCCCATGAATTTCAGGTACACAATGTGCTCTGTAGCCTCACTGGCCTGACCTGCTTCTCTCCATTGGAACTAGTTTCTCTTTCTTCAGTCGCTCGTTTACACTCTGTGCTTAGACCTCATGCCGAATTCGGACACCATTTTATGTTTGTTCTTAGTAAAGACAAACAGCATGGGTAAATGCTAGAACATTTAATTTACAGAAACGGCTTTAGCTCCAAGAGAAAGGTGCACATTGTTGATGAGGAAACGGAGGAAGTCTTTGTGGATTCTCTACAGACTGCTGGTGCTGGTAAAACAGAATGGATTGTTCCTGTGACTGTGAATAAGACAGTAATTCCATTCAAGCTTGATACTGGAGCCCAGGTGAATCTGTTGTGCATGATTGATTACAAGACTCTGAAAGTAAAGAGCAAGGTTCACCCAATGGGGTTAAAAGTGATAGGCTATACGGGAGAGAATATTCCAGTGAAAGGGGGCTGTATAGTGACCTTCAGGCACAAGGGTCAGCACCTATAGGCACAACTACTGATTATAAAAAGAGGGTACAGCCAATATTAGGTCTGAGTGCATGTGAAAATCTAAACCTGGTGGAAAGAGTTTTCATAATGGCTTCACAGACCAAAGATGACTATGCAACATTCATGGAAGGGTACGTAGACGTTTTTGAGGGGCTCAGATACTTACCTGATGTAACTCGAGAAGCTCATAATAGTATCCCTGAGAGCTCCGGAGAGGTCATGCAAGAGAAGCACAGGAACTCATCCTTCCATACTCATCTGTACCAGCTACACTAGCACGACAGTTAGGATGTCAGAGCTGAACAGAAGGATCATGATGAAGAAGTCACCAGCCTTGCTTCCACATCATGGAGCTTTGGTTCAAATTCTGTCTCTCATTGACTTCCAGTTAAAGAGTGGAAATCTTCATGATCCTCTCTGAAGTTGAAGAGGAAAAATAAAAAGGAAGATGGGGAGACCACACAGTCCCCAAGGTCAGAACAACAGCAACAGTTCAAAACAAACCAAATAGGAGTTGCTATCTATGATACACAGTCAACAGAGGGAGCTCTGTGAATTAAGTCAGAATAAGTTGGAAATTGTGTAAAGACTCATTGATCACATGGATGCAGTCCGAGACTCCATTTTGGGGCATATGGAGTGAATGATGGTCAAACAGCAAGAACAAGAACAAGAACAAGAACGAATAGATAGGATCTTGGCAGAAAGATGTGAAACAGAACGGCACTAATATTAGCACAGCAAATGAAAACAATACATCTGTAGAAACAAACAGCAGACCAAAAAGGATCATCAAACTGTCTCAGAGACTGATTGAAGGTTAATGAGTGAATAAGGGATTGTATTTGCTCATTACAATTGAAGTTATTGTAGATTCTTTTGTTGGGAAGGATTACTGTTCCTTGCAGGTTTATAAGGACGTGGTATTGTGTTTGTTTTTCTTTAAAGGGGGCAAGATATGTTATAATGTGTGTACATAATAAAGAACTTCAGTTCCTTGTGGGCTATTCAGCCCGGAACCAGAACTGATGATGGTGATCTGGTCACAAATGCTCAGTGTGGAGTTAAAGCTGTTTCTGTAAATAAAATGTTCTGGTGTTTACCCACATTGTTCGTCTTTACTAAGAGCCAACATAACAATGTCTGCCTTTGAGACGTGAAAAATTGTTTAAATTTTCCAAGGACACGCTTACTGTGGGAGAACTATGCTATATAACAGGAGCAGAGAGCTTATTCAGGCCCATTTCTCATACGCTTCAGTCCACAATGACTTGGAACTTGGTCCACCCAAGTCACGTGCAAGCATTATCTGCGTACCACAGATGTACAAGTTATGTT